>NC_092109.1:32662591-33342591 GCF_045679555.1 Salvelinus alpinus | reverse complement strand
AGTACAGGTGCATCAAAGCAGGGACCGAGAGACTGAAAAACAGCTTCTATCTCAAGGCCAACAGACTGTTAAACAGCCACCACTAACATTGAGTGGCTGCTGCCAACATACTGACTCAACTCCAGCCACTTTAATAATGGAAAAATGTATGTAAAAAATGTATCACTAGCCACTTTAAACAATGCCACTTAATATAATGTTTACATACCCGACATTACTCATCTCATATGTATATACTGTACTCGATACCATCTACTGCATCTTGCCTATGCCGTTCTGTACCATCACTCATTCATATATTTTTATGTACATATTCTTCATCCCTTTACACTTGTGTGTATAAGGTAGTTGTTGTGAAATTGTTAGGTTAGATTACTCGTTGGTTATTACTGCATTGTCGGAACTAGAAGCACAAGCATTTCGCGACACTCGCATTAACATCTGCTAACCATGTGTTTGTGACAAATAAAATTTAATTTGGACAAACTGCATGTGGTGGACAGACCGCTATTTCCCTACTCCTAGTCCAGCCGTTCTCCTGACCTTTCTTGTTCTTCTCCTTGGTGACCATGGTCATGGCCATGGTGTTGGCCTGGGGATGGTTCTCAGTGGAGCCCCCTCCTGGCAGCCTGCTGACCTGTAGGGAGCAGAAGGCACTCTTCAGCGTGTTCTTGGAGCCCTTGTCACACCGCTCCCCATCCTTCTTCCGCTCTGAGCATGTTGCTACCCAATAATCCACCGTCAGCCCAATGGTGTCCACCCCATGGGACATATTAGGGCTCCTGGGAGAGAGAGCGAGAGGCAGAGAGTGTAAGAAACAACTCTTGTTCAACAATGTACTAAAAACGTGGGTTTAACTGCAGGGATGGTACTGTTCATGTCTGACTGTTGTACGCTGTGGTTGTCTTACACCAGTCCGCTGCTCAGGGAGGGAGATGGGGGTGGGGTGACAGCCTCTCTGGGCATCCCTGTGGGAGATCCATGAGATTGTGGGGAGGTGGAGGGAACAGCCAAGCTAACACTAACAGCCTCCTCAGTGTCTCCACCTGTAGGCCCAAATCAACACGGTCCTTAAAACTGCCCAGGGACAGTCTGGGGAGAGAAAGTTAAACATTACCAGACATTATAAACTGGGTGGTTCGAGCCCTGAGTACTGATTGGCTGACAGCCTTGGTATATCAGACTACGGGTATCACAAACATTTATTTTTACTGCTCTAATTACGCTGGTAACCAGTTTATAATAGCATTAAGGCACCTCGGGGGTTTGTGGTATATGGCCAATATACCACGGCTAAGGACTGTATCCAGGGACGACGCATTGTGTTGTGTGTAAGAACAGCCCTTAGCTGTGGTATATTGGCCCTCAGGCCTTATTACTTAAATAGGTAGTCCAGAAATATGAACCCACCTGAATACGCCAGAGTCGGTTCAATCAACCCTACTTTCACCACCTGTCTCACACACAGGGACCAGTTAGTTAGTATCAGCCTAACACTCCAGGGATAACTTGGGAATAGTTTGGATATCCCTTATCTGTTGCTTTACATTGCTTAAATAAAAATTCAGGCTACAGGCATTATTTGCCAAATAGACTGTCTCAACATCAGTATCGATGAAAACCATCAGTACTGATTTACTTACCCCAACGAAGGGAACAAACTTCTGGTAAGAGTCTTCGTCATATCTGGTAGGGTGAAAATAATGGCCAATAAAATATGTTCTTCCTGGTTAACATTAAGGTCATATAAATACGCAGGACAGTCCTCCCACCTCTTGTACTCGCAGGTGAGCATGGCCTCAGCGATAGGCAACTGGTGTGTGACAGAGACGCTGCTGATGTACTGGCTGATCCTTCCTGCCACGTCCACTCCATCTGCAGCTGGAGCCGACGGGAGGGGAACAGACAGTAAGGCTGAGTCAATCTGCAGGGAGAGCAAGCCTGACGATCTCAACTGTCCCCAAGCTAAAGAAGATATGGGGCAGCTTGCACTTGTTTTCTAGTCTAATTTATATGTTGATCACGTTCCCAAAGGCACATGCTTGAATACTACCAGCTCAGTAGTACAAGTGCTGTGCAAAGAGAGAGAGAGATTTACTGGAGTGAGGGGGCTCCAGGCCGCTGAACAGATCTTTCCAGGCATTGTCCAGGAACACAGAGCTGTAGCGAGGGTCCAGGGAGGCCAGGTGCTTGGCTACAGGGTGACAGCCTGGAGGCAGAGTAGAGGTAGCCACACAGTGAGTCACGGTTCATACACCCAACCCTCGCAGCACTGAGCAGCCCACTCTACTGTGCTTCAGCTGCAGAATGAGTGAAGCAACTCACTGTCAGGAGGAGTTATCAGAACATGAGAGTGGGTGTTTTTGTAAATCTTTGTTTATGCGTCAGCTGAATAGGCTTATAAATAAGCATTACATAAACATAACTCTAGATATGTACCATACGGTGTCTCACAGCAGTCACATTGTATATCTTCTACACCCAAGCAGTGTGTTAAATGGTATATATTGCTCCTCTCAGGAGATGAACACGTCTCTCTCTCTTACCCAGGGGGACAACCAGGAAGTGGATGAGGCTGAGCCAATCAGATGTTTTGTTGGCCAGCTGACTGACAAAGAAGTGTAGGATGGCCCCCAGGTAGCTCTGTCCCCCTGCCACCACCACCTTGACCGGCGGCGGCGTGGACGAGTTACAGTTACAGCTGCAGAAAAGGGTCAGGTTACTGGAGCACATGTATAGAAGAGGCTCATCATAGGTCACCATTACTACACAATGAATTCAACACACACAAAGTGTGTCCAAATTGAACCGGCGGGTATTGATTCTTTGGCTACTCACAACTTCTGGATGCGTGTGAGGAGGGTGGTGAGGACAGCCTGAATTTCCACCCCACAGCAGGTACACACTACTGGCTGCTTCTGGGCCAGTAGCACCTCGGACACATACTGCACACGTTTACCAGAGGACACAAACATACAGACACAGATTAACACACATGTGCAAGTAAATATGTCCACAGGGAGTGGAGAAGTGAGGGGCAATGCTGAAGATAGAAATTAAGGAGTGAATGGAGAATACCTGTCCCTGCCAATCACTGGTGTTGACCAGGACCAGGCTGTCTGGGAGGGCAGTGTCTGAGGAGAAGACCTGATTCAGCTGGTCATACACAGCCTTCCTGGGCACCTACCAACACACACACACACGTTCGCCAGTCAAATACTGAGCGCATACATCCTTCAATAAAATAGATCAACACAACAGAATCACTACCAGTCAGGATCTCCCCTGCAAACAGAGAATCCCCATTTAAAGACTTAGCTCCAGGGTGAGTATGGGTACGGACTAGTGGACTGGCTCTGGTTAGGGGTCACCTGTGGGGTGCGGCTGAGCTCTGGTGACCTCTCGCTGTCAGAACTGTTGGTGCGTTCGCTCAGTGGTTTGGACAGCGCTCGCCTCTCCTTCATTGGCGTCCCACGTCTCTGCCTGGGTGTGTGCCCATCATCCAACCTGGAACACAGACACACACAGTCAGTTCCCACACAGACACTATAACAGAAAGTGTGGAGTGCATGTATGGCACTGACAGGTAGTGTGTGTGTGTGTGTGTGTGTGTGTGTCTCTCCACATGCTTCCCATCCAAAACAGTTTGGAACAGTTTGGTGCATATATTAAGATGACATTTTGTGACGTTTTTGTTTGTTTTGGTCTCCAGCAAGGGTTTTTTCAGTAACCAAAGTCGACGCCCCTCCGTCGGTCATTGGTCAACAGTAGGGATTCTTCAATAAAGTCTTTGTTGTCATTCAACTCGAGACGACTCGTTTTCATGCAAATTTTTTCATTAAGAACTACTGCACCAAACATCTTAGTTAGATGTAAAATTGTGCGACTACGATCTCCTCTGCAAAAACTCCAAAATGAATGACAGATGGACAAACAGTACTATTGACACTATTTTCAAATTTTTCAAGCAAAGGTCTTTTAAGGGAGTATGCGAGCACACTCGTTCGGTTTTAGGCGCTAGCGAACCAAAGCATGTGGAAGCTTTTAGACTGACCTGGGGGAGAGCATGGTGGTGTGGCTCTCACTGTTGCTGCTCCTCAGTTCCCTCGTCGGGGTCCTGGGTAGCTTCTCTGGGACAGAGACAGTGATGCAGGCTGTTGTCTCCAGTAACCCCTTCGGATCAATCAACTCCTAAACAAACCAAAAGACTAGTGATGGGAAGTTCAGCTCTTTACTGACTCAGGTCTTTTCGACTCATTCAGTCAAAAGAACAAATCTTTCGACTAATTTCGTTCATTTGAGTCATTAACATCCAGAGCATGCAGGACCCCTACCGGCGAACGATGAACTACGAGCCTCTCGTTCACATGTTGTTCACCATAGGGGGCTTTATTGGAGCTGTCATTTGTGACGGAGACTTTAAACAATGTACATTTGTTGATTGTAAGGCATTCAGATCAGATTATTTCTAGATGCATTTAAAACAAGGTCTAGACTCTTGGTGGAATGCAAATTGCAGCCCCCCAAAAGATTTGTTCTCACGTTCTCGTTGAGCAGAGGATGTGTATGTTTCGGTTTTACAAAGCTGTGTCCATCACAACATTCAATAATCAATTCTTTGAAGTCATTCTTGCACCATGCGATCAATGATCAGTTCTAAACATGGATTTTTCTTCTCTATGCTCATGATCTCTTTTTCTGTGCATCTATGACAGACAGCTGGTGGTAGGAGCAGGTCTCTGGAGCCGCTGCCAGAGGAGCGTGTATTAACCCTGCTGTACGACTAGAAAATCAAACTAACTACTATAATGAAAGTCACTCCAAAAAAACAAATCATGACTAGAGTCCGGTAAAAAAAAAAAGAAAAAAAAAAAAAGAGTAGTTTGCGAACTGCACATCACTACAACAGATAGCCAGACAGACAACCAATAGACAGACAGACAACCAATAGACAGACAGACAGCCAGACAGCCAGACAGCCAGACAGCCAGCAACACATAACACTGAAATACACAGGACACCAATGAGAGAGGGAGAATAAGAGAGCAGAGAAAAAGAGTGTGTGTGGGGAGTTGGAGGGTCTCACCTGGGTGTCTGTCTTAGAGTCATCCAGGTTGCGGGAGCGAGTGCGGTTCATCTTGCCTGATTGGGGCTGATCTCCTTGCTGCAAGTCAGACAGCAGGAAAACAGTGGTCAGACAGCAAGAAAACAGTGGTCAGACAGCAGGAAAACAGTGGTCAGACAGCAGGAAAACAGTGGTCAGACAACAGGAAAACAGTGGTCAGACAGCAGGAAAACAGTGGTCAGACAGCAGGAAAACAGTGGTCAGACAGCAGGAAAACAGTGGTCAGACAGCAGGAAAACAGTGGTCAGACAGCAGGAAAACAGTGGTCAATGTGAGTGGACTTAAATGACCAGCTAACTGTACTCCGCTCCAACTCTACCTGTACTCGTACTCTACTCTGCGCTCCAACTGTACTCTACTCTGCGCTCCAACTGTACTCTACTCTGCGCTCTACCTGTGCTCTACTCCACCTGTGCTCTACTCCACCTGTGCTCTACTCCACCTGTGCTCTACTCCACCTGTGCTCTACTCCACCTGTGCTCTACTCCACCTGTGCTCTACTCCACCTGTGCTCTACTCCACCTGTGCTCTACCCTGCGCTCCAACTGTGCTCATACTCTGCTCCAACTGTACTCTGCTCCAACTGTACTCTGCTCCAACTGTACTCTGCTCCAACTGTACTCACTGGGCTCAGGGTGTCTTTGGGCAGACTGCACCTGCTGTTCAGACTGCCAAACTCGGTCTGCGAGCTGGACTGGGATATGCCCTCAAAGAAGGGCCTGGACGGTCAGAGAGAGTAGAGGTCACCAGAGTTCTGTTAGGTGGATGTTTGTGAGAACATACATGTGTTAGCTACAGATAAGTCCAGTGTATCATGACCTGAGCTTGGGTTTGGGTGTGCTGAGGATGCTGTCCGTCTCCTCCATCTCTGGGCCGCTGTCACTGTGGTTGTACATCTCTAGACTGTCATAGAGCTCATCCAAGTCCTCCTCCACATCACGGATGTGCTCTTGGGACACGTTCTTCAGGCCAAAGTCCACCTCATCAGACACTTTAAACCTCTTCAACAAGGCCACAAACTTCTGCTTGATATTGGGCTGCCGGGTTAAAGGAACACGTAGATATGAAACGGTGTGACTAGAAGAGTGCCAGGTAGTCACAACAGCAGAGACTGACAGATCAGTAGACTTAATGCTTACATGACCTCTGGTGATGGAGGCTGCAGAGGTGAGTTTGCGTCTGTGCTTCTTCTTCCTCATGTCATCTTCTTCGAACAGATACTGAAACAGAGGGAGGATCAACTTAGTGGTCAAACTGGATAGACACCACATCCAAACCCGTCCCCCCTCCTCTCCCTCCTCCTCACCTGGATGTGAGCAGGGTCATCACTCCCGTCCTGCTCTGATGAATAGCTCTCTTCCTCTTCCTCCGAGTAGTTGTCAATGTCAGGGGAGCGGTCTGTGAGTTACAGGGAGCCAGAGAAGAGATACGTAATGTGTAGGATAAGGAGATGAGGGGGAGGGGGAGAGGAAGAAGGGGGAGGAGAAAAAGGATGAGGGGGAGGGGACGTGAATACATTATGATGAGAATAGTATGTAAACCTGGTGTTACGTGAGTAAGGCAGTGGCTGATTGGATGGTTAAACCTGGTGTTACGTGAGTAAGGCAGTGGCTGATTGGATGGTTAAACCTGGTGTTACGTGAGTAAGGCAGTGGCTGATTGGATGGTTAAACCTGGTGTTACGTGAGTAAGGCAGTGGCTGATTGGATGGTTAAACCTGGTGTTACGTGAGTAAGGCAGTGGCTGATTGGATGGTTAAACCTGGTGTTACGTGAGTAAGGCAGTGGCTGATTGGATGGTTAAACCTGGTGTTACGTGAGTAAGGCAGTGGCTGATTGGATGGTTAAACCTGGTGTTACGTGAGTAAGGCAGTGGCTGATTGGATGGTTAAACCTGGTGTTACGTGAGTAAGGCAGTGGCTGATTGGATGGTTAAACCTGGTGTTACGTGAGTAAGGCAGTGGCTGATTGGATGGTTAAACTTGGTGTTACGTGAGTAAGGCAGTGGCTGATTGGATGGTTAAACCTGGTGTTACGTGAGTAAGGCAGTGGCTGATTGGATGGTTAAACCTGGTGTTACGTGAGTAAGGCAGTGGCTGATTGGATGGTTAAACCTGGTGTTACGTGAGTAAGGCAGTGGCTGATTGGATGGTTAAACCTGGTGTTACGTGAGTAAGGCAGTGGCTGATTGGATGGTTAAACCTGGTGTTACGTGAGTAAGGCAGTGGCTGATTGGATGGTTAAACCTGGTGTTACGTGAGTAAGGCAGTGGCTGATTGGATGGTTAAACCTGGTGTTACGTGAGTAAGGCAGTGGCTGATTGGATGGTTAAACCTGGTGTTACGTGAGTAAGGCAGTGGCTGATTGGATGGTTAAACCTGGTGTTACGTGAGTAAGGCAGTGGCTGATTGGATGGTTAAACTTGGTGTTACGTGAGTAAGGCAGTGGCTGATTGGATGGTTAAACCTGGTGTTACGTGAGTAAGGCAGTGGCTGATTGGATGGTTAAACCTGGTGTTACGTGAGTAAGGCAGTGGCTGATTGGATGGTTAAACCTGGTGTTACGTGAGTAAGGCAGTGGCTGATTGGATGGTTAAACCTGGTGTTACGTGAGTAAGGCAGTGGCTGATTGGATGGTTAAACTTGGTGTTACGTGAGTAAGGCAGTGGCTGATTGGATGGTTAAACCTGGTGTTACGTGAGTAAGGCAGTGGCTGATTGGATGGTTAAACCTGGTGTTACGTGAGTAAGGCAGTGGCTGATTGGATGATTCCACTGACTGACCATGGTGTGGTACTGGTATCTACATGTTGAACTGTTCAATACACTGACATTGTGGATACTTACAAACAATTCTATACAAGCACATTGCCCATTGTTAAAAACCTTTCTGGGTCCATGTTGAAGGCCTTACTTCCCTACAGTTTGTCCCCTATGCTCTCTTTGCGTCTCCCTTACCTGACAGTTTGGCCTTGGACACCTCGTGGTCGATGGGCTGGCTGGAGAGCGAGTAGACCCTCATCTCAGCCACAGTCACAGCCGTGTCCTTCACTGTGGTGTGGAGAGCCAACACACGGGCTCCCTCACTTGGATGCTGCATCACCTGGGGACGAGGTAGGGGGAGAAGAGAGAGAGACAATGGGGGGGTAACAATTACAAAAGAGGGGGAGAGAGAAACGACAGGAGACAAAAGAGAGACAGTAGCGTAGATGCAGGATGGCGTTTTATACAAACAAAAGCCTCAATGATCGTAATCATGCTGGGGTGAAGCCCTCTTGCCTCTGCCATGTTGATGAGGCCCAGAGCCAGGGTCTTATAGCCCAGAATGGTGCGGTTCTTGTACCTCTTCCTCCTCTGCAACATGATCTGCAGTCTGTTGGCATCTCGTTTCAAAAAATGTGGATACTGGAGGAAGTAAAGATGGTGAGGTTGACAGAATCAGAGGCACTGGAAATATAGTCTTTGGAAATTTTAAAAAGCATCTCCCTCTCGTCCACACACCATTTGCATAACCGTCTGTGCAAAACCCCCAGGGTAACTCACTTGCAAGGAGAACGTCAGCTGAAGATCAGTCTCAGTAAGTCCAGCCGATGCCAAAAGGATCTCATTGGAACGTAAAATGCGCTTTGATCCCTAAGAGGATATTCCACACACGTTATACATCTCCTGCATATATTACCCATGGATCAACAAGTTCTGACTAGTCACTTGTGTAGAGTTATAAACACTAAAGAAAGTACTTCTGCAAAACATCCTACTACTGTACATCTATGTATACTTTGTGGAAGGAAAGGGGGAATGTGAAGAGGGTCACCTGGAGTTTGACTGCAATGACAACAGAGGTTAGGTCTCTGTCCAGCTCCTGAAGCATCAGCAGCTTCTTCAGGGTAACAGTGAAGAGCCTGGGTTTGGAGAAAAGGGGATATTCATATTTATCTGTTTAGTCTGAACCAACTACATGAGGGAAGAAAGTATCAGTCTAGTCTTTGACAATGATACGTGTTTTTTAAACTTGGGTCCTAGGTGCAGCACTTGACCTGACTTCACACAGATTGGGATTAGATAATAGGAGCGGGCGACTTGTGTTAAAAATAGACTACGCTTTGACCCTTCATCAAAACCCTTACAGGATCTGCTGTTCCTCCCTAATTATATTTTAAATGCATTACAAGCCCAGGCCTATCCACTCACTAAAACATTAGAGAGAGATAGATGAGAGACAGACAGACGAGAAAGACAGACAGAGAGAGATACAGAGAGACTGGTGAGGGTTACCAGTGAACAGCTGATTTGGTTAAGAGATGTCTGGGTATTAATTTATATATTTACTAAAAACCATGCCAAAGACATGGCACTGGAGGCTAAATAGAACTAGCTAAAGTGATTATAAGCCACCCAGGCTCCTTCTTAATTGCATTTGTACAAATAGATAACATATGATGAGGTGCATTCTCCTTTAAATAAGGACTTTACTGAGAATCAGAACAAGAGGGAGGAAACAAGAGTTACCACAGCATCAAGTCAAGGCCAAAAGCCCAGCTTCAAGGTTCTATACATGAAAAAAGAAAAACATTTCAACATACTATACAGAGTGTACGGACCACTTTAAGAGAAACAGATCATTTTCATCCAGCTCTTCTTCAAATCCACCCACATCCTCTCTCCATTTTCCCTGCCAGAGAGCAACCCCGCAGGCAGCCTTGACCCTTCAGAGGGGTCCTTCTACAATCCACACACTACCCCCACTCCTACCCCCTCTTCTCTATTGCTACAAGACAAAAAGCAGTATCAGAGAAATTTGTAGCATTGGTAACATTTAAATAATCTGTTAAACGTCGTAATGGACGAGTAGGCCCTGCTTAGCAACAGTCTGTAGGCGTATACATGTAGGAAGAAGTAATAATTAGCCAATCGTTTATGTTGCTTCTACTCAGTATGTGCTGTATAATTATTTATTCTGACAGCATGTTGTCTTCCTGTGGGGTTTAGGAGCAGCTGTGTATGGCACCCTGCCTGCCCAACTGCTCAGGGATATGTTGATTTGAAGCCTTAACATCCTGGTCAGTTACGATCTTGGACTCCTTCTTCATGGTCCTCCAAACATTGTTTTTCATTATACAGTTGAATGTTCTCTTCCTTTAAAAAGGGTCTATCTGCCATTTCTATATACATTTCTAGTCTTTTAAATCAATGATATACAGTGCATTCAGACCCCTTGACTTTTTCCACATTTGGTTACGTTACAGCCTTACTCTAAAATGGATTCAATAGTTTTTTTCTCTCATCAATCTACACACAATATCCCATAATGACAAAGCAAAAACAGGTTTAAATCACATTTACATAAGTATTCAGACCCTTTACTCAGTACTTTGTTGAAGCACATTTGGCAGCGATTACAGCCTCAAGTGTTCTTGGGTATGAAGCTTGGACAACTGTATTTGGGGAGTTTCTCCCATTCTTCTCTGCAGATCCTCTCAAGTTCTGTCAGGTTGGATGGGGAGCGTCGCTGCACAGCTATTTTCAGGTCTCTCCAGAGATGTCCGGGCTCGGGTTGGGCCACTCAAGGACATTCAGAGACTTGTCCCGAAGCCACTCCTGTGTTGTCTTGGCTGTGTGCTTAGGGTCATAACTCCATCTTTCCCTCGATCCTGACTAGTATCCCAGTCCCTCCCGCTGAAAAACATCCCCACAGCATGATGCTGCCACCACCATACTTCACAGTAGGGATGGTGCCAGGTTTCCTCCAGACGTGACACTTGGCATTCAGGCCAAAGAGTTCAATCTTGGTTTCATCCGACCAGAGAATCTTGTTTCTCATGGTCTGAGAATCCTTTAGGTGCCTTTTGGCAAACTCCAAGCTGGGTGTCATGTGCCTTTTACTGAGGAGTGGCATCTGTCTGGCCACTCTACCATAAAGTCCTGATTCGTGGAGTGCTGCAGAGATGGTTGTCCTTCTGTAAGGTTCTCCCATCTCCACAGAGGAACTCTGGAGCTCTGTCGGAGTGACCATCGGGTTCTTGGTCACCTCCCTGACCAAGGCCCTTCTCCCCTGATTGCTCAGTTTGGCCTGGTGGCCAGCTCTAGGAAGAGTCGAGGTGGTTCCGAACTTCTTCCATTTAAGAATGATGGAGGCCACTGTGTTCTTGGAGACCTTCAATGCTGCAGAAATGTTTTGGTACCTTTCCCCAGATCTATGCCTTGACACAATCCTGTATAGCATTTCCTTCGACCTCATGGCTTGGCTTTTGCTCTGACATGCACTGTCAAATGGAGGGACCTTATATAGACAGGTGTGTGCCTTTCCAAATCATATCCAATCAATAACATTTACCACAGGTGGACTCCAATCAAGTTGTAGAAACATCTCAAGGATGATCAATGGAAACAGGATGCACCTGAGCTCAATTTCGAGTCTCATACCAAAGGGTCTGAATACTTTGGTAAGTAAGGTATTTTTTAAAATATTTTTTTGTAATAAAATTAGCAAACATTTCAAAAAAAAAATTTGTTTGCTATGTCATTATGGGGTATTGTGTGTAGATTGATGAGGGAATAAAAAAAAAATCAATTTTAGAATAAGGCTGTAACGTAACAAAATGTGAAAAAAGTCAAGGGGTCTGAATACTTTCCAAATGCACTGCACAGTATATACCCATTGATTCTTGTCTTGAAGAATATAACTTAAATGCCTCATGAGCTTATCTCAACTGTCATATTCTATCAGAACCCAAAATATAAGCCTGTTTATTCTATTGTTTGTAAACAATGTAATTGTGAACAAACACTGTATAGCCTCAAAACATAGTTAAACCTATAATTTTGTTCTTATGGATGATAAGTCCTTGCATCCATAGCGGTCTATGCATTTGAGCCCCATCCCTCTACTGTTTTCCAAAACAATGGTGGGGTGTTCACTTTGTTATGGTTTGAATTTAGGATTTCCCCTTTAAAGACACTCCCTAATATTCACTACCAGCAGCCTACCACTACAGGCTAATTGTATCAATGTGACTACTACACTTTGCAGTCATTTTTATTTTACCAGGCAAGTCACCTGAATATTCATATTTACAGTAAATTGCAGCACTGCAAGTTGCATTATTCAAAAGCAAATACAGAAATAGGCCTCGGCTGTTATTTTAACTTTAATAATATTATTATTTGATGTTATTTTCATTAATTCCTTAATTTGTTGAACTTGTATTCTACCTAGGTCTACATAACTTCTCTCGTGGTGGGTAAACAGGTGACTTCGTCCCACTGATTCAACAGTATATACCTAGACTACATCTGACCGCAGAAGCCGATACTATGTAGCAACTTCTTTATAATAATGCCATCTGATTACGATTGAAAACCTTGACTGTCAGAATCAGATGTTATCAGGGCACTTCAAAACGCCAAGCCATAGTTTTTAGGCGGCCATACCTGGGCACACAGCTTGGAGATGAGCGGTCAATTTCCCAGGTTGCATACAGGTTCATTTGAACCGGACGGTTCGGGGAGATCGTTACTGTCTTGGACGGCTGCATATGTGGAGATGGTGTGCCCCCAGTCCGCGGGAGACCCCCTCTCTCCGACATACTGAAGGTGTTATAGATGTGGAAGAAAAATACCTTTCATTCAGCTTCCCGACTTGTGCATACCAATATTTTCAGCACACTCTGATGCTTTAAATTGCGCTTTCATACACATAATTCCATTACTTCTTGCTTGCTTTTCTGTTCTGCAGCCACATTTGATGCGATTAGGTTAAAAGTTCGATCTTTTTCATAGCAGGAAGCGGAAATTTGTTCTCCGGGGAGCACAACTGAATAGCTACGCCTCTCGTTAAAGATGCACTCCAGTCCTGACAACAGTTCCTCTCAAGAATAATAATGTTAGAGTTAGGGCGTCAGAGCAGGTGCAAATGGTTTGCGTGCGTGCGTTCTCTCTCTCACACGCCCGCACAGACAGCTAATATTGTAACGCCAGCGTCTCAGAGCTGCCACCCACACTAGGGAAAGGAGAGGAGGCATGAAACCAGCAGAGTCATCCCAATTGGAACATCAGTGTATCCTACTCGTTAATTATAGCCTACATCTCATTATGACCCCGTAGACATCTTATAAGATATTCGATGTTTCATGTCATTTTAATAAAACAAGGTTTCACCCAATAGACTGAATAAATATGCATACAGAAACGTACAAATCTTATTAGGATATTTATTGGTTATAAGGTTGAGATAGCCAACATGTGATTGTGGAACTTTAAAGCACTGGCTGTGTTAGATGAAGAAAATGAATGATCCGGAAAAGCAAAACTTACTTTATCGGATCAGAATCACCTTTATTTGGCAAACACATTTGCATATATGAATTTGACTTGTTGAAATGGTGCTGTCACAATAAACAGAATATACAGACAGACGATAAAAGAGGATATACAGACAATAAACAGGATATACAGACAATAAACAGGATATACAGACGATAAACAGGATATCCAGACGATAAATAGGATATACAGACGATAAACAGGATATACAGACAATAAACAGGATATACAGACGATAAACAGGATATCCAGACGATAAATAGGATATACAGACGATAAACAGGATATACAGACAGACAACAAACAGGATATACTGATGATATACAGGATATACAGACAATAGGATATACAGATGATAAAAAGGATATACAGACAGACGATAAACAGGATATACAGACAGATGATAAACAGGATATGCAGACGATAAACAGGATATACAGACAGATGATAAACAGGATATACAGACAGACGATAAACAGGATATACTGATGATAAACAGGATATACAGACAATAGGATATACAGATGATAAACATGATATACATACAGACAATAAACAGGATATACAGATGATAGAAAGGATATACAGACAGACGATAAACAGGATATGCAGACAATAAACAGGATATCCAGACGATAAACAGGATATACAGACTGTGTGATCACGCTCTCCTCAGCCAATGTGAGTAAGACCTTTAAACAGGTCAACATTCACAGACAGATTACCAGGACGTGGACTGTGAGCATGCGCTGACCAACTGGCAAGTGTCTTCACTGACATTTTCAACCTCTCCCTGTCCGAGTCTGTAATACCAACATGTTTTAAGCAGACCACCATAGTCCTTGTGCCCAAGAACACTAAGGTAACCTGCCTAAATGACTACCGACCCGTAGCACCCACGTCTGTAGCCATGAAGTGCTTTGAAAGGCTAGTCATGGCTCGCATCAACCCTATTATCCCAGAAACCCTAGACCCACTCCAATTTTCATACCGCCCTAACAGATCCACAAATGATGCAATCTCTATTGCACTCCACACTGCCCTTTCCCACCTGGACAAAAGGAACACTTATGTGAGAATGCTATTCATTGACTACAGCTCAGCATTCATCAACATTGTGCCCTCAAAGCTCATCAATAAGCTAAAGACCCTGGGACTAAACACCTCCCTCTGCAACTGGATCCTGGACTTCCGGATGGGCCGCCCCCAAGTGGTAAGGGTAGGTAACCACAGATCCGCCACGCGGATCCTCAACACAGGGGCCCCTCAGGGGTGCGTGCTCAGTCCCCTCCTGTACTCCCTGTTCACTCATGACTGCACGGCACGGCATGACTCCTACACCATCATTAAATTTGCTGATGACACAACAGTGGTATGCCTGATCACAAACAAAGACGAGACAGCCTATAGGGAGGAGGTCAGAGACCTGGCCGTGTGGTGCCAGGACAAGAACAAAGCCTCAGCGTAATCAAGACAAAGAAGATGATTATGGACTACAGGAAAAGGAAGACCGAGCACGCCCCCATTCTCATCGACGGGGCTGTAGTGGAGCAGGTTGAGAGCTTCAAGTTCCTTGGTATCCACATCACCAACAAACTAACATGGTCCAAGTACACCAAGACAGTCGTCAAGAGAGCACGACAAAACCTATTCCCCCTCAGGAGATTGGAAAGATTTGGCATGGGTCCTCAGATCCTCAAAAGTTTCTACAGCTGCACCATTGAGAGCATCCTGACTGGTTGCATCACTGCCTGGTATGGCAACTGCTCGGCCTCCGACCCGCAAGGCACTACAGAGGGTAGTGCGTACGGCCCAGTACATCACTGGGGCCAAGCTTCCTGCCATCCAGGACGTCTATACCAGGCGGTGTCAGAGGAAGGCCCTAAAAATTGTCAAAGACTCCAGCCACCCTAGTCTTAGGCTGTTCTCTCTGCTACCGCATGGCAAGCGGTACCGGAGCGCCAATTCTAATCAAATGGCTACCCAGACTATTTGCATTACCCCCCCCCCTCTTTTACGCCGCTGCTACTCTCTGTTATCTGTGTAGAGTCACTTTAATAACTCTACCTACATGTACATATTGCCTCAATTACCCCGACTAACCGGTGCCCCCGCACATTGACTCTGTACCTGTACTCCCTGTATATAGTCTCACTATTTTTACTTTACTGCTGCTCTTTAATTACTTGTTCCTTTTATTTCTTATTCTTATTTGTATTTTTTTAAACTACATTGTTGGTTAGGGGCTTGTAAGTAAGCATTTCACTGTTGTATTCTGCGCATGTGATTAATACAATTTGAGTTGATAAACAGAATATACAGACGATAAACAGGATATACAGACGATAATTAGGATATACAGACAATAAACAGAATATAAAGACGATAAACAGGATATACAGACAGACGATACATAGGATATACAGACGATAAACAGGATATACAGACGATAAACAGGATATACAGACGATAAACAGGATATACAGACAGACGATACATAGGATATACAGACGATAAATAGGATATACAGACAATAAACAGGATATACAGACGATAAAAATAATATAATGTGAGCTAAGAACTACAGGCTTCTACAAGCACCGACAGAATAAGCTGTAACATGTTCAGAGTGACAGGGATGAATGTGGTAGTAGCCTGGATTGTAATGAGCTGCCACCAAGAGTAGCCTAGCTTCTATTGAGTTACATGCCTTTTGTTCTACTTGGTTCTCATTGTGCATCCGACGGTAGGGCTCTGTTACATTCAGTGTAACCTGATACTGGGAGATGCAAGAGAACACATCTGCAGACTATATGAACTGGAATGACAAACCTGATTACTCTGGGTTCCTTCAGCTATTGCTTACCTTAAACTTGTAATGGATCTTACAGTGTAGTAAGAGAGATTTAACTAGATGGTAAAGTAATCTTTAGTTTGACAGGCTAGCTATGTGACAGTCACACTAGTGTTGTTTTGTAGCACTGTAGTGAATAAATCAGGAGACTTAGTAGGTATCAGCAGAGGATGTATCCCTGAGTACATCATGTCTTGGTATAGGAGGTTACACAAGGTCAAGGTTTTAGAATAGTGAATTCACCCAAATCATTACAAACTGCTATTTTAAAAAGAAGAGTAATACATTTAACAATATTCATAAATGTAACATTGCCATAATCTATTATTCATAATGGAAGTGTAGGCCCGGCTCAGCAGCAGTCCGTACTCCGTAGGCGTACGTAGGCAGAAGTAATAATTAGCCAATCGTTTATGTTGCTTCTACTCAGTATGTGCTGTATAATTATTTATTCTGACAGCATGTTGTCTTCCTGTGGGGTTTAGGAGCAGCTGTGTATGGTACCCTGCCTGCCCAACTGCTCAGGGATATGTTGATTTGGAGCCTTTACATCCTGGTCAATCATGATTTTGCACCTCATGATGCTTCTTCTTCATGACCATGGTCCTCCAAATGTTGTTATCCTTATAGAGTTGAATGTCCTCTTCCTATATAAAGGGCAATCTGCGATTGCTACTTGCATTTTTTAAACTTTTAAATTGATGATATAAACCCATTGATTCTTGAAGAATATAACTTATAAATGCTCATGAGCTTAGTTCAACTGTCACACCCCACTAGAACCCAAAATATAAGCCTGTTTGGTGCAAGCAGGTTGGCTTGTAGGTCATGTTTTTACACATTACAGAATATCAATGAATGCCAGTTTGGAAGCCTTTGTTAAGGTCTCTAACACACTTCGAGAGGCCTATACAAAGGCTTAAAAACTGGCAGTGACTACAGGGCAAAACAGACCAAAGGACATGGCAAATACTGAACCATTAAAGGAATAGTCCACCCAAATTACAAGATGACATTGGTTTCCTTACCCTGTAAGCAGTCTATGTACAAGGTATGACAGCAATCCATGCTTTGGTTAAGTTTCCTTGGCACTGTTTCCAAATGCTAATGTTTTAGCATTTGTTGGCACAAATCCCATTCAAGTCATGGGACCGATATTAGCATTTTCTGCACATCATGTTCAAATCATCTATAAGTTACTTTGGTGCACTTCACAATACATTTTAGATACTTTTTAATGATTTGGAAACAGTGCCAGAGAAAGTAAACCAAAGCATAGCTTGCTGTCATACCTTGTCCATAGACTGCTTACAGGATAATTGTGTCATTTGGGTGAACTATCCCTAATGGTTTGAGACTTGCTGCCACTCCAATCTGTCCCCTATACACATTTAATTGTTGTGGCACAACTACAGTACACCTACAGTAAATTGGTATAGTACTCTCAGTAACAGGTGGCACAAATGTAGCCTGTCACAACGCATACCTCAAAATATGTTAATAAGCCAGACACAACAATACCACACAACAACTAGTGGTCAAAAGGTTATTGGCACTCCAAAAATAGGGTACGGTACTGTGGGGTGGAATTACAGTATCTTTCGAAATACAGCAATTATTTCATTTTCCCACAGTGCACCATAATTTTGAGTATGCTGCAGAATAATGCTTTACAGTATTTTAGTGTTGATAAATGTACACATTTACTGTATAAATCACAATTTTTCATAACAGAGTAATATTCATTGTAATTCGCTTTGTAAATCATTTAAATAAATGTAGACACCTTGTTTGGTTTGTTCACTTCAGACCTTGATGTCACTCCATCCTATCACTCAGAATGTTGAAAAAGTTGCCAGTTGCCCATCCCATAATGATGTGCGGTTACAGTAATGTACTGTACTTCCCTTTACACTTGTTGGAATTGGCCTATATGGATAGGGCTAAATTGAAATGTTTCTTACAGAAGAAATATTTAAAGAATATGCATAACCATGGCAGCAATTGAAAGGGAACTGTTTGGAGCTAATGGGAAAATTATTAGACCAAAGGTGAGGACACAACAGTTCACCTGACACAAGACGGAATCCAAACATTACACTGTTGTTTTTATATGCATTTTACATTTACTGTACTTTTCAACGCATTTGTTGATAACAAAATAGTCTGGATACATTCAGCAACATGATAATACTATTCCTGGAAAATGTGGGGTAGGGCAACATAAGACAAAAAATAACAAGGGTTTGAGTGAGAGGACTAACTGGTGTCTCCTAGTGGCCACACTCCTCTCCAGAGTGTGCACAGTTCCTAAATAATTTTCATGCCCCTTTATGACTCAAAGAAGTCTTCAATTATTGGGTACTTTTACTTCTAGCTCTGCCTTTGAGGAACTAGAGCAAGCACACTTGTAGTTGTTTTGTATGGAACACAGCCCTGCATCCCCGCCATCACACAATTACTGTTGTTGTTTACGCAATCCAAAAACGGCCCATTATAAATCAATCTAGGTCAGGTGGGCATGATTTTAAATGTTCTTCTATTGGCAACATCACTGGCTAAGTTATAAAATAGGATCTTACAGTGTTAGGCTTTCACAAGGCAATTCAAAGAAACAAATCGTAATTATGGTACGCACAGAAAGGAGTCATGAGTGCATTCAGGTGCGTGTGCCGCTGCAAATGTTCTTCACAATAAACAATCATAGGCTTATTTGTTCATTTGTTCATAACAACTCAGGGTGATACCATGTCGTCTTGTAACTGTCCATCAAACATAGTGATCATAAACGTTGACACTGTATATGACATGAGTTTTATGATATGGAAATGTGAAGGATTGCTTGAATGACATCAAAGCGTTATTTATTATTCTTCAACGTCTCATCTTTCGAAATATATCAAGTCATTTTAATTTACAGCATTTCCCTTACTCAGACAAGAAAACGTTTGCAAAAGTTGCCCAATTACCAGAAGGGATAGGAGAGACGTTCGTATCGCGCGCTGCTCCCATTCAGAACTGCTGTCAGTCAGTCAGTCAAAACCCATACAGAGCTGTGAAACGCGGCTTGAGCTCTGACGTCATTTATAGTATGTTACTGTTCAGACACTATGTTTGGGGCGGTAGGCAGCCTAGTGGTTCGAGCGTTGGCCTATTAACCGAAAGGTTGTTAAATAAATAAAGGTAAAATGTTTCAACATCTGCCATTTTCAACCATATGGGTACCAGGCCTATATGGGTAGAAGTGTACATCTTTAGAATGTACGGTATCATGCACTATTTACGGCTAAAATCCCACAGAGTACATTGCAATTTACTGTAAATAATTAATATGGTACTTTACTGTTAGATTTATTGTGTCAAAATAACAACATTTTACAGTGTAGACCTACTTGGTTTTTCGTGTTACTGTATGACTGATCTATTGCCACTAGATGGAGGCATTGTTACAGTAAAACAACTCAGCTGATGCCAGACTTTTTGTGAAGTTCTGTTGTAAACAGCAAAGAGGGGATTCACAGAAACATGTACATTAAAACGACTTCATATATTTACATGGTCCATGCTTATTCAGTGGCCTTAATTAGATGAATTCGACTGACAAATCCGTTTCAAATCAAGTTAGGCCACCTGCTAAATTGCACCTCATATCTTCGAATATACTTGGGCTATATAATTTAATTTGGTGTGTGTGTATGGAAAAGCACTTCTCATCAAACACGTTTTCTTTTGTTGAATTCGCAAGATATGTGCTGAGTAATGCAAAATGCTTTGCGCAGGCCTAGAGGAATCTTCCATGGGCCGGTCGTTGGGAGAATCTGAGTGGCAGCCAGAAAACCAACCCAGCTTTTAGTTCAATGAAGCACGGCGAGGCATTTAACAGTGGCGGTCAAAACATCTCGGCGTAAACACGTCTGTAAGGTATTTAAAAAATATATATTGTTTTTGGAATATATGACAAATAGGAATGGAAGGATGCATTTGTGTTTGTACACTCGCAAAAATGCATTGAGTCGCTTTTGTTATCAATAATCTGATGCATTCAGTCAATAAGTGGTGAACACTTTATAGGATTTGCCTGAGATTTACCCAACGTGTTAAAAAATACATTAACTATAATATGAGTATAACTGTTTTGTTACTCTCTCTCTCTCTCTGTGAATGTGTGTGTGTGTGTGTGTGTGTGTGTGTGTGTGTGTGTGTGTGTAAGCACTGTTTCATCAATTATAACATATTATCAATTTTTGCCTTATTCAGCTGTTTGTTGAGTGGAGTTGGGGAGTAGGCTATGGAGCAGGTGATGGAGCATGTTATTGAACGTGTGTTTGCCTCTGGAGTGGCTGCTCGTTTGAGGAGCCAGTGGGACCGCAATGAGGGCATCGGTCAGAATGACAAGGCCCTGAAGTTCTTAGGCCAAGACTTTGAATATCTCCGGTCCCACAGTCTGCAGAGCAGACGGCTGTTTGAGGATGATGCATTCCCTGCTCAGCTCTCGTCGCTGGGCTTCAAGGAGCTGGGGTCACACTCTACAAAGACACAGGGGGTCCGATGGATGCGCCCCACGGTGAGGGAGAGATACATCTGCAGGTTTGACTTTCTACAGCAGAGATGCTCCTATCCATCTTGATACTTGTCTCACCCGTAGAAACTCTCTGTGTTCCTCAGGAGTTCTGCTCTGACCCTCACTTCATCGTAGACGGAGCCACGCGCACAGACGTCTGCCAGGGAGCTCTGGGTGAGTTCAGATTGCCCACAGTGTGCACAACCTCTGCGCTACTGTGCTATGGAGCTGGGCTTTGGGACTCTTATGTGCAATGGTGACGAAAGGACATGAACTGATAGATAAACAGAGAAACGGAGACTTACATGATGACAATACCCCTACTTTTCTCAAAGTTGAGTTTTCTCAAACCACGATTTGATTATCATAGCTAAGTTATTTAGGCACACCTAACGTATTGTCATGTGGTAGGTGTCATGTCATGTGGTATATTTTGTGGGCCAGGTGACTGTTGGCTGCTGGCAGCGATTGCTTCACTCACACTGAATGAGACTCTACTACATCGGGTGGTGCCCCATGGGCAGAGCTTCCATCAACAGTATGCTGGGATCTTTCACTTCCAGGTACTTCTACACTTCACTACCTTCCCCTGTACCACTCCTATCAGTCCTTACCACTTTTACCCGTCTATATCTGTCCTGTCCAGAGCTACTCCTGTTTTCCCACATATTGAAATATTTGACCCATCTCCAGCTCAATATCCAGTTTGTCTGCTGTGACTTAATGCCCTTTATTTCAGTAGACTGTACACCCAAATGCACAGACCTTTACAATAAACTAGCTACTGTAACTGATCTGGCCCTCCACCCTAAATTCCCCACTACCCAGCACAGTGTTGGGAGTGCCACTGCCCCACATCCCCCAACTCCTCCAGTCAGTCTTGTCCCCACAGGCTGCATGCATGCAGCTATATTTACTGCCAGTATTTATAGGTGGACGTAAACAGCGTGTCACTCAGAAAGGGCTGCTAAAGCACCCTGCTGCTAAAGCACCCTGCTGCCAGATTCCTACAGGGAGCCAGTCCCACAGCCCACCAGCCAGTCTAGCCCCTTTAGCATGCCATCCAAAGAGAGGGACAAGGGATAAAGATCTGGGGCACTCACTTAGCACCAGAGGCTAAAAAAAAAGAGCACAGCGGTTGTTTTACCTCTTTGGTTTTGGACAAACACTCTGGGGAGTCAGTTGAACTGCAATTGTCTTGTTGCCAAGCAATCTCCTCTGTCCCTGGCAACCTGACTCTGTGCACTGCAGTATGCAGAGAGGTCTGCAGCAGAGCCTCTCCCAGCAATGAATGCAGCATAGTAAACACAACCATCCTTAAATCACAGAAGTTGTACATTACTGCATTTATATGGTGTGTATACCAAAGACTATTTTGTAGCAGTTTTGCTTGTTTCCCATGTGCACCTGGTGTGTAGTTCTGGCAGTTTGGGGAGTGGGTGGATGTGGTGATTGATGACAGGCTGCCAGTGAAGGATGGGAAGCTGCTGTTTCTCCACTCAGCAGAGGGGGCTGAGTTCTGGAGCGCCCTGCTGGAGAAGGCCTACGCAAAGTAAGGACAATGGATGGCGAGAGAAAGACAATTTACTGTACAGACACAACATAACAAATTGTTATAACAGAACTGTATGGCTGCTACGAGACACCACTGTCTGTCTGTCTGTGTTGCAGGCTCAATGGCTGTTACGAGGCCCTCTCAGGGGGCAGTACATCGGAGGGGTTTGAGGACTTCACAGGGGGCGTGACAGAGATGTTTGACCTGAAGAAGGCCCATCCAGACCTGTTCAGCATAATCAGTAGAGCAGTGGAGCGAGGTTCCCTTCTGGGATGCTCCATAGATGTTAGCAACACACACCACACGCACGCACGCACAGTCTTGTATAACTAACCTTGTGGGGACACACAATTCAGTCCCATTCAAAATCCTATTTTCCCTAACCCCTAAACCTAACCCTAAACTGAAAAACTAACCTTAACCCTAGCTTCTAACCCTAAACCTTATTCTAACCCTAACACTAATTCTAACCGTAACCCCCTAGAAATAGCATTTGACCTTGTGGGAACTAACAAAATGTCCCCAGATGGTCAAATTTGTGTTTGTTTATTATTCTTGTGGGGACTTCTGATCCCCACAAGTATAGTTAAAACGCATTCACATACACTGTTCAAGAGTTTGTGGTCACTTAGAAATGTCCTTGTTTTTGAAAGAAAAGCAAAAAAAAATTGTCCACTAAAATAATATCAGATTGATTGGAAATACAGTGTAGACATTGGTAATGTTGTAAATGACTATTGTAGCTGGAAAATGCAGATTTTTTATGGAATAACTACATAGGCGTACAGAGGCCCATTATCAGCAACCATCACTCTTGTGTTCCAATGGCACGCTGTGTTAGCTAATTCAAGTTTATCATTATAAAATGCTAATTGATCATTAGAAAACCCTTTTGCAATGATGTTAGCACAGCTGAAAACTGGTGTTCTGATTAAAGAAAAGAAGCAATAAAACTGGCCTTCTTTAGACTAGTTGAGTATCTGGAGCATCAGCATTTGTGGGTTCGATTACAGGCTCAAAATGGCCAGAAACAAAGAACTTTCTTCTGAAACTCGTCAGCCTATTCTTGTTCTGAGAAATGAAGGCTATTCCATGCGAGAAATTGCCAAAAAACTAAAGATCTCGTACAACGCTGCATACTACTCCCTTCACGGAACAGAGCAAACTGGCTCTAACCAGAATAGAAAGAGGAGTGGGAGGCCCCGGTGCAAAACTGAGCAAGAGGACAAGTACATTAGAGTGTCTAGTTTGAGAAACAGATTCCTCACAAGTCCTCAATTGGCATCTTCATTAAACAGTACCTGCAAAACACCAGTCTCAACGTCAACAGTAAAGAGGTGACTCCGGGATGCTGGCCTTCTACATAAACACACACATACCACACAAACACTTTTCTTTAAGAAACAACTTGTTTGTGTGATATAGATCCTGTACAAAATAATTCTCTAATTCTTTCAGATCTCTGGTGTTTTCGAGATGGAGGCGGTGACATTCAAGAAGCTGGTGAAAGGCCATGCCTACTCTGTGACAGGTGTGGAGGAGGTGAGAGAATGACCTGGCTAATTAAAGTTTTGATTAACAATACACATATAGTTATATCACAGACAGCACCTCATGCTTATTGGCTAGGTGGAGTTTAAAGGAAGTCCCACCAAGCTCCTGCGGATCAGGAACCCCTGGGGAGAGATGGAGTGGACCGGAGCCTGGAGTGACAAGTGAGAGAAGAGGGGGAGGGAGAGGGAGAGATAAGAGGTGAGATAACTAGAGGGGAATAAGGTGGAGGAAAATTGGGTAAGAGTTAGTTCAGGAAAAGTTCAGTCTTGAGTCAACTTGGGCTGGTGACATGTATTTTAAGAGATGTGTCAGTCTTTCTTTGTGGTTTCAGTTCAAGAGAGTGGGCTGGAGTTGACCCATCGGTCAGAGCTAGATTGTACAACCGTAGCGAAGATGGCGAGTTCTGGTAAGTAGTTTGTCAAGAGTTTTTAAATATTTTATATTTTTATCCTAACACAATATTAAGCTAATAGTAGCCTCAAAACCAGTCTCTCTGCCTCTCCCATAAACCCTCCCACACAGGATGTCATTCCGTGACTTTCTGCGTGAGTTCAGCCGTTTGGAGATCTGTAATCTGACAGCAGACGCCCTGCAGGCCAGCCAAGTGAAGAAGTGGAGCTCAGCGCTCTACCCTGGAGAGTGGAGGAGAGGCAGCACTGCAGGGGGCTGCAGGAACTACCCAGGTACATTAGGATAATGAATTGAGAGAGAAGGGGGACAAGGAGTAATAGATTAGGGTTTTTATGTTTTCCCATCTTCTCTACAGCAACGTTCTGGCTCAACCCTCAATTCAAAGTGGCCCTTCAGCACCCAGACACAGATGGCCAATCAGGTTGCAGCTTCCTGGTGGCGTTGATGCAGAAGGATCGTCGTCGGCAACGGCGTGAGGGGAAAGACATGGAGACCATTGGATTCACCATCTATGAGGCAAGATATTTACTTCAGTAATTATTTGTATTTGGTAACAGTGAAGTTAAGAATCTGTACGAATGCTGTGACTTAAATACCTTTCTTTCTCTCTTCTAGGTTCCAGAAGAGGTATGACCCATTCTGGTAATGCTAGGAGTCCATCTCTGCATGAGACCATAACAGCAATCTCTACCCACAAATATTGGTCCTCTCATTTCTGTACTATCTCCTATCATCCTCTTTCCTTCTCTCCTTTCGCTGTTCCTTTCCTCTCCTCCTCTCTCCTGGACAGTTTACAGGTCAGGCCGGGGTGCATCTAAAGAGGGACTTCTTCCTGACCCACGGCTCCAGTGCCCAGTCAGAGCTCTTCATCAACCTGAGAGAGGTCAGCACCCGCTTCTGCCTGCCCCAGGGAGAGTATATCGTCATCCCCTCCACCTTTGAGCCCCAGAAGGACGGAGACTTTGTGCTCAGGGTGTTCTCTGAAAAGCCAGCTGACTCCCAGTGAGTGAATGGTGGTGGGGTGGGGTGGGTAGGACAGAGGGAGAGAGAGACATATGAAAAGCTCAAGCCAATGAAACTGGCTAAAGACTTGATCCTCTCCTAACAGGGAACTGGATGATGACATCACAGCTGATCTGCCTGAGGAGGTGAGAAATGATTTTGAACTAATTCAAACCAAGATTAATCTATTGACTAATCAGTATACCACAGTTGTACAGATGACAGAAATGGTCAACTGTCTGTGTTCGTCTGCTGCAGGTAGAGCTGGACGAGAGCCAGATTGATGCAGGCTTCAAGGGTCTCTTCAGACAGCTCGCTGGAGCGGTGAGAGAAAACTACATTTTTGGCGGGATACATGGTACTTGTAGTCCTTTCTTACTTTATTTTATTCTCACAGGAAATGGAGATCAGTGCCTCCAAGCTTCAGACCATCCTAAACAGAATCATCAGCAAGCGTGAGTCTGTTATACTGGCATCTCTTTTGGTTAAAGGGAAAAGGCATGTGAGGTAAGACTTGTATGGTGTGTTCACTGTCACTTTTTGTGTCACAGATAAGGACCTGAAGACAGACGGCTTTGGGAAGGAGGCGTGTCGTTGCATGATAACTCTCATGGATGTATCTTTAATTACACCTTCTTTATACCCACCCTGATGTGTGTCAACTATCACTGTGCTTCCTCTTTATTCCTCTCTGTCCTTGACATTGATTTGACAGACCACCGGCACTGGGAAGCTGGGCTTGACAGAGTTCCATGTGCTGTGGGAGAAGATCAAACGGTACCTGGTGAGTCGAACATGTCCTACTCTTCTAAATAGACCTCTGAGATTTTCAAGCTATTGTTGTGTATGATTTCCACACCATGCTTGCTGTTGCCAACATTTGTAAATAACCTCTCTCCACTCTTCTCTCCCTCTCCTCCACCACTTCAGACTGTGTTTAGGAAGTTTGACCTGGATAAATCTGGCACCATGAGCTCCTATGAAATGCGGATGGCACTGGAATCAGCTGGTACCATTTTATTCTTGTTCTAGTAGCATCCTCACAAAATGTATAAAGCACAATAATATAACCAGCGCAGAGTTACTGTGTGTTTACTGTGAATGCAGTCTCCTCTAACGTGAGAACATTGCCTTTAAATTTCAATCTAACTGTAACGTTGAACTTCCGCAATACGTATTGAGTCCTTTTAAGTGCACCAGCTCTGCCCCTGGTCACTTTATCCAACAGGAGACAAGTCTCTACCTAGTACTACCATGACAAGCTACCCCTTTGTGTAAGCAGGCAAAAAGCCTAAAATAGTTTTGCTGACAAGACTAGTTGTCTAGGTGAGAGATCATAAGAGCTGTTTGATGTGCTGTTCACCCACTCTCCCTTTCTCTACGTCAGGCTTCAAGTTGACCAACCACTTGTTCCAACTCATCATCCTACGCTACTCAAAGGAAGACCTGAATGTGGACTTTGATAACTTTGTCAACTGTCTCATCCGTCTGGAGACCATGTTCAGTGAGTGGACTTCACCTTGAATACAGCAGTGATACATGTCATAATGCTACTAACACCAGTAGACTGAAGAAACTGCTCTCTGTTCACCATTCTAGAGACCTTTAAAGAAATGGACACTGATGTAGATGGGGTGGTTTCCTTCAGCTTCTTCCAGGTATGTCACCACCATCAGAAACACAGCCTTCTAATTGAGGGAGTGTAGCTTGTGGAGTGTTAACATCAAACACTGCTTTTGAGCCCAGACACAACAGTTACTTTCTCTATCAATGTTTTAGTGGTGTCATCGAAGTGTGACTACTTTAAGCTGTTAAATGTGTTATGAGGTGTTGAATCTTTGCTCTCTTTCCTTTAGTGGATCTCCCTCACCATGTTTGCCTAGACAGATGGATGGCCCTGGCCTGCTACTGCTTGTGTTGGTGGCGTCACCCCGACTCCAACGGCCATAGAATATTGTCTTAAATGTGACTAGTTGTGGTTCTAAAACAGGTAGAGAACACAAATGCTTTTGAATGTTCCCGGTGCTTGACTTTCATTTTATAAAAATATTTAAGAAACAGTGATCAGTGATTTTTATTTTGTTTTTTTAAACAAGTTGTTGGATTTATATTCTGACATAAGTCAATAATGTAAAGCCTTAGTTTGAAGAGAATAAAAAAACAGATTCTAACCTCAATAACAAAAATGCCTTGAAATGTGGAGTGAAAATAAAAGCAATTTTAAAAGGTTTTATTAAATACATTTAAAGTGTTTGAAAAGCCAACTCTTTCTGGATACTGCTGCACTTCTCAGGAATGTATGGATTTTTGTTATCTTTCATTTTTGAAAATAAAGTGCAATGAATTCTCTGAACATCTGTTCTCTGAACATGTCATAATCTGAACATTAACAAATTAGCAGCACATCTGTTTTTTTCCCGGCAATTATTTAACAAACTTTAAAGAGCAATAAATAATGCTGATTTATATATAATGACTTTATACACTTGTATTCATAACTACCATAATTGTCCTGACATCTCTATCCACCAACACACAGCTTACCATTTCACTTATGTTTGGATTTTAAATCCTGTGATACAATCGTAGACCCATTTCTCTCTATGGAGTTCCCTCTAAGGACAAATAGCCCTACTTCCTGTCCTACCGTACATATGCTACACATGGCTTTTAACCACCTCTGGGGCCAACACAAGCTGATCCTGTTAACGTCCCAGTCACCTCGAGTCAGCCCTGCCACTAGAGGGCGGTAGAAGCACAGGGTGAGAGCATAGAGGCCAGCCCAGGGCCTAAAGATGCTGCTCGCTCTCTCTCCCTCTCTCAGTTGAGTGCCAGTCCCTCACTGACGGGCATGTTGATATGTGCAGTCAGCAGGGGTGCACTCTTGCCCTCTCGCAGCACAAACACCTGTAATTACACAATGCGTGTCAACAACAGCTTACTTTCTACTTTCACATAGGTTTTATGTTCAAGGAGGCACTGAAATGGCTACACAGTGAAGTTCCCTAATGGAAATATAGAGTAACAGAGAAATGAAATGCATACTTTAATGATGTCAGAGATTCCTTTATCACTCAGGCACTCCACAAATGTGTCAATAGGATAGTTGAGCCCAGGAACCAGTAGGGGGATCTGTGGAGAGTGAACACATTCAATAATATTCCGGCTACTAGCCAAAGTGAACAAAAAACATTATTTTATTTATTTCACATTTATTTAACCAGGTAGGCCAGTTGAGAACAAGTTCTCATTTACAACTGCGACCTGGCCAAGAATAAAGCAAAGCAGTTCAACACAAACACAGTTACACATGGAATAAACAAACATATAGTCAATAATACAGTAGAAAAAGTCTATATACAGTGTGTGCAAATGAGGTAAGATAAGGGAGGTAAGGCAATAAATAGGCCATGGTAGCGAAGTAATTACAATATACCAATTAAACATTGGAGTGATAGATGTGCAGAAGATGAGTGTGCAAGTAGAGATACTGGGGTACAAAAGAGCAAGATATATAAATAAATACAGTATGGGGATGAGATAGATTGGATGGGCTATTTACAGATGGGCTACGCACAGGTGCAGTGATCTGTGAGCTGCTCTGACAGCTGGTGCTTAAAGCTAGTGAGGGAGATATGAGTCTCCAGCTTCAGTGATTTTTGCAGTTCGTTCCAGTCATTGGCAGCAGAGAACTGGAAGGAAAGGTGGCCAAAGGAGAAAATGGCTTTGGGGGTGACTAGTGAGATATACCTGTATAGAAAATGTATAGAAACTACCCAGCGACATTAGTGAGGTGTACAGTAAATATCACTGGTCATGTGATGATATATGATGGGTTAAAAGGAAGGTCACCTTGAAGAAGGCTGTCTTCATACTATACAGGCTCTCGTCATACAGAAAGCTGATGGCCAAGTTCATGACAGGGCGGCATGCGGCTGTGTTCTGGATGTTCAGAGTTAGCTTGAAGGACGGGCCCAGGCCCTGCACCTAAAACACAGACAGGATGAGAGAGACCCAACCAGGAGTTCTGACTGTGTGCTAAACCGTGGCTGTGATTCTACTCGAGACACTGACATTCCCTCAGACACCAGGACATCAGACTCACCACTGCGTTCATCTTGAGAGGCTCAGACAGGCTGGAGGACATGGGTGTAAGGCTGGACTCCAGGGCTTTAACGTAGGCCCTCGCTGCAGCCAGACGCAGACGACTCAGGTCCATCTGGAAGGCCCTGTGCATTGCTGGAAAACACATGGCCCAAACCAAACATTAAAAAAATTGACCCACGAACCCAAGACCTCAAAACTCTCCAAAACTGCAGAGAAACAAGCAAACCATTGTTTAGTCTGGAGGTGGTGGCCACTGGCCAGGCTAGACTACAGTTCTGGTTGGACATACGTACCCACAGCATTCTCTCGTTCCCTCATGGTTTGGTCCACGTACAGCTTGGTCTTCTTGGGGATATTGAGACGGATGCTTTGTGCCAGAGGGGGGCCTGGGGCAGAGTCCCTGTCATCAAACACAGCTGTCCTCTTCAGGATCTTTACTATCAGACCACCTCCTACAAAACACAGGAACACACACTGAAATCAGGCAGGGGACTTCATTTCAACATCTGTCCATTGTACTAAGCATCCTAGACTAGAGGACTCTCTTTTAAACAGGACCTCCAATCCCAAGATTCCATCCTAAATGAACAGGTGATCTGTACCTTTGGTGGTCATTATAAGGGTTCCGTCTTCTCGTCCATATCTCCCAAAACAAATGCTGGTCACTACATCCTGGAAAACAGAGGACTGACAGTCACAACTAATCATGGCAGTGGCGTGCAAACCTAAATCATCTTTCCAAAAACATTGCCATATTTTTGTGTGTGCCAAGTCCAGATAAAACTAAAACAAGCAGGAAATAAGCATGGGAATCTGTTTCTAAAGAGTGTTTCATCAGAACCAAGTAGCTACTAACCTATTGGTAACCTATTGGCCTGTCTAGCCATGGTGTCTTACCGGAGTCTTGATGGTGCTGATGAGGTTTTTGTCTCTGTAGAGGTGGACCTCACAGTTAGCCAGGCCCACTAACACTGCCTGGAAGCCCCTGGTGGGGAGGTCCATCACGCCCATGGTAGTGACAGGGGCTGGCAGGCAAGCCGTCCACAGCTTCTTCCCCTGGACACAGAGGACAGGACAAGACACACACACACAGGCCTCTTCCAACTATCACGTCACACAGCTGCAGTTTCTACTGAATTGACTGAGTGTAGGTGAGAGAGGGTGCTACCTACCTTCTGTGTGAAGCCCTGCAGTGTCTCCTGGGCACATCCCACCACCACACTCTTCCCCATCCTCACCAGCCCCACAGGGTGAGAAGACAGCTCAATACAGTACTTAGGCTTGGGGGAGTCTCTGCAAACACAGAGCATATTTCCTCTGAAAATAAACATTGACTGGCAGTAATACACTCAGGCCAGATGTAATGCGTTTAAACTTCAAGTTTTTGGGGAGGACCGTCCCTATGACAGGCCAATGTGTTAACTATTTTCCGACCTTTTCTTTATATCTCAAGTGTTGTCGGTATCAAAGCCAAAACTTTTATTTCCGCAAACCGACCTAGTCATGATTGAGGTAAAGTTCTGCCTACAACTTAGTAATGCTGAGGTGGAAACGGCATGCATTATGCTCTTGAGCTCTTGATGGTTGCTAGGCAGCGCCCGTTACTACTATCCTGGCAGTTGTAACCTTTGTGAGGCATGTCACTTCACCCATCACTTTGGATTGCCCACCGCATGCACTGTTTTCTGAACCACAACTGGATGGATCCAGAAAGAACTAGTGTGGGAATAGATATAACTGAATGACTAAAATATTGGAATAAAGTAGGCGAACCCAACGTGTGTTCAACAATTTTAGCACCGTTTTGCTCTGCTTTGAGACAAGTGTGGGGACTCTTGATAAATATTTGTCACATTTTTCTTTTCACCAAATCTCTGTTTGGATATTAGGCTACAATTAGACTGTTAGCTAAGTTAAGGTGAGTGCTGCTCATGATCCTCTTGTGTAGTTGGCTCATTTAATAACACTGAGCAGAACATTTTGCCAGCATGTAGTTTACTTAACAAGTGGATTATTTTGCCTTTCACTTGTAGTCACTTAGTAACCTAGGCCTACTCCCAACCAAAAAGCCTGTGACTTGTAATCAATCAATGTGGTTTTGTTTCACTGAATCTCCATGTGTATATTTGGTTATTCTCTGGCTGGACAAATAAGTAGAGGTGGTAGCTCATCTATTAGTTGGGTCATCTATCATTGATCAGAAACATTTAGCATGCAACAATGCAGCCTAAATCAAGTGTCGGCCTATTATTTTGCTCGATTGCATATAAGCAACTCCAAAAGCCTGCGGAGGTTGTGAAATATGAACACGAGACTCACATGTTTTAGAAAATATATATTGCTATTATTTTCTATCGGTATCATAATGAAGATACTCTAAGTGTAGGAAAAAATGATAAATGACCCGTGCTACAGACAGCTATATCCTTCCACTAATATTGGACTAGTAAAGGTCCAGTGCACTACTTTTGTGAGGATTTTTTAAACGTATTGTATATATTATTATATTCTCTAGATTTTTCAGGGGTGCTGCAGCACCCCTACTTCCCACATGCTACCACTCCTAAACTTGCTGGCATGTGCACAGGATATATAAAAGGCTTATCCCGGCAAGAATGTGGTAAAATGGGACTGTATTAATTGGATTCTAAAAAAAAACATTGCCAGATTTATTTTTACAGGCTGTAAAGTCTGTAAAGGATAGAGACAAAGGTATTTTTTGGTCAGTGGTTGCCATACCTGCGGAGGATGTAGATATTCCCATTGCGACAGGCCACAGTGATCCGGAACTCCACATCAAACTGACCAGTCACATCCATTTGAGTGGGAGCACTGGGAACGGACATCTGTGGCAACAAGAATATGGATGTCAACAGAGGGACTGGGGAGAGTCAACCATATGAATTCAACAACATGACTGAACCTGGATAATTCAACAACAAAAAAGTTAAGTCTCATACAAATCTGCATATGGAATTGAAGCAAAAGCCCCTCTTACACTAGCCACTGTCACGCTCTTCCTCCCATATCACATCGAACCAATGATTGATCTGTCATTGTAAATTCCTCTTTATGTATTGAACAGACCTTGGAGAGGATGGTGAAGGCCTCAGGGTCCAGGATATAGACATCTTTACTCTCAGTGCCAATAACCAGACAGCTGACTGCATCCTCATCAGCCATGTTCTTCTTCAGGGTGCCGATGCATGTAATAACAGTCTAAGAGCACATACAAACAGTTGACTGTGTGTGTGTGTGTGTGTGTGTGTGTGTGTGTGTGTGTGTGTGTGTGTGTGTGTGTGTGTGTGTGTGTGTGTGTGTGTGTGTGTGTGTGTGTCACATTGCTCAAGTCAATCACTGCTGTGAGGAATGCTACCTGTCTTTGTATTGGTTGCGCCTTATGAAGGTTCACAAAAGCCTCCGTGTCTTGTGGGTCCAACATGAGGAACCTTGACAAATAGAAGAGATCAATGGTGATGACACTTCAGTCTGATCCAGTATCAGAAGGCACTTCACTCACACAAACAGCCAGAGCTACTTATCTAACTGAGTTGTTACCTCAAAGATCTGACGGAGAGTGGAACATCAGCTTTGTCTCTAGGTGAAGGCAGGAGAGTAACACTAATTATAGCCATGACCCTGATCATATTGCCATTTTGTCAGAGTAACCAGTTTTGATCATCGTACAGTCTTTTGAATGGTTTCATATATATCTTTGAAAGACGGTCAGATAATCAAGCATAGGTAATTAAATAAAATCAACAGTCAATTGGGAACATAACTCAACGCATGCTATTAGCAGAAACTTACCGGATGCCCTCCAACATTTCCTTCAAGCTCAATGGGTCAATCATGTCCTTGTGAAAAGAGAAGGGTTAGTACAGCAGGCCAATCAGAAGAGAACCATGGTGCTCTCCCAGAAGCTTGGCTGGTGCGTAAAACCCGCCAATTCAGATAAAAAAGTACAGCAAGTCAAAATTGAAAACATCTCAAAAGTTGTTGCTCTAACAGTGTAGAGGGAAATGAGATCTTTTTGATTTGCTGAAATCTTTTCAGCTCCACTCACCTCCCTTGCCTGGTTCCAGACGTCCTGTTCCAGGGCATTGACCTCTAACGGAGGGAGAGTGAACTTGAAATAGGGCCGCAGGTTTTTATAGACATAGATGAAGGGGCCGGAAGCCACAGCGATGGCAGGCGTGCGTGGCTCATGCTGGTCCATGAGGAAAGAAACCAAGCCAGTGGGCAGATCGAGCAATGTGTTCTCACTCATCAGGCCAGTTCCACGGTACACCTTCAGCTTCATGTTGCATGAACCAGTTCCCAGGTCCCCCACCACCAACTAGAACAGAAAGAAGGAGAATGTTCATCTTGTACACAGAAATCAAAGGCATACTAATCAAGCACCACACGTACACGCACCCACAGAACAAAAGGAGTCAACCAAAAAACATGCACAAAGAGCTTCTTCCTATGAGAAAAAGGATTAGTGGCAGATTAAGAAATCACTGATAGCAAGTGTAGCAACATTCTTCTTACCTTATTCTCACCATCCCCATGCAGGTCTGCAAGAGCTGTAAAATAAATACACAGGCCCGGTTAAATTAATTGTCTGAGGAAATAGACAATTTATTTATAGACATTAATAAATACATATCCACAAAACTTGAGCAAATGTACTTTGAACAAGGCTAGCGACAGAAATTAGAAATTGGTGGTAGCTAAGGTGAGATCTTACCAATGCAAGATGAAAAAGTATAGAGATTGGCCACTGGATCGTAGTGTGCATCTAACCATTTACTGCTCTCAGAGCTGTTAAGAGACAGAGTAACGTTATTTGTTTTGAAGCAAGGCAACACTTTTTACTCCATAGTTTAGCCTAGCTAACGTTAGTGTTGCTGGGCTTATGTAGAAAATCTGTCAAATAACGTTAGTTAATTTACCCACTGGGCACAGACGTCATTTCCACGTCTAACTTAGTGTTGATTTAGATTTCGTTGAATTGTCAACTAATGTGAATTCGACAAAACAGGTCACTAACGTTATATCATAGGATTTAGGAAAAAATACGAAATTCCCTTCAATGTTATACTTTTTGCAAATCTAATCCGTTTTCTACGTTGATACAACGTCATTACATAGATTTTTTGTTGTTGAAATGATGTGGATTCAACCAGTTTTCTTTAGCTAATGCGATTAGCTAGCTAGAGATAGCAAAGTTGGCCTGCTTGATATCCTGCTAACGTTTGCTAGCTGGCTTGCTTGATTGCTAGACGTAACGTCATCTGAAATGTTTGCGTTCATGTAGCTAGCTAATGTAACTTACTTTTCTTTCATCTGTGAGACTGAAGACATGTCCAATATGATATTCCTCAATTAATAATGCAAGGATATCCTGTGATGCAATTTTATTTTGTGCCACTGAGGTAGCTAGTTGGTTAACGTTAGCTTGCCTGCTTGTTTACGTTAGCATAAATCAGATCGGCTTTCCCGTTTCTATGGCAACAAGGAAGGAGCAACAGAGAAAAGATTCCTCAATAAATAGTTCCGCTTATTAAATGGCCACTGTGACGTCTCGGTCTTTGATCGTATACACTGAGTGTACAAAACATTAGGAACACCTGCTCTTTCCATGACAAACTGACCAGGTGAAAGCTATGATCCCTTATTGATGTCACTTGTTAAATCCACTTCAATCAGTGTAGATGAAGGGGAGGAGACATGGATTGTCTAGGTGTGCATTCAGAGGGTGAATGGGCAAGACAAAATATTTAAGTGCCTTGGTTTGAGAGTGTCAAGAACTGAAACACTGCTGGGTTTTCACGCTCAACAACATTCAGCCAACTTGACACAAGTGTGGGAAGCAATTGGAGGCAACAACACTGTGAAATGCCTTCGACACCTTGTAGAGTCCATGCCCCGATGAATTGAGGCTGTTCTGACGACAAAAGGTCATGTAACTCAATATTAATAACGAATAGACACACTCCTCGACCATTCAACAACTGATCGGTTTCTGGGTCATGGAGGAGAGAGGACAGAAGGGAGAGAGGGTGGAGGACGGACTTTAACCAAATGAGAAAAGACCAAGAGGCTTTAAAACCAGACATTATACATGGATGGACTACAGAAAGGAAATGCTTCAAGTTCAGGTAATGAGTTTATTAATTATCATTAGTTAAGAACACACTTTCATTGATAACTAGAGTTCGATTCAACAACCTATTTTTTGTAAGACGTGTCTGTTCAGTGCAGTAGATACATGATTGTAAATCAACTTTTGTTAAGACATCTTTATCACGGTCTCTATTTCTAAAACGCTGTATACAAATTTTTCACATTTGTGTTTTTTTCACTAGAAATGATTGCTTATGGGTACTTTCATGTGTGTGTAAAATATTACTGTTATCAGATTTTTTTATTAATAGATTGTAGATGTGTATTAAAATGTGGTGTTTTGCAAAAAGCTACAGTATATATCCATTGTTTAGTTGGAATGGAATGTTTGTTTACTCAATATAACTATGCTATGTGGTTGTCTCACAGCTATCTTGAGATGACTGAGTCACTATGGATATGAGCATCCACTAAATGTAAATGTTTTACATATAGATCTCATATTACTGTATTGAATCTTTTTTTTCATATTGATGTTACAAATGTTTAATTTGTACAGTTCTTGTGTTACATTTAACTGTGTAAAAAAAAAAGTGTTTTGCCCAAAAAACATGATCATTTGTCTCTCTGAAATGAAACCATCAAGTGATAGATTTGAAACAAATACATCTGTCATTGAATAACCCCATGCCATAATTAGAGAGTGAAAAAACACACCACACCAATCTCTTGTATAAGTTCTTTAAACAATAAAAGCTACTTAACCAACATTTCTGAAAATAGAGCGTTTTGGAATGAAACTCTTCAATTCTCTAAAAACTGAAGAGGTTGATAATCTTGTTTCTCATCCCCCAAATACTTCTTCAGAAACGGCACAACTTTAAAGAGGTTGATGTGGAAATCTCTGGACTTTTCGCTCGACTCCTGTTTGAAATCACTGTTACCACCAGGGCACAGGTCCTCGGTTCCCCAGCTGATCACTCCAACCTATGAAGAATGGAAGAGGTGTCAGTACAGTACTAATTACCTGTAGATTACGAAGACCCCAGAGGTTTGCAAATACATCTTACAGAAATAAATATGGAATCATTGTAGGAAAAAGGAAAGCGCAAAAAGTATGTGGAAAGTAGATAAAGTTGGCACTTTGCTGTATGTACTGTAGATATGACCAGAATGTCTCACCTGGATGGTGCGGTATTCATCATAGTCCTTAAACACAGCTCCACCGGAGTCACCTGCACACACACACACACACACACACACACACACACACACACACACATACAAGTACACACATACAAACAAATGAAAAGGTAAGACAAAGTAATAGAGAACCCTTTTCATCTTTAACAAGTTACAATACTTCTATTACAATAATACTAATTCAAATCATAAGGTTCGCATTACATTGAGAACAGATATAAACAAACAGTGCCTCATCTAATGTTCCATGAACTGTTAACATACCTTTGCAGGCAACATTATCTCTAGTAGGTTGTCTCCCACCCGTGCACAGGAAGTTATCAGTCACAACATCCTTTAGATTAAGTGGTGTTATGCCTTCTACCTGAGTAGCAGCCGATTCGATACAATTGTCCCTCAACTAAAGAGAAAAATATATGAGAGGCGCACATATGGGCATCATCCATTGGTGTCTGTGTGGTCAGACATCATACAAGCACTCACCTGATCCTGAAGCTTTAGTCTGGCATCGCTACGTTGATCCATGTGTTCCTTCTTATCATATGAAATGAAACTGACTTCTTCTAATGGATTTTTGAACAATAGCTGTTCTGCAAGGAGAACACTATATGAGGCAAGGCAACATACAGTGCCTAGATGAACCTTGTGTATCCTGGTGAATAGGCTATGTGTGCTGTAACTGTACCTTGTTGCTTGCAGGTGATAGCCTCTCCTACCAGTCTTAAAGCGCCACTTGTTTCCTTGGTGCAAGGGATGCAAATTGGTCTGAGGAACACAGTAAAGCAAGAATGCGTAAAGGAAACAACGTGTGCTTCACAGGTTACTACAGAGATGATTCAGATCTGAAGGGCTGTGTCATCATATTCAATCTGGTTACCTTCAGCATAATATCAGAAGTCTTACCTTATGTCGATAGAGAAATTTACATCATCCTTCAGTTCGATGAGAGCTACGTCGTAATCATAGAACTCCTTTATCCCGTCATCCTTTTTACCGTTGATATTATAATCAGGATGTAATATTATACGTGATGCTCCCTTTACAACTGTTAAGAGGCAGGACTAGAGTGTAATTCAACAAACCTATTGCTTACAATTTACAATATCACCAGGTTACTTGTTCAAGTAAATGTGGCATTCGGACAGATTTCCTGGTAATGATGATAATCACTTGAAAAAACAAGATTATTCAACAACAAAAAATTGTTTAGGTGTAAGTGCAAATGTTTTTGAAGGGGGGGGGGGGGCTGGTTATACCTTGATTTGCCCCAATCGTAACACGGATATTGTCTGCATTGTCTTCGAACTTGAAGCAGTGAGCAGCAGTCAAGATGAAGCGGCGAGAAACAATAGACCCCATGCATTTACTAGCTGTTCCATCCTCATGCTATGGTATCAGGAGAGAGAGGTTGAACATACATACAGTAAATGACAACAAGCAGGCATTTGCATCAATATCTAATTTAAATGTCAACAGGATTTCATTTTTTTGTGCACTGGGATGAGAGAGTATGGGAGGTGTGTGTCAGCCATTTATCACTCCCATAGCACAAATAACCTGAAGCATTGCAGAAACACACTACGAGTGATAATTGAATTCAGGACTTAAATGATAGGCGAGGTCTACTGTATACTGTTAACGATCAAATTCTAACTTAAATATGATCATTTAAATGAAATCGAATCAATTATAAGTTAGTATATCTGTCATGTTTTGGTAATGACAGTGCACACTAAATCAAATCTGAACATGAAGAAAGGCCACTGGGTCATTGATGAAATAATCAAGGGTGAAAATCAGGCACTGTGTTGTTACTGTGTTGTCAATCCGTGCCATCCAGGGGTATCTTTGCCGTATGGTGTTTGGGGTAGTGTCATCATAGTTTCTATGGAGTCCGCATAAACTCACAACCTGGCTTTCATCTATGTGGAGGAGAGAGGTGACTCAACACACTGATACAAAGACACAAATACAGAATAATATCCATGCATAGAAATCTACACATTCTTCTATATTGTTGTTTAATTAAGACTCTTACCAATTATCTTATCAAAGGTTTTTTCCAATTCAACAGCATTCTTTACTTTAAAATAATGGCTCTCGCCGTTCCTTTTTGTCACTAGTGGCACGATATCTTCATCAAAAATTTCACTTCCGACACCAAAAACATAAACATCTAAAAAAAAACAAGAGGAAGTGTAAAAACATTAGGCTTGAGATGAATCAAGAACGGTAACCTACTTGAGACGATAGCTGGCTTGAATTAGAATATTGTACAGTGCTGAGTGCCACAAATCATTGTTAAAAAATGGTTGATTTATTCCTGAGCAAACTGTTGTGTGTGTGTGTGTGTGTTTTAGGCCTTGCTCAGTCTATAGTTAGAAAGCCTCCATGAATGGGCAACTTTATTGGGGGTGGGCTAATTGACTATCAGTGACTGACATAACAAGAGAAACTGCTGATGCACAAACAAATTCCACCTTGTGTATTCTACTATTTTAACTCGGAACAGTAAGTTAAGATCCCGACAGTTCCTGTCACGCCCTGACCTTAGAGATCCTTTTAATTCTCTATTTGGTTAGGTCAGGGTGTGACTAGGGTGGGCAATCTATGTTTTCTATTTCTTTGTTGGCCTGGTATGGTTCCCAATCAGAGGCAGCTGTCTATCGTTGTCTCTGATTGGGGATCATATTTAGGCAGCCTTTTCCCACCTGTTGTTTGTGGGATCTTGTTTTTGTGTAGTGCCTGTGAACACTGCATTTATGTCACGTTTTGTTTGTTCGGTATTGTTTTTGGTGAGTTTCATTTATTAAAACGTGGAACTCTACGCACGCTGCGCCTTGGTCCATTTATTCCAACGATCGTGACAGTTCCTAAAATATTTTTGGAGTAAATTGATCTGAGGAGAATAGTTGAGAGTAGAATGTCAGGTTGTTGTTAAATGTTATGACCACGCAAAGGTTTTGACCTCACCAAGATATTTATCCCGTTCTGTCTTGTTATTCATGTACACCGATTCCCTAATTTTGGCTACTGTGTTTTCAGGGCTACCCCCCATGTTGTAAGCACCTGCAAGTAAAGAGATTCAAGGGATTATTACTGAGCTGACCAAAGGTGAACAAAAGCTTAAAAAAAAAAAAAGAAGCTACGAACTGCAATACATTCAAGTACTTTCCATACAAATATACATGAATAATAGCAATACAGTACCATCTGTGAAAAAGATGAGGACATGGTGGACCTCCGTGAATAGCTTTTCATTCCGTAGTTTTTGGATAGCCATGCGTTCCAGGATGGTTTTAAATGCAAGGTTGAGATTGGTCCCAACATTATCTCTAGCTGTGAAAAAGTGCACGCGCACACACATAAACACACTGTCACATTACATTTGACCTAGCCACTGGATAAGTGTATTGTTTGGGCAATGATGATGTAAGTACATATATGGTAAATGTTTTGCTCACCATCATATTTAAAGTTGTCCAAGTCCTCCAAGACTTTCTCAAGTGGTTTTCTTTTATCTCCAGAAAAATCTATTATGTTGACAACCTCTAATACATCAGAAGCAAAGAAAAGGATTTCGTAATTTGGGCTGACTGAAAAGGAGCTAACCTGTGAAAGGTGAAGACACAAAACAGGATAATGTTTAATGATCTGTCAAAGAATGTGAGAGGAATACTGTGGTAAACCAATAACTGATTCCATATTGTCAGACATTTCTATCAGCTACATAACATACTTTGTGAGTGACTTGTGACATACCTTTGTGATAAGTTTCTTGACAGCATTTCTTGCTTTGTCAAACTCATTCTCCGCAATGCTGTCAGATATGTCCATAGCAATGTACATGTTAAGCTTTCCAGCTTTATCTATTGTGATCTTCTTTCCTTCCTGATCTGTGTCATCTGAAAGGCACCAGCAGGATATCTTACTTTGACAATCACAGGTGGAAAAGGAGGATATTTGAGGATATGTGAAAGGTTTGGCAAATACAGTGCATTTGGAAAGTATTCAGACCCCTTCCCTTTTTTCCACATTTTGTTACGTTACAGCCTTATTCTAAAATGGATTAAATAAAAACAGTTCCTCATCAATCTACACACATAATAACAAAGCGAAAACAGGTTTTTAGAAATGGTTGCAAATGTATGAAAAATAAAAAACAGAAATACCTTATTTACAGTTGAATCCGAGTAAAAATTCCCTATCTTAGGTCAGTTAGGCTCACCACTTTATTTTAAGAATGTGAAATGTCAGAATAATAGTAGAGAGAATGATTTATTTCAGCTTTTATTTCTTTCATCACATTCCCAGTGGGTCAGAAGTTTACATACACTCAATTAGTATCTGGTAGCATTGCGTTTAAATTGTTTAACTTGGGTCAAACGTTTTGGGTAGCCTTCCACAAGCATCCCACAATAAATTGGGTGAATTTTGGCCCATTCCTCCTGACAGAGCTGGTGTAACTGAGTCAGGTTTGTAGGTCTCTTTGCTCGCTTTCCTTTTTCAGTTCTGCCCACAAATTTTCTATAGGATTGAGGTCCGGGCTTTGTGATGGCCACTCCAATACCTTGACTTTGTTGTCCTTAAGCCATTTTGCTACAACTTTGGAAGTATGCTTGGGGTCATTGTCCACTTGGAAGACCCATTTGTGACCAAGCTTTAACTTCCTGACTGATGTCTTGAGATGTTGCTTCAATATATCCACATAATTTTCCTACCTCATGATGCCATCTATTTTGTGAAGTGCACCAGTCCCTCCTGCAGCAAAGCACCCCCACAACATGATGCTGTCCCCCCCGTGCTTCACGGTTGGGGTGGTGTTCTTTGGCTTGCAAGCCTCCCACTTTTTCCTCCAAGCATAACAATGGCCATTATGGCCAAACAGTTATATTTTTGTTACATCAGACCAGAGGACATTTCTCCAAAAAGTACAAGCTTTGTCCCCATGTGCAGTTGCTAACCCGAGTCTGGCTTTTTTATGGCAGTTTTGGAGCAGTGGCTTCTTCCTTGCTGAGCGGCCTTTAAGGTTATGTCGATATAGGACTTGTTTTTCTGTGGATACAGATGCTTTTATACCTGAAAAACGAGTTTTAATGACTCCAACCTAAGTGTGTGTAAACTTCTGACTTCAACTGTACATAAGTATTCAGACCCTTTGCTATGAGACTCGAAATTGAGCTCAGGTGCATCCTGTTTCCGTTGATCATCCTTGAGATGTTTTTACAACTTGATTGGAGTCCTCCTGTGGTAAATTCAATTGACTGGACATGATTTGGAAAGGCACACTACTGTCTATATAAGGTGCCACAGTTGACCGTGCATGTCAGAGCAAAAACCAAGCCATGAGGTCGACGGAATTGTCCGAAGAGCTCTGAGACAGGATTGTGCTGAGGCACAGATCTGGGGAAGGGTACCAAAAAATGTCTGCAGCATTGAAGGTCCCCAAGAACACGGTGGCTTTCTTAAATGGAAGAAGTTTGGAACCACCAAGACTCTCCCTAGAGCTGGCCGCCCGCCCAAACTGAGCAATCGGGGGGAAAAGAGCCTTGATCAGGGAGGTGACCAAGAACCTGATGGTCACTCTGACAGAGCTCTGTGGAGATGGGAGAACCTTCCAGAAGGACAACCATCTCTGCAGCACTTCACCAATCAGGCCTTTATGATAGAGTGGCCAGACGGAAGCCACTCCTCAGTAAAAGGCACAGCCCGCTTGGAGTTGGCCAAAAGGCACCTAAAGACTCTTAGACCATGAGAAACAAGAATCTCTGGTCTGATGAAACCAAGATTGAGCTCTTTGGCCTGAATGCCAACTGTCACAATGAAGCATGGTGTGGCAGCATCATGCTGTGGGGATGTTTTTCAGCGGCAGGGACTGGGAGACTAGTTAAGCTCGAGGGAAAGATGAACGGAGCAAAGTACAGAGTGATCCTTGATGAGAACATGATCCAGAGCGCTCAGGACCTTTAGACTGGGGCGAAGGTTCACCTTCCAACAGGACAATGACCCTAAGCACACAGCTAAGAGAATGCAGAAGTGGCTTCGGGACAAGTCTCTGAATATCCTTGAGTGGCCCAGCCAGAGCCCGGACTTGAACCTGATCTAACATCTCTGGAGAGCCCTGAAAATAGCTGTGGAGAGACGCTCCACATCCAACCTGACAGAGCTTGAGAAGATCTGCAGAGAAGAATGGGTGAAACTCCCCAAATACAGTTGTGCCAAGCTTGTAGTGTCATATCCAAGAAGACTCAAGGCTGTAATCACTGCCAAAGGAGCTTCAACAAAGTACTGAGTAAACGGTTTGAATAATGATGTGATATTTATGTTTATGTGTAATACATTTGAAAAATATATATAAACTGTTTTTGCTCTGTCATTATGATGTATTGGGTGTAGAATAATGAGGAAAAACAACAATTTAATCTATTTTAGAATAAGGCTGTAACGTAACAAAATGTGGAAAAAGTCAAGGGGTCTGAATACTTTCTGAATGCACTGTATACTGATAAAGTTATGGTGATAATGAAAATGGAATAAAGACTTCAACAAATAAACAATTGATGATATATTAGTTGTTATGAAGACCTACCAATGGGCGCTGCCAGCTGAAGGCTCTCTCTGATAGCACTGCCGAAGGCCTCCGTGATCTCCAGTGCAGTGTCATACGTGTGTTTGTCTGCAACAAGAACAAAAGAACCAGACAACCACAGGATAAATCTTTATTTTTCACAGTCTATGACATTGGACTGTACATGACAATCTTTTGGCATCTTTGAGCAATGGACTAGTCGTTACTACGTTGTGTTGCTTGGAAAACTGTTATTGTTTTGGGTGTCTTTCTGGGACTTACAGTAACATTTAGGCTCAGTCCCAGTCCATTGGCCATTCTCTTGACATACACGCGTCTTTGACCCCAACAAATGTAAGCTGTCGTCACAGCGGTAAGACAATTTGTCGTCAATGCCAAAACTGGAACCAGACCTCCTAGCACCTGCTGGAATCCCAGGGTCAGCACAGCGATCTTCACCTCCTGCTGTAAGAGAACGGTGGGAGAAAGTCAGAGAGAAATGGAGAGGGAGGGTGTCAGGGAGGCAGGGAGAGTATAGCATGCTGCATAGGGAGTTATTGTGTAGGCTGTGGCACTGAACGCTATTTATAATGTGTCATTCTGACCAGAGGGTCCTGAGGAGAAAGACTGAGAGACAGATGACGGTTTGCTACTCACAGTCACGGCTGCATATGGGTGTGCCCCCACTCCACTTCCCATTGGTTTGGCACACACGGGAGGCTGAGCCGCGCAGTGAGTATCCCGAATAACACTCATACGTGGTCTTATTGTTGACAAAATACTGCGATTGTACAGGCAAGACAGAACCACTTTCTAAAACCAAGGGGTTGGGGCATTCGATCACTAAAGAAGAAGAAAACAAAATGGATGGTCCGGTTTCAGTAGCATTTCTCTTATTTCAAATACTGTCTTCGTGGAAGATATCAGGCATCGTCACTTACTTTTGCACTGTTGAAGACGTCTTCTTTGTGGTGGTGGCTTCCAAGTTCCGCTTTTCAGGCACGCGCGAGTTAAAGCAGGATGTGGATAGTACCCTTCTGGACAATCGTATATCATAATGCTGCCATACTCAAGCTTCCTAGTGAGAGTGTAACTACCTCCTTCCATGCCCATACTCTCCTCATTACAGGTGACTGCACACAGAACACCTACACCTGTGGGGTCAGTGTGAGAAATGTCCATTTATTTTACACGTGCATGCCTGTATGAATGGCCTGGGCCATGTTGGGATTCTGGCTAGAATACCAGAACACATCAGAATTCTAAATAGTATACAGAACCCTAATGGATGGAGTCAAAGCTGAACATGTGTGTGTAGGTACAGGAGTAAATTTTAAGACCCTAATTATAATTTATGTTGAATATTATGATATTCAACAATATTAATATAATCACCCCAAATGTAAAGTCTCACTTTGATGAACACCCAGTCAAAAAGTACTGACAGTGAATCCTATCAAAAACAACACACGTGGTTAAAAGCAAATCCTTCTTGGCTATATTTATGTTGAGTACATACATTTTATTTTCCATACATTGTTATACTATCCAGAACACAGGAGCATATGGGACAAATGTTTCTAAAAGTTAAGAAAAGCCAACAACAGCAGTTTGAATGTAAAAGCCATGTCAAGGCACTCACCCATATAAAGAGGACATATCAGCAGAGCTGCAGACAAACTCCAGAGAACAGAAAAGTCCATGGTGGCTCACAGGTCCAGAAGTAAAACAATCTGCAGAAGGGTGCATGTTTATATGGAGAAGATAGGAAGGACAAGGGGGAAGGTATGGCTAAAAGCTTGCCGTCACTGGTTAACCTAAAGTCAAATAAAAGAAGATCAATGACCTACAATGAGAAACAAACACACACTCACAAAATGTCCAAATACTTGCCATATTTCTACTTTTTATATATATATATATATATATACGGTTTTTAAATCCCAGCCTGTGACTGAGAATTATCTATCAGCTTTATTATATGAAAATGATTTATACTTTGATAAACCACTCGTAGCTAGTACAGCTTATTTTGCAACAGCTTAGACCAAAAAGGTCAAAGGTCTTAGTGTGTATTCCAGTAAGTAAACCTAGCCTCAGCTCTCCAACTGTCTGTGGGTAATTCCAGTAAGTAAACCTAGCCTCAGCTCTCCAACTGTCTGTGGGTAATTCCAGTAAGTAAACCTAGCCTCAGCTCTCCAACTGTCTGTGGGTAATTCCAGTAAGTAAACCTAGCCTCAGCTCTCCAACTGTCTGTGGGTAATTCCAGTAAGTAAACCTAGCCTCAGCTCTCCAACTGTCTGTGGGTAATTCCAGTAAGTAAACCTAGCCTCAGCTCTCCAACTGTCTGTGGGTAATTCCAGTAAGTAAACCTAGCCTCAGCTCTCCAACTGTCTGTGGGTAATTCCAGTAAGTAAACCTAGCCTCAGCTCTCCAACTGTCTGTGGGTAATTCCAGTAAGTAAACCTAGCCTCAGCTCTCCAACTGTCTGTGGGTAATTCCAGTAAGTAAACCTAGCCTCAGCTCTCCAACTGTCTGTGTGTATTCCAGTAAGTAAACCTAGCCTCAGCTCTCCAACTGTCTGTGGGTAATTCCAGTAAGTAAACCTAGCCTCAGCTCTCCAACTGTCTGTGGGTAATTCCAGTAAGTAAACCTAGCCTCAGCTCTCCAACTGTCTGTGGGTAATTCCAGTAAGTAAACCTAGCCTCAGCTCTCCAACTGTCTGTGGGTAATTCCAGTAAATACAACTTTTTTTTAAACACCCCCAGCGTAAAAATACCCTCTCCCCTTATAAACTTAACTCCAAAAATAATGATTACCACCATAAATAACAATAACTGTAGCAAACGTGGTTATAAACGTGGATATCGACATTTCCACTACCACATGGTTTTGTGGCACTGGCTGCAGACAATGATCAGCTAGGGGGAAATCAGATTTTCACAATTTTGACACTAGATTTATAATTATATAAATGTATGCGACGAAATTTCCACCATGTTTTTGTGCCAATGAACCACACACAACCAATAAGCAACGCATAACTACATATTGATTACTTTGAGCGCTTATCATCATGGTTTACCTTTTCAACGCCACAATCAAGTAGAGTATGTCAATCTCGCCAAACACAAAATACATGTTGATAAGCGCTCAAAGTAATCGATATGCAGTTATGCGTAGCCCGACCCCCGCACTGGTCGGGCTACGGGGATCATTCAACCAGGTAAGGTTAGGCAGGCTCGGTGCTTAAGAGCTCCTGTACGCTTTCACGGTCCGGTATATCCGGCGCCACCTCCTCGCTCCAGCCCAGTAACACCAGTGCCTACACCACGCACCAGGCTTCCTGTGCGTCTCCTCCTCCTCGCACTCTCCCTGTGGTGCGTGTCTCCAGCCCGGTACCTCCAGTTCCGGCACCACGCACCAAGCCTCCTGTGCGTCTCCAGAGCCCTGTACGCACTGTTCCTGCTCCCCGCACTAGCCTTGAGGTGCGTGTCTACAAACCGGTACCACCAGTTCCGGCAACACGCACCAGGCCTACTGTGCGCCTCAGCAGGTTTGAGCTGCCTGCCTGCCCAGCGCCGTCTGAGCTGCCTGCCTGCCCAGCGCCGTCTGAGCTACCTGCCTGCCCAGCGCCATCTGAGCCGCCTGCCTGCCCAGCGCCATCTGAGCCATCCGTCTGCCCAGCGCCATCTGAGCCATCCGTATGCCCAGCGCCATCTGAGCCGTCCGTCTGCCCAGCGCCATCTGAGCCGTCCGTCTGCCCAGCGCCATCTGAGCCGTCCGTCTGCCCAGCGCCATCTGAGCCGTCCGTCTGCCCAGCGCCATCTGAGCCGTCCGTCTGCCCAGCGCCATCTGAGCCGTCCGTCTGCCCAGCGCCATCTGAGCCGTCCGTCTGCCCAGCGCCATCTGAGCCGTCCGTCTGCCCAGCGCCGTCAGGGCCGTTCGTCTGCCCAGCGCCGTCAGAGCCGCCCGTCTGTCCCGAGCCGCTAGAGCCGTCCGTCAGTCAGGAACCGCTAGAGCCGTCCGTCAGTCAGGAGCCGCCAGAGCCGCCAGCCAGTCAGGAGCCGCCAGAGCCGCCAGCCAGTCAGGAGCCGCCAGAGCCGCCAGCCGGTCAGGAGCCGCCAGAGCCGCCAGCCAGTCAGGAGCCGCCAGAGCCGCCAGCCGGTCAGGAGCCGCCAGAGCCGCCAGCCAGTCAGGAGCCGCCAGAGCCGCCAGCCAGTCAGGAGCCGCCAGAGCCGCCAGCCAGTCAGGAGCCGCCAGAGCCGCCAGCCAGTCAGGAGCCGCCAGAGCCGCCCGCCAGTCAGGAGCCGCCCGCCAGTCAGGAGCCGCCCTCCAGTCATGAGCCGCCCTCCAGTCATGAGCCGCCCTCCAGTCATGAGCCGCCCTCCAGTCATGAGCCGCCCTCCAGTCATGAGCCGCCACTCAGTCCGGAGCCGCCATTCAGTCCGGAGCCGCCATTCAGTCCGGAGCTGCCATTCGTCCAGAGCTACCTCTCAGTCCTGAGCTACCTCCAGTTTATAAGCTACCTCTCTATCATGAGCTGTCCCTCAGTCCGGAGTAGTTTCCTCAGTATTGTGGGGACCTTGGTGAAGGTTCCTAGGCCAAGGTCGGCGGCGAGGGTCGCCACTCAAAGGATGCTAAGGAGGGGGACTAAGACAGTGGTGGAGTGGTGTCCTCGTCCAGCGCCGGAGCCGCCACCGCGGACAGATGCCCACCCAGACCCTCCCCTAGAGTTTTAAGGGGGTGCGTTCGGAGTCCGCACCTCAGGAGGGGGGTACTGTCACGTTCTGACCATAGTTCTTGTGTGTTGTGCTTGTTTTAGTGTTGGTCAGGACGTGAGCTGGGTGGGCATTCTATGTTGTGTGTCTAGTTTGTCTGTTTCTATGTTTGGCCTAATATGGTTCTCAATCAGAGGCAGATGTTTTGTGTTGTCTCTGATTGGGAATCATATATAGGTGGCTTGTTTTGTGTTGGGATTTTGTGGGTGGTTGTTTCCTGTCTCTGTGTTTTCTCTGCACCAGATAGGGCTGTTTCGGTTTGCCACGTTTGTTATTTTGTTAGTTGTAAGTGTTCACAGTTTCATCTTGTTTATTAAAGTCATGTTGAACACGAGCTACGCTGCGTCTTGGTCCGATCCCTGCTACACCTCCTCTTCAGACGAAGAGGAGGAAGGCTGCCGTTACAGTGTGCCCCTGGCTATCCGTCAATAAAAAATGTTTTAAGATTGTCTCGTCTGGTTTGCCTAATTTAAGGAACTTGAAATTATTTATACTTTGATACTTTGATAAAACTAAATACTTTTAGACTTTTACTCAAGTAGTATTTTACTGGGTGACTTAAGCTTTTACTTGAGTAATTTTATATTTTAAGGTATCTTTACTTTACTCATTTATTTATTTATTTCACCTTTATTTAACCAGGTAGGCAAGTTGAGAACAAGTTCTCATTTACAATTGCGACCTGGCCAAGATAAAGCAAAGCAGTTCGACACATACAACAACACAGAGTTACACATGGAGTAAAACAAACATACAGTCAATAATACAGTAGAAAAAAAATAAGTATATACAATGTGAGCAAATGAGGTGAGATAAGGGAGGTAAAAGGCAAAAAAAAAAGGCCATGGTGGCGAAGTAAATACAATATAGCAAGTAAAACACTGGAATGGTAGATTTGCAGTGGAAGAATGTGCAAAATAAAGATAGAAATAATGGGGTCCAAAGGAGCTAAATAAATAAATAAATACAGTCGGGGGAGAGGTAGTTGTTTGGGGCAAAATTATAGATGGGCTATGTACAGGTGCAGTAATCTGTGAGCTGCTCTGACAGCTGGTGCTTAAAGCTAGTGAGGGAGATATGAGTCTCCAGCTTCAGTGATTTTTGCAATTCGTTCCAGTCATTGACAGCAGAGAACTGGAAGGAGAGGCGGCCAAAGGAAGAATTGGTTTTGGGGGTGACCAGAGAGATATACCTGCTGGAGCGTGTGCTATAGGTGGGTGCTGCTATGGTGACCAGCGAGCTGAGATAAGGGGGGACTTTACCTAGCAGGGTCTTGTAGATGACCTGGAGCCAGTGGGTTTGGCGACGAGTATGAAGCGAGGACCAGCCAACGAGAGCGTACAGGTTGCAGTGGTGGGTAGTTTAAGTTGAGGCCACGGGTGCCGCTAGCGGCACTCCTCCCACATTCCACTGAAAAGGCAGAGCGGCAAATAAAAAAAAAACATTTTTTTTAAATATTTAACTTTCACACATTAACAAGTCCAATACAGCATATGAAAGGTACACATCTTGTGAATCAAGCCAACATGTCCGATTTTTAAAATGTTTTACAGGGAAGACAAAATATGTAAATCTATTACACCACTTTTCTACCTCCATCAGTTTTTTACTCCATCACCAGCTATCACTAATTCGACCAAATAAAGATATATATATAGCCACTAACCAAGAAACAACTTCATAAGATGACAGTCTGATAACATATTTATTGTATAGCATATGTTTTTTTTGAAAAATGTGCATATTTATGGTATAAATCATAAATTACATTTCAGCTACAATCAGAAATTGCACCGAAAGCAGCCATAACATTGACAGACACCAACGTCAAATACCTAATTACTCCTCATAAAACATTTCTGAGAAATACATACTGTGCAGCAATTGAAAAACAGGATTCTTGTGATTCCAGACAATATTTCAGATTTATTAAATGTTTTATAGCGAAAACAAAATGTAGCGCTAAATTAGCATAGCCACGCCAGCCAGAACCAGCTGGGCGCCCACGACCAGTTCACATGCACGACAGATATATGAAATAACATTATAAATTGGGTCTTACTTTTGCTGATCTTTCATCAGAATGTTGATCAAGGTGTCCTTAGTCCAGATGAGTCGTTCATTCCATTCAGAATGGTACCTTTCCCACTTCATTTAGCATGGGTACTAGTCGAGTGGCACGGATCTCTCCAACGTAAGCAAAGTCACAGAACGGAACACGGCAAAACTCCCGAAAAAATTCAAATAATCTGATTAAACTATATTGAAAAAACATACATTACGATGATATGGTCTCATTTATCAAATCAAATCCGAGCCGGAGATAGTTGACATCCGAAACGGCAGCAAAACAAAACACAATCTCTCTTCCAAGTCGCGCGCTTCAGACTTCCGGAAATGGACGGTCACGTCAAAGAAATAGGTCTTATTTCACGTCAGAACAAGATAAACACAAAATTTCTCCTCTGACGTCCTCTTGACACCCAGAGGAAGGCGTATGAGGTGTGTTTCGGGTCATAGGTGGCATGACCATGTATAGGCAGAGCGTTGAAGCGAGCATAGACATCTTGCATTCTACTTCCTGTTCAGGGAAAGTGCTGCCAAATGACTTCTGTTCCACTCAGAGAAAATATTCAAACGTTTTTAGAAACTAGAGGTTGTTTTCTATCCAATAGTAATAAACATATGCATATTGTACTAGCAAGAATTGAGTACGAGGCCGTTTAAAAATCATACGATTTTCACCAAAAGTGAAAATAGCACCCCTGGTCCCCAACAGGATATGGGGCTTTGGTGACAAAATGGATGGCACCGTGATAGACTGCATCCAATTTGCTGAGTAGGGTATTGGAGGCTATTTTGTAAATGACATTGCCGAAGTCGAGGATCGGTAGGATGGTCAGTTTTACAAGGGTATGTTTGGCAGCATGAGTGAAGGATGCTTTGTTGCGAAATAGGAAGCCAATTCTAGATTAAACTTTGGATTGGAGATGTTTGATGTGAGTCTGGAAGGAGAGTTTACAGTCTAACCAGACACCTAGGTATTTGTAGTTGTCCACATATTCTAAGTCAGAACCGTCCAGAGTAGTGATGTTGGACGGGCGGGCAGGTGCAGGCAGCGATCGGTTGAAGAGCATGCATTTAGTTTTACTTGTATTTAAGAGCAATTGGAGGCCGCGGAAGGAGAGTTGTATGGCATTGAAGCTCGTCTGGAGGGTTGTTAACACAGTGTCCAAAGAAGGGCCAGAAGTATACAGAATGGTGTCGTCTGCGTAGAGGTGGATCAGAGACTCACCAGCAGCAAGAGCGACATCAATGATGTATACAGAGAAGAGAGTCGGTCCAAGAATTGAACCCTGTGGCACCCCCATAGAGACTGCCAGAGGCCCGGACAACAGGCCCTCCGATTTGACACATTGAACTGTATCAGAGAAGTAGTTGGTGAACCAGGCGAGGCAATCATTTGAGAAACCAAGGCTATCGAGTCTGCCGATGAGGATGTGGTGATTGACAGAGTCGAAAGCCTTGGCCAGGTCAATGAACACGGCTGCACAGTATTGTTTCTTATCGATGGCGGTTAGGATATCGTTTAGGACCTTGAGCGTGGCTGAGGTGCACCCATAACCAGCTCTGAAACCAGATTGCATTGCGGAGAAGGTATGGTGGGATTCGAAATGGTCGGTAATCTGTTTGTTGACTTGGCTTTCGAAGACCTTAGAAAGGCAGGGTAGGATAGATATAGGTCTGTAGCAGTTTGGGTCAAGAGTGTCTCCCCCTTTGAAGAGGGGGATGACCGCGGCAACTTTCCAATCTTTGGGAATCTCAGACGACACGAAAGAGATGTTGAACAGGCTAGTAATAGGGGTTGCAACAATTTCGGCAGATAATTTTAGAAAGAAAGGGTCCAGATTGTCTAGCCCGGCTGATTTGTAGGGGTCCCGATTTTGCAGCTCTTTCAGAACATCAGCTGACTGGATTTGGGAGAAGGAGAAATGGGGAAGGTTTGGGCGAGTTGCTGTGGGGGGTGCAGTGCTGTTGACCGGGGTAGGGGTAGCCAGGTGGAAAGCATGGCCAGCCGTATGACAATTGAGTACTTTTTCCACCAGTGGAAATGTGACTATATGGAAGACATTATATAGTAAAACCTGCAGAATGGCGAATGTAAATCAGGAAAAAAAACGCACTACCCTCCCTGTGCCCATATAAAAACACACTACCCTCCCTGTGCCCATATAAAAACACACTACCCTCCCTGTGCCCATATAAAAACACACTACCCTCCCTGTGCCCATATATAAAAACACACTACCCTCCCTGTGCCCATATATAAAAACACACTACCCTCCCTGTGCCCATATATAAAAACACACTAACCTCCCTGTGCCCATATAAAAACACACTACCCTCCCTGTGCCCATATAAAAACACACTACCCTCCCTGTGCCCATATATAAAAACACACTACCCTCCCTGTGCCCATATAAAAACACACACTAACCTCCCTGTACCCATATAAAAACACACTACCCTCCCTGTACCCATATAAAAACACACTACCCTCCCTGTGCCCATATAAAAACACACTACCCTCCCTGTGCCCATATAAAAACACACACTAACCTCCCTGTACCCATATAAAAACACACTACCCTCCCTGTGCCCATATAAAACACACACTAACCTCCCTGTGCCCATATAAAAACACACTACCCTCCCTGTGCCCATATAAAAACACACACTAACCTCCCTGTGCCCATATAAAAACACACACTACCCTCCCTGTGCCCATATAAAAACACACTACCCTCTCTGTGCCCATATAAAAACACACTACCCTCCCTGTGCCCATATATAAAAACACACTACCCTCCCTGTGCCCATATAAAAACACACACTAACCTCCCTGTGCCCATATAAAAACACACTACCCTCCCTGTGCCCATATAAAACACACACTAACCTCCCTGTGCCCATATAAAAACGCACTACCCTCCCTGTGCCCATATAAAAACGCACTACCCTCCCTGTGCCCATATAAAAACACACTAACCTCCCTGTGCCCATATAAAAACACACACTACCCTCCCTGTGCCCATATAAAAACACACACTACCCTCCCTGTGCCCATATAAAAACACACTAACCTCCCTGTGCCCATATAAAAACACACTAACCTCCCTGTGCCCATATAAAAACACACTACCCTCCCTGTGCCCATATAAAAACACACTACCCTCCCTGTGCCCATATAAAAACACACACTAACCTCCCTGTGCCCATATAAAAACACACTAAGCTCCCTGTGCCCATATAAAAACACACTACCCTCCCTGTGCTCATATAAAAACACACACTAACCTCCCTGTGCTCATATAAAAACACACACTAACCTCCCTGTGCCCATATAAAAACACACTACCCTCCCTGTGCCCATATAAAAACACACTAACCTCCCTGTGCCCATATAAAACACACTACCCTCCCTGTGCTCATATAAAAACACACACTAACCTCCCTGTGCTCATATAAAAACACACACTAACCTCCCTGTGCCCATATAAAAACACACTACCCTCCCTGTGCCCATATAAAACATACACTACCCTCCCTGTGCCCATATAAAACACACACTAACCTCCCTGTGCCCATATAAAAATGCACTACCCTCCCTGTGCCCATATAAAAATGCACTACCCTCCCTGTGCCCATATAAAAATGCACTACCCTCCCTGTGCCCATATAAAAACACACTACCCTCCCTGTGCCCATATAAAAACACACACTAACCTCCCTGTGCCCATATAAAAACACACACTAACCTCCCTGTGCCCATATAAAAACACACACTAACCTCCCTGTGCCCATATAAAAACACACACTAACCTCCCTGTGCCCATATAAAAACACACTAACCTCCCTGTGCCCATATAAAACGCACTACCCTCCCTGTGCCGATATAAAAACACACACTACCCTCCCTGTGCCCCCCCCCCCCCCACCCACCCCAGTACATTTCGAATTGTCCCTAACCATGTCATTAAGTTAATCATCTGTAAATTCAGTCTGATGTATGGTTGATAAGGGATTATCTCTCTCTCAAACTTCTGACACAGTATTACACATCTGCAACTGTGACAATAGGAAAGCCATAGTTACTAAATTGGATAGATTGACCAGAATAATGAAGGTTATAGTGAGCTACAGTTTTGTAACAACCAAGAAATGGAACTCCGTTCAGAATCACTTTAATTTGCTAAGTACATTTAGGCATACCCTGAATTTGACTCTGTGATTGGTGCTGCAAGCAATAGACAAATGTACAAACAGAATACAGACAGAGGAATTTACACAAAGTCTACATTCAATATATACAATAATTCCGACTCACAGCCGGGGTAGTCTTCAGCAGTATTTCGTAGGATGAGGACAGAATTTCAGGACAAAAAAAGACCCAGCTACTGTATATACAGCAACTCATTCTTAACAGATATTACAAGGGCTTTCGCTGGATGATGTCACAAATACTCTAGCTTTCATCGAACACACTACTATTCTATGACAGGTCAGTTTAGGGTCACTATTAATAATCTCACATTATCATAGGCTTAAAGTCCTCCTGCCATGTCAAAACAACATAGATGAGTAAAAGGGATTTTTTTTTTGGCATTCCCCTTTAAGGTAAACAACAAGTTGTGTCCTGTAAATTGACAGACAAGGCTAGTGTAAACAAGCCAGAGTACACATAGGCTACTTCAGCATTTCCCGTAATTCATTGGCGCTCCATCCAAAGTGTAATGATTAAATGATGATTTGCCTTTATGCAGTGCTTTTTTTCCTTCTTAGACTCAAAGCACTTTACATTGCATGAGGCTAACTCACCCCAATCACCACCAATAGACCTATGTGTCTATCGGATCAATCATTCCTCTGTTAAACTGCAGTTGAATTCATACAGGATTCATGCAGATATATGATCTACATTTGATCACCCGTTTGCAGGAGAACTTTCCTACAATGCAGGAAATGTAAAACTTGTAAGGTATTTGAGGTTTGAAAAGGCTTCTTGAAAAATACTAACGGGCTGATCCGGGAGGGCCCATGTAGAACGGGCACCAGTAGAGCTATTAGTTGCCAATGGATAGGGTTCAGCCACCACAGGTCTGTTCAGCAAGAACAAGTCTACGATATCTCAAATAAAAAATCAAATCAATCAAATACAACCTTATTTGTCACATGCATCTAATTAAACAGGTGCAGACTTTAACGTGAAATGCTTACTTACGAGCCCTTTCCCAACCATGCTGAGTTAAAAAAGTAAGAAACATTTGCAAAAAAGAAAATACAATTGTTTTAATAATCAATAAAAAAAGGAAATAGTAACTAAATAAAACAATATCAATAACGAGGCTTTGTACAAGGAGTATCGGTATTGAGTCAATCAATGTGCAGGTGTACGCGGTAGTTGATGTAATTGAGGTAATATGTACATGTTGATAGGGGTAAAAGTGACTAGGCAATCAGGATATATAATAAAAAGAGTAGCAGCAGCGTATGTGAAGAGTTTGAAAGTGTTTTTAATTAAAAAAAAATGTTATTCATAATACAAAAATCAACTTACATTGCTACATCAAACATGTCTAACGAAACAAAACACAGGTATTAACAAGAAAATACTCAAACATATATAAAATATTACTTTTTTTTTTTTTTTTTTTGCAATTGTATTCACTCTGAAAAAAAAATATTATAATGATTCAGGAAGATGTTGTTATTCACTAGGGTTAATATTTTAATGAGATAGTTAAATTCAATCAAAAATATGTCTAATTTTAGTATAGAATTTGGAATTTTTGTTTGTGTATGAAGTATTTGGCAACAAGAATAAAAAATGAACAATCATTTCAGTGGTCTTGTTATCATTGCAAGAGTAACATATATCTTTCATGTCAAAAACAAAGGCAGTGTTCATAATGGTAAATAAGTATTTTGCAAGGTTTTCCCAAAATTCTGACACAGATTCTCACCTTCTTTTTCACAGAAAACGCAGATATCATCAATAGCCACAAATTTGGATAACATGGATATATCTTATGTAAAATTTTGAAGTGCACTTCCTTAACTTTGTTTGGTATACAGTATTTGTAAGGCCTTAACCTGTCACGATCGTCGTTACGTGAAAGAGAGGAGGACCAAGGCGCAGCGTGAAATGAACACATATTTAATCAACGAAGACAAAGAACACTTACAAACTAAACAAAACAACAAACCGACGAACGTGAAGCTATATAATGACAAGTGCAGACACAGGCAACTTACACATAGACATAGACAATCACCCACAAACTACCTAATGACTATGGTTGCCTAAATATGGCTCCCAATCAGAGACAACGATAGACAGCTGTCTCTAATTGAGAACCAATCTAGGCAACCATAGACATACATACACCTAGACTAAACATTGCCCCATAAACATACAAAACCCCCTAGACAATACAAAACACATACATCCCCCATGTCACACCCTGACCTAACTAAAATAATAAAGAAAACAAAGATAACTAAGGCCAGGGCGTGACATAACCATGCATTTTTCCAGACAATGTCAGGAATAAGCATGTTCCAGAAAAACTTTCTCTCGGTGTAAGTTGGTTTTGTGAATGAAGAATTTGTCATATTTATTACAGCAAGATCTCTCAAGTAAGCCCACGCCTTCCAATCTGAGTTCTGGATAAACTTTGTGATCATTACCAAAACTAAGATGAGTTTTCATTAGTGCAGTTAGACCACTGGGAATGGCTTTGATCACAGAAATAAACTCTCTGAAAGGTATTGGAAACTCTTTCAATGTTATAAATTGTTCATATGTGAGAATATTACCCTTGTTGTCGAAAATATCAAGAACAAAGTCAATATTCCTCTCATGCCAGCTGGGGTAGAACAATGACTTATTCCTTATATTTATGTCTGAATTATTCCACAAAAGAGCTTTATGTGGGGAAAAATTGTGCAGGAAACATATTTTCTAGGCCATTAAAGCTTGTTGGTGAAACCTAGCCAATTTAGCAGGTAAACTTTCAGGAATATAATTACATTTCAGTAACAATTGAAGACCTCCCAATTTATTAAACACATTATTTGGAATGAAATACCATATTGAATCATTATTGATCAAAAATAATTAAACCAGTTTATCTTGAAAGCGTTATTTATGTCAACAATATCCAACACTTCTAGACCGCCTTCAGCTCTTTTGTTAGAAAGGACAGATTTTTTTAGTTTGTGAGACTTATTTTTCCAGATGAAGTCAAGAAAGGTCTTATTGATCTCTTTACAAGTAGCAGGATTTACACATAACGATAATGAGGGGTACACAAAACGAGACAGTCCCTCTGCCTTGGACAGAAGTACTCTCCCAAGTATAGAAAGATCTCTTTATAGCCAATTATTAAATATATTTTTAGTTCTCTTAATTTTAGGAGAGAAATTCAAATGTCTGACTAAGTGTTTTTTTGACAGATGTATTCCTAAATATTTAACACAGTCCTTTTCAGGAATATTTTCTATTTCTTTATCATCAGAGTCAAATAAACATAAGATTTCACATTTAGAAACATTCAGCATTAATCCTGATGCAACAGAAAATGCCGTTATAGCATTAAGGGCATGGGCGACCTGGTCTTTGTCTCTTAAGAAAAGAGTAGTATCATCAGCCAGTTGGGACATTTTGATTTCTTTGTTAAAAATGGTTAAGCCATACAAATGTGCATTATTCAGAATATCTAGAGATAGAAGTTCCACAACCAAAATGAATAAAAATGGCGAAATTGGGCATCCCTGTCGTACACTTCTGTTGATACTGAATCTTTTGGAAGTATTAAGGTTTAGTAGCACAGAACTCTTTATATCTTTGTAAAACATGCAAATTACTATAATAAAATTTTCACCAAATCCCAAAAGTTACAGAGACCTAAAGAGAAATACATGTTCAATTGTGTCAAAGGCTTTACAGAAGTCCAAAAATAGGACAACCGCATCTGAGTCAATTGCTTCTGAATAATCTATAAGGTCCAAGACTAAACGAATGTTAGAGCTTATGTGACGGCCCTTCATAAATCCTATTTGAGTCTCATTTATAATGGTATCTATTCCTTTCTTTAATCTTTTGGCATAAATGAGTGTGAAAGTGTGTCTATATGTGAGTGTGTGTGTGTGTGTGTGGTGTCTTAATGTTATGTTATTGTTTGACCGCTACGTGTTATGGGTATTATGACTCATACTGTGGTACTCTATAAAATCTGAAAATAAGGTCAGAGGTTAACACAGGCTTATGATATCTTATACATTTGTTCTATGAGATAATATGAGACAGTTAAACAAGACTTTATGTGCATAGTTTTTTATTACAAAGATGCATCAAAATTCACAAAAAGTGACGTCCGCTGATGAAGATATTCTCATAGAACAAAATGTATAAGATCTGTGTTTACCTGTGTTTACCACAGACCATATTTTCTGTGTTTATCCAAAACCCCTACAAAAACTCCATTAATTTACCCATAGGCTTTGTCCAACGAGTTAGTGCATACAATGGTACACTATTACTATTGCTCTCTATAGCCACAACAGTCTCAAAGTAGTACCATAACTATGGCTGAAATAGGCCAGTATATACAGAATAGACACAGAGTTTCTAAACCCAGAGGCGCAACATCGGAAGACTTTTGGGGAACGAAACAGACCAGGACGGAGGTTGGAGTTTGAGAAGTCAATGAGAGAAGTGGAAAATTATTCCTTAGTTGTTCATTTTCTAAAAATCTAATGTTATAAAGTAATTCAGTGTTTTTATAAAAAAGTGTAATAGACTACTGAGATGGTATTGAAGGAAATATGTTATTTCATCATCTTGTGATGTTGTGGTTCTAAATATGTTTATGTGCAACCTAATCCAGTGATTGTCATGCATTGTGTGGGTAGACAATTATGCTATTGTTGTTATATTTTACTGTTAAAATAGGGCTCCTGAATTATTATTTGTTATTTATTTTTTCAATAGAGAGGAATTTGACTGCATCTTTATGTGATCTAATATCATAGGATGTATATATTTGTGGCTATTTCAGCACCTGAATAAGTGAACATTGCAGTTGTAGCATACCTTCCAATGAGGCCCATGCACTCACAATGGCCAATGCACATTTTGCTCGGTGCATATCTCAAATCCATATGAACTATCTTTGTAAAATAGTTGCTATTGAGCTCATAATTGAGAGTTGCGAAATAAAAGGTAAAGCTACAGAAAGCTGAGAACATCCTCTCTCCATCTGTGACAAGAGGAAAGCTGTGTTTTCCCAGCAATTGGATTTTAAAATGTTATACAATCAGAACACTTTTCTTTCTCCCAGAGCCTTTTTTTCCCAGGGATGAGAGAGAGAGTCAACACAGCAGTAGGCCCTAGCAAATCAGGTACAACGGCAGGCAAGCAGACACGTTCATTAAAGGAATCATGAGGATAATGTACTTTACTGTTTGACCAAATTATGGTTTTAGTCTCCTAAAAAAGAGTATGTTTCTAGTGAGGTGAATGAATTTGCCTGCACACCAATGCAAGCAATATATTTTTTTACTCCCACAGCCAGATGTCAAAGGGTCGCAAAATACATCTATAGCCCTGCCTTATTGACGTTTCACTATAGGCATACTCTCAAACTTTTGTTTTACTTCAATGAAAAAGACCTCCATCATTGCAATCAACAGTAGCCTAGGCTAAGGCTCCTCTGTTGCTTTCTCTCCTCAGCAGCAGGGCAGCCCCAGAACATGTGGCATGCTACACAATTTTATTTATTGTCTTTTTATTTATTTAAGCAATTACCAGTTAAAGGAAACCCTGCGCCCCAGTGGCTTTCCATAGCCCCCTTACACACACTGCAGAGCGCTCTGTCCATTGTGCTGACGCAGTGCATTGGAGATATGGCCTACAGATTTTGGGCCAACCTGTCACTTAATAATTTCAATTTATTTTTCTATAGGGACATAAAATTAAAAGTGGGAGGTACAAGTTTCAACTGAGGGGGCTAAGCCCCTTTTGCCCCCTACTGGATGCGCTACATGTCAGCTGTACACCTCACTAGGCGATCTCACTCATTCTGACTAGAAAGGGGGAGGGTAAACTGTGATTGGCTGAGAAAGTGGGGTGACTAGTAGGTACCACTAAGGTGAAAAAAACAAGGGGTGTCGGGCAAGTACAACTAACTAATAGTTCAGGGGTGCTGAAACTGCTAACAAAGGGCTGGTCTTTTTAACACTTAGGAAGTTTGTAATTTCCACTTTGACATTTCAGACTTGAACCACTACAAACATTTCCATTAATTATAGTACACATAATTCTTCACATCTCCTGTTGCTGCAGGATTATTTTCTTGCAGTAGCAAACTGGCTCAAATTAAGATCCTACATCTGTATTTCAGATTTTTGTTTTTGAACATGGTCATTGCATGGCCTTGAAGTGTTACGTCACAGGCCAGTTCACTCTTTGTGAACCCATATTCTCCTTCTTGATAAGTGGTATTATCTTAATACAAAACATGAATGGAGCCGGTGTTTCTAATAAGGAACGAGAGCTTGCTGGTTACAATAGTATATGTTCAATGATGCAGGATAAGCCAAAATCACGCATCTTGTATGGGAAATTCCATGCTACAAATACACACTGGTTCTTGGGACTGTCTTGAAAACTGTGGGCCTATCTGCCATGTAGACCTACAGTGGAAATTGTGCTGTTATTTACTGCTTTGTTTACCTAGAATACCACTGGGATAAATAAACCTATTATATAATAACATTACAGCATGTATTTCCAGTCAAACGACCAGACAGCCCCCTTGTGTCCATGATATTCAGGTGCGCCATCAAATATGAATTTGTCTCCCTTTCTTTATTATCATGAAATAGGCTAAATTGACCTCTCATCTTTCAATAACGTAAACTGTGAAGTTTGACCAAATTGCCTCGAAATCAATTCTGTATTATAGCAACAATGTGTTGCCTTTGAAAAGCCTGTTGTCATGGCGTCATATAGGCTGCAATAGATTGATATGCTCATTGTTCAGCGCGCCAAAGCGCTCACAGCCAATAGGCGCTCTCTGGGCAGCCTAGCAATGTTAACTGGCTTCTTATAACAGGCATTTTCGCGCCAACATTTAAACACAGTCGCCTTCACTTCATTGAGTGCGTTCTGTAAGCCTCGCTTTTGACAAAGGAGATAGCCTACTATATATAAACTGCTACACAATTCGACTAACTGGGTGAGATTAATGTTCAAAACAAATTGCTATTATTTATTATTTAGTGTGTTTCTTTTCTGTGGATTTGTTTTTGAATGGTGATATGCATAGCATAAACTGAATGCACAGCTCACACAGCTTAACTACTTAACCACTGCTCAGAAATATTTCAAATAGCTTCGTGTGAGTCAGAAATGAATAAGAATGAGTTTGTTATGCTATTTTAATCGTCTCGCTTCAAGGCACTTATTCTATGACCGTCTCTTCAACTGCTGGTCTGTTGCTTGACTTTTAAAGAAGATAGGAAACATTTCAATTGCCTAACATTAGCTGTATTGTTGAATTTGTTACATGTTTTAACTGATAGAATAATCCAAATGAATAGCCTACATGGATTTGCCGCCAAACAATGCAGGCAAACTAAACATCCGTTCAATAGAGTGCCAGTAAATGACATGCCTACAGTTACTGTAAGAAGGAAGTGACAGTAACGACATGCCTACAACTACTGTAAGAAGGAAGTGTCGGGTGTAGCCACGTGCAAACGAGTCAGATCCTCAGCGTGCTGTCTGTTCTACGATCAGAGACACCGGTCCCGATACCAAGGATTTAGAAATACACATCAATATATAAATAAGATCAACTAGAATTTCAATTTGAAGCAGAAGGCAGGTGAGTGTGAGCGACAGGTATGAGTACCCCATGGTTTAGTACATCGGGAAGGATCTAATTAATGATAGATGTAGCGCGTTAGAATTAATGCTATATACTGTAACCCAATGTTAACGCCAATAATATATTGGCGGAAGTATGCTTTATGTCTGGTTAATAAAACAGTCCCAACACCCTGTATAAGAATACCCATATAGAATACCCCCGTTTTAGAAGCGAAGTGGTAACATACTTTTGCCATCTGGCTCATTCGAGACATAGCCTTGTCTATACTGAGCTACAGGCTTCTGAACATGGTGAAGATCATTAATTACGCTGTAGCCTACAAATGATGGTGGGAGGGTATGGAGCTGCTCGTCTCCCTTTTAAGTTGTAGACTTAGAACGTGTGACAGGCTGAAATCACCAAGCGCAAAAATATGACTTGATTTCAGATGCGATAAGATGACTGATATCTAACCTTTGTGAAATTAAAATAGGATTATAATAGAATCGGGGGAAATCAGATTATTATTATCACCATGTTTAGTAGAGGGGATTTGTAGTTTTTATCAGTGATCAACATAGATGAAATTAAGTAAGATGAAAGAGTGCAAACTCGCCTTCAAAACATCCTGAATCCCCAGCCGCCTGGCAAGCCTGATTGTCTGATGTTTTCAACACGCCAGTATTTCAAGGAGCGATAAGGTCTGAAGCTGTCCTCTGTCCCTTGTTTTTATACAGATCCAAGAGTACCAGGATGACTACCCAGAAGAGTGCCCCAGTGGACCGGTGAGTTACTCACTTTTTATTGGTTGGATCATCTGAGACAAAAACCTGTAGGAAGCAGCTTTCACAAACTTCCTCACTCACTTTCCCTATTATCTGAGCACTGGATGGCGATCAGAGAAGAAATGACATGGTATATTGGTAATTACTCAGTAATAATAACCTAGGAATTACTTGTTTCTTTGGGATTCATAACATTAAGCACCACTAGGTAGTGAGTGTGTTGTAGGAGCGGTTGTGATGTGGCATGTGAGTGATGTCTTCTGTCCCCCAACAGAGGCTGTGCTGTGGCCGTCATCATCTTCATCCTGGGACTGGGCACACTGCTGCCATGGAACTTCTTCATCACTGCCATGGAGGTACCACAGCTTATTTGTCACACCCACACAGCATCACTGCCATGGAGGTACCACAGCTTATTTGTCACACCCACACAGCATCACTGCCATGGAGGTACCACAGCTTATTTGTCACACCCACACAGCATCACTGCCATGGAGGTACCACAGCTTATTTGTCACACCCACACAGCATCACTGCCGTGGAGGTACCACAGCTTATTTGTCACACCCACACAGCATCACTGCCATGGAGGTACCACAGCTTATTTGTCACACCCACACAGCATCACTGCCGTGGAGGTACCACAGCTTCTCTGTCACACCCACACAGCATCACTGCCGTGGAGGTACCACACCTTATTTGTCACACCCACACAGCATCACTGCCGTGGAGGTACCACAACTTCTCTGTCACACCCACACAGCATCACTGCCATGGAGGTACCACACCTTCTCTGTCACACCCACACAGCATCACTGCCATGGAGGTAGCACAACTTCTCTGTCACACCCACCCACACAGCATCACTGCCATGGAGGTACCACAGCTTCTCTACCTCATCACAACCTGTCACACAGACTCACAACAACAATCTTAACTGATTGACATGGATGAATATTACACATTCAGGCAATACTGTCTAATATTAGTTTGTTCTGTGATGAGAGTATGGGGCTTGTGTCACCTCTGTTCTCCCATTGTTTTCTGCTGAAGTATTTTGACGACCGCCTCAAAGGGACCGCGTCAAGTATCGGAGCGACCTTGGTTACTAACGAGACCACTAACGGAACCACCCCAGTTACTAACGGAACCACCCAGTTTACTAATGGAACCACCCCGGTTACTAAAGACTACAAGTTTGCCAGCTGGATGACTCTTCTAGCACAGTTACCCCTGCTCCTCTTCACCCTGGCCAACTCCTTGCTGTATCAGCGGTGAGCAACATACTACAGGGTTCTATGTGTGTTACTGTTGTTTCCACCTCTATAGTGTAGTGGTCTAACTCAACCTTTTTCCTGTGTGGCGGTAGTATCAAAGAGAAGGTCCGGATTGCTGTCAGTATGGTCTCCATCCTCTTCCTCTTCCTCCTCACTGCCATCATGGTCAAAGTGCCCATGCAGCCCCACAGCTTCTTCTCTATCACCATGGCAACTATATGGTTCATCAACTGTGAGTTGGTTCCCACCCGTCTTCATGTCTATGGGTCCGGTTCCATATAATGTAATTAGTAATCATATACACTACTGTTCAACATTTTGGGGTCACTTATAAATGTCCTTGTTTTTGGAAGAAAAGCAACAACAAAAAAGTCCATTAAAATAACATCAAATTGATCAGAAATGTAGTGTAGACACCCGCAAAACACCAGTCTCAACGTCAACAGTGAAGAGGCGACTCCGGGATGCTGGCCTTCTAGGCAGAGTTGCAAAGAAAAAGACATATCTCAGTCTGGCCAATAAAAAGAAGAGATTAAGATGGGCAAAAGAACACAGACACTAGACAGAGGAACTCTGCCTGGAAGGTCAGCATCACAGAGTCGCCTATTCACTGTTAACGTTGAGACTGGTGTTTTGCTGGTACTATTTAATGAAGTTGCCAGTTGAGGACTTGTGAGGCGTCTGGTTCTCAAACTAGACACTCTAATGTACTTGTTCTCTTGCTCAGTTGTGCACCGGGGCCTCCCACTCCTCTTTCTATTCTGGTTAGAGCCAAATTGCTTTTCTTTCCAAAACAAGGACATTTCTAAGTGAGCCCAAACGTTTGAACGGTAGTGTAAGTAGTAGCATCATTGTTTTGACTGGTTTACCTGATGAAAATGTGTTCCGAGGAGATTCCATGTGTAAATACACTAATTTCTCACACATCCCCTCTCTCTCACACATCCCCTCTCTCTCTCACACATCCCCTCTCTCTCACACACATCCCCTCTCTCTCACACACATCCCCTCTCTCTCACACACATCCCCTCTCTCTCACACACATCCCCTCTCTCTCACACACATCCCCTCTCCCTCTCTAGCTTTTGGAGCAGTGCTCCAGGGCAGTCTGTTTGGGCTGGTGGGTCTGCTCCCCCCGAGGTACAGCACATTGTTTATGAGTGGTCAGGGATTGGCAGGGATCTTTGCTGCCATGGCTAGTCTGTTCTCTATCCTCAGTGAGTACTACATTTCCATACTTTCACCTCTACCTTGTTATTATGTCAATTGTGTTTCCATCCTGATTAATGCTGAGTGTCTCTACATCCTCTGTGTAGGTAGAGCAGACAAGGCCAGTGCTGCTCTTGGGTACTTCATAACCCCCTGTGTGGCAACACTGATCACCCTGCTTAGCTACTTACTACTGCCACACCTGGTGAGTGGCTACAGCAGTTTCATGACAGGAAACAGGCAGTTCAACTACTATTGCTTAGGATATTACAGAGGAATGTACTCATAAGATTTTCTGTTGTGTTCTAGGAGTTTGCCCAGTTTTACTTTGAGAAAAGTAAGTGTCACCATGACCAACCTGAGACCACAGACGAGCTTCTCAAGGGAGCCGGTAGGTTTGAACACTATCTTCCATCTGTCAACTAACAGTATCTACAAGATAAGACATAAAAAAAGAGTCTTAAATAATACATCTCAGTCTTATCCCCGTCCCCCAAAACATGCACTCCCTTTACCTACTAGCACTGGCTTTCCTGATAACTACCTGATTGAGGAGAAATGTACTTACTACGACTGTGATATGTGTTTGTCTCACCTAGCGATCTTAAGATGAATGCACTAACTGTAAGTTGCTCTGGATAAGAGTGTCTGCTAAATGGTTAAAACAGGGGTGTCAAACTCATTCCATGGAGGGCCTAGTGTGCGGGTCTTTTCCTTTCAATTAAGACCTAGACCACCAGGTGAAGGGAGTTACTAATCAGTGACATTAATTCATCAATCAGGTACAAGGGTGCAGCGAAAACCCGCAGACACTGCCCTTTGTGCAATGAGTTTGACACATGGACTAAAATGTCAACATTTAAAACTATTAACGGGGCTTCCCAAGTGGCGCAGGATGTCTTAACACCATACCCAAACCGTGCGTCCGTGTGCGCCATCGTGGGCAAACGCGATCACGACACGCAGGTTGAAATATCTAAACAAACTCTGAACCAATTATATTAATTTGGGGCAAGGTCGAAAAGCATTAAACATTTATGTCAATTTATCTAGCTAGCTTGCAGTTGCTAGCTAATTTGTCCTATTTAGCTAGCTTGTTGTTGCGATCTAATTTATCCTGTGATATAAACATTGAGTTGTTAGTTTACCTGAAATGCACAAGGTCCTCTACTCCGACAATTATTCCACACATAAAACGGTCAACCGAATCGTTTCTAGTCATCTCTCCTCCTTCCAGTCTTTTTCTTCTTTGGACTTAATATGGCGATTAGCAATTCACTTTCATAAGGTGTATTACAACCACCGACCTCCATTCATCTTTCAGTCACCCACGTGGGTATAACCAATGAGGAGATAGCACGTGGGCAATTGCTTCTAAAAGCCAATGAGGCGATGAGAGAGGCAGGACTTGCAGCGCGTTCTGCGCCACAAATAAAAGCAACTTCTATTTTAGCACCTGGCAACGCAGACGCCCGTTGGCGTGCGAGAGCAGTGTGGGTGCAATGATGGAATAACATGTATGTGTAAATTTATTTTGTGTGCGCGAGCGGTGTGGTCAACATGTAAGGCACTGCATCGCAGTGCTAGACACGTCACTACAAATCCGGGTTTGATCCTGGGCTGTGTTGCAGCCGGCCGCGACCGGGGGACCCATGAGGCGGTGCACAATTGGCCCAGCGTCGTCTGGGTTAGGGGAGGGTTTGGCCGGCCGGGATGTCCTTGTCCCATCGCGCTCTAGCGACTCCTTGTGGCGGGCAGGTACGGTGTTTCCGGGTTAAGCGAGCAGTGTGTCAAGAAGCAGTGCGGCTTGGTAGGGTCGTGTTTTGAAGGACGCATGGCGCTTGACCTTCGCCTCTCCCAAGTCCGTACGGAAGTTGCAGCGATGGGACAAGACTGTAACTACCAATTGGATATCCTAAAATTCGGGAGAAAAAGGGGTAAAAAAAGAATAAAAATAAATGATTAACAAATACCATATACCTTTATAGAGGAGCTATTAATAATTAATTCATTTTTGTGCAGTGATTTTCCTTAAAACTAAGTATTGTTACAGCCTAAAACTAAGTACTGACTATTTTCTCACTTCCTCTGAAAGACAAAGAAAAATTAGCGTTGGTCAATGGCGACCAAAATGGCTTCAACAATAAACCCATAATAACCAATGGTGATTTTGAGGCCAGTGGGACCAAAGAAGCCCTGTTCATGATGCAGCAGACTGACAGTCACAGCAGGTCATCTGTCCTGGCAGTCTTCAAAAAGGTACCTTGTCCTCCCTCTATCCCACTGTCATTCAAATCTCAATTCAAATACCATTATTTTCTCAAACATTTCCCTAACATTTTGTTTGTTACTGTTGTACAGATTTGGGTGATGGCCCTCTGTGTGACGTGTGTGCTGGCTGTCACACTGTCAGTTTTCCCTGCTGTCACAGTAAAAGTGAAGAGTGTGTATGGAAACAAGGAATGGGGTGAGCAAACAGTTGGGATAATAATAATAGCCTAGTTGTGTCCAGTTAAGACAGTTGTGGTTGAATAAAGCAGAGAGGGCGTGGGATTTAACTTTTTTAGCACGGCTCTGCTGCAGTCGAAAGCCGATTGGCAGCTTGCTATGCTGAACAAACTGGATTACACCTGTATGTCTGTCTTTCAGACCGATACTTTCTCTGTGTCTGCTGTTTCATCGTCTTTAACGTCATGGACCTGATTGGCCGCAGTGTCACCTCTATGGTTCAGTGGGTGAGTGACGTCTGCCCTCTGTCCCCTTCCTTTACTACCAGTAACTGCAATAAATAGCTGCTCCAATACCTCAAACATGTTTCTCCTTCCTAACAGTCTCTGTTTGTCTTTATCCATCCACAGCCCTCAAAGAGAAGCGGTCTGTTCCCTGTGCTCGTGGTCTCCCGTGTGGTCTTCATCCCTCTCATCATGCTGTGCAACATTGACAAACGCCAGTACCTGCCAGTCCTGTTCTCCCATGACATTGCCTTCCTTGTTATCATGACATTATTCGCCTTGTCCAATGGATATTTCATCTGTCTCTGCATGTCTTATGCACCTCAGTGAGTCACCAAATTGATATCTACCTGAATTTATTTAACAGTTTTGTCAAATTCTTCCTTCTGCTGTTTTTGATTAATTCAATGTAACTTGTTATTACGTTGTAGTAACAATTTGGTCAGTTTGTTCCACAGTATCTGAGCTGTCCTCTGTTCTCTTCCCCAGGTTGGTGAGGACTAAAGACTGTGAGACAGCGGGGGCCTTGATGACCTTCTTCTTGGCTCTGGGTCTGTCTCTAGGGGCAGCGCTCTCTTTCCTCCTGAGGAACCTGCTCTAGAGGCAACTGGCCCCTCACAAAAATGTTTTATGAATATTTATGATTTACTCACTGAAGGGAAATAGATGAGACACATCTTCCATAATGCCAACGCATTATTGTACACTGTAAGGTTATTGTACACTGATCTACACTGAACAAAATATCAACGCAACATGCAACAATTTCAAAGATTTTACTGAGTTACAGTTCACATAAGGAAAACATTAGGCCCTAATCTATAGATTTCATATGACTGGGAATACAGATTTGCATCAGTTGGTCACAGATACCTAATAAAAAAAGTAAGTAAGTTAGGACGTGGATCAGAAAACCAGTCAGTATCTGGTGACCACCATTTGCTTCATGCAGCGCAACACATCTCCTTCACATAGAGTTGATCAGGCTGTTGATTGTGGCCTGTGGAAGGTTGTCCCACTCTTCAATGTGTGAAGTTGCTGGATATTGACAGGAACTGGAACAAGCTGTTGTACACGTCGATGAAGAGCATCCCAAGAATGCTCAATGGGTGACATGTCTGGTGACTATGCAGGCCATGGAAGAACTGGGACATTTTCAGCTTCCAGGAATTATGTTCAGATCCTTTTGATATGGGGCCATGCATTATCATGCTGAAACATGAGGTGATGGCGGCGGATGAATGGCACGACAATCGGCCTCGGGATTTTGTCACAGTATCTCTGTGCATTCAAATTTCCATCAATAAAATGCAATTGTTCATTGTCCGTAGCTTATGCCTGCACATACCATAACCCCACCACCATCATGGGGCAGGCACTCTGTTCACAACGTTGACATCAGCAAAACGCTCGCCAACACGACGTCGTACACTCTGCCATCTGTCCGGTACAGTTGAATCCGGAATTCATCCGTGAATAGCACAGCGTGCCAGTAGCAATCGAAGGTGAGCTTTTGACCAGGACAACGAGCACACAGACAGTTTGTTCAGAAATTCTTTGGTCGTGCCAGCCAACAGTTTCATCAGCTGTCCGGGTGGCTAGTCTTGGGACGATCCCTTAGGTGAAGAAGCCGGATGTGGAAGTCCTGGGCTGGTGTGGTTGTGAGGCCGATGGATGTACTGACAAATTCTCTAAAATTATGTTGGAGAGAAATGAACATGCAATTCGCTGGCAACAGCTCTGGTGGACATTCCTGCAGCCAGCATGACAATTGCATGCTCCCCTCAAAATTGAGGCATCTGTGGCATTGTATTGTGTGACAAAACTGCACATTTTAAAGTGGCCTTTTACTGTCCCCAGCAGAAGGTGCACCTGTGTAATGATCGCGCTGTTTAATCAGATTCTTCATATGCCACACCTGTCAGGTGGATGGATCATCTTGGCAAAGGAGAAATGCTCACTAACAGGGATGTAAACAAATCTGTGCACAACATTTTGCGAAATAAGCTTTTTGTGCATATGGAATATTTCTGGGATCTTTTATTTCAGCTCATGAAGCATGGGACCAACCCTTTAAATCAAATCAAAATCAAATGTATTTGTATAGCCCTTCGTACATCAGCTGATATCTCAAAGTGCTGTACAGAAACCCAGCCTAAAACCCCAAACAGCAAGCAATGCAGGTGTAGAAGCACGGTGGCTAGGAAAAACTCCCTAGAAAGGCCAAAACCTAGGAAGAAACCTAGAGGGGAACCAGGCTATGAGGGGTGGCCAGTCCTCTTCTGGCTGTGCCGGGTGGAGATTATAACAGAACATGGCCAAGATGTTCAAAAGTTCATAAATGACCAGCATGGTCAAATAATAATAATCACAGTTGTCGAGGGTGCAGCAAGTCAGCACCTCAGGAGTAAATGTCAGTTGGCTTTTCATAGTCGATCATTAAGAGTATCTCTACCGTACCTGCGGTCTCTAGAGAGTTGAAAACAGCAGGTCTGGGACAGGTAGCACGTCCGGTGAACAGGTCAGGGTTCCATAGCCGCAGGCAGAACAGTTGAAACTGGAGCAGCAGCACGGCCAGGTGGACTGGGGACAGCAAGGAGTCATCATGCCCGGTTTGCCGTGACGTATGGTCCTAGGGCTCAGGTTCTCCGAGAGAGAGAAAGAAAGAGAGAACGAGAGAATTAGAGAGAGCATACTTAAATTCACACAGGACACCGGATAAGACAGGAGAAGTACTCCAGATATAACAAACTGACCCTACATGTTGTGTTTATATTTATGTTCAGTGTATATACATTATATCTATATATAAGGTACAGTACCAGTCAAAAGTTGACACACCTACTCAATCAAGGGTTTTCTTTATTTTTTACTATTTTCTACATTGTAGAATAATAGTGAAGACATCAAAACTATGAAATAACACATATGGCATCATGTAGTAACCCCCCCCAAAAAAAAAAAAAAATATTTATATTTGAGATTCTTCATAGTAGCCACCCTTTGCCTTGATGATAATTTTGCACGCTCTTGGCATTCTCAACCAACCAATGTAGAAAATAGTCAAAATAAAGAAAGACCCTGGAATGAGTAGGTGTGTCCAAACTTAACTGTTATTGTATATATCTTTTTTATGGAAGTATTTTGTTCTGGTTGAGGAATTTACTTTTGTATTTTTATACTGTATTTATTATTTTCCTTTTCACTATATTGTTATTGCATTTCATGATAATTTAAAGTTATTTCATACACAATATTTCAGCCTTTGTCGAGACAATTTTTACGGGAAAAGTCTGGGGTCTATGGCACATAGACATCATGTATTCAATTCATTTTTTGTCACTATCTGTGACATTTCGATGGTTTAAAAAAAGTAAATTAAAACGTTTGCAGAAAGACAAAGAATGTTTTTCCTCTGTCTCTCTTCCATGTCTGTTAGCTAATGCAGGCAGCAGGGGAGTGTTGGATTCGGGGTACATTTTGAACATTGAGATATTGAAGACATGACAGATCAAACGCATAGTATATAAAGGAGTGAGAAGGTAATGGTTCTGTAGTAAGACAACTAAGGTTGGAATGTGCTGAGTGCAGGAAAACAATTGCATGTGACAGTACTGATAAGGGGAGAAACCGTTGAAGGCTCATATCACTTAGTTCCCTGCTTAGCAAGGATGCAATGTTTAGCGATAAGGAGGAGGCTCCACCCAAAGTGGGTTATGAATACCACCACGGGGGAAGCCATGTCTTTTGTCTGAATACAGCTGTATCGACCCTTTGGGGAGAATTAAACTTGGTTAAGCTTCTCTAGTGTTCGTGAGTTATTTACTCTGATAGAACATAACAGGAGTAAATATGGTAGCTAATATCAAACTCCATGTGCTCTTATCCTAGGAGACATTACATGCTTGTCCTGACGAGAGGACAGTTAAACGTGTATCGAAAGCGTAACTTCTCAAATCATGCACTAATATAGGATGGTAAAGAGATGCAAAAAATACCATTTGAATGTGATCAAACACTTGTGTCATTTAACATAGTAGTAAAACCATGTTGTCTTTGTCAGGGTTCCTCCCATAGAGTTATGCCACCTCAGCGGAGTCTGCAGGTTCCTCATAGAGATGAGTATCCTCTCAGGCCTCCTGTGTGTCCTCTAGCTGTAAGTTCTGTTCCTGGAGCATAGCCTTGCTCCACAGCAGAACCTTGTCCAGCCCAGCCTGTTCCAGGATCAGGAAGAAACACTGCTCTGCCTCCCTCCGGGCCTGACACAGGACACACAACACAATTACCCTTTGATGTCATCTCCACTTCCTGAGACCGGGCACTGACATTATACAGTTGTAGGTACCTGACTTTAGATGTGCTTAACTCTGGCTGAATAGTGATTACTGGTAAGGAGGGATATCAGCAGAGTTGCTACTCTATGCTGAACTCTGACCTGCCAGTGGTGCGGGAGCAGCAATGGTCTGCTGTTGACTTTCTCCATCACCTCTGCCAGCTCAGATTGATACTCAGCACTATGCACCCTCATCTCCTTCCTAAGTCACACAAAAGGAGGGCTGAATATTGTTCAGCACAGTATTCTTCTGTGAGCTGAGCTCCCCTCCCCCCATGGTCTTCAGATACAGTTACACCTGTAGTTGTTGTTGCCACTGTGCCCTGGCAGTGCTGTGTCTTGACGTTGAGCTACTTGGACACCTCTTTCTGAACCCTACACCTGGCTTCTGACTTCTGCTGCTCTGCTCTCAGGGTCTTCTCCTCGCTAGTTGCTTGTAATCATGTAATCAGAGAAGAATATGTTATCATTAAGTCTAGATAGAATCCTTCCACAGCTAAAAAGTATTTAAGTGAAGTTAAGAATTTATCAGAAATTCACATACTTCACTGCCTTCTCTCGTAACAGTGCAGGTAAGTCTTTGTGAGCTGGACATAATTCTAGCTAGGTCCCACTTCACCACCGGGTATGGGGTCTTCTTGACATTCTTCATGGTTTCCTTAGATGTACTGACAGCCTGATCCCCTGCAGCATTCACCTGGAAACTAGAAGGCTATGACACAGTGGAATACATTCCCTGCAACCTCTCTAAGTCGGATGTAGTCCGGTTGATGATAGGATGGAATGTGAGCTTCTTCTCCACTCTCGTTGGAAGGGGGCGACGAGTAGCCAGCTGGGCACATCTTTCTACCTCTTATCACTCCATTCTCGCCGCTTGGAACAACTTGTTATTCTGAGAAGTAGAACACGCAGCACACCGCCTGGCACGTTATTTCACATGGGACAAACAATTTCAAATGATTTTTAGCTATCACATAATTTGTACCATTCATCTACAAGAGCAAAATATCTGTGAAAGCATTGGACTTTTTCTCAATTGTATCGCATTGAAATGAATATCCTCGGCCAGCCTTCTGTTCATGTCTACTTATGTTTAATGTGTTGTCGTCTTGTACCACATTGTGTTGATTCTCTCGACTGAATATGAAATCCTAATCGTAAGTACGAAGTTTAAAAGACATATTTGACACTTTTTTGTTTGTGTATGTGAAAGAGTGAGAGAGTGAGCGTGCAGGGGTTGGGGGAATTAGACACTCAACATATGAATTATGTTTGCCCAGTCAATGCTTCTGCATGTGAACCTAGCAGAACGATAGGCTACTGACACTGCTGTTATATGATGGACCAAGAGTAGGAAACCTTTCTTCCTCTCAGACATGGGCTGCACTGGAGGGTGGCTGGTCTGGGTTGTGTGCCTGGTGTCTCCCCCTTTGGAGTATGGTGAGTTGAGCTGTGGGGTTAATAGGAACAAGGGAACTGTAAAATATACATAACCAAACCTGATTATATGTTTTGTTGCCTCTCAGTAGGCTATCATTTCACTGGGTCATGATTATCATCTGCTATGCTAATTATGTTCTTTTTTTTTAGAAGTGTAAGGATCATTTCTTTTTCTTAAGTTGGCTAAATGTTTTATGACTATGTGTAACCATTCATAACTCATTATGTAATGACATAGCCCCCCAAAAATCTGTTGAAGAGAAGATGCTTAAATTACCGTGTTAATAAATAATTTAATCTTTAAAACAAAATAGTATCTAATTGACAAGCACTAACTCCTTGGGGTCACTGATATTGGGGGGAGTGTAGCCCTCTCCTGTATGGTGGCTGAGGGGGTCCCCACCCCCGAGATGCGGTGGAATAAATTGGAACTTGAGCAAATCTCATTACCCATCCACATGGATGGAAAGAGTTGCCATGGTTACATTTGTGGTTATACGCAAATCCTTAAAAAAAAAAAACCTGTAGGTTCTGGGCTGATGAAACATACCTGAAAAGAACAGGAAGGCCAGCACACTGAATATGCTTCTAATTAGCATCTTAATTGACATCGTTTCAAAGGATCTTCTTCAGGTCAGGATCAAAACGTTGTAAATATAAGGTGGAAATTGGGAGCATATTCAGTGTGTGGGCCTTGCGGTTCTTTTCGTGCCCCAGACACATCAACAACATGCTGCAGGAGCAGTAGAGCCTGTCTAATGGAACCTCATTCCCAGGCTCAACTGCTACGGCAGAGAGCGAGCCGGCTGCTGGACCAGTTAGTCTAACTGTAGTTTCGGCTACAGCAGAGCAATCAGAAAAAGACAGTTTGTCACTCACACTATTTTGATGTCACATGTTTAATTTAGGAATCAAAACAGTACTGTATGGTAGTAAATACAAACCAATGTTTGTATCCAATAATAACTGTTGTTCTGACAGGGGACCTATCAAGCTCTGTCCAGATAGTCAACATCTCATCTGGGAACTCTGGTCTGTAACGCTGCACCAACCTCCTGGGCACCCACAACTGTTACGTCAACCTGTCCATATACAGCTGTGAGTCCCTGCATGATCCACATGCTCTTCAGTTCTCTTACCTACCAATTACTTATCAAATCATACGCATTCATAAAAAGGCATTCATAAAGATTTTGGGATGTTGATTAAACCTGTCAGAGCTACTGTAACTACTGCGCTGTGTGTTTGGAGTCTGAGTACCGCTCACTGGCTGTGCTCTTGCTGCAGCTCCAGACAGTTCCCCTGGGATTCTCCAGGTCCATGGCCCTGGTGCTGCTGTGGCTCCACCGCTCTGGCCAGGAGAGGATGTGGAGGGGAAGGAAGAGGAGTGTAATGAGGTAAGGTACACTCCCTCTCTGATCAAACACTCCTTTGTTTGATCCCTCAATCCAAGGAAGACAAACATCCATACACATTCTACAAAAAATAAGATAAAACTCATTGACATTGTACAAAAACTCATTGAACTGAACATTTGTTTCATAAAGTATTAAGAACGAACAAGCATTCCATTGGTTACCTCATTGTGCCCTGCAGGTAGACATTAGCTCCCATTTCACTCCATTTTTTTGAGGCAGGCAATCACATAGAAGCTATTGAAACATTTCAGCATAGAATACCTGATAACTGTACAATTTGTTTAATACATCATTTTGAAACAAATGTGTTTGGGTTTCTGTTCAAGACCAGTTCATTGCTAAGTTCTGAATGATAACATTGCCTGACAAAGGTTGAGGAACGGTAAATGAAAGCACCCACAGCATTTAATTTGCAAATGATTAAACAAAAATCTTTAATTTAAATAGGGGGTGGGGGGAAAATCACACAAAAAAACTGTTAAAAAAAACTGTACAGAACTTTAAATGTCAACTGACAGTTTAAATAAAACATCCCCCCAAATGACTAAAATAATAACATTAAAAAAACATGTGGGATGGTGTACTAGTATACAGCATTAGTGCAAAGTAAGTATTAAATCGATTCTCCCCAAACTGCATGATTCAATGTGAAGAACGCCCTTCCACCCAGGAGCCAGATCTCTTCTGAGGGGTAAACATAAGAGAACCCCCTCTAAGACTCAACATAGTTTTCCATGAAAAAGAACCAGAAATGCACTAATAATAAAATAGATTTATATATATTTTTTAAATGTATATTTATATACAAAACATGCTGTACATAAATGGTAGAGATTAAGAAATCGCTTTTAATATTGACACCCAGGTCTGTCGAGTAACAGGTCTGTCCAGTGCTTTCCTTTCTCCCAGTAGTAAAAGTACTCCCTGTTGCTTTGGATATTACACTGAGAATGAGAAAAGAGAACCAGAAAAGGGCCCTGATCAGAATGGCTCTGCTTTTCCTAAGCCTAGGGTGGGCACACATGTTAAATTCTGGAAGGTGCCAGCTCCTCCTCAACAATCCCCATGACAGCCATGGAGTTAGATCCAATGATCTGACAAACAAAGAGACTAGATCTACATTAGCACAGTGCTTGTTCCAAGTCCTTTAAGATGTGTTTCAAGATGGTTCTAAGCCTGAATGGAATCACCTTGACTGCAGAGGAGGCTAGTGAGAGGAGCTATAGGACAGGCTCATTGTAATGGCATGAATGGAATGGAGTCAAACATGTGGTTTCCCTGTGTTTGATACGGTTCCATTCCAGCCATTACAATGAGCCTGTCCTCCTATAGCTCCTCCCAGCAGCCTCCACTGCTTGCCTGGTACTTTGAGTAGTGACCCATGAGTTCAACCATGAGGCTCAGACTTCCAATATCCAGACTAAAGTAACTGCTACTGCATAATTACCCATAGTCTAATGTATCTAGATACCATCTAACATAGTGCTGGAGAACTCTCATCCTTTTGTGTCTGTCCCCTTATAGACACAGTAAGATTAGTACATGGCATAGAATTCCCATTCTTTCCCAATGGGAGACCCTGTGAATGCCCTTTTCCACATATTAGTTGTCATTCATCCTGTAAGGACAGATCTAAGAGAAAGTTTAGTAGACAGTTCAGTCTAACTAAAAAGGTGCCAAACAACTAAGATGGTTAGGGGTGAAAAGGAGCATACAAGGCAGTCTTCTAGGTCCAGCTTTACACCATGGCACAAGGTTATTCCAGATAGCTCTACCATTGATATAAAAGACTTGTCACAACTGGCCAGGGGACAGTCATGTGGATTACTGTAGTGCTGTAAGACCCTATAGCTCTCGGGACAGAACAGAGTTGGACAGCCAGCTTGTCTGATATGTGCTCTGGGTAGAGAGAGAAAATCATGGGAGCAGGACTCAGAAGTATATCAGCGCCTTCATTTGACCCTTAAAGCAGGTATGGCAAATGCAGGAGTGGGAGCAAACATTTTAAAATGACTTCTCAGGAACACTTCCAGTTATATTACACACCTTAGAAGAGAAACCTTGGTGAAACGTGTCAAATGACACCAAACGTGTGGCAAAAAAATACAATTAAGAGCCAAGTCCAATCTCCACATTTCTATATCACATCAGCATGTCAAATAGACAAACCCTTTTAACAGTCTTCCAGACGTTATCAAGAAATCCAATGAATATGCCAACTTTGTTTTTCAGTATTTATTTAACTTGGTTTCCAACTAAAACGCTGGAGGTGTGTGTAGCACAAACAGTAGTTGTAAGTGTAGTAGTAGTAGCAGGAGGGGCTGTAGTTTAGTAGTAGGAAGAGCTGCCTGGAGCCAAGGAAAGCAGAAGGGCCTCTTGCTGGTGGCTATTCCACACAGAGCTGTCTGAGCCCCTCCCACTGCATAGAGTCCACAGCTGATTGGATCAGGTCAGGGAGGGAGCGTTTGGTCACTAGGGCAACTCAGTGGACTGGCCTATAGCCACTGAGGAAGTTGTGATTCTTCAAGTAAAGTAAAAAGACATTCCACTCACCCCAACAATAGGACACAAAAATCTAAAAGGCTTTAGAAAGAAGATTCCCAGTTTAGAATCCTGTGGTCTGAACAATGTCTCTGCCTGGTGAGCATCTCTTCTCTTTTCATTCTCTCTGTCCTGGTCCATCAGCTGTCCAGAGTCACCCCCCCACCACATCTCATTAGACCTCCCCAAATTCAGAACTTTTGTCCAGGCCTGACAGGACTGTAAACTCCACTGGGAAAAAGCACCAAATGTTGGGAAAGGTAGGAGTAGGCGGGAGTCTTATCCCTGAAACAAGCTCTTTGACAGAACACTTGAGATTGTTGATTGTGGTCAAGTGCCTCTAATAAATATCCAAATGAGTATGAGGATGTTTTTACAGGGAGGGGTGTTGGATTAGTTTTGGAATGTGTGTGTTATGCTAGTGATGTGGGGAGTTGATATTGACTGGTCATATGGCAGGGGTAAGCAACTAGATTCAGCCACGGGCTGATTTTTGTCAGAGAGAATGGCGGAAAATAATTGTAATAATTTGTACACTGCAAATTGACCAAAACTAAGCCCAAAAAGAGATTGTATTTGAAAATAATAATGTCATACAAAATTACATTGACACAATCATGTCTCTTTTTATTTGTGGGAATACTTGGGAACAGATTTCCTAAATATTTGTATATTTTTTGCTGAATTCCTGGTGATTTTACAGTCTTGACCAAAAACGATATAAAAATATATTATTTATATTTTTGCAAATAAAATGTTTCAAATCTGCCTGTTGCCAACCCCTGTCATATTGTAGCTGTTCAAGTCACTTGATGTGACCCTTGCAGTTTCAGAGTGGATATCCCCACAGTGGTGAACGTGAACTAGTTCTACAGTGGTGCAGCAGGTTGGTGCAGCAGGTTGGAGCAGCAGGGATGGGCAGTGTGGGTAAAGAACAAGGCTTGTTATGGTAGTAACTCTGGCTTCACCTGTACATACAGCAACAGGGATATTAGAGTTCCCTTTTCTGAGTCATTATGCTGTTGCTGGTAGGTCTCAGGTGAAGGAGAAGACAAATGAACTAAACTAATAAAAAAAAATAAAAACATTACATAAGGAAAAACCTCCCTTACAATTGCACTGGCTTTTTGGCCTGCTAGGGTTACCATTGTTACAGAAACTCTTGAGGGCCTATCAAATAGAGGTCCAGTTTCAAGTCCTAGGAGGGGAGATGGTGGGATGGGTTAGGGATGGGGGCGTACATTTAGTTTTGACATGCATCCTTGTGGTGGTTCACCGAGGAGAACAGGAACGTATTTAGACCTCAGATCCATCCAGCATGGCAAAGGCTTGAAAAGAAATGTACTCGAAAACATGTTGAGATGTTGTGATTTGCCATCAGAAACGTAACAGACCTCAGAGTCCAGTCTCTTTGAGAGAGAGAAGAGCATTGGAATGACTCTGGGAAGCTGGAATAGGTCCGGTCGGAGCCGGTCAGGCCCACTCTAGAACTGGCCATGGTGGTGCTGTGCTTTGGCTGCAGGGGTTCTCCAGAGCAGACTCAGCCCAGGTGCTCAAGTAAAGGCAGCTCGGTGGACTCCTCCCCGGGCGTGGTCTCAGTGGACTGGGTGACCCCCAGGGGGTCCTGTGTTGGGCTGGCCCCAGGCGGCAGTGCAGGAGGAGTAGACTGAAACACAGATGTAAATATCCGCAACTAATGAAACCTCTTGAGTTTCCATCGCAACAAACAACCGTCATTAAGCTGATCTGAAAGCCATAACATCCTGTTGTAAGAGGTAGCTACATTATTTTCATGCTGTTGACAGCATACTCCACCTTCCAACAGACTATATATTGAGTGTACAAAACATAAAGGACACCTTCCTAATATTGAGTTGTGCCCGCCCCTCCCCTTTTCCCCCTCAGAACAGCCTCGATTTGTCAGGGCATGGACTCTACAAGGTGTCGAAATGTTCCACAGGGATGCTGGCCCATGTTGACTCTTAATACTTCCCACAGTTGTGTCAAGTTGGCTAGATATCCTTTGGGTGGTGGACCATCCTTCATACACACGGGAAAGTGTTGAGCGTGAAAAACCCAGCAGTGTTGCAGTTCTTGGCACCTACTACCATATCTCATTGAAAAGGCAAATATTTTGTCTCAATTTCTTCAAGGCTTAAAAATCCTTCTTTAACCTGTCTCCTCCCCTTCATATACAGTGTTTGAAGTGGATTTAACAAGTGACATCCATAAGGGATCATAGCTTTCACCTGGATTCACCTGGTCATGTTTTGTACATGCAGTGTCTGTTCTACCTTCACTCAACATGTTAGACCGTTTCACCATCCTCACCTGTGTCCGTATGAACTGAGAAGCTCCACCGTCACTCTCAGCTGCAGCTGGCCCGTTGAAGCCCTTCCTGCCTGACATGCTCCACTTCCCGTAGAGACCCTCGTAGGGCAGGCCATGTCCCAGTCCTGCCCGCCCGGACCCTCTGTGCGCTCCGTCCAGGAAGCTGCCTGGGCCAGGCAGGGGAGCCATGACCACAGAACTGCTGAAGGACAGCTGGGAGCTGGACAGGTGCTGACCCAGGAGACCCTGGATGGATGAGGTCCGGTGGAGGGAGGTAACTAGCCCAGCGTCCATCCTGCCCTCTGACTGGCTGAGCAGAGCCAAGGGGAGGGGCTGAGGGTGGTGGGGCCAGGTGGGGGTGGGGCCCACAGGGTTGTCAGTTCCTACGGAGACAAAGCAACTTATTTCATTCACTTCAAAAATATCATTATACAAACATTGCTATGTTATCAGCATACTGTCAGTATTGATATTGTTATAATAGCTAGCTGCAGCTGAACAGTAGACATCATTAGAGGTTGTAGTTGAGTGGTGGGGTCCTGGGCTCACCCATGGGGGGGTGGATGAAGGTGAAGTGGGGCTGGGGAAGGCTGGAGGCCGGGGTGCTCTGGGTGGTGTGAGCCAATGGGTTGTTGGAGATGGATGTGGAGCCGCCGCCGCCGCAGTCAGAGTCCTCGATGTTTCCCCCACTATTACAGCCAGCTCCACAACCCTTCTGTAACCTGCAGGAGAAACACAGGGATTTCAACAGTCTTATCACACACGGTCAGTGTGTGTTGTATGTACAGTGCATTTGGAAAGTATTCAGACCCCTTCATTTCCCCCACATTTTATTACGTTACAGCCTTATTCTAAAATGGGTTAAATGGTTGTTTTTTCCCTCATCAATCTACACACTACCTCATAATGACGATGCAAAAACAGGTTTTTAGAAATGTTTGCAAATATAAAACAAAAATCGTAAATATGACACTTACATTCAGACCCTTTACTCAGTACTTTGTTGAAGCACCTTTGGCAGCGATTACAGCCTCAAGTGTCCTTGGGTATGAAGCTTGGCACACCTGTATTTGGGGAATTTCTCCCATTCTTCTCTGCAGATCGTCTCAAACTCTGTCAGGTTGGATGGGGAGCGTTGCTGCACAGCTATTTTCATGTCTCTCCACAGATGTTAGATCGGGTTCAAGTCCGGGCTCTGGCTGGGACACTCAAGGACATTGAGACATTCCTGCATTGTCTTGGCTGTGTGCTTAGGGTCGTTGTCTTATTGGAAGGTGAACCTTCACCCCAGTCTAAGGTCCTGAGCGCTCTGGATCATGTTTTCATCAAGGATCACTGTACTTTGCTCCATTCATCTTTCCCTCGATCTTAACTAGTCTCCCAGTCCCTGCCGCTGAAAAACATCCCCACAGCATGATGCTGCCACACCATGCTTCATCGTGACAGTTGGCATTCAGGCCAAAGAGCTCAATCTTGGTTTCATCAGACCAGAGATTCTTGTTTCTCATGGTCTAAGAGTCTTTAGGTGCCTTTTGGCCAACTCCAAGCGGGCTGTGCCTTTTACTGAGGAGTGGCTTCCGTCTGGCCACTCAACCATAAAGACCTGATTGGTGAAGTTGATGGTTGAGATGGTTGTCCTTCTGGAAGGTTCTCCCATCTCCACAGAGCTCTGTCAGTGTGACCATCAGGTTCTTGGTCACCTCCCTGATCAAGGCTCTTCTCCCCCGATTGCTCAGTTTGGGCGGGCGGCCAGCTCTAGGGAGAGTCTTGGTGGTTCCAAACTTCTTCTATTTAAGAAAGCAACCGTGTTCTTGGGGACCTTCAATGCTGCAGACATTTTTTGGTACCCTTCCCCAGATCTGTGCCTCAGCACAATCCTGTCTCAGAGCTCTTCGGACAATTCCGTCGACCTCATGGCTTGGTTTTTGCTCTGACATGCACGGTCAACTGTGGCACCTTATATAGACAGTAGTGTGCCTTTCCAAATCATGTCCAGTCAATTGAATTTACCACAGGAGGACTCCAATCAAGTTGTAAAAACATCTCAAGGATGATCAACGGAAACAGGATGCACATGAGCTCAATTTCGAGTCTCATAGCAAAGGGTCTGAATACTTATGTACAGTTGAAGTCGAAAGTTTACATACACGTAGGTTGGAGTCATTAAAACTTGTTTTTCAACCACTCCACAAATTTCTTGTTAACAAACTATAGTTTTGGCAAGTCGGTTAGGACATCTACTTTGTGCATGACACAAGTCATTTTCCCAACACTTGTTTACAGACAGATTATTCACTTATAATTCACTGTATCACAATTCCAGTGAGTCAGAAGTTTACATACACTAAGTTGACCCTGCCTTTAAACAGCTTGGAAAATTCCAGAAAATTATGTCATGGCTTCAGAAGCTTCTGATAGGATAATTGACATAACTTGAGTCAATTGGAAGTGTACCTGCGGATGTATTTCAAGGCCTACCTTCAAACTCAGTGCCTCTTTGCTTGACATCATGGGAAAATCTAAAGAAATCAGCCAAGACCTCAGAAACAAAATTGTAGACCTCCACAAGTCTGGTTCATCCTTGGGAACAATTTCCAAACGCCTGAAGGTACCACGTTCATCTGTACAAACAATAGTACGCAAGTATAAACACCATGGGAACACGCAGCCGTCATACCGCTCAGGAAGGAAACGCGTTCCGTCTCCTAGAGATGAACGTACTTTGGTGCGAAAAGTGCAAATCAATCCCAGAACAGCAGCAAAGGACCTTGTGAAGATGCTGGAGGAAACAGGTATAAAAGTATCTGTATCCACAGAAAAACGAGTCCTATAATCGACATAACCTGAAAGGCCGCTCAGCAAGGAAGAAGCCACTGCTCCATAAAAAAGCCAGACTACGGTTAGCAACTGCACATGGGGACAAAGATTGTACTTTTTGGAGAAATGTCCTCTGGTCTGATGTAACAAAAATAGAACTGTTTGGCCATAATGGCCATTGGTATGCTTGGAGGAAAAAGTGAGAGGCTTGCAAGCCGAAGAACACCATCCCAACCGTGAAGCACGGGGGTGGCAGCATCATGTTGTGGGGGTGCTTTGCTGCAGAAGGGACTGGTGCACTTCACAAAATAGATGGCATCATGAGGCAGGAAAATTATGTGGATATATTGAAGCAACATCTCAAGACATCAGTCAGGAAGTTTAAGCTTGGTCACAAATGGGTCTTCTCAATGGACAATGACCCCAAGCATAATTCCAAAGTTGTGGCAAAATGGCTTAAGGACAACAAAGTCAAGGTATTGGAGTGGCCATCACAAAGCCCGGACCTCAATCCTATAGAAAGTTTGTGGGCAGAACTGAAAAAGGAAAGCGAGCAAAGAGACCTACAAACCTGACTCAGTTACACCAGCTCTGTCAGGAGGAATGGGCCAAAATGCACCCAACTTATTGTAAGAAGCTTGTGGAAGGCTACCCGAAACATTTGACCCAAGTTAAACAACTTAAAGGCAATGCTCCCAAATACTAATTGAGTGTATGTAAACTTCTGACCCACTGGGAATGTGATGAAAGAAATAAAAGCTGAAATAAATCATTCTCTCTACTATTATTCTGACATTTCACATTCTTAAAATAAAGTGGTGATTCTAACTGACCTAAAACAGGGAATTGTTACTGGGATTAAATGTCAGGAACTGTGAAAAACGGAGTTTAAATGTATTTGGCTAAGGTGTATGTAAACTTCCGACTTCAACTGCGCATATATACACATACATACACACACACACACTATATATATATCTCACAGCCTTAGCATGACTACCGCAGGCTGTGTAGTGTAAGTGTACCTGTCCCAGCTGCTGATGAGCCAGGCGTAGATGTTACGGGGGCTGACAGGCCCCCCCCAGACTGAGCGGAGCTGGGTGTGCCCGCCTGCAAAGGAGGTGGTGAGGGGCGACACGTAGATGGGGTAGCCGATGGGCTGGTCACATGACGAGTTGATCATGTTCCTCAGGGCCTGCTTGGCATTCTGTATGCTGCCGCGCTCCGGGTTCCGGTTCCGCAGGAACACCAGCTCCTGCTGCTGGCCCGCCCACAGCCCGCGGACACACTCCCTGTTCACCTGCAGGGGGCAGGACAGTGTGGGTCAGCAGGGGGGAGGAGCACAAGAAGTCACAAATATGCAAATAACCTCTTCTACCGCACGGCAAACGGTACCAGAGCGCCAAGTCTAGGACCAAATGGCTCCTTAACAGCTTCTACCCCCAAGCCATAAGACTGCTGAACAATTAATCAAATGGCTACCAGGACTATTTGCATTGACATCCCCCCTTTGTTTTTACACTGCTGCTTCTCACTGTTTATTATCTATGCATGGCCACCTCACCCCTACCTACATGTACAAATTACCTCAACTAACCTGTACCCCCGCACAATGACTCGGTACTGGTACCCCCGTATATAGCCTCATTGTTTTTTTACTTTAGTTTATTTAGTAATATTTTCTTAACTATATTTTCTTAAAATGCATTGTTTGTTAAGGGCTTGTTAGTGAGCATTTCACAGTAAGGGTACGCCTGTTGTATTCGGCACATGTGACAAATACAATTTGATTTGACCCAGAACTGGTGACACACAACTAGAGATAGAAGCAGAGTTAACAATAGAGCACTAGAACATTCCTGGCAAATATCTACTGACATTAATCAGTCTCAATGTGATCCATGGTCCTGCTACAGCAATACCTCCATTGTCCTCCTGTTCATTTCAGTGCACACCACTAAAAGGCTGTGACTGTGGGAGTCTCTACAGTAGCTGCGGCTGACCTTGATGACCCTGAAGCTGAGGAACCTCTTGTTGAGCATGATGATCTTGTACTCGTCGCTGCCGTCGTCCATGACGTGGCGCAGGGCCAGCAGCGAGGGCATGTTGGCCAGAATGGCGCCGCGCCACACCGGGTCGCCCTCGTGGCTGATCACCATCTTCTCTTCGTTGGCCGTGATGGCGTCGTACAGAACCACCGGGTCCTCGTACTCGTCTGGAGACGTGAAGTGGTCCTGTTGCGGGGGGGGGGGCAGAGCGATGGGCTTAGTGTGGGTGATGTCACCATTAAGCTTCTTAGTCTTAGCTCTGTCCACCATACTGTCTCTAAAATCAGTCAATTCTCTACATTGAGGTCATTAAGCTGGTTACTATAGTGTTTGTAATGAGTCATGCCAGTATGTCTAACCTGGTGCAGTTTGAGGGACATGCGCACCCCGGGGGCCACCACCCTGTTCAGCAGGTCCATGTCTGCAAACACCCACTCATCCCTGGGAGAGGTGATGCGGAAGTCCCCCTTGAACAGGGCGTGGAGGCCGTACAGGAAAGGCTCCAAGCTGAAAGTCATGGCACAAACAGTCACCTTTGGTATACAGTATCACAGAGGCAGACATACTCCCTACAGTTAGACTTCAGAGTGTTTAGTCCTGGGTCTTACCTGGCAGACATACTCCCTACAGTTAGAGTGCAGAGTGTTTAGTCCTGGGTCTTACCTGGCAGACATACTCCCTACAGTTAGACTGCAGAGTGTTTAGTCCTGGGTCTTACCTGGCAGACATACTCCCTACAGTTAGACTTCAGAGTGTTTAGTCCTGGGTCTTACCTGGCAGACATACTCCCTACAGTTAGACTGCAGAGTGTTTAGTCCTGGGTCTTACCTGGCAGACATACTCCCTACAGTTAGACTGCAGAGTGTTTAGTCCTGGGTCTTACCTGGCAGACATACTCCCTCCAGTTAGAGTGCAGTGTTTAGTCCTGGGTCTTACCTGGCAGACATACTCCCTACAGTTAGAGTGCAGTGTTTAGTCCTGGGTCTTACCTGGCAGACATGCTGTGGGAGGCTGTGCCCAGAGCCCTTCTCCCCAGGACACACAGGCCAAAACACAGGGTGACCAGAGGAGAGTCTCTCTCGCTCTCCTCCACCGGCTACAACAGAAAACACACATGAAGCACGTCGTGAAGTTAGTCTGCTGATGACACTAATTACATATGGGAAGTAATGGTCAAATCAACATGTCACCTTTTCAACAGTAACATGACAAGGGACACTGACCGTCTGGCGTCTGCTGTTACAGTACTGGATCCAGTCCAGGTAGACCATACAGAAGGAGCTGGGGGTGACGCCAGAGGCCCTGTGGTCATAGTCTTCGTCTATGTTCAGGTTGAAGGTCGGGTCACTGTCCACGTAGGCGGGGCCTAGGCAGGGCCGCAGCGCCTCCTGCACCATCTCATTGGCCAGCCACTCCTCCAGTTTAGGAGATCGACTGACGTAGTATACGATGCTCTGTGGTAGAGGAAACACGTGTTACAGACCAGGCCACCTACTGTTCAAATAAACTGCTATTGGATCTCATGTCATAGTTAACTGTAAGATCAGTGTGGATCACACACCTTGACGTAGTAGGTAATGAGGATCTTGCGCAGGTCGAACACCTGCAGCATGGAGGCGGCGTTGTTGTCGCTGATGCTGTAGCCCTCCAGGACGTACTTGGTGGCGGCCACCTCCCAGGCCAGCCAGCGCTGGCCGAACGCTGCGTTAAAAGAGAGCATGTGAGGCAGGTGGCCTGGCTCACAGCAGCAGCAGCCCTCATCCTCCTCCACCCCCTCGGTGATGGCCTCCACCTCCCGCTGCTGGCAGTAAGTACCTGGGGGAGAGACAGGGAGAGGGGGATGAGAGAGAGAGAGAGAGAGGGGGATGAGAGAGATAGAGAGAGAGATACAGAGATAGAGAGGGAGATATGAGAGAGACAGGAAGATGAGAGAGCGATATGAGAGACAGGGAAAGAGGGAGATATGGAGAGAGAGAGAGACAGGGAGATACAACAGAATGAAAAGGAATAGCATTCAGACAAGTCCAAAACACTATCTCATGTTCAAACCATCAAAGCTTACTACACTGAACTCAGTTCCATAAAAGTTCCTTCTACCCCAAACCCCTTCCCTCCCTCTCACCACCTCCCCCTCACTCCATGCTCACCCCTGAACTCCAGCCCCCTCAGCTGGAAGGTGACCAGGCCGTTGCCGATCTCGATGATGTGCACCAGGGCGTTGAGGTAGTCGGAGGCCAGGATGAAGCAGTCTCCTGTGGTGTAGTTTCCCCAGCGGCCCAGCAGCAGATCACCACACAGGCTGTGCTGCAAAGAGCGCGTCAGGTGTTCATAGAAGATAGAGTTCAGGTTGTTGTCATCAGCACCTGGAAGAGAGGAGAGGAGACCACAGGCATGAGAACAGAGTCCTTTTAAAGAATGATAACTTGTGTTAGATGAGGGAAGGTTGTGGTGGTAGCAGCTGACCTGGGTTGCGGTCCAGCTGGGTGGCCAGTCGAGTGTTGGAGTGATCAACCCGCTTGGTGCTGGAAAGACAGACATGATGTTAACTGGGTGACAGAGGCTCTAGCAACTCCTATACAGTACTTGGATTTATTATGGATCCCCATTAGTTGCTGCCAAGGCACTCTTCCTGGGGTCCAGCAAAATTAAGGCAGTTATACATTTTAAAAACATTACAATACATTCATAACAGATTTCACAATATATTAAGTGTGTGCCCTCAGGCCTCTACTACCACATATCTATAATACAAAATCCATGTGTACATAGTGCGTATGTTATTGTGTGTTTGTATGCATGTGTCTATTTTTGTGTTGCTTCACAGTCCCCGCTGCTCCGTAAGGTGTATTTTTATCTGTTATTTAAATCTAATTTAACTGCTGGCGTGTGTAACTTGATGTGGAATAGAGTTCCATGTAGTCATGGCTCTATGTAGTACTGTGCACCTCCCATAGTCTGTTCTGGGGACTGTAGAGACCTCTGGTGGCATGTCTTGTGGGGTATGCATGGGTGTGAGCTGTGTGCCAGTAGTTCAAACAGACAGCTCAGTGCATTCAACACGTCAATATCACAAGTAGTGATGAACTCAATCTCTCCTCCACTTTGACATGCATATTATGACATGTATATTATTAATGTTAGCTCTCTGTGTACATCCAAGGCCCAGCCATGCTGTTCTGAGCACATTGCAATTTTCCTATGTCCTTGTGTCACCTGACCAGGCGACTGAACAGTAGTCCAGGTATTACAAAACTAGGGCCTGTAGGACCTGCCTTGTTGATAGTGCTGTTAATAACGCAGAGCAGACTTCTCCCCATCTTAGCTACTGTTGTATCAATATGTTTTAACTATGACAGTTTTACAATCCAGTGTTACTCCAAGCAGTTTAGTCTCCTCAACATGCTCAATTTCCACATTATTCATTACAAGATTTAGTTGAAGTTTAGGGTCTAGTGAATTATTTGCCCCAAATACAATGCTTTTAGTTTTTGAAATGTTTAGGACTAACTTATTCCTTGCCAGCCATTCTGAAACTAACTGCAGCTATTTATTACGTGTTGCAGTCATTTCAGTTGCTGTAATAGCTGACGTGTATAGTGTTGAGTCATCCGCATACATAGACACACTGGCCTTACTCAAAGCCAGTGGCATGTCATTAGTAAAGATTGAAAAAAGTCAGGGGCCTAGACAGCTGTCCTGGGGAATTCCTGATTCTACCTGGATTTTGTTGGCGAGGCTTCCATTAAAGAACACCCTCTGTTCTGTTAGACAGCTAAATCTTTATCTGCAATGTAGCAGGGGGTGTAAAGCCACAACACATACATTTTTCCAGCAACAGATTATGATCGATAATGTCAAAAGCCAAACTGATGTCTAACAAAACAGCCCCCACAATCTTTTTTCCCCATCAGTCATTTGTCTAAGTGCTGTGCTTGTTGAATGTCCTTCCCTATAAGCGTGCTGAAAGTCTGTTGTCAATTTGTTTACTGTATAATAGCATTGTATAGCAAAAATAGCAAAAGTTTTGGTAACAGGCTGATTGGTTGGCTATTTGAGCCAGTTAAGGGGGCTTTACTATTTTTATGTAGGGGAATAACTTTAGCTTCCCTCCAGGACTGAGGGCACACACTTTCTATTAGGCTTAAATTGGAAATATGGCAAATAGTAGTGGCAATATCGTCTGCTATTATCCTCAGTAATTTTCCATCCAAGTTGTCAGACCCCAGTGGCTTGTCATTGTTGATAGACAACAATCCTTTTTTCACCTCTTCCACACTTACTTCACAGAATTCAAAATACAATGCTTGTCAGATATACTTGGAAGTGTAGTGTCAGCGTTTGTTGTACTAGACATGAGACAGGTGGCGGCTGTGTAAAAGGATAATGCAGTCAGCTAGCTATCACTGCAACAGATGGATTTAGACATGGCATTAATCGCCTTCATCTGGTTAACATTAACCTCTTAACTGCAAAAATTGTCCTGGACAATGCCGACGTCTGCCTGAAGTTACATCTCTACATCTCCCTGACTCCTGGAAAAGGGAAGAACTCACTTGTAGTCTCTCTCCCAGAACTTGACAGGCCTGGTGTAGGAGGTGACGAACACAGCACTGCCCAGGACAGGGTTGAGGGGGGTGGAGAAGAGAGCAGAGAACACAGCCTGGACAAACAGCATGGCTGAGTCTGAGGAGCAGAGGGGGTTAAGGAGTTCTGACAGACACCACTAACACACAGTGCAGCCAATGGACACAGCATTTACTGTTATTACACACTTTGTTTCACTGGCAAATGAGCAAGTGGTAGCGCAGAAAGACTACATCCTTGTTAAGTTCAAACAGTTTTCTACAGATCACAGTGCCAGGGTAAAGGGATACGGGGCACAGCGAAGGGCTGGGCGAAGGCGTGGAAGGCGGAGCCCCAGGTGATCTGCCAGGGAGCGATGTAGGTGAGAACAAAACGCAGCTTGTAGAGCAGGTCCCAGAGCTATCAAGAGAAACCATACAATCCAATATCAGGTATCAAGTACAGCCAGAAATGACTTGAGGTCAGTGCACTACAACTAAACACAGTTCAGTATGTGCAGATGCTTTCATCTGGTTGAATGTGTGCTAACACAAAGTCCCAGGGAGGAGTACGTGGAGCTAGGCGGTGGCAGGTACCTTGCTGAAGAGGATAGACATGAGGTAATAGTCGAGCAGGAAGGTCTCTGAGAAGTGTGGGTAGTCGAAGAGGAAGAAGAGGGCGGTGAAGCACAGCGTGACGTACTGCAGGGACGGGGCGCAGAACGACAAGCGCAGCAGCTTCATCCCCGCCAGAGAGATGAACAGAGCACGGCCACTGGAGGAGGAGGGGACAGAGAGAGTGAGGAGAAGGGAGAGAGAGAGGGGAAGGGAGAGAGAGAGGAGAAGGGAGAGAGTGAGGAGAAGGGAGAGAGTGAGGAGAAGGGAGAGAGTGAGGAGAAGGGAGAGAGTGAGGAGAAGGGAGAGAGTGAGGAGAAGGGAGAGAGTGAGGGGAAGGGAGAGAGTGAGGGGAAGGGAGAGAGAGAGGAGAAGGGAGAGAAAGAGGAGAAGGGAGAGAGAGAGGAGAAGGGAGAGAGTGAGGAGAAGGGAGAGAGTGAGGGGAAGGGAGAGAGTGAGGGGAAGGGAGAGAAAGAGGAGAAGGGAGAGAAAGAGGAGAAGGGAGAGAGAGAGGAGAAGGGAGAGAGTGAGGAGAAGGGAGAGAGTGAGGGGAAGGGAGAGAGTGAGGGGAAGGGAGAGAGTGAGGGGAAGGGAGAGAGTGAGGGGAAGGGAGAGAGTGAGAAGAATGGAGAGAGTGAGGAGAAGGGAGAGAGTGAGGAGAAGGGAGAGATTGAGGGGAAGGGAGAGAGAGAGGAGAAGGGAGAGAGTGAGGAGAAGGGAGAGAGTGAGGGGAAGGGAGAGAGAGAGGGGAAGGGAGAGAGTGAGGAGAAGGGAGAGAGAGAAGGGAAGGGAGAGAGAGAGGAGAAGGGAGAGAGTGAGGAGAAGGGAGAGAGTGAGGGGAAGGGAGAGAGTGAGGGGAAGGGAGAGAAAGAGGAGAAGGGAGAGAGAGAGGGGAAGGGAGAGAGTGAGGAGAAGGGAGAGAGTGAGGGGAAGGGAGAGAGTGAGGAGAAGGGAGAGAGTGAGGAGAAGGGAGAGAGTGAGGAGAAGGGAGAGAGTGAGGGGAAGGGAGAGAGAGAGGAGAAGGGAGAGAGTGAGGAGAAGGGAGAGAGTGAGGAGAAGGGAGAGAGTGAGGGGAAGGGAGAGAGTGAGGGGAAGGGAGAGAGTGAGGAGAAGGGAGAGAGAGAGGGGAAGGGAGAGAGTGAGGAGAAGGGAGAGAGAGGGGAAGGGAGAGAGTGAGGAGAAGGGAGAGAGAGAGGGGAAGGGAGAGAGAGAGGAGAAGGGAGAGAGTGAGGAGAAGGGAGAGAGTGAGAGGACGGGAGACATTAAAATACATATGATGCAAATACAAAGCGTGTTCTCACTGAACTCTGATTAGACGGATGGATGAATGGGATGAGATTCAGAAGAGGAGGGTGTATGTATGGTGAGGAGGTTGGTAGGGGATGGCTGGGTTGCTTACTAGATGTCCAGTTTCATTGGGTTCTGGCTGACAAGCTGGGCTTCTGTAGTGAGGGAGTTGAGCACCACCGCCGGGTAGATGAAATACTTCTCCAAACACTGCAACCACGCATACAGCTTCTCAAACCACATCAGCTGGGCGGCATCTGGGAGGAACAAGGCACAGCAAAAAATCTATGACAAACCTGAGGCCTTGACACATTTCTTACGGATGTGTGAGTGAGTTTAGAGGTGGTTGTGTTGCTACTCACCGCGGACCTCAAACTGGCTGTACTCTCGAGAACGGAGGACAGGGTGGGCCAGGCAGAACCAGGGCAGCTGCTTGCGGAGCTGAGGCAGCAGGTAGTGTGTGAGGAAGCCCACCCCCCCGGCCACCATGTACAGGACGTAACTTAGAGCAGGCTGGAGGGGAGAGGAGGAACAGGAGGTCTCAGAGATCACACACGCGGAGTGCCATAAACAATCAGAAGGACTCCCTCTATACATTGAAACATCCCATTTCTTCCATATCCGGTCGACCAGGTGTTGACTGACCTGCAGAGCGATGAAGACAGTGCTGGCACTGATGGCAAACGTGATGACAGCCATGAGGGGACACATGACCAGGTCAGAGTGGAACATCTCTTTCTGTAAAACACAGACAGAGACGGGTTTTAAAACCTCAGAACACCAACAGCAGGGAGGGACGTCTTGGTATGCATCCCAAATGGACCTTGGTCAATAGTAGTGCACTATATAGTGAATATGGAGCCATTTGGGACGCAACTTACCACAGAGTTGCGTAGTTTCTCAGGCAGGGGGTCTTTGATCTCCAGAGGAGGCTCCTCAGGGGTCCGACCCAGCAGCTCAGGAAAGAACTTGGAGCGGACCAGAGACCTAGAGCAAAACACATACAGGGAGATGTTGAACATGAGAGAAGAGGGATGGAGAGGTTGTTCAAATGACAGCTAGGATCTGGGAATGTTAGCTACATGTACGACAAGGTACCACTAGGTATATACAGGTAGTAGAGGTACACAGACCACAGGATGATGGGGTCGCTGCTTTGGCGGCTCAGGTGGTAGGAGAAGGCCAGGAGCAGACCACAGAACACAGAAAACAGTACTGGCACATGGGGATGTTCCCAGGGAGCAATGATAGCACCAAGACAGAACCCATAGAGCAGCGCGGTCACCAACACACTGCGTAACAGGCTGTACAGGGACGACAGGGGGCTGGTGGTGGCTGTGGAGAGGAACACACACACACCAAAGTCAACAGGCATCACTCAACAAATGACAGTATGTTGTGTGTAACTGAATTACAGTGAATGTTATGGACCCGTCATACCCGTTCCCCCAAAAATGTGCATGTCGACCTGCTCCAGAAGACACATGAGGAAGGTGTTGACCTGAGGTACAAGCCCAAACAGGAAAATGATGGGGAAACACAAGGTGAACACTGGGGGGAAAGAAAGAGATAGAGAAAGTGTGTGAGTGGGTCTGTTGGTCATAATACATCTGCAAAAGCGCACAGCTAGAAGAGTCTAACTCAGACTGACCTATGAGCACATCCCTGGCACAGAGCAGGAAGTGAGCGGAGAAGAAGGTGACGCCGTAGAGGGAGAAAGGCTGCAGGTGGCCCGAGCGCCCAGCCAGGTCAAACACCCAGACGTGAGCACAGCACAGGCAGAAGTAGACGGGCCGACTGTACACGATGACCCAGTTATGGCCCTGATGGGTTAGACCAGACAGTCATCAGGTTGTGCCATCAAAACAAGAATCAACAATGGAACGGTTACAAACTGGATAATGACCAAGACAGATGTTTGGATGACATCTACCTACATGCATTGGGGAGGCTGCATCTGGTTGAACACTCTGAGGAAGGAGACCAAAGTGTCAGTTCAGACACTTTAACACATTACTTCACTTCAAGTTAACGCTGGTCTATAACAGTTTTAACAACTAAAATGCATCGGCAGTTGATGAAAAGGACCAGATACCTGTATTAATAATAAAAAAAGGGAATAGGAATTGAATAGGGACTTGATTCCTTACGACTTGTGTTGCGTACCTTTAGTAGTGAGTACTGACAGCTGGCGATGACCAGGCAGAACTGGAAGACCCAAATGTCCCTGAAGAAACCCTGCAAGAGGAGCAGGAACCCCAGGAAGGCCACCATGCTGGCCAGCACCACCGCAAACACATTCTCCCCTACACCACGGTTCCTACAGGTGACACACAATGGAAGTAGGTGGTCATTTATACTGTTTAGGGTTGCAAAATTCCAGAAACTTTACCAAATTCCCAAGTATTGAAACCCTAACAATGTCTTTCCACAGTATAGACCTCTAACGGAACTATGGCTTTCTCCTCAATAACGATGACAAACATTGGGTGATTCTGTGCCTCATTGGGTGACACTACCACTGAGATAAACTAGCTAGCTGCTGTGCCTCATTGGGTGACACTACCACTGAGATACACTAGCTAGCTGCTGTGCCTCATTGGGTGACACTACCACTGAGATAAACTAGCTAGCTGCTGTGCCTCATTGGGTGACACTACCACTGAGATAAACTAGCTAGCTGCTGTGCCTCATTGGGTGACACTACCACTGAGATAAACTAGCTAGCTGCTGTGCCTCATTGGGTGACACTACCACTGAGATAAACTAGCTAGCTGCTGTGCCTCATTGGGTGACACTACCACTGAGATAAACTAGCTAGCTGCTGTGCCTCACCTGTCCAGTAATGCCAGCAGGGCCAGACGGTCGTAACGCACCCTCAGCCACTTGCCTGGCAGCACCCAGAAGCGGTAGTAGTGTTTGGGCTTGGCCTTCTCTTCGATCATCAGCGTGTTCTCCTGGGACTCATGCAGAGATTCATGGTCCAGGTCAAACTAGACACAGGGGCGGGGGTTTGAGACAAATATCATGCATATTCTACAAAAACCAAAGCCATATACAAGAAATGTCCAGCGGGTTGATTTGTCAAAAATACATGATACGTTGCTGAAACAAATTCTAATGGTGTCTCACCTCTGGCATATCTGACATCTCCAGGGGCACCCTGCGCACCTGCATGCCCTGCAGAACCACAGGCCTGGGCTGGAGCACTGTGAGCACCGGTGCCCCATCCTGGACATCATTGGAGGTGAAGCTGGAGGACTGGGACCGTCTTTCCCGCTCCCTAAGAGGAGAAAAAGAGGGAGTGGCCAAGACATTATATCAATATCAGTTTCAAACAAAGAGTCTGAGGCTCATCAGAGAGAGACACTTACACCACCGGGTCCTCATAACCGCCTCCTGCAGGTCCAAACGTGTACGATCTCTTCACTCCTGACAAAACAAACAGCAATGAATGGAGAGCATTCACTACATACACCGAAGTATCTAACTCTTCCCTAAAGCTAGCCCCAGTCTAACATCCCCACACTCACCACCCTCATCATAGAAGTAGTGTCTGACATCACCACACACTCACCACCCTCGTAATAGAAGTAGTGTCTGACATCACCACACACTCACCACCCTCGTCATAGTAGTAGTGTCTGACATCACCACACTCACCACCCTCATCATAGAAGTAGTGTCTAACATCCCCACACTCACCACCCTCATCATAGAAGTAGTGTCTGACATCACCACACACTCACCACCCTCGTAATAGAAGTAGAATCTAACATCACCACACACTCACCACCCTCGTCATAGTAGTAGTGTCTGACATCACCACACACTCACCACCCTCGTAATAGAAGTAGTGTCTAACATCCCCACACTCACCACCCTCGTCATAGTAGTAGTGTCTGACATCACCACACTCACCACCCTCGTCATAGAAGTAGTGTCTAACATCCCCACACTCACCACCCTCGTCATAGAAGTAGTGTCTAACATCCCCACACTCACCACCCTCGTAATAGAAGTAGAATCTAACATCACCACACACCACTCACCACCCTCATCATATAAGTAGTGTCTAACATCCCCACACTCACCACCCTCGTCATAGAAGTAGTGTCTAACATCCCCACACTCACCACCCTCGTAATAGAAGTAGAATCTAACATCACCACACACCACTCACCACCCTCATCATATAAGTAGTGTCTAACATCACCACACTCACCACCCTCGTCATAGAAGTAGTGTCTAACATCCCCACACTCACCACCCTCGTCATAGAAGTAGTGTCTAACATCACCACACTCACCACCCTCGTCATAGAAGTAGTGTCTAACATCACAACACTCACCACCCTCGTCATAGAAGTAGTGTCTAACATCCCCACACTCACCACCCTCATCATAGAAGTAGTGTCTAACATCCCCACACTCACCACCCTCGTCATAGAAGTAGTGTCTAACATCCCCACACTCACCACCCTCGTCATAGTAGTAGTGTCTGACATCACCACACTCACCACCCTCGTCATAGAAGTAGTGTCTAACATCCCCACACTCACCACCCTCGTCATAGAAGTAGTGTCTAACATCCCCACACTCACCACCCTCGTAATAGAAGTAGAATCTAACATCACCACACACCACTCACCACCCTCATCATATAAGTAGTGTCTAACATCCCCACACTCACCACCCTCGTCATAGAAGTAGTGTCTAACATCCCCACACTCACCACCCTCGTAATAGAAGTACAATCTAACATCACCACACACCACTCACCACCCTCATCATATAAGTAGTGTCTAACATCACCACACTCACCACCCTCGTCATAGAAGTAGTGTCTAACATCCCCACACTCACCACCCTCGTCATAGAAGTAGTGTCTAACATCACCACACTCACCACCCTCGTCATAGAAGTAGTGTCTAACATCACAACACTCACCACCCTCGTCATAGAAGTAGTGTCTAACATCCCCACACTCACCACCCTCATCATAGAAGTAGTGTCTAACATCCCCACACTCACCACCCTCGTCATAGAAGTAGTGTCTAACATCCCCACACTCACCACCCTCGTCATAGTAGTAGTGTCTGACATCCCCACACTCACCACCCTCGTCATAGTAGTAGTGTCTGACATCACCACACTCACCACCCTCGTCATAGAAGTAGTGTCTAACATCCCCACACTCGTCGTAGAAGTAGTGTCTGACATCACAACACTCACCACCCTCATCATAGAAGTAGTGCACAGCCCCCTCTGTGGTGTCGTCGAAGGTAGAGGCGTCGTGGACCCCCGCGCGGGGCAGCAGTAGTGAGGTGGCAAATTGTAAGGCAGAGGGCAGGGTCCGGGTCCGTGAGTGTGAGGAGGTACGGGCACGCTGGAGGTCCTGGAGACTACAGGAAGACACAGGAGATGGCCTTTATGTAGCATGGACATACAGAGGTGATTGGCATAAGGGACATGGCTAGAGCAGATGGTGTGGAAGTGTTACACTACACCAACCTGGGTGGGGAGCCCATGGTAGAGGGGGGTGGTGTGGGGTTGCTCCCCGCGTTGTGTCGCCTGCGAATGGCCTGGGTCCTCTTCACACTGCTCACTGAGTCCCGCTTGCCCCCCTCCTCTGGGGCCAGGGCTGAGGCAGCAGATACTCACATTAGTACCAGGATGTACATTTCAGATGTTGAGTTCTAGAAATACCAACCTGGCCCTTATTAATCTAGTAAATACAGCAAACAATCAATCTTTCAATGACACTTGAGTCATTTAGCAGACGCTCTTATCCAGAGCAACTTACAGTTAGTGCATTCATCTTAAGATCGCTAGGTGAGACAAACACATATCACAGTCGTAGTAAGTACATTTCTCCTCAATAAGGTAGTTATCAGGAAAGCCAGTGCTAGTAAGTAAATTAAAGTTTGAGTGTTATTTGTCGCCATTTTTTCCATTTTCTTTCCATCTTGAATGGGACTATCAGAGTAGGAGTGCTAATCTAGAATCAGTTTTGCCTTTTAGATTATAATGAATGGACACGGGGGACCTGTTCCTAGATCAGCACACTTTATGAATACAGGGCCAAAGTTAGCGTGAATAGTATGTGTCTCACCTCCCCCCACAGCTCCCTCCTCCACCAGTTCCCCGGCCCTCCAGCCCATCTGGTTGCCAGCCCAGGAGCCTCCCAGAGAGTCCAGGCGATGGTGGTGAGTTCCAGGGAAGCCGTCTGTGTGGCTGGTCCGGGCCTCCAGGTCTGACTTGGAGATGGTGAGGGGTCGTGGGGCAGGGGTGGTCAGCATGGTGGAGGGCAGGACCACAGTGTTAGTGTGGCCCCCACCGGCCTCGTCCATACTGAGCACCCTGGCATGAGTCTTAGCACTAGCCGTGCTGGCTGACCTCTGTGGCCTCTGGGAGAGGATGGGGCCAGACGTCTCGGACAACGTTCCTTCCCTGGGGATGGGCAGCTGGGTGGAGGGGGGCGGGTTCGTAACGCCAGTGTTAGCGAGGTCGGGGGAGTAGCAGGAGGTAGAGGAGCTGGAATCATCATCGTCAGAGCTGTAGTGTCTCTGGGAGCCCACACTGGAGCCGTCATCCTCGTCACTGGAGTCCTCAAACAGGCTCTCGCTGTAGGTCTTAGCCTCCAGCCGACTGCGCACTGGGATGTAGTCTCTGTGCTGTCCGTGGTGGCTCCTGTAGGAGCCACAGTCAAAGCTGCTGCTTCCCCCTCCACCTCGCTTGCGAGGGGCTTTCCTGCGGCCAGGCTGGTGGCCAACACAACCACCACCGGTCCGCAGCAGCTTCAAGTCTTTGGGGCGCACGACCTGCTGGGCCTGCAGAAAGGGCTGCTCAGAGGGCAGGAAGGGGATAGAGGAGACAGGATGATCAGGTTCAGAAGACACTAGACCCAGGGCCAGTCCTGACGGCAACGAGCTAGCCTGCCGCGGAGGGGGGAGGGGGGGAACGGGGACCGTCCTGTCCAGATCACATGCCTCTGAGTGCCCACTACTGGAGGGAGACAAGTCCTGGAGGGAGGGGGGCTGTGTAATATCTGGTGGCAAATCTTCCCCTTCCACTAGTGTCTTATCAAGCCCCTGGCCCAGAGAGAGCTCTTTGGAGGGGGAGCGCAGTAGTTCGCTGTCCGACAGATCGTCAGTATCACTGCCCCCCTGCAGTACAGGCTCCTCTGCTGGCTCTAGGGTACCGGTGCCCAGGGCTGGGGCAGAGGTTGGCGCCCCTGAGTCTATGTTATGTGTCAGGCTGAGTGAAGGGCTCTCCAGCTGGGTGGAGTCAGTCTTCTCACTGCGGTAGCTGCTGACAGTGCTGAGGGTCTCACGGTCCGTGGTCACTCCGCCCCCGCTGAAGCAGCTGTCTGTGGAGCCGGCAGTCATGGCCACTCCACTGCGGCCGCCTGGGTGCTCTGTTCCCGGGGCAAAGGCCACGGGGTCAAGGCCCAGCCCAAGCAGGTTCTCACTTAGCTCCTCACTCAGACTGCTCTTTATAAGAGGGCTGATGGGAGCGTCCCCCAGGCTCTCTGACTCAGCAGAGGGGCCCAAGGGGGAGTAGGGCTCCTCAAGACTCTGCTGGGACAGCTGCTCCAGCATGCCCTCAATCTCCTCCAATTGGCCCTTCTCTCCTCCGTCTTCCTGACTGGAGGGGGACGGGGGGATGGAGATGCACATCCCAGGTTGGAAGCTACCAAATCCCCCTGCTATCCCTGTTCCTACTCCCCTTAGATCAGGGAACTCTCCCCCTACAGTAGCAGCCAAGCAGGACGGGACCATGTTGGCAACATCTGTAAGTGAAAGCCCAAACTTAATACACACATGCCAAAGAAAAGACAAAATATGAGATGTCTACTTGCAGTTTAATGCTTACGGATGGGGTCCTGGGAGCTGTGGCAGAAGATCTCCCGGCGAGCTGACGTGACAATCAAGTTATTGCTGCATTGCTCTCGCATCAGATCCTTCATATCTGAGAAGAGAAAAAGCAGTCCCTAAATTAGACTGCTAACCATGTTGGACAAAGAAATGATCATCCGTCAGTCAGATCAGCTTTACCCAACCACAACACTGAGGTTAGAGTGGGGTTAGATTAGATATACTATACCCTTGGAGCTTCTACTGTCATCAAGCTGGGGCAAAAACTCCTGAGAAAAAAATAAAACATTTTTTAGATTAAGAATGAATATCATAGGAATATAAATAATTTGCATGGGAATACGGGGGTTCTAAGCTAACATATGCTATTATTTTAAGATGGTCATATCAAGGATCATTTAGCTATTTGATTTTGAATTTCAAGACCCCTTAAGCCTTAAGGTTTTGTATACCTTAAGGCTTAAGGTATACAAAATATATAATGTATAAAGAAAATATTGGATGAAACACTGAATTTGGCATTACTGCTATTTGCCAATCGAAATGCATTGAATAACAGATTCACAGCATGGACCAACAGATAGTCCGAAAATAAATCAAAAAGAAGTTTGTTCTGAAGTGTCTGTCCTATATCTGAGAGAAATAAGAAAGATCAGGAAACACATTTTTTTTGTTATACATGTATTTATCCCTTATTTAGGCACTAAATTATCTCCATATACACTTCCATAAAACATGTTTGCTGGTACCAGGGACCTTCAGGCGAGTCTTGTGAGTGTCAGAGCAAAATCGTGTTTGTCCACAGAGGGGTCATATTAGTGTGTAGCCCAAACAGTTTGGACGCTACATACAGAAGTTTGCAGAAGAGGCTGTACCGACTTCAGAGTTTTGTGAGTGTTCTAGAGCAAAACGGAGAGCACCATCATGTTTGTGAGAGTCTCATCTTTCAATAGAGTGGCCAAACTGTTCGAAGACCGATTTTCAGGATGTCTCATGGTCTGACAAACACCGCTCTAGCTCTGCCACCTTTCACCGCAGGTGCGGAAGGGCGATATCAGCGTATTGAGACGCAGCCCATGCAAAAAAAACATCTCTATTCTCTAGCTTAAACAGACCGATCTTGATGGAGATTTTTTATTATGTTCATTTGATTTCCGCGGGGGCGCAAAAATTGTAGGGGAAGGGTTAAGAGAGAGTACGTTTGTGTGCTGTGTAAATGCAAGTCAGTTCTCACCGACACCTGATTGAGTCCAAACAGAGAGTGCTGGGAGCTGCAGCGAACTGGAGGTGTTGAGTTGACCTTTCTGAACACAGTCATCTCCACACCAACATTGCTGTCCCTGAGAGGGGAGCATACATACCAGCATGAAAAAACATAAGACTCAAAATCTGTCCACAATCATGTGAAATAACAGCCCTCAAAGCATCAACACAAATGAGCCTCTTCACATCGTTTAATTTAATTTAATTTTTTACAAAGTTTGACAAAAAATTATTCCATTAGGATATGGAAATCTCCATCAGTACCTATGCTGGTTCCCATCGTGGCCTCCTGACCCATCATCCCCCTCTTCTAGCCGTGGGGCGTTGGTTATGTGCGAGACCTGCCTCTTCTCCACCATCTCCCCCAGGTCGAACATGGCATGGAGGTGGAAGTTCACTGCCTTTATGGCTGTGAAGAAGGCTGCCACCACAGTACAGTAAACAGCTGCCACAACCAGGCTGGGGGGGAGAGACTGGACAGGATGACCAGAGGGGACAAGAAAGAGTGAATCCAGAGATAGGAATATTAAGTAGGCTAGCCCTTGATAAGGGTACAGAAACAACACCCTGTCCTCAATAGCAATAAAATAACCATAACACAAACACTTCCCCTAGATAGGCAAACACGTGGAAATATTGGACATATTACAGACTAGGAAGGACCACTTCACAAAGATTACAGACACAATAGCTTGAGGACATAACAGGCCTGGTTTCCAAACAGCACTCTTCACTAGAGCAAATACTAAGGCGTAAACAAAAGCTCAAACATTAAGGTAAAGAGAAGCAATAGGACAAGTGTGGAAGAAAATACAGTTTTGAATTAATACTGAGGGGAAAATGGTACTCTCCTACTCTGTTACCAACATGGTTCTGCTCCTCCGTTCTATGATAAAACCAGTTCTCATTTGATCTGAATAATGGCTGTCTGATATACATTTATTAGTGCAGTATGTAAAAAGTGCCTGACTAACTTGACATCCAGTTCAAAGAGAATTCCTAGAGAACAGGAATTCTTCCATCTATAGAAATAACCAAATTGTCACCTTCATGAATCCTCACCATGTATAGCAGGAAAGGGAAGGCCAGGAGAAAGATCCAGAGGTACAGGTGGAAGCAGTTGGAGAACGTGCTCTGGTGGGGATCCACATACCAGCCTCCTGTGATTGAAGCCCACACCCCCTGCCGCAGTATCTGAAGAGCTTGGGAACCCATCGTCCCCCTAAGAGCAGCCAACCCAGGGTTGCAAGGCTTCCTCTAAGGCTGGAGCTCCTAATGGCACAGTTGTAGCCACCCTGTTACATGTCTACAATGGCACTTCCATTGAGGAAAACAAGTTAATAACACAGTTCTCTTCACTTTCTGGTTTATAATCCTTAGTGTATCTCAAGGGAGTCCGTGCATGCTCTTTTTCAGGGATGGGCTGCTTTGCCGTGCAGTTCTTGCAAAAAAAGTAATCCTTGCTTTGTTATCTGGAGATTGACATTTTGGCACACTGGTGGTGACCCACTGACTAAGTAACAACATTAATTTGGAAGAAAAATCACAACTGCTTTGGTTGGTTTCTTCACACATTTCGAGTAGCACTTCTGTAAATGTAAAGTGGTTTCTGATAACATCATTCATAGCAAGACGCTGTAGTACACCTGTCTAACTTCACAGAGAATCTTAATAATGCTCCTCATCTCCTACTCACGTGGAGCTGGAGCTGTAACTGTGTTGGACTGTTCCAACTTCAGTGGCCAAGTGTAAATTCTTCAGATATGTATTTGGAGTGCTCAACCTCATGAGATCTGAATCGTTATGCATCCTGATAGATTTTCAAAATAAACATCTGCAAAAATACTCCATAGATATGTATACTAGCAACGAACATATAATCTGTTGGAATATGCCAATGCAGAAAGCTAGTTATCAATTAGTTAGGTCTATTAACTTGTTATAAACCAGCTAGATAGTTTCAAGGCCAACCCTACTTCAACTATCCTGTCACCTAGTTAGTGATTGATAGACAATCTAACGTAACGTTACTGTTTTCTACAGTTAGCTGGCTGGCTAGGTCATGCTAGCTAGCAGTTGTCTACATGTTATTCTAGCTAGCCATCACAATTTCCTTCAGAAGTCATTTGCCAACCAATGCACTTCACCAGCAGACATAAATTAGAAAACGAACGTTACTTATCTAGCTGATTTGTCAACAGAAAAACGTGCCAGTTTATATCTTATAAATCATCTACGTTAGTTAACTAGCTATAGCTATTTGTCTATCTGCGAACCATTGCTACTTAACCAACTTAGCTGGCTACTAACGTTATGCTTCCAAAACAAGACAAACGTGTAATTTAGAGATAATACTACTTATAAACAACGCATTATAATGTGTTGGATTAAACCAAATCGCTGACAGTTTTGGTAGCAATCACATCAAGAAAGATCCCCACTAACGTTACGAACAGAAACGGGCTACTAGTACTTCAGTTTACAAAAGGAACGCTCGATTAGCATGCTAGCTAGGCCACATAAAAATAAAACAGCCAACGCGATCTATCAGAATTGGGACGGAGTGTGGCTAGATAGCAAGCTAAAAAAAGTTGGTAACCTATCGTGACAGATATATTAAATTGTTTGTAAACTATTCTAAATCAACACCTCCCAGATTTGCCTCTTCTCTTCCGTGTTGAGCAGTTCTGAATAACGTTACGTTCGCTAAAGAATCTATGCTTTTTCCTTACCACCACGGGTTGCTAGCTTACCACAGTTACCACACAGGCTAACAATATTGTTTTTCAGATGATTATGGTCTTTCTTCTTTTGAAAGACACATTGAATATATATTTGTTGAGAAACGGGCAGTTGGTACATATTTGCGTCATTGCCCTTATCATGTGTCCGCTGGTTAGCTAGCTTTAAAAAATCTCCTCCTCGTTATTATCCACACGCGAAGCAAAAAACCAACATTCCACAGTCAAAGATGGTGGATAAATGAAGATAGTTCACTCAGGTCGTTTACCATTGAAAAAATTTTACGTTCCGGTCTACCTAACGGGGTGGGTCTCATGTAGATAAGAGAGTCGCACCAAGAGGGAAGTTTTATTGGCATTCACTAAGTGGAAGTAGATTGGGAAAAGCATGGTACCAAACAAGGTTAGAGGTCCATCATTCTGAAGGGATTTCATAATAATATACATATATATGCAACAAATGCCTTTATTACGAAGTTCACAGATGTGGATGAGAATGGCTCTTTTTGAGGTAATAAATCATTGAGTCATTGTGTCACCTTTTTTATGAATGTAATGTAATATCCAAATGCTGGGATGATCTTGTTGTATATTTCTCAAATAAGTATATTTATAACTTTACCTAGCAAAAAAAACTATAACATTTTGATTACAATAATAAGTCAGATTTCATTGTTAATGTCTTAATACTAATGAGTAATTTCACAAGTGTACATTTTCAAAGAAGACCCTCAGATTTCAAGCCTTAATGTAATAATAATAATTAATTAAACTTCTATAGTGTGCGTGAACGTTTAGCTTGATTAAATTCCCTCAAATTACATAGTAAAAGTATCTGTACAGTAGAATATTATAATGTAAATGTTGATGATGAAATGTGATCTGTCATCTCTTTTCTATTATTAATGTTATTTATGTGTATCGTGGGTTTTGATATATTTATTCTTACCTGATTTGTATATTATTGCTTTTCAACAACAAAAAAGGTCTGGAAGTTCTGGAAGTTAGGGGGAAAAGGATATTGTTGATTTATTCTCACATTACTGAGCTGTGAACACATACACATAGAACACGTATAGGCTTTATATCTATGACTGAGCACATGACGCATTTAATTCTGAGGTGATATTCACAGGAAAATAATAGAATATAGAATGCAAATAGAATGCTGGTCCTTTCATCCCCATTTTCTTTCCCCTGTTCTGTGACTATACCTTTGAAATAGGCCTACTAGGCTTCCTATGTTACAATGAACCCTGCAACGTGTGCCTGAATATCATGGGCAATGTTGTCAGTTTATTTAGGACATTATATTGACAGTAAATTGATCTGATGGTTCTCTGAAATATATTCTGTAGTGTCTGTACAATTGCAGCAACATTTAAAAATGAGGTATCAATGCATTGATCATGGTTATGTTAGAACATAACTGATTAGGTGGAGATAGATAAAGGGTCAACTGAGATTATCTTTACTGAGAAGCCTCACTTCAAGAAGTCGACAATAGATTGGAGCAGACTGGCAACATGCCATCTAGTGAGAGACTAGTGAGAGACGATGAACCTACAGTTTTGGGCTGCAGATGGCACTGTTCCCATTCCAATATGCCACTGGCTGTGATGTGTATCTAGACATAAAGCAGGCTCAACTAGTCCTGTAATGTGTATTATGTGCTGATTGATTACATCCTGAGAAGCAGGGGAAATGGATCCACTCCCAAACCATTCATAGTTTTAATGCAATCAGAGAAACTTCCGTAGGTTGCTCTCTTCCAACCCAATAGTCCTGAGCCTGAAAGTCAGATGCAATGGCTTATATCTGCACAGTGGTACATCTGTTAGTTTGTAAAGACTAGAGAGTTATATTTTAAAGGTAAAATGGTCTTGTAACTAACCTGCTGGTCACCCTGATAGTCACCCTGCTAGTCACTCTGCCCACTGCCTGCTAGTCACCCTGCTGGATAGTCACCCTGCTAGTAACCCACCCTTTCCGCTAGCCACCCTGCTAGTCACCCTGATAGTCACCCTGCCCGCTAGTCACCCTGCTAGTCACCCACCCTTCCTGCTAGCCATCCTGCTAGTCACTCTGCCCGCTAGTCACCCTGCCTGCTAGTCACCTGCTAGTCACCCACCCTTCCCGCTAGTCACCCTGCTAGTCACCCTGCTGAGGGGCCCCATTTTATTTTTTACTTTAGTTTATTTCGTAAATATTTTCTTAACTCCATTTCCTTAACTGCATTGTTGGTTAAGGGCTTGTAAGTAAGTAAGCATTTCACGGTAAGGTCTACCTGTTGTAATCGGCTCATGTGACAAATAACACTTGATTTGATTTGATTAGTCACTCATAAGCTGACGGCAGATTATGAAATGACTCAACACAACCTTACTTGACATGGGATGTTACATTGTCATGTGACAGTTCAGTTTAGCTAGTTTGATAGACAAATTAGATTGCCTCTACCGTTATTCACTTACTTTCAAAAGCTGCTAAGGAGGAGATAGTTGCAGCTTTTGTTTTTCTCTTTATTTATTTTATTGCTGTCATAACAGAGAAACTGTATACAGTCGTGGCCAAAAGTTTTGAGAATGACAAATATTAATTTCCACAAAGTCTGCTGCCTCAGTGTCTTTAGATATCTTTGCCAGATGTTACTATGGAATACTGAAGTATAATTACAAGCATTTCATAAGTGTCAAAGCTTTTATTGACAATTACATGAAGTTGATGCAAAGAGTCAATATTTGCAGTGTTGACCCTTCTTTTTCAAGACCTCTGCAATCCTCCCTGGCATGCTGTCAATTAACTTCTGGGCCATATCCTGACTGATGGCAGCCCATTCTTGCATAATCAATGCTTGGAGTTTGTCAGAATTAGTGGGTTTTTGTTTGTCCACCCGCCTTTTGAGGATTGACCACAAGTTCTCAATGGGATTAAGGTCTGGGGAGTTTCCTGGCCATGGACCCAAAATATAAATATTTTGTTCCCCGAACCACTTAGTTATCACTTTTGCCTTATGGCAAGGTGCTCCATCATGCTGGAAAATGCATTGGTCGTCACCAAACTGTTCCTGGATGGTTGGGAGAAGTTGCTCTCGGAGGATGTGTTGGTATCATTCTTTATTCATGGCTGTGTTCTTAGGCAAATTTGTGAGTGAGCCCACTCCCTTGGCTGAGAAGCAACCCCACACATGAATGGTCTCAGGATGCTCACCTTGTCTTCTCCGGACAAGCTTTTTTCCGGATGCCCCAAACAATCGGAAAGGGGATTCATCAGAGAAAATGACTTTACCCCAGTCCTCAGCAGTCCAATCCCTGTACCTTTTGCAGAATATCAGTCTGTCCCTGATGATTTTCCTGGAGAGAAGTGGCTTCTTTGCTGCCTTTCTTGACACCAGGCCATCCTCCAAAAGTCTTCGCCTCACTATGCGTGCAGATGCACTCACACCTGCCTGCTGCCATTCCTGAGCAAGCTCTGTACTGGTGGTGGCCCGATCCCGCAGCTGAATCAACTTTAGGAGACGGCCCTGGCGCTTGCTGGACTTTCTTGGGCGCCCTGAAGCCTTTTTCACAACAATTGAACCGCTCTCCTTGAAGTTCTTGATGATCCGATAAATGGTTGATTTAGGTGCAATCTTACTGGCAGCAATATCCTTGCCTGTGAAGCCCTTTTTGTGCAAAGCAGTGATGACGGCACATGTTTCCTTGCAGGTAACCAGGGTTGACAGAGGAAGAACAATGATTCCAAGCACCACCCTCCTTTTGAAGCTTCCAGTCTGTTATTCAAACTCAATCAGCATGACAGAGTGATCTCCAGCCTTGTCCTCGTCAACACTCACACCTGTGTTAATGAGAGAATCACTGACATGATGTCAGCTGTTTCTTTTGTGGCAGGGCTGAAATGCAGTGGAAATGTTTTTGGGGGATTCAGTTCATTTGCTTGAGAAAGAGGGACTTTGCAATTAATTGCAATTCATCTGATCACTCTTCATAACATTCTGGAGTATATGCAAATTACCATCAAACAAACTGAGGCAGCAGACTTTGTGAAAATTAATATTTGTGTCATTCTCAAAACTTTTGGCCACGGCTGTACATAGATATAAGTACAAGATGTGTATGATCAGTTCATACCAATGTTTACTTTAAAGGGGCAGTGCAGTTACAAACATGATTTTTCTGCTTATTTCATGATATTTCCATACTTTGAGGTAACACTCTAAAATAGTGAAAATTATTGATAATGCCACTTATGTGAAAGTGCTGTTTGAAAAAAGAAGCCTGGAATTTCAGCATGTTCAGGTAGGATGGAACTTTTGGCACACATCATGATGTCACAATGTGATCGGATTATAATAGACCAGCAGATGCTGTGTATTTAAATATCTTCACATTTGTTTCCTAATGGCCACCTAGGTCGAAAATATACAGATTAAGACAATGTCGTCACAAACCTGGGACCAGCGGCGTCCAACACGTTGGTCCCATTGTTGCAAAGAATGATGAGATCTCTTGAGTGGCGCAGTGGTCTAAGGCACTGCATCGCAGTGCTAGCTGTGCCACTAGAGATTTGCGGGGATGTCCTTGTCCCATCGCACGCTAGTGACTTCTGTGGCGGGTAGGGCGCAGTGCACGCTGACACGGTTGCCAGGTGTACGGTGATTCCTCCAACACATTGGTGCGGCTGGCTTCCGGGTTACGTGGGCATTGTGTCAAGAAGCTGTGCGGCTTGGTTGGGTTATGTTTCGGAGGACGCACGGCTCTCGACCTTCGCCTCTCCCGAGTCTGTACGGGAGTTGCAGCGATGAGACAAGACTGTAACTATCAATTGGATACCACGAAATGGGTGAGAAAAAGGGGTAAAAAAAATAATTATAATAAAAAGAATGATGGGATATTATAATCCCCTCCTGTCTCAGCCTCCAGTATCTATGCTGCAATATTTTGTGTCGTGGGGCTAGGGTCAGTCTGTTATATCTGGTGTAATTCTCCTGTCTTATCCGGTGTCCTGTGTGAATTTAAGTATGCTCCCCCTAATTCTCTCTCTCTCCCTCTCCCTCCCGAGGACCTGAGCCGTAGGACCATGCCTCAGGACTACCTGGCCTGATGACACCTCGCTGTTCCCAGTCCACCTGGTCGTGCTGCTGCTCCAGTTTCAACTGTTCTCCCTGACCTGTTCACCGGACGTGCTACCTTGTCCCAGACATGCTGTTTTCTACTCTCTCTCTCTACCGCACCTGCTGTCTCGAACTCTGAATACTCGGCTCTGAAAAGCCAACTGACATTTACTCCTGAGGTACTGACATGTTGCACCGTCTACAACCACTGTGATTATTATTATTTGACCCTGCTGGTCATCTATGAACAGTTGAACATCTTGGCCATGTAGTGTTATAATCCCCACCCGGCACAGCCAGAAGAGGACTGGCCACCCCTCAGAGCCTGGTTCCTCTCTAGGTTTCTTCCTAGGTGCCTGCCTGTCTAGGGAGTTTTTCCTAGCCACCGTACTTCTACATCTGCATTGCTTGCTGTTTGGGGTTTTAGGCTGGGTTTCTATATAGCACTTTGTGACATCTGCTGATGTAAAAAGGGCTTTATAAATACATTTGATTGATTGACTTTTGTCATCTTCATCCTAGGGTGCGTTCGTAAATTGCATTCACTGTGTCAGAGTGCGCTCTGGGTCATTAGTGAACTCAGAGCGTTGTCAGATTGTCCTTTTGTAAATTCAGAGAACACACTGGACGCTCTGGAGGAGTAGGGTTGAACCAAGCATTGCGAACGTCAGTCAAGCACTCAAGCTAACTGGCTAAAGTTTGCTAGCTACTTCCAGACACAAATGAGAACACCTCACTCTGACCATTTTTCTCGCCCTAGCAGAGCTGGTTAGTCTGTTCTCATGTTATCCAGACCGTTGGTGACTGTTACTGTGCTGCTGGAAACGATTTAATATTTTTTTTGCCTACGTTCATGGATACTACTCATATTCAAACGGGTGTTGTGCATTCGTAAATTCATCAGTTATTCTGCGCTCAGGCACACTCAGATGAAGGTGCTCTGAAATCAGAGTAGATAGTCTGAGTGAATTTACGAACGCACCCGTAGACACCCACACGATCAAACTGAGCATTTCAAGGGCCAAAGGAGGAGTTATTTTCATAAAATATTAGACATACAATGATGATTTAAAAATACAAATAAAAAGACTGCATGGGGGCTTTAAGTCAAGTCAAGTTTATTTGTCATATGCAGAGAACACACATCATGGTACACAGTACAATGAAATGGTTACTTGCAGGTTCACTCTAGGAAATACTGCATTCTAAGAATAGGACTAAAGACTACACCACATTATTTTCAAGTCCATTTTTTTGCTAAAATACCACAGCCATTATTTTTATTTAAAGAAAAACATGTTCACAGAGCCCTATTCCTGGTGAATTTTACAGATACAGATACATGACATAGATACAGATACATTACATATGTAAAAACTATTGGTCACTAAACCCGGAGAAATGACGGACCATGTAAAAAACTGTTGGTCACTAAATCCGTCTAGAAGGACCATGTAAAAACGGTTGGCTGGTATGCCCTCACCCGTCTGAGCGGTCGGCTGTGAATTCCCTCACCCGCTATATACTTCTAACTGACTAGTTTGGTTCTGTCCTCTATAGTGCTGTCCGATTAAAACACGATGTTGAGTCCCATCACTGTACTCTTGATAGTCACCACACACACACACAGACACATACATGTGTTTCCATTTGAGGATGTTTATATGATTCTGGTAATCTGAATGATTTGGAATCTTATTGTTGTGGTTCTATAATACAAAGATATGTACACATGTAAACAGTATTAGTTAAGGGTTATAACTATGGAATATACATGTACATTAATATATGGCAAATGGCATTACATTTACAACATGCCTATAAAGGGCTATAAACACAGCATCAATATAAACATAAACTTTATTTACCTCTTGGAAAGAGAGAGAGAGAAACGAATTACTTGGATTGACAAAAGGGCTAAGATTTATGGCACCCTCTCTCTCCAGCGTTGTGAGAATCTGCCAGGCTGAGACCTCAGCCTGGCAGATCAGGCGCCGCAGGGTCGTAAATTACTCTGCGCATGAGCAAGTTCCAAGAACTGTCTGGGATGACTCTAGAATCTCGCCCATGACATCACAAGAAAACACCTTAATAAAGGCCACTATGTAAAACGCTGTGGTAGCGTGTGCATGCAAAAGACTATGTCTACCAATACAACAATTAAACCACTTCTGCAAAAGTACTTGTGCAACCAATGCAATAATACAGAATAATGCTACATACGATAAACAATACGCAAAGCAGTATTGGCAACTCTAACATTAAAAATGACTAATAGCCATACAGTAGAACATATGGCTGAAACAAAGTAACGTCAAGTAATTCGTGGTAATTACCTATTATTACACAGCATGTAAAACCCCCAATAACCCCCCCCCGCAACTTACATTTCGATCCATGCACAACATTCAGACGTTTGTGTTACTGTCGACAATGAAAAAGTCCTCAGAAACATGGGTCTTCTCCAATCCTGAAGAACCGTGAGGGGCAGCCTTTTTTTTACAACATAGATACATACAGACAATTGTTATATTGTTTGATCATTAGCCAGCTTTTGACATTCTTTTCAAATTAATTTATGGTCGGTATGGCTTTGAGTTGCTGTGGTAGTTTGTTCCACTCTACAGCGCCATAGCCTATATAGAAAAAGGTGTTCTTACCAGATTGACTCTTACATTTAAAACATACAATATCCATCTCTGGTGTTGTATTGGTGGACATCTCTAATATACACTACCGGTCAAAAGATTTAGAACACCCACTCATTTAAGGGGTTTTCTTTGTTTTTACTATTTTCTACATTGTAGAATAATAGTGAAGACATCAAAACTATGAAGTAACACATATGGAATCATGTAGTAACCAAAAATGTGTTAAACAAATCAAAATATATTTTATATTCTTCAAAGTAGCCACCCTTTGCCTCTATGACAGCTTTGCACACTCTTGGCATTTTCTCAATGTGTGGGCAAGGCAAAGGCAATGCTACCAAATACTAATTGAGTGTATGTAAACTTCTGACCCACTGGGAATGTGATGAAAGAAATAAAAGCTGAAATAAATCATTCTCTCCACTATTATTCTGACATTTCACATTCTTAAAATGAAGTGGTTATCCTAACTGAAGACAGATCATTTTTACTCAGATTAAATATCAGGGATTGTGAAAAACTGAGATTAAATGTGTTTGGCTAAGGTGAATGTGAACTTCTGACTTCAACTGTATATATTTTTTAATTTAACCAGGCAAGTCAGCTAAGAACAAATTCTTATTTACAATGACGGCCTATCAAGGAACAGCGGGTTAACTGTTCAGGGGTATAACGACAGATTTTTACCTTGTCAGGTCAGGGATTCGATCCAGCAACCTTTTGGTTACTGACCCAACCCTCTAACCACTAGGCTACCTGCCACCCCGTATAATAGTCATATACACATGATATACTTTACATGCAGTACAGAGTGCAACAAAATGCTTACTGCAGGTTCACTTCTCCACAACAACAATATAAAAAAAATACTAAAAATTAAAGCTCAGTTGGTAGAGGATGGAGATAGTTATGACAGGGTAGTGGGTTCAATTTCCGGGATCAAACGTATGTGAAATGTATGCACGCATGACTATATATTGCTTTGGATTAAAAGCATCTGCTAAATGGAATATATTAGTATTAGTGTCAAAATTGTGCAAAAATGTAATACAAGAAGGCACACAAATTAATTGAAGTAGGATATTTACACATGTTGTGTAGTATATTGTGCAATAATGAATAGACATTGTGCAATAGTATAAATAAGAGCCAGCAATCATGGAGTGTGTGTGTGTGTTTCCATTAACTGGTAATAGCTGGCTTTTGGCTGCTAAAGAAAATGAAAAGCTGATAAATAAAATTGCGGCTGCCAATTGTCCGTAACAAAGAGAACGACCGAAACAGTTCTGGCTGGTGCAGACACATAACAAAGGAACTAAGGTCAGGGTGTGACAGTACCCCCCCCCCCCCCCCCAAAGGTGCGGACTCCGGCCGCAAAACCTGAACCTATAGGGGAGGGTCTGGGTGGGCATTTCACTGCGGTGGCGGCTCTGGTGTGGGACGTAGACCCCGCTCCACCTCTGGCTTGGCCCACTAAGGTGGCGCCTCTAGAGCGAGGACCCTCACCACCGACCCCGGACTGGGGACCCTCGCAGCGGGCCCCGGACAGGAGGGCAGACTCTGGCAGCTCCGGACAGGAGGGCAGACTCCGGCAGCTCCGGACAGGAGGGCAGACTCTGGCAGCTCCGGACAGGAGGGCAGACTCTGGTAGCTCCGGACAGGAGGGCAGACTCTGGCAGCTCCGGACACGTCTCTGGAGGCTTCGGGCTGGAGGCAGGCTCTGGCTGGAGGCCGTCTCTGGAGGCTTCGTGCCCTGTCTCACCACTGGAGGCTTCGTGCCATGGATCATCACTGGAGGCTTCGTGCCATGGATCATCACTGGAAGCTTCGTGCCATGGATCATTACTGGAGGCTTCGTGCCATGGATCACCACTGGAGGCTTCTTGCCATGGATCATCACTGGAGGCTTCGTGCCATGGATCATCACTGGAGGCTTCGTGCCATGGATCACCACTGGAGGCTTCTTGCCATGGATCATCAATGGAATGGAGAGACACACAGGAGGCCTGGCTCTGGGAGAAGGTACAGGACTCACCAGGCTGGGGAGACATGCAGGAGGGTTAGGGCTTAGCACAGGCACAGGACTCACCAGGCTGGGGAGACATGCAGGAGTCCTCTTCCTTGGCCGAGGCACCGGATACACTGGGCCGTGGAGGCGCACTGGCGGTCTCGAGCGCAGATCTGGCAACACCCGTTCTGGCTGCATGCCAGCTTCCACCCAGCAAATGCAGGACGCTGGCACCGAGCACACCGGCCTGTGGATGCTCGGCCAAGACACTGTGCGCATCACCCCATAGCACGGGGCCTAACCAGTTACATGCTCGCCCCGGTAAGAACGGGGAGTGGGCTCAGGTCTCCAACCTGACTCCGCCACACTCCCCGTGTGCCTCCCCAATTTTTTTGGGGGGGGCTGCCTCTCGGGCTTCCTTGCCAGCCGTGTCCACTCGTACCGCTGGTTCCCTTCTCCTGCTGCCTCCGCTCTCCTGGCTGCATCCACCTGTTCCCATGGGAGGCGATCCCTTCCAGCCAGGATCTCCTCCCATGTGTAGGATCCCTTCCCGTCCAGAATGTCTTCCCATGTCCATTCCTCCTTTTTTCCACGCTGCTTGGTCCGTTCTGTAACGGCTGTTGGAAGGAGAGGACCAAGGTGCAGCATGGTACGTGTCCATATTTATTTAATGAGCACTGAAATAACAAAAATAACAAAGAGAACGACCGAAACAGTTCTGGCTGGTGCAGACACACAACAGAAAACAACTACCCACAAAACACAGGTGGGATGAGGCTACCTAAGTATGGTTCTCAATCAGAGACAACGATAGACAGCTACCTCTGATTGAGAACCACACTCGGCCAAACACATAGAAATATAAAACATAGAACAAAAACATAGAATGCCCACTGCAGAAGATCGATTTTCTGGAATCTTCCAAGATCTTCCATGTACATCAGATATGTGGACAGACATATCTGAAAGATCAACGGGTCAGATGGAGCACCTCACAACTGAATATTTCATGATCAAATCAATGCAATTTTATACATAATACTTTTGAAAACAATCAATACAAAGTACAGTAACCCAGCCTAAACCCCCAAAGAGCAAGCAGCAGCACCATGGTGAAGATCCAAACTATTTTCAAGGAATAACCTGACTCAGAGAAGAGCCAAATTATTTTCTGGCTGTACCAGTTTGAAGTTTGCAGTAGATTTGACCATTTAGGTTAGACTGTTCCAGATGAAGCAACAAGGTAATGTTGGATTATTTTATTTTTATTCTTACTTGTGTGTTTACTGTGATGACCAGCTTCTATACTACTTCTCAAAAAAAACAAAAAAAACATGTATTTTACCCCCTTCCAATTGCGATCTTGTCTCATCGCTGCAACTCTCCAACGGGCTCGGGAAAGGCAAAGGTCGAGTCATGCATCATCCAAAATATGACCCGCCAAACTGCGCTTCTTAACCCCCGCCTGCTTAACCCGGAAGCCAGCTGCACCAACGTGTTGGAGGAAACAGCGTTCAGCTGACGACCGAAGTCAGCCTGCAAGCGCCCCACCCGCAACAAGGAGTCGCTAGAGCTCGATGAGCCAAGTAAAGCCCCCCCGGCCAAACCCTCCCCTAACCCGGACGACACTAGGCCAAATGTGTGCCGCCCTATGGGACTCTCGGTCATGGCCGGTTGTGACACAGCCTGGGAACCTGGGTCTGTAGTGATGCCTCAAGCACTGCGATGCAGTGCCTTAGAACGCTGCACCACTCGGGAGGTCCACTTCTAAACTTTTACTCTAAAGTTGGTCGATGATATATTCAGTGACCCCACCCCCCCATGTAGACAGAAGGCCCTGGTCAAAAGTGATGAACTATGTAGGGAATAGAGTGCCATTTGGGAGGAAAACTTGATCAACTTCTTAATCACTGGTTTAGAACACATGCAGTGCATTGGGAATGTATTCAGACCCATTTTACTTCAAGTAATCAGTGTGATGCTTTATTTGTGCTTCCCATGACGTTTTATATTTTAATTGTATTCAGACCCCTTGACTTGTTTCACATTTTGTTACATTATACCCTTATTCTAAAATGGATAAAATAGTTGCCCCTCACCAATCTACACACAATACCCCATAATGACAAAGCAAAAACAGGTTTTATAAATTTTAGCAAATTTATTACAAATAAAAAACTGAAATATTACATTTACATAAGTATTCAGACTCTTTACTCAGTACTCAGATCCTCTCAAGCTCGATCAGGTTGGATGGGGAGTGTCGCTGCACAGCTATTTTCAGGTCTCTCCAGAGACGTTCGATCGGGTTCAAGTCCGGGCTCTGGCTGGGCCACAAAACTTGGTTTTTGCTCTGATGTGCACTGTCAACTGTGAGATTTTATATAGACAGGTGTGTGTCTTTCCAAATCATGTTCAATCAATATAAATTACCACAGGGGGACTCCAATCAAGTTGTAGAAACATCTCAAGGATGATCAATGGAAACAGGATGCACCTGAGCTCAATTTCGAGTCTCATAGCAAAGGGTCTGAATAATTATGTAAATGTGTTTTTTAATTATTTAGGTTTTTCAATTTTAATAGATGTGCAAACATTTTTTTAAACCTGTTTTCACTTTGTAACAATGGGGTATTGTGTGTAGATTGATGAGGGGGAAAAAATATTTAATCAATTTTAGAATAAGGCTGTAAAGTAACAAAATGTAGAAAAAGTAAAGGGGTCTGAATACTTTCCGAATGCACTGTATTCAAAAATTAACAACTCAAATAAATGAATTAAATGCAATGACTCAAATGACTTAAAATGCTAAATGCTATCTAAACCTCCAAAAACGTAATTATGATAGCAAAATATATAATAAATAGTACTGTTATGGAAAAACAAGTTAGAACTAATGTATGCTAAACAACATTCTGCAGTGATATTTAACAACAACAACAACAACAACGAAAAGTGTAGGCAAAGAAAACAGCAGGAATAGCGCTGTGACGGGTTCGTAAACCTGGAAATCTATTATTTGATTCCTTGCTTTTTACATAACCAACAATAGTTTTTCCTTGGATTTTTTTTTTGGTATGTATTAATGAAAATATTGCTATACTTTGCTCACATGCAGAACCCTCAAGCATGATGTTTTAGCTCTTATTTGCGGGGAAAACACCGTTCCGTTGATTTACGATGTGTGTAGCCTATGTGACTTGTGTTAGCAATCTAGCCTAACCTGAAAAAGTGGTGCTGGTCGCCGAAAAAGGAGCCCGGTTTAAGTATAGTAACTGTATCAGCGTCCAGGTTAGAGGTTAGAGTGTCCAGATGGAAGCCACTCTTCAGTAAAAGGCACATGATAGCCCGCTTGGAGTTTGCCAAAAGGCACCAAAAGGACTCTCAGAGAGAAACAAGATTCTCTGGTCTGATGAAACCAAGATTGAACTCTTTGGCCTGAATGCCAAGCGTCACGTCTGGAGGAAACCTGGCATCATCCCTACAATGAAGCATGGTGTGGCAGCATCATGCTGTGGGGATGTTATTCAGCAGCAGGAACTGGGAGACTAGTCAGGATCAAGGGAAAGATGAACGGAGTAAAGTATGGAGCTCCTTGATGAAAACCTGCTCCAGAGCACTCAGGACCTCAGACTGAGGCGAAGGCTCACCTTCCAATAGGACAACGACCCTAAGCACACAGCCAAGACAACGCAGGAGTGGCTTCGGGACAAGTCTCTGAATGTCCTTGAGTGACATCTCTAGAGAGACCGGATAATAGCTGTGCAGCAACGCTCCCCATCCAACCTGACAGAGCTTGAGAGGATCTGCAGAGAAGAACGGGAGAAACTCCCCAAATACAGGTGTGCCAAGCTTGTAGCGTCATACCCAAGAAGACTCGAGGATGTAATCGCTGCAAAAGGTGCTTCAACAAAGTCCTGAGTAAAGGGTCTGAATAATTATGTAAATGTGATATTTCCGTTTTTTATGTGTAATAAATTAGAAAAATTTTATTAAAATCAGTTTTTGCTTTGTCATTATGGAGTACTGTGTGTAGATTGATGAGGGTAAAAAACTATTTAATCAATTTTAGAATAAGGCTGTAATGTAACAAAATGTGGAAAAAGTCAAGGGGCCTGAAAACTTTCCAAATGCACTGTACTTTAACACAAAACAAGTATGATATTTACAGACTCTCTGCATGATAAGTGGAAAGCTGTAGGTGCACCGCTGTGAAATCGTGATTTGTCAAAATAACCAGTGACACAAAACCAGCGGCCTGGAAGAATGGTTCTTCATTACAGTGCCTTGCAAAAGTATTCACCGCCTTGGCATTTTTCCTATTTTGTTGCATTACAACCTGTAATATACATTTATTTTTATTTGGATTTCATGTAATGGACATACACTAAATAGTCCAAATTGGTGAAGTGAAATTTAAAATATTATTTGTTTCAAAAAATAAAAAAATGTAATTAACGGAAAAGTGGTGCGTGCATTATTCACCCTTTTTGCTATGAAGCCCTTAAATAAGATCTGGTGCAACCAATTACCTTCAGAAGTCACATAATTAGTTAAATAAAGTCCACCTGTGTGCAATCTAAGTGTCACATGATCTGTCACATGATCTCAGTATATATACACCTGTTCTGAAAGGCCCCCAAGTCTGCAACACCACTAAGCAAGGGGCACCACCAAGCAAGCAAGCAGCACCACGAAGACCAAGGAGCTCTCCAAACAGGTCAGGGACAAAGTTCTGGAGAAGTACAGATCAGGGTTGGGTTATAAAAAAATATCTGAAACTTTGAACAGTCCACCCAGCACAATTAAATCCATTATTAAAAAATTGAAAGAATATGGTACCACAACAAACCTGCCAAGAGAGGGCCGCCCACCAAAACTCACAGACCAGGCAAGGAGGGCATACCACTGCTGGCTTGCTTCTGAAGCTAAGCAGGGTTGGTCCTGGTCAGTCCCTGGATGGGAGACCAGGTGCTGCTGGAAGTGGTGTTGGAGGGCCAGTAGGAGGCACTCTTTCCTCTGGTCTAAACAAAGATCCCAATGCCCCAGGGCAGTGATTGGGGACACTGCTCTGTGTAGGGTGCCGTCTTTCGGATGGGACGTTAAACGGGTGTCCTGACTCTCTGAGGTCATTAAAGATCCCATGGCACTTATCGTAAGAGTAGGGGTGTTAACCCCGGTGTCCTGGCTAAATTCCCAATCTGGCCCTCAACCATCACGGTCACCTAATAATCCCCAGTTTACAATTGGCTCATTCATCCCCCTCCTCTCCCCTGTAACTATTCCCCAGGTCGTTGCTGCAAATGAGAACGTGTTCTCAGTCAACTTACCTGGTAAAATAACGGTTAAATAAAAAAAATAAAAAAAATCAGAGAGGCAACAAAGAGACCAAAGATAACCCTGAAGGAGCTGCAAAGCTCCACAGCGGAGATTGGAGTATCTGCCCATAGGACCACTTTAAGCCGTACACTCCACAAAGCTGGGCTTTATGGAAGAGCGGCCAGAAAAAACTTTGGTGTTCGCCAAAAGGCATGTGGGAGACTCCCAAAACATATGGAAGAAGGTACTCTGGTCAGATGAGACTAAAATGTTGCTATTTGGCCATCAAGGAAAATGCTATGTCTGGCACAAACCCAACACCTCTCATCACTCCAAGAACAAAATCTGCACAGTGAAGCATTGTGGTGGCAGCATCATGCTGTGGGGATGTTTTTCATCGGCAGGGACTGGGAAACTGGTCAGAATTGAAGGAATGATGGATGGAGCTAAATACAGGGAAATTCTTGAGGGAAACCTGTTTCAGTCTTCCAGAGATTTGAGACTGGGACGGAGGTTCACCTTCCAGAAGGATAATGTCCCTAAGCATACTGCTAAAACAACACTTGAGTGGTTTAAGGGGAAACATTGAAATGTCTTGGAATGGCCTAGTCAAAGCCCAGACCTCAATCCAATTGAGAATATGTACTATGACTTAATGATTGCTGTACACCAGCGGAACCCATCCAACTTGAAGGATCTGTAACAGTTTTGCCTTGAAGAATGGGCAGAAATCCCAGTGGCTAGATGTGCCAAGCTTATAGAGACATACCACAAGAGACTTGCAGCTGTAATTGCTGCAAAAGGTGGCTCAGCAAAGTATTGACTTTGGGGGGGTGAATAGCTATGCATGCTCAAGTTCAGTTTTTTTGTCTTATTTCTTGTTTGTTTCACAATAAAAAATATTTTGCATCTTCAAAGTGGTAGGCATGTTGTGCAAATCAAATGATACAAACCCCCCAGAAATCTATTTTAATTCCAGGTTGTAAGGCAACAACATTTACATTTAAGTCATTTAGCAGACGCTCTTATCCAGAGCGACTTACAAATTGGTGCATTCACCTTATGATATCCAGTGGAACAACCACTTTACAAGGGGGGTGAATACCTTCGCAAGCCAGTGGATCTGTCAGATCTCCGTCAGATCCCATAGTCTTCAAACATTTGAATGTTTTTTACTAATTGCTGTTGTTTTGTAGGGTCATTGTCTTAGCAAACATTTGTTGAGCCCTGAGGGCAGGGTCAAGGTAAATGTGAAATCCTAAATACAACTTTCTGCTAAAAATTCTTAATTTCTACAACACTATGTCAGTTGGAAACTTGTTTAAATGTTGTTGAAACACTTTCTCTCCATCACCCTGTTTTGCAGAGTCAGCGTGGGGACGAACCTGGGGCTGATCCTGGAGTCAACGTGGGACCCTCTGAGGAAACACAGCCTTCTGTAAGAAACACATTGTTATTGTATTTATTATGTTTATTTACCATCACCTATTAATGTAATAACTTATTATCTACAAAGATAATTTGTAGATATTTCAGTTGGGAGCTAGCTGAGTCACCTCACTTGACTGATGCAGTTTTCTAGGGTCCATCTCAGTGCGTTGACGACCAGTTGGGTGTTCCTGGAGTGGTAGTCTATGACCAGTGGACATCTCCCATGAACCAGGCACCTCTTCATGGATCTTCATTGATTGATTGATTGACTGACAGATTAATTTATGATAGTATGTCTACTGGAGACTGAAACATGTGATAATAAAAGTTAACACACATGGTGAGATGTCAGTTAATAATTGGGTGTGTCATGTGACAGGGCTGTCAAAAAGAGAACAAAGTTGAACCCACCCGTTACCAACCCAGTCAGAAAGTGATTCTACACTCATCTCACTCACACATTACACTATGTTTAGACTAGGGCCCTGTGTTTTGCACAATCATGTGACATGCTGTAGCAAGATTTCGTCTTGTATTTAAGCCTTATCCAGAAATGAGAATTACACAAAAAATGAAAGCGATTGTCTAATGATGGTGCTGTAGAATGTGACATAAAAGAAAAGGTTTGATGAAAAAGCTCTCAATAAAGGTTAAAATCCAGGCATATCATGACTGCACAAAACACAGGTTCTTAATTCCGCTTCAGTTCCGGTGCTCTGCATGCAAATGAATATGGAACAGTGGTCCTGATAGAACATGTTTGTGACTCCCAGAGATAGTTTTGGAGATCTATCACATTTTTTTCAGTTAATCTGTTCTGTTGTATTGTTATTACATGTTAAGGTTGAACACTGACACTTTTGAAGCTTACACAGTTGTAGAGTTCCTCAAGAGCCTATGCATATCCCAATGCTGGATATGTAAATAATAATGTTATGAATTTTACCCCGCTCTCTCAAACAGAGAATTAGTGAACATAAAAGTTCAATCAGGAGAAATGACAGGGATTATCCAGTCGCTGTACATTTCAATGACCTGAAGTATGACATTTCCACCTTTAGATTTTGTGGCATAGAGAAAGTTAAGATATCAGACAGGGGAGGAGATATTAATAATACTCTGAGTAAAAGAAAATGTTTTTGGATTTTCACCCTCCAGATATTATTTCCTAAAGGACTTAATGATGAAATGCCTATGTATGTTATGTTGTGAATTTGAACATGAAATATGTGTCTATTGTAGATTACTCTGACGTTTTTCGTACGATGTACCCAATGACTAATGAAAACTTGCTATGCCCTCCCTCATTGAGGTTTTACAGACGTGTTCAATACGCCTTATTTATACACTTTTGTAATATTTATGAAATGCATATTGTTATATTTGGTAGCACTTATTTGTTTTTCCTTTGCCTCCAACCCCCTTCGATGTGTAGAACGGATGTGGGTGGGGCCAGGTCTACATAAGGGTGCAAATAAAAAAAAATCACAAAAGCTCTGACGAAGGACGTGTGGCCGATACGTAAGCTTATTAAATATCGGTGATACTATCAAGAGCAGTGTGCGGTTTCCTTTTTCCTTCATCTTGTTCAATTGTTGCCATGCACCTGCAAATAAGATTGCTCAGATGTGCGAGTGCCTTTTGCATTTTATATTAGAATATGTAATGTGCAAAAATGTTCAAGGAAAATTGAAATTTGCAGTGTACAAACTTAACTTGATGAACAGGAATGACATTTACTCTTATTTTATTTATTCACCTTTATTTATACAGGTAAGTCAATTAAGAACAAATTCTTATTTACAATGACGACCTGTCTTACGGGTGGCCCAAAATAATTATCTGAAAGCCACGCCCCTAATAGGCCACTTGTGTGTTCTGTCCAATATTTACCCAGCGTTGGTTTACCAAATAACCCAAATTGGGTTGTTTTTAACCCAGAGAGTGTAGTAGGACCAAGAACATGTATTCAAAATAGCTTCTGAAGTTTTGAAATAGTATTTTAAAGGTCCCGAACAGTCATTCTGATTCCTATGTAAAATAGAATTTTGAGTGACTAAAACATCACCCATAATATATTTTTTCAGATAAAAATGCTCGAAATTTGAGAAAAAATAATTTCTCTCTCATGTCAAACTACCAAGGACTGAGCGGGCGAGGAGCTCATTTTGACTGACGGTTATTTGAAAACACCTATGTCAAGCATCATGGACGCAGTGAGATTATCTTAAGCAAATTTGCTGATACACAAAGCACTCAAAGAACATTGAAAATGCATGCAACATCCAACATACATCACATCATGGTTTCACTTTTTTGTTGATCCAACTGCTTGGTTATTGTAACAGCATCAGTATAGACAATAATTTGTCATAGCTTGCCCAAATGGAATTGTCAGCACTGCTTTATCAAGCTAGCTATCTAGTTAATCTTGGACAATTACAGTTGACACTGGACATGGTGAGGTCTGGGTATACTTCATAAAAAAAAAATATAGACTGCCAGACAATGTTCATAAACCATGACTATCAAGGATGTCAAGAGTTTTGCATGTCTCTTCATGTGACAAATGCACCAGTTTTGAGTGATCCTTCCCCCTGTTTGTTCCATCCTGGCTGAAGACCTAACTAACAACTAATTAGCTAGCACCAAACACAGATGAAAGGGGAAACCAATATGTATTTTCCGCCTTAGATGAATAGGGGAAAATGATATACGCTGACAAGTCAAATTTTGGCACCTGTATATTAGCTACCTAGCTATGCATTACCTACCACTAAATGAATGCGCGTGTCATTGGAAGCTAAAGCTGAAGATGTCAAGTCATGTTTATGCTGTCATTATGGTGGCTAGGTGTAGTAGTGCGACCGATTCATTTGATAAGGCATTTGTACCCATAAAAAAGCCACACAACACAGGAGTATACAAAGTATATTACCAAGTGTATTTCCCCTCTGTCAATGTACTGTACACATATTAAGATTAATTTCACAGGAACACTTTACAATATCAATGAGTGAGGACAGGAATATACTCTGGAGCAGTGGCACTTCATAAAATAATAAAATAATAAAGAGGAAATCCCAGAAATTGAAAATATTAACATAATACAACGGAGAGAATGTCAACACGACAGACAAAGAAAGACATGTTTTTCAGTGTACATAAAATGAAGAACCAAGAAAAAAAAAAGTACACATCATCCTTTGTGTTTTCTCTTGAAACGTTTACATACAATCACTAACCAGTCCTTAATGGAAATGTAATGCCATTCAACATTGAAAAAGAAAATGCTGAATATGGGTTTCTGTAGTCAGACAATGTTGTCTCATCATAGACAAATCTGTATCTGATTATAAAAGGCAACATAAACAACTGAACGCCTTATTTTGTTAAGGAGGAATGCTAACAAGAGAAACACTGAAATATCTGAGAAATAGCTATACAATTCACAAACCTTCAATAATGTCTCACAGAATAGTATTGTATTAATGGGTATAAAAACCAGAATACATGTTCAGTTTGCTTTCTAAGGAAACACTTGTTTATCTCTCAAAGATATGTTTCTACTGTTTGTGCCTTTCCAGTTTTTGTGTCAATATTGAAGAAGGAAGGGAAAGCCAGCCTCTTGACACAAGGTTGGGCATCTCCCCCTACCCAGGAACCACTAGAAAAAGTTCTTCAAAAGTGAATCTGTGTCCTGAAGCTCCCTTTCATATTCACTCTCTACTTCTCCTCATGGGGGATCTGGCTGGAGTGTTGACAGTGGTAACCGTGGAGGCAGAACATCTCTCACATGAAGTGTATTTTTCATGTCTGTTAGTCTATGTACTCCAGAGAACAAACGAGCAAAGCTTTTTCAATCCCAAGACGTCTTTACATACAAAAATGTTTACAGAGCAATGTCTTTGCTACAGTAGCATTTTGAGGAACTTCTTCTTGGATGGAATGACACACTGTAGATCTCTCCTCACACAGAGATGAGAGAATCTGGCTCATCTCATTCATCCAGATAGAGGGGTTGTTGGCTAAATTAGGCTGTGAATTGTATATTACTTTTGAAAACCTGTATTTTCCATAAGGAAAGAAATACATCATTATGCTTAAAACATGGTTCAATGATATTCAACTAGCAACATTTCACCATGGACAACCAGAGAGATAGACTGAGTGGAAAGTTGTTAACACGAGATAACACAAAATGGGGTAGACTAGTCTGCTGAGAAGGTGGGTCACTCAGTCTCCAAGTATGGGTATGGCTTTTGTTTATTCTAGTAAACGCTATTGGGTTGCTTTGTTGTTATTTACCATAATTACCAATCGGTACACACCGATACCTCTGACGTTATTAGAAGACAGAGAGACTTGAGATTCTTGAGAACTGACATTCATGCAAATCTGTTTCTATAGTACAATAGTCTTTTCTATAGTACAATGGTCTCAGCTCAGTTTTCACTGTGAACCATAACCATACAGTTGATAGATGGGGTGCTATATACAAAGACAGCAAATGGATAGGCTTCTAATCCAGTATGAAATTGTATGTTAACCAATACAGTACTTGGTATGTGATAGAAATTAAAAATATATAATTTACCTGGAACTGTGAAAATACTGATGGTAAGTAGTTTTTTTTGTTAGTTTTTGTGGCACAAATGTAACAATTACACCCTAAACTTTGGATGTTTATCTAGTGGATCATGTGGAATTTTAATTGGGAGAACCCCCTTTCCTTGATTTTCCTCTAGCCTATCTCTCTCTTGCTCTCCTTCTCTCTTCTTCCCTCTCTCAGACGTAATACTCTTTTTGTTTGTTCTTGTTGCCCTTGGTGACAGCCTTGGCTACTGTAGCCGTTATACTTGGTGTCTTCTCTAGCTTGACCATGGCCCCGTTGCCCTCAGCAACTGGGTTGTTAATGAAGCTGTGTCCCTGGTCCGTCCGGTAGGAGCTCTCGTCACGGTTGCGGTACTTGTACATGGCGTAAAGGAGGATGAGAATGCAGAGGGCAGCAGCTGCCACAATGCCAACCACCATCCCTGTGGTGCTACTGGACTCCCCGATCCTATCCACCAGGCCGGGATATATGATCTTCTCACCAGGGGCTGTAGGGTCGGCTGTGGGCACATGGGGGAAATTGGGGGGGTAAGTTAGTCCTGGTGTATTCCGAGATGATGGAGGGACGGGGGGCAGAAGCACCTGGTCACGGGTGTTCATTTTGCCCGCGGGGATGTGGAGCTGGTCAGGGTTGGTGGTGGGAGCAGAAGGAGGGGGGCGGGGATTATGGGGTTTCTGGGCCCGGCCCTCACCAGCGGCGGGGGGAGGAGGAGGCAGGACTGTCCTGTCAGTGACCAGAGGGGAGTTTTTGTAAAAGTCCTCATCATCTGATTCCGTCAACTCCCCCGAACCAAAGGCTGAGACCTCCACAGGGTCACCGCAGTCCTCCTGGTCCGAGGGGCAGGGAGGGTGAGGGTTGGACAGCATCAGGGACTCTTTGGTGGTCTCAAGTGGGGACAGGGAGGTGGGAGGAGGGGGGAAAGCAGGGTGACGGGTGGCGATGGATGGGGGCTCAAGGGAATCCACTGTTATTATAGGCAACACTAATTCACCTCCTAGAAAAGAAACAGAGAAGATAGGAGGAGCACACATTAGAGGAGCATTACGAGACCCCAGACACGACTAATGAACAATTGTGCTCCTTATATTACAAACACAATGAGTGTTTAGAATGTTCCAAATAATCTAATATTACGCCCTGTAGGGGCAAGATAATTAATATGGAAGATATTTAATTATACAGTATTATCATCAATATGGATTTGCTTACAGGTTCATATTTCTGGACTTCTCTTTATCAAAAAATACATCAAATCACTTACGCACATCAACATATTGCCCCATGATTTTTGCATGAAGAGAAAAAAAAAGCTGATATATTTACTGAACAGAAATATTAACGCAACATGCAAGAATTTTAAAGATTTTACTGAGTTACAGTCATATAAATCATATAAGGAAATCAGTCAATTGAAATAAATTCATTAGGTCCTAATCTATGGATTTCACATGACTGTGCAAGGGCGCAGCCAGGGGTGGGTCTGGCTCCCAAGTTGGTGGGCCTATGCCCTCCCAGGCCTCCAAGTGGGTGGGCCTATGCCCTCCCAGGCCTCCAAGTGGGTGGGCCTATGCCCTCCCAGGCCTACCCCTGGCTGCGCCCTTGCCCAGTCATGTGAAATCCATAGATTAGGGCATAATGAATTTATTTCAATTAACTGATTTCTTTATATGAACAGCCAATCAGAATGAGTTTTATTTGCAGTTTTAGGCGGTTGTTTCCATGTGAGTGACAACATTTGTTAGAGTACTAAGGTTGAACATCTTTCACGTTTGTAAACCCACATCAAGCCTTTCTTGTAAGTATTTAACCTCTCATAGCAGGAGTTTCAGTTTTAATATAACCAATAACAAAGGCACACATGTATTAGGGAACAAAGCTGTAAAAATATCAAGGTTAGGAAAACAATGAAAAAATCTAATAAAGCCGATATATATACTGAACAGAAATATTAACGCAACATGCAACAATTTAAAAGATTTTACTGAGATACAGTTCATATATGGAAATCAGTCAATTGAAATAAATAAATTAGGCCCTAATTCACCTAACTCTACTGACAGTGTTGTTAGTAAAGGGAGTGTCAGGGAAGGGCAAGAGGAGACGTGGAGAGAAAGGGATCATGACAATGTCCGTTTATCTGGATAATCTGTGACATCCTACAGGACATCCTGCAAGACATCCTACAGGACATCCTACAGGACATCCTACAGAACAAACTGGGGACAATTAAGGCTGACCGGTCTGTCATAATCTAACGTCGCTTCTGAAACACTTGAAACATTTTCATGAAAACAAGAATTCCTGTTATTACAAAATGAAGTAAGAAAAAACAAACCTTTCTGCATATGGAACATGTAATACATTTCACGAGTAACCCTAGTAGTGACATATGGAGCCAGAGGCAGTGAATATGAAGATAAGTCATCCACACACACCAGGGTCAGAGCCTTCTGTGAGATGGATATTAGCACTGCCTCTGCCAACCAGCTGTACATTGAAGGTCCCAGCTGGGTCGTTATTGAATTACGGTAACATTTGAGCATGGCATTTGGAAAGGAATTACTACATTTTTCTAGATTCTGATTTATTTACATGTATTTGGGTACATCTTTCCATTCTAAATCAACTAATAATGGTAGCTTAAATGACTAAATCATATTTATTATTTGTTTTTACCATTATGATAACATTGTGCCACCAGTAGGAGTAGTAACCCCAATGATGGTAACACCACTGATGGTAGCACCAATGATGGTAACACCACTGATGGTAGCACCAATGATGGTAACACCACTGATGGTAACACCACTGATGGTAACACCACTGATGGTAGCACCAATGATGGTAGCACCAATGATGGTAACACCAATGATGGTAACACCAATTATAGGTACATTTTCTGAAATGGAGGCCACACATGCTCAAATGTAAGGTCATTAAACCTTAAAAATTGACGAGACGGATATGATTTAAATGGACTAACCCCAAGTGACATTTAGGATTAAGACACCAAATTATCAATGGAATCCTGAAATGTATGACATAGACCCCATTTACCACTGCAATTCAAGAATGACCCAGCTGTTTCCCCCAGTTGTTTATTTATTTTGTTTAGGGGAGTGGACACAAAAGGGTAGAACGAGATTGTATAATCTTCAAATAAGATCCTTGGCAGTAATGACATCTCTCCTAACAGTGGGTTCAGAGCAGAGTTAGTAGCTGAGGAAAAGACTAGCAATGAGAAGAGACAAAATGGCAAACTTAAAAGTAGCGATAATAAGGCTAGCTAGATCAAGAACCATACAATGTATCTATGAGCTGGTTAAAACTAGCCTACTGGTCCCTAGTGTAGGAAGACACCCGGTACAGTAGGGGAGCTCCTGCTCCCTCCCGGTCCCTCCTAGGGCCTTGATATGACACTAAACCCCAGGCCAAGGCTGACAGACAGACTCACCTGTTCCAGGCTCACACTCCTCCAGATCCTCGTCATCACTGGGACACTCAGCAGACGCCACCAAGATGTCATCCGAGTTCTGAGACTGAGGAGAAGAGGACACAACGTTGTTGGCTTTGAGATCTATACTGCCTTTTACCAGGATCTTTAAAACTCTTAGTTGTCAATGTCAGACATGAATAAAACAATAATACAAAGGTGTTCCAAAAAAATAAACTTGAAGTGAAACTTCATTATTTGAGAATTCTAAAATGGCTAGTCTGGAGTATTGCAGCCATTGCTGTTTCCACCAGATCAATAGTATAATAAAAATCCATTATGGGCATGGATTCAATTTCACAGGGTTAGATCCATGATGCAATGATTGTGCTTAAATGTATGCATTCAACAATATCCTGGACTACAGAAGCTATATAAATATCACACTGTTTGACCAGGAAATTACATTAATGCATCACTTGGTCCTCACATGTCAAGGCACAGACACCTCATGATAAATCATATCCACACAGGTTGGGTATGAGACACCGCTATTTGACAGCTCTCACATACAGTACATTATTCATTGGCCTGCCCGGAGCGCTTTTCAAAGAATGTAGTTACTACAAGCAACCAGTAGGTGTAGCCAAAACCTAAAGCTGTCTGGCATTATGACCTTCAGAAAGATCACTGAAATTCAACAGGGGCTTGAGAAATCTAGTCTATGTAAATCTATGCTAATGCTCTCGATTTACATAGACAGGGAAGTAAGCAGTTAGGCCATGATTGACATCAATGTATCTCCTTCATTATCGTATGGACAGGCCTATTACCAACTTATTCAGCTGGAGGAAGGAGCCTTTCGCCCGCCGCACCATATCAATTTATTTACAGACAGACACATGGAATGTGTCCGGAACTAGACATGCTTACTGGGCCATAGCTATTACAGAGTACAATCATCCAGCAAATGTGCTTTTAAGACATTTGGGGCCATAGTTAGTGTTTTAAAGGGTATCAACGCTATGTTTTGTTCTCAATAAACCTTCAGTAACTGCGATCAGAACAAATTGTTTTGCCGTTTGAAACGGGAGGACGATAAAAGAGTTGTCTTGTTTGGCACTTGTGTCTTGCTCTCTAATCCACACAGCACCGTTGTGGCATTTTGAGTCTCTATTTAAAATATGCTGCTGTGCTGTTATTAGATCTGCCTGACTGCATTCATAAAGCAATTAGTACCTCCTCCCTGTGTTTGTATATGCAACGCCTGTAGTTTCATAAGACATGTTTATTGTTTATGGTGGCATTGTAGGTTTTATTAACTTGGTTTGTTTTGGAAATGTATGACATGACACCATAACTAATGTTCAGCCCGGAGACTGATACACAAATCCCATTAAAAGGAAAACCACTACCTGAGAAATAAATACAGCATTTCATATTCCACTACTGTCGTCTAATGGTACAGAGGCAGTTGACCGTGTTGTTCTGTAACATGCCCATAGGAGTCCTGCTGTCTTAACCCTACGGAGTACAGGATGGAGGATACATTCTAACCACAACAGAGGGGAGAGGATTGCCAAGTGATTACACAGGTGTTTGTCTCTCCTATTCAGAGTGTTAGAGAAAAACATGACAAACAGTCATTTCCTACTTTAAATATATTTTAGACTTGTACTGAATATTTTGATAACCTCTCTTTCCATGTGACTGATGTTGATTTAAATATTCAGATAGCTCATGAACATAACTTATGTTTTCATGTGTTGAGAGGGCAAGCGTGGTAGTTAGCCACATTCTGCTGGGAGCCTAATAACAGTCTCTCTGTAAACCCTCTCCTGGTCTCCCTAGGGCTATTTACATTCAGCAAGACTGGATTAAAGCTACTTAAAGGTTCTACGTGGGGTTGAATTTAGGTTCATCAACATTCATGCAAATGACTACCGTATCGCTGGATATGGAAATAGGCAGTTTAGCCGTGATTGGCATAAATTGTTATTGAGCGTGACCTTCCTTCATCTCTTGATGAACAAAGTCGAAGGCTGAGCATATAAGGTTTAATTCCAAGGAATGGGGGAACAGAGGATGGTGGTCTCTTGACAAGCTACACTGAACGTGGTGTGGCCTTCTGCTTGGATCTATGTGCCCAGGGGCGGACTAATAATAGGCAGTGTAGAAAAATATTGTAGCTTTATCTGCTAAAATCCCTGTAAATCTAGCTTTTTGGGGATTTGAAAAAAAAAGAAAGAGAGCATCACATCTCTGAGGCAGTTGACTTCCACAGGGTCTGCTAGTTGTGTAACTGCTGTGCACTGTTACCATGACATTTAAAGGCACAATACAAACAGACAAATGGAAGTGAATGCATTTCCCCATCAGAGAGTAGCCCATATTTCACCTTGGAATGAGAGTTTAACAAACCAGCAATTGGAAAAACACGTTCAATAGAGCTAACTTATGTTCAAAAACATGTCTAGGTCCAGTGCCTTGTCTGTGTTCCCTTATTGAAAATCTCTTGGTTTTAATGAGTAATTACTGCCTCTTATTGGCAGAGGCAAGCAGCATGGTTATGTTGAAAATGTGCAAGGGAATTGAGAGACATGGAGATTGTTCCTGTGAAAGTGTTCTTGAAGGGTCATTTTTGTAGTGCTCTCTGATTTGTCTGCCTGTTGAGCTTTTATGTAGATGGATGTCTCATGCAGCCAACCTCCTGGGAAAGGACACACAGTTTGTCTGTCTATCTGTCTGGCGAAGTATCTTCACAGAACTCTCCCATCTAAATGGTTACTTATGCTGTCGGCCTAATGTTTATCCCTCAAACTAGCTCACCCACAGTCCTGTCAGAATCACCTCTAGCATTAGGAGAAGACCGTATAGTTCCTTATAATACAATGTTAAAGCCAGGATTACTGAATGGGGGACTGTTAACATACTGATAAAATGGCTAGTCTGAGTCATTAGCCATCATTACATCACCTCTTGCACCATTGGTCACTAATAATGTTCAACATGGCCCTAGTACCCTGCCCTGCCCACAAGCCCCCACTCGCCCCTCCCTCTGACCTGGGAGATGCTCTCCCTCATGCTGGGTGAGCGTTGCCTGCGGGTGGTGGTGGTGGCCATGGTGGTGGTGGTCTCCATGATGGTGGTGGACATGTCGGAGACAGCCAGTGGGGTGGTGGAGGTGGTCTCAGTGGTCAGCACTGACAGTGAGTCTCCCACCAGCCTCAGGTTCCCCTCAGCCTGGACACTGGGGTCACTCTCTGCCGCCAGCTTAAGCACCTGCAGGCCGTTATAGTAGAGACCAGAGATCTGGCCCTGGAACGGCCGGCCTTTATCCTGACCCCCGATCTTTATCGCTGCTTGGCTGTTGAAGATGGTCAGCTGTCTTCCTATAGTGAGGTAAAGGAAGAGGAGAAAGAGAGATAGAGAAAGAAAGAGATAGAAGTGGAGAGAGAGAGACAGACACAAACAGGCAGACATCCAATTACATTTAAGCAATAAGGCCCGAGGGGGTGTAGTATATGGCTAATATACCACGGCTAAGGGCTGTTCTTATGCACGACGCAAAGCAGAGTGCCTGGATACAGCCCGTAGCCGTGGTATATTGGCCATATACTGTACCACAAACCCCTCGAGGTGCCTTATTGCTATTATAAACTGGTTACCAATGTGATTAGAGCAGTAAAAATAAATGTTTTGTCATACCCGTGGTATACGGTCTGATATACCACGGCTGTCAGCCAATCAGCATTCAGGGTTTTTGAACCACCCAGTTTATAATATGAGTTATACCGTGCTAAAGACTCAGAAGGGCCTTAGTAAAATGTTGTGATAGGCATGTTAACACCTTGTCTGGAATGTTTAATTCAATCAAAGTGGTCTGGTTTGTATTTTGCATATTTCTATTCAGTCGTCTTATTGGCACAGAGATAAGGGCCTAATATGCTCTGAGGGTAAGCTGTGGTTAGTTTGAATGTTAGATTGGTACATCAACTGGTTAGTGTTTAAAAGCAGAGTTCGTGACTTGGTTTAATCCTGGTCATAGGGTCAAAAAAGGGTATTTTCAAATGGGTTAAGTCTTTGCAAGAGGGGAAGGTGGCACAATAGTGGGTATACTTTGACTTTATAGATATCAGTGTGTTCACAGAGAGTAATGGGGAGAAAGGAGAGTCATGGGAAAGTGTAAACACATAACTTCCCTTCATAAAACACAGGAAGTCGTTTCTTTGAATTGATGGACAACTAGGGACTGGGCATTTCCCTTCATCCTCTCGGTCAGAGGCTGGTGGACCAATCAGTGTTGTTTCTCTGGAGCAGCACTGACAATAAGCACTATTACTGTTAAATCATCACTCAGTGAGATCAGCATGTTGAGAGAGGGTCATGTAATGTGTGTCCTTATCAGGAGAATGCCGATTAACTATGTAGCTATGCAGTGTTGCAGTGGCAGTAATTTACCTGTCTGTCAGGGTCTCAGCCCCTTTGTCCCTGAACATGTCTGTGATATGGTTGCCAAGACACAGGGAAATCATCTGGAGGTATAGTAGGGAGAGTATAGTGGTGTTTAGTGAGGTCACATTAGCGTGGGGCTTTTAGCATTGCCAATTAACCGCAGCGTGGACTATACATGAACCATCCAGTTTAGAGAATTTAGAGAGACCAGGATGTTAATTTAAATGGAAGGTTTACTGTGAGATACTGTAATACCTTGTTGCAAGAACCACCAGCATTAGATGAAATGTTCCTTTACAAGCTAATTATTCCAGTTGTTTAGCAGGTTAGTTATTATCATCAATGATGTTCGCATCACAAGAATAATAAACAGATAATACCAATGTAATAAAATCAGCAGCATCTAATTAAACACAGTAATTAGGAGGGACTTTGTTGGAGGGTTAGTCAGGGGTTATGTTTATTTAGTTAAATAGTTTTAAAATCTCTGAAGAGGTGCAGCATTCCCAGAAGGGGATGGCAAAGGATACCTGGTAGATGTACGGTACTATCACTCATGATACTAAATGGCATTAGGTAAGTTATTCTAAATGGCTATCGGTTATATGGCTGAGATGGTTGTTTCCCATCATAGTCACAACCATCCACAGTCAATTTCAGTCCAGTCCCAAACAAACCCAACATGCGGACATCTGTATCTCTATACTGTACATACAGTAGGTAACAGCATTTGATCCTTTGCTTGTCACCTTTGTCTCTTAGCACTGCACCTCTTACAGGGATTAGACAGAGGGATTTAAACTGGATTTAGCAACTGTTTAATGGATGAATTAATTTGTTGTTTACCTTTGTCGAGTAGCCACTCGTCAACTACCCGACCAAGTCGGTATGGGATTCTTTGTCTAGCAATAGCCAGGCGCTCATTATCAAAGTTCCCTTCAGAGAATTTGGAGAGACAGATTAGAGGTTAAATCTGGAAGTTGAAAGATCACAAGGTTAGAGACAGGGCATCATGGCTAACACGTTTAGCAAGTTATCAATTTGAACCCAGCTTCAGGTTTAAAAAAACTTGTGCTTTACTTAGTGGTATTTATTAAAGGGATAGTAACAAAGGGCATACTAGTTAGAATGGTGTTTAGTTCTATTTATAAAGTTCTGAGCTGGTTCATTTGGTGAGGATTGGTGTATTTATGAACTTTTTAACCAAGCATCAGGGCTTAAATGCAAACAAAATAGAAGAACAGATATAACTGTAATTGGGAGAAATCAGCAAGGGAGAAACAACGCATGCAACATCAATTCACAATTTAACCTTTAGAACCATGAACACAGTTTAAGTAAATTGCAGGAAGAGGTTTTCTGGTTGTTATCATCTCAATGGAAGGGCATGACTATGGTGATTATTACTGTTAGGGGAAGTAGCCTAGCAGGGTTCCTTATTCTTGAAGAAAGTGATTCATTATAGCATAAAAATTTGATACACAGACATTACAATCAACTGCTAGTTACTCTGAAAAAATAAATATATACAGTACCAGTCAAAAGTTTGGACACACCTACTCATTCAAGGGTTTTTCTATATTTCAACTATTTTCTACGTTGTAGAATAATAGTGAAGACATCAAAACTATGAAATAACACATTATGGAATCATGTAGTAACCAAAAAAGTGTTAAACAAATCAAAATATATTTTATATTCTTCAAAGTAGCCACCCTTTGCCTTGATGACAGCTTTGCACACTCTTGGCATTCTCTCAACCAGCTTCATGAGGAATGCTTTTCCAACAGTCTTGAAGGAGTTCCCACATATGCTGAGCACTTGTTGGCTGCTTTTCCTTCACTCTGTGGTCCAATTCATCCCAAACTCAATTGTGTTGAGGTCGGGTGATTGTGGAGGCCAGGTCATCTGATGCAGCATTCCATCAATCTCCTTCTTGGTCAAAAAGACCTTACACAACAATCTGAGGTGCAATCTGAGGTGCAGTTAACTCTAATGAACTTATCCTCTGCAGCAGAGGTAACTCTGGATCTTCCTTTCCTGTGGCGGTCCTCATGAGAGCCAGTTTCATCATAGCGCTTGATGGTTTTTGCGACTGCACTTGTCCTGGTAATCCGTCTGGCATTGCGGCCTTGTGAATGTTTGTATTTTATTTTTTTTTATTTTTTTATTCTTGTTTTATTTTTTATATTTATATTTTTTTTTTCTTATTTATTTATTTATTTTTTTATTTTTTTATTTTAAATTTTATCCCCTTTTCTCCCCAATTTTTCGTGGTATCCAATCGCTAGTAATTACTATCTTGTCTCATCACTACAACTCCCGTACGGGCTCGGGAGAGACGAAGGTCGAAAGTCATGCGTCCTCCGAAGCACAACCCAACCAAGCCGCACTGCTTCTTAACACAGCGCGCCTCCAACCCGGAAGCCAGCCGCACCAATGTGTCGGAGGAAACACCGTGCACCCGCCCCCCTCGGCTAGCGCGCACTGCGCCCGGCCCGCCACAGGAGTCGCTGGAGCGCGATGAGACAAGGATATCCCTACCGGCCAAACCCTCCCTAGCCCGGACGACGCTAAGCCAATTGTGCGTCGCCCCACGGACCTCCCGGTCGCGGCCGGCTGCGACAGAGCCTGGGCGCGAACCCAGACTCTGGTGGCGCAGCATAGCACTGCGATGCAGTGCTCTAGACCACTGCGCCACCCGGGAGGCCCGGCCTTGTGAATGTTAACCTGTTTAAAGGTCTTACTCACATCGGCTACGAAGAGCGTGAACACACAGCAGTCTGGAACAGCTGGTGCTCTCATGCATGGTTCACTGCTAGCGAAACAGTCATGTAGTTTATCACCTGCTTCATCTGACCACTTCCATATTGAGCGTGCCACTGGTACTACCTGTTTGAGTTTTTTCTTGTAAGCAGGAATCAGGAGGATAGAATTACACTTAGATTTTCCAAATGAAGGGAGAGGGAGAGCTTTGTATGTGTCTCTGTGTGTAGAGCAAAGGTGATCTAGAGTTTTTTTACCTCTAGTTGCATAGGTGATATGCTGGTAGAAATGAGGTAAAACGGATTTCAGTTTCCCTGCATTAATGTCACCGGCCATTAGGAGCTCCGCCTCTGGGTGAGCATTTTCTTTTTTGCTTATGGCCCTTTACAGCTCGTTGAGTGCGGTCTTTGTGCCAGCATCGGTTTCTGGTGGTAAATAGACAGCTACAAAAATATATATGAAAATTATCTTGGTAAATAGGATGGTTACAGCTTATCGTTAGGTATTCTAACTCAAGCGAGCAGAATTTTGAGACTTCCTTAATATTTGAGATTGCTCACCAGTTGTGAGCCAACCCCTCCCTTGAGCTTCCCCGATGCCACCGTTCTGTCCTGCTGATGTATAGAAAAACCAGCTAGATTTATATTTATCATGTCCTTGTTCAGCCATGACTCAGAGAACCATAGGATATTACAGTTCTTCAGATCACTTTGATAGGATAGTCACAAACGGAGCTCATCCAGTTTTTTCTCCAGTGATTGCATGTTCGCCAATATAACTATTTATCCACTCTCCGACGTAGTCTCGTTAGGTATCACGCAAATCGGCCTGAATAGAGTACCACAGTATGAGTCATAATACCCATTGCAAGATGGCGCCGACAAAGATGGTTGCCTTGCTTCGAGTCCTTAGGAAACTATGCAGTATTTAGTTTTTTTAAATGTATTATTTCTTACATTGTTACCCCAGGAAATATTAAGTCTTATTGCATACAGTTGGGAAGAACTATTGGATATAAGAGCGACGTCAACTTGACAACATTACGATCAGGAATACGACTTTCCCGAAGCAGATCCATTGTTCGTACCACCACCCAGGACATTGGATCTAATCCCAGAGGCCAACCCAAAACAACATCGCCGCAAAAGAGGTAGACGGAGCGGCCTCCTGGTCAGTCTTCAAAGGAGTGCACACCGCCTACCACTTCCGAGTATACTACTCGCCAATGTCCAGTCTCTAGACAACAAGGTGGATGAAATAATGTCAAGGGTTGCCTTCCAGAGAGACATCAGAGATTGTAACATTCTCTGTTTCACGGAAACATGGCTCTCTCGGGATATGTTGTTGGAGTCGTTATGCCACTGGGTTTCTTCATGCGTCGCACCGACAGAAATAAACACCTCTCTGGGAAGAAGAAGGGCTTCATGATTAACGACTCATGGTATAACCATAACAACATACAGGAACTCAAGTCCTTCTGCTCACCCGACCTAGAATTCCTTACAATCAAATGCAGACCATATCATCTCCCAAGAGAATTCTCGTCAGTTATCGTCACAGCTGTGTATATACCCCCTCAAGCAGATACCACAACTGCACTCAAGGAACTTCACTGGACTCTATGTAAACTGGAAACCATATATCCTGAGGCTGCATTTATTGTATCTGGGGATTTTAACAAAGCAAATTTGAGAACAAGGCTAAGATAAATTCTATCAGCATATTGATTGCAGCACTCACGCGGGCAATACACTCGATCACTGCTACTCTAACTTCCGCGATGCATACAAAGCCCTCCCCCGCCCTCCCTTCGGCAAATCCGACCATGACGCCATCTTGCTCCTACCGTCTTATAGGCAGAAACTCAAACAGGATGTACCAGTGACAAGAACCATTCAACGCTGGTCTGACCAATCGGAATCCACGCTTTAAGTTTGTTTTGATCACGCGGACTGGGATATGTTCCGGTCAGCCTCAGAGAACAACATTGATCTATACGCTGACTTGGTGAGTGAGTTTATAAGGAAGTGCATTGGAGATGTTGTACCCACTGTGACTATTAAAACCTACCTTAACCTATCTCCAAAGTGGAGTTGCAATTCAATGGCCCTGACACGAGACGTATGTGGCAGGGTCTACAGGAAATCACGAACTACAAAAAGAAGTCCAGCCAAGTCACGGACACCGACGTCACGCTTCCAGACAAACTAAACACCTTCCTTTCCCGCTTTGAGGATAATACAGTGCCACCGTCGCGGGTCGCTAACAAGGACTGTGCCCCCCCCCCCCCCCCCCTCCTTCTCCGTGGTCGACGTGAGTAAGACATTTAAACGTGTTAACCCTCGCAAGGCTGCTGGCCCAGATGGCATCCCTAACCGCGTCCTCAGAGCATGCGCAGACCAGCTGGCTGGTGTGTTTACGGACATATTCAATCGCTCCCTATCCCAGTCTGCTGTCCCCACAGGCTTCAAGATGGCCACCATTGTTCCTGTACCCAAGAAGCCAAAGGTAACTGAACTAAATGACTATTGCCCCGTAGCACACTTCTGTCATCATGAAGTGCTTTGAGAGACTAGTCAAGGATCATATCACCTCCACCTTACCGGCCACCTTAGACTCACTTCAGTTTGCATACCGCCCCAACAGGTCCACAAACGATGCAATCGCCATCACACTGCACACTGCCCTATCCCATCTGGACAAGAGGAATACCTATGTTTTAATGCTGTTCATTGACAACAGCTCAGCATTCAACACCATTGTACCCTCCAAAATCATCATCAAGCTGGAGGCCCTGGGTCTCAACTCCGACCTGTGCAATTGGGTCCTGGACTTTCTGATGGGCCGCCCTCAGGTGGTGAAGGTAGGAAACAACATCTCCACTTCGCTGACCCTCAACACTGGGGCCCCGCAATGGTGCGTGCTCAGCCCTCTCCTGTAATCGCTGTTCACCCACGACTGCGTGGCCATGCACGCCTCCAACTCAATCATCAAGTTTGCAGACAACACAACAATAGTGGGCTTGATTACCAACAACAACGAGACAGCCTACAGGGAGGAGGTGAGGGCACTCGGAGTGTGGTGTCAGGAAAAAAACAACTCACTCAACGTCAACAAAACAAAGGAGATGATCGTGGACTTCAGGAAACAGCAGAGGGAGCACCCCCCTATCCACATCGAAGGGACAGCAGTAGAGAAGGTGGAAAGTTTTATGTTCCTCGGCGTACACATCACAGACAAACTGAAATGGTCCATCCACACAGACAGTGTGGTGAAGAAGGTGCAACAGTTGAATAAATTTGGCTTGTCACCCAAAACCCTGATAAACTTTTACAGATGAACAATCGAGAGCATCCTGTCGGGCTGTATCACTGCCTGGTACTGTAACTGCACCACCCTCAACCACAAGGCTCTCCAAAGGGTAGTGCAGTCTGCACAACGCATCACCTGGGGAAAACTACCTGCCCTCCATGACACCTACACCACCCAATGTAGAAGGAAGGCCAAAAAGATCATCAAAGACAACAACTACCCGAGCCACTGCCTGTTCACCCTGCTACCATCCAGAAGGCGAGGTCAGTACAGATGCATCAAAGCTGGGACCGAGAGACTGAAAAACAGCTTCTATCTCAAGGCCATCAGACTGCTAAACAGCAATCACTAACTCAGAGAGGCTGTTGCCTACATTGAGACCCAATCACTGGCCACTTTAATAAATCGATCACAAGTCACTTTAAACAATGCCACTTTAAATAAGGCCACTTTAATAATGTTTACAAATCTTCCATTACTCATATCATATGTATATACTGTATTTTAGACCATCTATTGCACTTTGACTATGCCGCTCGGCCATCGCTCATCCATATATTTATATTTACATATTCTCATTCACCCCTTTAGATTTGTGTGTAGTTGTTAGGGAATTGTTAGATTACTTGTTAGATATTACTGCACTGTCGGGAACTAGAAGCACAAGGATTTCGCTACACTCGCATTAACATCTGCTAACCATGTGTGTGTGACCAATAAAATTTGATTTGATAATCTTGCTCTGATTTGTCATCCTGAGGGTCATTTGCCTGCCCCTGTTACAATTTGAACAATGTTCCCTGTTTGACCGCTAGGTTTGATGGTTATTATATCACCTACAATTTGAACAATGTTCCCTGTTTGACTGCTAGGTTTGATGGCTATTATATCACCTCCACTGTGGGGCTCTATAGCACCCTCTCCTCTTTCTTTGAGTGTTGGTGATTTGGGCCTGGTCTGTGATAATCAATATGTCTTTCGCCTCTGACTCATGGAAGTAGAAGTTTAGTGATAGCTGTTCTGATGTCCAGAAGCTCTTTATGGTTGTAGGAAACGATGGTGGAAACATTATGTACAAGAAAAGTTCAGATAAGCGAAAAAAAATACACAAAATAGCACAATTATCCAGGAGCCAATAAAACGGCTGCTATTCACTCCAGCGTCATTTCATCATTGGATTACACATCTTGTATCAGACTAAAAATGAAATAACCTTCAAGGACCACAATGGCATCTCAGCTTTCTCTCTCATCTATCTCCACTGCTCTACTCCTTCCACATACACAGTAATATTATATTTGGGCCAATCACTGACTGGGTTTGTGCCCCAGAGGTGGCATGCCAAAGTGGATGAGATAGCCATTATAAAATAAAAACCTTTTGGTAAAACTAGCCTTGAGCCGCCCTCCACTTGATAAAAACCTTGGCTGTACTGTAACTAAACCTCTGCTGTAACTCTAATGTACAGTTAATTTTACCCTGGTCTTCTACACTTAACAGATATAAAGAAATGTCTGTATCAAAAATCTTATCAAAACACACTCACAACTCCTACCATAAAGATAAAGTACAAATAAATGCTTGTGCCAAATGTGGGCATACAACTGATTGAGTAACTACACAACACATGTTATAGTCTGATTATGTACTGAATATTCAGACAATGTGTTCCTGAGGAACTACATGAATGGCGTGGAGAAGACGAGAGTTCTCGTTCATTGAGAAAAGGTGAAAGTATAATCTATATCTAAGTAGTTAGAGAAGTTTTGAAAGTAGAATCTATATCTAAGTAGTTAGAGAAGAGGTGAAAGTATAATCTATATCTAAGTAGGTAGAATTAGGTAGAATTTCCATCATGAACTAACAATCAAGAAAATAAAATGACACATTTGAGATAATCCTTTATTGTTAGCTTGGTCAATTTGATTTGGAAAGAAACAGATTATTAGATATTAGTTACATGTTCTGGCTCATAACAATGAATCATAAGGATGCAATATAGATATTGTTTTGGGGCTGATTTGTTAGAAAGGGCTTGGGGACGGGGAACAGACAACAGAATGTGAGGGCTTGGTGACGAGTAACAGACGACAGAATGTGAGGGCTTGGGGACGGGGAACAGACGACAGAATGTGAGGGCTTGGGGACGGGGAACAGACGATAGAATGTGAGGGCTTGGGGACGGGGAACAGACAACAGAATGTGAGGGCTTGGGGACGGGGAACAGACAACAGAATGTGAGGGCTTGGGGACGGGGAACAGACGACAGAATGTGAGGGCTTGGGGACGGGGAACAGACGACAGAATGTGAGGGCTTGGGGACGGGGAACAGACGACAGAATGTGAGGGCTTGGTGATGAGGAACAGACGACAGAATGTGAGGGCTTGGTGATGGGGAACAGACGACAGAATGTGAGGGCTTGGGGACGGGGAACAGACGACATAATGTGAGGGCTTGGGGACGGGGAACAGACGACAGAATGTGAGGGCTTGGGGATGGGGAACAGACGACAGAATGTGAGGGCTTGGGGACGGGGAACAGACGACAGAATGTGAGGGCTTGGGGACGGGGAACAGACGACAGAATGTGAGGGCTTGGGGACGGGGAACACACGACAGAATGTGAGGGCTTGGGGATGGGGAACAGACGACAGAATGTGAGGGCTTGGGGACGGGGAACAGACGACAGAATGTGAGGGCTTGGGGACGGGGAACAGACGACAGAATGTGAGGGCTTGGTGATGAGGAACAGACGACAGAATGTGAGGGCTTGGGGACGGGGAACAGACGACAGAATGTGAGGGCTTGGGGACGGGGAACACACGACAGAATGTGAGGGCTTGGGGATGGGGAACAGACGACAGAATGTGAGGGCTTGGGGACGGGGAACAGACGACAGAATGTGAGGGCTTGGGGACGGGGAACAGACGACAGAATGTGAGGGCTTGGGGACGGGGAACAGACGACAGAATGTGAGGGCTTGGGGACGGGGAACAGACGACAGAATGTGAGGGCTTGGGGACGGGGAACAGACGACAGAATGTGAGGGCTTGGGGACGGGGAACAGACGACAGAATGTGAGGTTCTTGGGGACAGGGAACAGACAACAGAATGTTCTGAGAGCTCCTTTCTCCATCCTTTCAAGCCACACACACATCCACAGTGCTCTCATATAAAAGCAATTTTTTTACAGGCGGGGGGGGGTGGGGGTGAAATGAGAGCTGAGATTTTGCTGAGGGGTCCTTCATTGCTCTGAGGCTGTGTGAAGATCCCATTCTCAGCTCCACTCTGCCTGGCTGCTACAATTACTGTGAAGAATCCAAATCCATCAAGGCAGCTTCAGGAAAATGTGTCCTTTTCAGATTGTTATTAGATTGTTTATGCAATAGTTATCTGGGCACTCCATGTGGCGACTCCATAAAGCACTCTGAATACATTAAAATAGTGAAATGGCACATATCAAAACAGAACCCTGGAGCGTGTTGAAAACCCCCCCCATTTACTCTATGGCAAAAGGCAAATTTCTTGCTTGCCAAGCGCATTCAACAACTGTCCTTGAATTTATGTGATATTTTATGTTTGTTTGCTAGAGCTGGAATTGGAATCACCATGCACATTCCTCCATGTCTGTGTTTTCAAAATACAGCCTGGCAGCCTGGATCAATTTAGTTATCTCTCCCTCTCCCTCCCATTCTCTTAATATATACAGTACATATCTGGAACTGCCACTCCCACCCCCACCCCCACCCATCACCTCCTTTTCAAAGAGTCCTTCCCCATGCCTTACCTGGCGGGTAGCGTTCGATGACAGGTTGGTTGTCCACCTGGAGGGTGGCGTTGCCACCGCTGCGTGTGAAGCGCACAACATGGTACTTGCCATCGCTAACTATGACAGCCGGCTCGCCAATGGTGATGTCATCTGTCCCCACGTTGAAGATCACATCGATCTTTCCTTGTTCCTGGGGATGGAAGAAACAGAAGGGGTGTCTGAAGAGAAACGACAAGTGAGATATTCACAAATCTAAAAATGCTTTGACAATAGTGGCAGCTGCTATACCACTGGTGAGTAAGACATTGGCATAGTTTTTATTGTTACAGTGCTGCAGGGGTGGAAGTACCCTTGGTTGAGCAGCCCAGAGTTATCCTCTGTGACATAGGCAGTATGTTGGACTAGTACGCCTCCATCGGTTTCCATTCACCACCTGCCTCCCTCTGCGGTCTGCAGCCCAGCTCAGGGTCCCTCAAATTGATCACTGTTGACTTGACCTTGCTGTTTCTCTTCTACCTGACCTGACACATTCCTTTCACTGAATCTTCTCTCAGAGCTAGAACATCCATCACAGGTCAGGGTTACTTCCTCTGGCTGCCTCTGGGTGGCGCTGCTAGGAAACTGGGCTGGGGGGCAAAACACTTTGTGTGTGGGCACTGCGACGACCGGGCTGGGCACGTCTGAAGACCCTGTGATCAGACCACAAGGTCACAGTCATAGAGATCCTATTGTAATTCTTAATTCTATGGTCACAGTGCTAATGTGGCAGTGTGAGAGGACAAAAGACTAGATCAGCTGTCTGACAGCTTCAACATTATCCCAGCCCAGTCTGTAAGATGACTCTCACATCATGCTACTCACAACATAAAAATGTTCCATGCTTGAAATGTCCACTTCTTAAACATGATACTAAAATGGAAGGCTTTCAGAGATTCACTCAACAATCAGTTGGTACTGTCAGTAATATGGTAAGTGGTATCTTGTCTCCATGACTTGGGAATTGATCCCACGTGACCATTTGATGAGCAGATCAGAAACCATCAGGCATGATAAGGGGTTGATCCATCAGTATAGACATCTGACAGGGGGCAAACTGCCAAGAGGTGTCAGTCACCGATGATGAGAGAATATGGGCCATCTCACCTCAACCACTTCAGTCTGAGTTCCAGGAGAAATCAGAAAACAGCTAGAGGATGATACTATGTAATATCCTGTAGTGTGATGATGGTTACCTGTTATCAGTTATCTGTTATCTAGTTAAAATATTGTCTAGTTATTTGATTACTTTTCTTTAGAATTAACAGTGTATGGGATTTTCACAGTGTTATAGAGGTAACATCAATCCCAACCAGTGCCACTCCATCACATCAGTGTTGTGAACTGACAGAACCTTTGGGTGACCCCACCACAGCCACCACCCATACTACCCAGTGTCCTCCTGCTCCTCTGCCTTCTCCCCTTGGTAACCCCCAACAGTTTAATGGAGATTTCCCTGGAGATAGCAGTTCAGTTAGGGGTCAAGAGCAAGCTCCTCAGTCTGCATTCCTCACATTAAGCACTGTGATTCTTCCTGAACCCACAGAGCAGTGGGGGAAATGAACCAAAGCCCAGTGTTGCCTGACAAGAAGAGCCCCTCCTGAGCACCATACATTTCTCATGCGGAAAGATCCCCTTTGTGTGATGTTCAATGACCCCATCAGTTCTTTTCATGGAGATTCAGGGTGACATTTCCCCTTGAGAAGCAGGGACCTAGGCTGGATGGTGGGGGCTGGAGGCTAGGGCTGGGGCTTGACCTGACCCATCCCTCTCACCGCATCTTCTCTCACAGCTGGAACCTCCAACACAGATCAGAGTTACTTCCTCCGGCTGCCAGTGGGGTGTGTATAGGCTGCATGGGAGGGCAGAAAGGAGAGGACATTTTCTTCTCGATTATTTACTGCCCTCCGGTTCACCCCTGCGGCGCCTCAAAATAGCTTGCCTGTACCAGTCAAAGGCATGCCCCTGTACGCTGTGTATAAAGCACAGGCTCAGGGTGTCTCCCACTCTTAGGCCATGGCCACGGTCACTGGCCCAGCTGCTCAGTGTGCGCTACTGTCCCCTCACCACTACCTGCGTTCTGTTCCTCTAATGTGCCATGCTGTTGCTAACACCTGTGTGTTCAGCCTGGTCCCAGCACACTTTAGTTCACATGACGGCGGTGGCGGGGGGGAATGCAACTTTGCAACTATTTAAAATGTAGGCACTGTGTTATTTATCATTGTGTCTGGGGAACATGGAACACAGCTAAGAATAACAGCAAAGGGGACATGTTGAGCTGTCGATGTGTGCTCACGTAACCATCCAAGGAGGAGAGCCCTGGATCTTGTTCTGTTGAGCAGAAACCCCCACTACGGCTGATTGACAGTCAGAGTCTCACTGTAGAAACCGTTTCCTTCGCCCACACCTCTGTCCCTGACAGTGACCCCCCCCCCCCCCCCCCAGCAGTGTGTGGGTGGTGGTACATTTAGAAGATCATAGCTATGTGAGCGTGTTCCTGTCTTCAGTGTGTTTGTGTGAGCGTAGGAGGGACTACGTCTTAATATGTGACTTGTTTCAGGAAACTAGGCATATGTTGAGCATCACTACTTCACAGGAGAGGCATTTGAACGTTAACTTTTTATTTGTATCAAAAGGCGTTTGACACAAACGTCTATGCCATCTGTAAATATGAATACAATTGTTAAATTACGAGCCTAGTTGGTTTAGCCACGGAAAAGGACAGGAACCTTCCCGCTAGCCATGATTGGCTGATATAATGGATGGGCTGGACATGCCGAGAGTTGGTCTGCCATGTAGCTCGCTTCTGTCTATAACATGAGCTGCTCAGTGTGTGTAGGTAATCCTTTCTAACGCTGCTTTTTTGAAATATATCACGTAGTAGAACTGAAAAAGTGTTGTTCTCCACTTTCTGAAAGACCGAGTTTTGAAATCAGTGGAATGCCCAGTGGAATTAGAGTATGATTACTAAGGAGATGGAGAAAATTCTAGCGTTTGATTGCAAATATGCAGAGGGAGTCGAAAAGAGAACACACAGAAGGCTGTTGTATAAAACACCTGTCTCTGGATTACATCTTCAAACTAAGGGCAACCATGGCATCCGTGACAGAGAGGGAGAAGCGTTCATCCATATATACGGACGGGTAAGATAGTCTTGCTAGCTACATTTTCAGATATTATACATTTCTAATTTTGTCAGAAAGTTATTTTCATTTCAAGTTAAAGTGTACTGTTAGCTAGCTAACGTTAGCTGGCTGGCTCGCTAGCTAACATTACATGTATGATCTGTGTAGTAATATTATTCGTATCTCAGAGCCATTTGCATTGCTAGTTATAGCCTTATGTTAGATAGCTAGCTAACATTGAACATGGTTGGTTAGCTACCTGCAGATTCATGCAGGATAGTAAGGTTATGAGTTGGGATTTATGGCTCATTGTTTAGCTAGCTAGCTACATGTCTAAACAAAATACTCTCTGCAAGTAACCATTTCACTACACACTTCTTTCTGTATCCTGTGCATGTGACAAATTAACTTGGATTTTATTTGATATAGTATCTATTTACCAGAGACGGTAACGTGAAGAACATGACCAACACCAAAGTCAAATTAGGATATAACGTTAGGCCAACGAGACAGTGTCCAAGTTCAAAAATCTTCCGGTAGAATGCCCTGCTTTTATTTTGTCAGACTCACAACTTCTGTAATTGGTTCGCCATTAACTTGGAAATAATTATCTTGTTGTGAATTTATTTTCCTGTAATAAATAAGACAAATGAGCTAAAGTGAAGACGTTGTCAGCTATATGATATGGTCATTACATGAACTGGCTAACCAGCTAACTTAACGTTAGCTAGCTCAACGTTAGCTATTTAGCTAACAATCTAGAAACGACCCAAAACATTGTTTAGAAAGTTGTTTTTAGTTGCCTGGTTCACTAGATTGACATATAATAAATTCATTTTTAAACGGTGTTAAAATACACCAGTTATGCTGTTTTGCACCACCAGGCTGCTGATGTCATGCAGCCTGTAGTTTTTGTGTTTAAACTTTTTCTTAACGACCACGACAAGTTTGATGTCGGACGACAATAAAATGTTCATGATGTCACTGCGACAACTGTCGATAGACGTAGTATAAACCAACCTTTAGTCTTGAAATCTTTGGTAGTTTAGTACATGGCCCCATGTGAATCCTTAAAGAGATGGGTGGGGCTAAGGCTTAAGAGGGTGGGAACGATGCTGAATATGTGTAGACAAAGAAGAGCTCTCCAGTAGGTTTACCAAAACATTCAAAGGCCATTTTCTCAAAAGTGAGGTTACAAGTTTACCAATTTTCAAAGCAGAATTACTTTCCCATTGTTCCTCAACTGTAGTGTATGATATACCATTTTCTAGCTCTGAGTCCAATGTAAAAAACACAATTTTATATGTTGCTACTGTCACGGCCCCTCCTCTGCATTGCAGGGGCGGTTCCTCCTGCAGGCAGAGGAGGGTCGTTAGTGATTGGAGCCACCTGGGCTCAGGGTATTTAAGCTGCTTCACTAACCACTTTTGTCTCTCTCTCTCTGCTCCTCCAGGTATGATCCTGTTTTGTTTGTTCCTTTGTAGTTTTACGTAGTTTTCACTCAGTCATATTCACACACACAGATTCACGATTCCCTGCACTTTACATACACCCTACATTATGATACTTTCACACCTCATTCCTTTTTCTTTGTTTAAAGTTAATCGTTTTTGGTTTATAATAAAGAACCTTTTTGATTGGCCTATACCTGTTGTTCGTGTCCCCTAATTTTTGCCACAGGCTATGAGCCGGCCTGTGACACTACATAAGACAGAATCGAGCAGGTTGATCACATATGTGATGTGAGCATCATGTTGCACACTGCACTCCACACCTCCGTCCCATCAAAGTACTGTAGACTGGACCATGCCATGTTCTTAGAAAGAGGAGAGGGAGGATATGAACCCAGCCTCCTGATGCATTTCCAACAGCCAGGGGAACTCTCTGCTCTAATCTGGCCTGGAGGTACAGTGCCTTCCTACCAGTCCCAGCACATTGGTGGGCTGCTGCAAGGCAAAGAGAAAGGCCTGTGGTCTCTTCAAATTGTGGTCTTTGTGAATATTGCAGTGACTTGAGTTTCCCATGGCCTCAGGAGCTGAGGGCTGCAGCTAGCCGGGGACACAACTGCTCCTCCCTCCTGACAGCTGGATAATCACATTCAGATGAGTGAACAGAGAGATAAACCTCTTAGATGTAAGTCTTCCCAGCAACTCTCACATGCAAATGCACTCACATACCATATACATTATACAATATTACAATTGCCACAGTGAAGACTCAGAAAAGGTCTTGAGATGGAGTTCCAGTACAAATCAAAACAAAGCTTAATTTGTCACATGTACATTATACAGTGTAAACTAATACCTGACAATTGGGTCAAATCCTAAATGAAGGTCTGCATGCATATTGGAAATGAATATATGAATATAGACCATTTAACTAGCTTCGGTTTTAAACGAGTCATTCTACATGAAAAGAGACCCTGGTCTCAATGGTGACTCCCTGCTTAATTAAATAAAGGTACAATTAAAATAAACATTAGAGAAACAACCATGCTGAGACATAACATATATTTCAGCAGTGATGATTCCCTGGAATAGTACAGTAAGCATGTACCAAAAAGAGCCGTTAAACATCAGATAGTATTTGGGTGGATTAGCAGAATGTTGAACACCCCCCAGCAACATTGTCTTATTTGGTTTATTGAGGCGCTTGAAAGTCACCTTTTCTTATTTCTTTGACATTCCCCTGTGCACAGCATTGCTATTTTGCAGTCTCGCCCACGGTTAAATTCTCATTCCCCTTGGGGCATGCCATGTAGAATTCATAAAGCAGCCATGGGGCTCTCTGGACCTAAGTCAGCCCAGCCAACCCCTACTCTCTGGGCAGGACAGCCATAAATCAGGAAAGGATTTTAACAGGCCCATCTGTCCTACCTGATCACATACAACATGCCTGTTCTCTCTCTCTCGCTCTGCTGGCTCAATAGCACCACCCAGTCAACATGCTCCACAACACCTGCTTGACAGCTAACGTAGGGCAGCATTTTTCCTTGTTCTGGTGAATTAAGACTAGGTCTTTCATGGTCAGTTTTGTTCAGACGCTCCTGTCTGCATGTGCTTTGGTAATAACAAGGTCCGACAGGTTCTGTCAGGAGAGGCCATTGTTAGCCTCCCACCCTGCTGTTGTGACAAGAACATTGTGGGGATATTTCCCAGGCATCTGGCTTCCCACCGTTTGGAACATACAGACCCACCGACCGAACCACTCTGTCTGGGTGCAGCTGCCTGTACCCACCTGCATCTACTCTTCAGCTCCATGGCACACACAGTACAGATGGCCTATGGCCTTGTCATAACATTTGGGCCAGTTTTAAACAGGGGTTGGAACAGGTTCAGGGAACAAAACCGAAAACCAGAAAATAACAAAACAATTTGCTGAACAGAATCAGAACCGGGAACGAAAGTGATCTATGCTGTTCCAGAACCGCTATTTTAAAAGCATGGGAACCGGTTAATAATCTTATTTTACATACCAGACATTTTTTCCAGTCCCACAAAAAGATGCAACAAAGTGCCTGTGGAAAGCCCTCACTCTGTCCCTCAGAAACTTCTCCCAGTGCCTGCCAGCTGAAAATCTTTGCCAGTGTGCATGTGTAGGCTACCTGTCCCTGCCCTTTTCAAAGCATAGACTGCTGTAGCCTGCTGACATTACAAGCGTGATTCAGAAATTAGGGAGAGATATATAATTGGAGAAGAATGGATTAACTTTTTCAATGCTAGTTAAGGATGCTATAGTTATCACGTTTCCCATTGGATTTATTAACTTCAAAAAGGTAAGACGTGTTGTTATTTAAATTCTGGTGCTACTCTGCACACACAAGCTTGTTAGCTAAGTAGCTAGCTCGCTCTGGTCCAACTTAAGCCAACCCTCAGAATTTCAAAGACATTTAAAGTTTATTCATAGAAGCCCCTCCTCCGTAGGGGTAATTCTGTGGGCACAATTCAGATAATGCAAGTCATAACATGATGCCCAGCACTTCAAGCCAAGCCTCCTCCACCACTCTCTCAAAATGTCAGTTGCATCTCGCGCCGTACACTTGTCTGTCCAATCGATATAGCTCCATAGCAAGTTGTTCTATTGACACTGATTGCTGAAGTAATTTAATGTTGAGCTAAATGTACAAAATAAATTGATTTCAGAAGTTTAAAAAGGAACAGAACGGAACGCTATAAACCGTAACTTATTTTGGGTTCTAACCATTTCAAAACTTTATTTTGCTGCTTGGAACAGTGGAAAGGAACGAAAAACAAGATGGTTCTATTCAGAACTAAATGACTGGAAAATAATTTAGGTTCCAACTCCTGGTTTCAAAGGATAAAGTAGAGTAGTCATAGTTTCATTAAAAGCCAAAACACTAAACATTTCAAATACTTTGGAATACAAAAGGGTGGCAGGTGGTCTAAATGTTATTATTCTTTCCAATTAATAAAGGAGTAACAAGTTGGATAGCGATGAATGAATAATGACTTGGTTACAAGGTTCCTGCTGAGATAACACTGTGAGACAAGGATCTATGTGACATAAGCTGGAGGCCAGCCTCTCTAAACATGCTGACTGTCTGATGCCACCCCATAGGGCCTCTCTGCCAAGGCTCTGCTCCCCCAAGGCACTGTCCTGTTACAACCTGCTCTTCAGAACTACACGTGACATCAGGGCTGCTCTGTGATTGGACTGCAGGGAACAGGGTATCCCATCCTAGAGAACAATAAAGTCCGCTGTTTCCTTTTCCCCCTCACCACTCTAAAGGAACTGTATCAGGAACTGTATCTGTGCACTGTGAACCTGGAAATAGATGTGTATATAAATAAAAGACAGAGATAGCTGACATAGGTGATATGGATATGTGATAGGTGAGACAGGTGATATGTGACCCGATTCAGGAAACTAGGCATATGTCGCAAGTCACAACTTCACAGGAGAGTTGTTTGAACGGGAAAAATATTTGAGCAATCAAAATGCGTTTTTTTTGCAGAAATACCTTCTTGAACATGTGAACTTTCATTTGCCTTAATGTCAAACTAGTATGCCATCTGTAAATACGAATACAATTGTTAAATTACAAGCCTAGTTGGTTTAGCAACAGAAAAAGTGAGCAACCTTCCCCGCTAGCCATGATCGGCTGAGATAATGAGTGGGCTAGACATGCCGAGAGATGAGTTTGGATTGGTCTGCCATATAGCACGTGTCTGTCTATTGGAGCTGGTCAGTATGTCAAAGTTTTGGTATTTTTCCTCATTTTCAACAGTGTGTGGGTCTCTATCTCTTCTAGAAACCCCCACAAAGCATACACAGCTAACGCATCCTATGGAGCATGTAAAGAAAGACAGGGCCATTCAGTGGTGCGGTTGAAAATGGAAAGTTATGGGTGGTGAGAGACCCACCCTCCAGAGAGCAATTAGGAGAGTATGCAGCAGACGGTGAGAAAAAGCTAAAAGGTCCAATTGCACAGAAACAGGCCATACAATTAGTGTCAATTGAATAGAACATCAGGAAATGGGTCTATTTTGGTAGTGCTGTGTGTCTCATCTTTCTGCAACGTGCATCTTAGCAACATAAGCAGTCTAGTTTCGACCAATTATAGAGGTTAGAAAGAATATCATGGGATTTGAAAATGTGAATTAAGCAAGGAAAACATAAATGAGAGATGAGAATTTAAAATGGTGGAGATCCGCAAATCAAATATTTTGAATAGCAACAGGCAAGAATTACTGTCACTCCAGGATAACACATTCAAGCTGCACTCAATAAAGGTAGCATCACTGGACAATCAAGTGTTGTAACAGAATAAAAGAGTAAGCCTTCTCTTATGGATGGAGTCCCATCTTTCAAGAACAGGTGTGGTTATTACACCATGCACCGCCTTGTCACAGATCCCCCTTTGCTTTTAATCACATTTGTCCTGGGGAAACACACGGCTAAAAAGCTGACTTCCCAGAGGAGGGACACTGCCGCTGGCAGCTGCTCACCAGTCACAGACATAGTAGCAGAAACAGTCAGATATGGACAGGAAGCTCAGTGTTGAAACAGCACCCTGCATTCACCAATCTGCCTCACTAACACGTTTATTTGGAACTCGCACATGGCCGAGAGGCCTGTTTGAAGTCCCACTAATCCTCTTTTCAGGTAAATTGTGTTGACCATAAACAACTGACAACTCAGAAAAAACGTAGAGATTCAGCACTCACAGCTCAGCCAGCGTTTAGTCCATCCAGCACCATGGACAGCGTTAATTAACACAACCAGGGCCGGATATAGAAATCATAGCCCCTCCCACTCACTCTTCAATTTACTGTTGAAGAAAAATACCCTTTATAATAAAACCACAATAACATTTGCGATGTGGCATAGGCTACAGTTGAGCAGAGGCATTTTTTGAATTTCCACACATGGAGAACATTTGTTAACTGGGTCCAGAACCAATTTGGCCTTTTAAAAACGCATTTCATGAAGTTCTACAGCATTTACATGATAGAAGACATTAGCTGAATCTTTTTTAATACCACATAAATTATCGAAATGAGTGTGTAGTCTGACACTGACAAACAGATCAATCTTGTCTTGAATTCAAACAAACAATACCCCAGGCCAATGAAGCGACACACATATTGTATAATATTAGGAGGATATATATATATATATATACAGTTGAAGTCGGAAGTTTACATACACCTGAAATAGATTTAAACTCAGTTTTTCACAATTCCTGACATTTAATCCTAGTAAAAATTCTCTGTCTTAGGTCAGTTAGGATCATCACTTTATTTTAAGAATGTGAAATGTCAGAATAATAGTAGAGAGAATGATACATTTCAACTTTTATTTCTTTCATCACATTCCCAGTGGGTCAGAAGTTTACATACACTCAATTAGTATTTGCCTTTAAATTGTTTAACTTGGGTCAAACGTTTCGGGTAGCCCACAAGCTTCCCACAATAAGTTGGGTGAATTTTGGCCCATTCCTCCTGACAGAGCTGGTGTAACGGAGTCAGGTTTGTAGGCCTCCTTGCTCGCACACGCTTTTTCAGTTCTGCCCACACATTTTCTCTAGGATTGAGGTCAGGGCGTTGTGATGGCCACTTCAATACCCTGACTTTGTTGTCCTTAAGCCATTTTGCCACAACTTTGGAAGTATGCTTGGGGTCATTGTCCATTTGGAAGACCCATTTGCGACCAAGCTTTAACTTTCTGACTGATGTCTTGAGATGTTGCTTCAATATATCCACATAATTTTACTTCCTCATGATGCCATCTATTTTGTGAAGTGAACCAGTCCCTCCTGCAGCAAAGCACCCCACAACATGATGCTGCCACCCCCGTGCTTCACGGTTGGGATGGTGTTCTTCGGCTTGCAAGCCTCACACTTTTTCCTCCAAACATAACGATGGTCATTATGGCCAAACAATTCTGTTTTTGTTTCATCAGACCAGAGGACATTTCTCCAAAAAGTACGATCTTTGTCCCCATGTGCAGTTGCAAACCGTAGTTTGGCTTTTTTATGGCGGTTTTGGAGCAGTGGCTTCTTCCTTGCTGAGCGGCCTTTCAGGTTATGTTGACACGGAGCCCTGCTGATCCGTCTGCCGATGTAATAGCATGAGGGGGCCACAACAGACTTTCTTCCGTCGCGACGTCCCTCCAAGGACCTTCTGTTAGCTTGCTAGCCCCGGCCCGCAAGCTGCCTGAAGCCACTCACGGGACTCCTATGATCACTCGGTTTACCCTCACTGTATCCACATCCTACCATACCTTTGTCTGTACATTATGCCTTGAATCTATTCTACCATGCCCAGAAATCTGCTCCTTTTACTCTCTGTTCTGAACGTACTAGACGACCAGTTATTTTAGCCTTTAGCCGTACCCTTATCCTACTCCTCCTCTGTTCCTCTTGTGATGTTAATCCAGGCCCTGTAGTGCCTAGCTCCACTCCCATTCCCCAGGCGCTATCATTTGCTGACTTCTGTAACCGTAAAAGCCTTGGTTTCATGCATGTTAACATTAGAAGCCTCCTCCCTAAGTTTGTTTTATTCACTGCCCTAGCACACTCTGCCAACCCGGATGTCCTAGCCGTGTCTGAATCCTGGCTCAGGACGACCACCAAAAACCCTGAAATTTCCATCCCTAACTATACCATTTTCCGACAAGATAGAACTGCCAAAGGGGGTCGGTGTTGCAATCTACTGCAGAGATAGCCTGCAGAGTTCTATCTTACTATCCAGGTCTGTACCCAAACAATTTGAGCTTCTACTTTTAGAAATCCACCTTTCCAGAAACAAGTCTCTCACAAGTCTCTCACTGTTGCCGCTTGCTATAGACCACCCTCTGCCCCCAGCTGTGCCCTGGACACCATATGTGAACTGATTGCCCCCATCTGATTGCCCCCATCTATCTTCAGAGCTCGTGCTGCTAGGTGACCTAAACTGGGACATGCTTAACACCCCGGCCATCCTACAATCTAAGCTTGATGCCCTCAATCTCTCACAAATTATCAATGAACCCACCAGGTACAACCCCAAATCCGTAAACAAGGGCACCCTCATAGATATCATCCTAACCAACTTGCCTTCCAAATACACCTCTGCTGTTTTCAACCAAGATCTCAGCGATCACTGCCTCATTGCCTGCATCCGTAATGCGGTCAAACGACCACCCCTCATCACTATCAAACGCTCCCTAAAACACTTCAGCGAGCAGGCCTTTCTAATCAACCTGACCCGCGTATCCTGGAAGGATATTAACCTCATCCCGTCAGTAGAGGAAGCCTGGTCATTCTTTAAAAGTGCCTTCCTCACCATTTTAAATAAGCATGCCCCTTTCAAAAAATGTTGAACCAGGAACAGATATAGCCCTTGGTTATCTCCAGACCTGACTGCCCTTGACCAGCACAAAAACATCCTGTGGCGTTCTGCATTAGCATCAAATAGCCCCCGTGATATGCAACTTTTCAGGGAAGTCAGGAACAAATATACACAGGCAGTTAGGAAAGCTAAGGCTAGCTTTTTCAAGCAGAACTTTGCATCCTGTAGCACAAACTCAAAAAAGTTCTGGGACACTGTAAAGTCCATGGAGAATAAGAGCACCTCCTCCCAGCTGCCCACTGCACTGAGGCTAGGAAACACTGTCACCACCGATAAATCCGCGATAATTGAGAATTTCAATAAGCATTTTTCTACGGCTGGCCATGCTTTCCACCTGGCTACCCCTACCTCGGTCAACAGCCCTGCACTCCCCACAGCAACTCGCCCAAGCCTCCCCCATTTCTCCTTCACCCAAATCCAGATAGCCAATGTCCTTAACTTCTTATGGCTGCAGGGGCAGTATTGAGTAGCTTGGATGAAAGGTGCACAGAGGTGCCCAGAGTAAATGGCCTGCTCCTCAGTCATAGTTGCTAATATATGCATATTATTATTAGTATTGGATAGAAAACACTCTGAAGTTTCTAAAACGGTTTGAATTATGTCTGTGAGTATAACAGAACTCATATGTGATGAAATTAACATCAGACCAGGAAACGTGAGGCGAGAGCTACGTGTTTTAAATGGTTGGAACTCTGAACCTCAACACGAGGTGAAGTAATAAACTCACCTTCCTTTAGACCAGAGAGACGAAGAGCTGCAGCTCATGTCCATTGTGGTCCGAATCCTGAATACCAACAAGAGGAGGAAGAGGAGAGACGCTCATCTCAGACAATCACTGGTACAGCTGATAAGCTGTCTTAAGTCAGATATCAAGAAAAGTGAATTTAAGTGAGACCATCCTACTACGATCATCACCAATGGGAACCCTTGACATGGCTGGTTATCTTCCAGAGTGAACAAGAGTAGAAGACGGGAAAAGGGTGACCCCTTTTGGACAATCAGAGCCATACAGCTATAAGGCCAATAACTTTCCGAGAAGGCCTGGTTCCGACCGAGATAAACGACGAACGAAGCCCCCCCCCCCGTCATACCTTGTCAGTCCACTAGGGTCCTTTTTCTCATTTAAGATCCAAGAAGGTTACGATCGTTCAGAGTTAAGAATGAGTATTTGATTAGAGGTAATGATTAATAAGATGAATGTTTATTGATGTTATAGGTATAGACCTTATAGAGTTTCATTCGGGAGATGGTAAAGCTCTAAACAACTTCTTCCGTGGTGCCCCAAAACCGAATGAGTTAATTGTTACATGATTAACAGTACTCAGATTAATGAAAGTAAAGTCATGACACCACAATGCAACAAGCTGTTTATTTGGCGAGCATGCTAGCAACTGGTAACTGCCAAAATAAAGCTAACACTTGAGTAAATGATAGAAATAAATAATATGTCATGGTGCATTTTTCCTGACATGGTTTAGGTTCACTTGTAGAATCTATGCCAAGGATTATTGACGCTGTTCTGGCAGCTCCTGGTGGCCAAACACCCATTTAAGACACTATATTGGAGTTTCCTTTATTTTGGCAGTTACCTGTATGTGATTGTGATAACATTTTATCCACAGTTATTTTTAGAAACTATTGATCCATTGTGGCCAAAATGATGCTTTCTGGTGTATTTTGAACACGGAGAGCGTGCTCCTGATAAAATAATAACAGGAGGCCCAAGAGGCAAAAAAGTAATACAAAATAATAAGAATTATTTTACTATTTTTTTTTGCCTCTTTGCCTCTTGGGCGTAGCCCCTGACTCACACACTTGACCAGTCAAATGTATAAATTATTACGTTTATTTTTATTTTTGTATTAATCAGTTACCCAATCAAGGCAGGACCCTCCCTACCACCTATCCTTCCCCCATCTGACAATTAGCAGAGCGGCAGCAGGTTGTCTACACTCATTGAGAGCGAGCTCCTGAATCTTCCTGTGGTTGGCGGTTGCAGTAATAAAATAATATATATATATATTACATATAGTATACAAATTACATGAGTATTATTATTATTACATGAGTATACAAAACACTAAGGGCACCTGCTCTTTCCATGACATAGACTGACCAGGCGAATCCAGGTGAAAGCTCACTTGTTAAATCCACTTCACCGGTTTGTGTCAAGAACTGCAACGCTGCTGGGTTTTCACGCTCAAAAGTTTCCCGTGTGTATCAAGAATGGTCCACCACCCAAAGGACATCCAGCCAACTTGACACAACTGTAAGAGGCATTTTCAGTTAACATTGGCCAGCATCCCTGTGGAACACTTTTGACACCTTGTTGAGTCCATGCCCTGATGAATTGAGGCTGTTGTGAGGGCAAAGGGGGGTGCAACTCAATATTAGGAAGGCATTCCTAATGTTTTGTACACTCAGTGTATACTGTATATATCTTATTTCCTTTATTGATGTATTTTTTTCATTATTTTCAGCCCCGGTAAGCCCCTGCATTAATCCGGCCTTGAACATGACTCAGCCAGTGTAGTCATTTCAGCACCATGGACAGGGCAGATGACTCAGCCAGTGTAGCCAATTCAGCACCATGGACAGGGCAGATGACTCAGCCAGTGTAGTCAATTCAGCACCATGGACAGGGCAGATGACTCAGCCAGTGTAGTCAATTCAGCACCATGGACAGGGCAGATGACTCAGGGTACATACAGAGTGCTGGCTGCTTCCTGTGCATAAGGAAGCACCAGAGACGGAAGAGGAAGCGAGACATCCCACACCCTCATTTTTTTTGGTTCATATACAGTCAATGAACTAGATAGACCATACCTAGCTGCTATTGCATTTTTGTCAATGGGAGAGACACCCATTAAGTTGACATTTTTTTCCGATGCTAAACGGCCTGAGTAAGCACCATCTTTTGAAGCACATGAAGAGAGGTCAGTCTCATTAGGTTATGGGGGAGGTGGGCCAAGGTTAGTGCAACATGGTGAACAGACTTGTGTGCATGATATGCACACAATAATGCCTTAACTCCGGGGGTCTCATCCATGGATACCAAGAATGTACAATCTTTCAACATTTTATATACAGCACAGCAGACAATGCAATTTCCCAATGCTATTATTACGAATGAATCCAAAGCACTAGCCTTTATCACTGCATGCTAACTAAGTAGCATAATGGGCCACAGCTGGGGGGGAGGCAAATTTCATGTGAGTATTAATCAAGCAGACGGGTGGGTTCAGCTAATTACTCTAGGAAGGGTTCCAGCTCTTTACCTTCTCATCAGCCAAGCTTCTTTGTCTCTCCTCAAATGATGAAATCAAATGATCCTTTAGCTTGTCACTTACATTTTTTTCTGCAAATCTCTTGTTAAAAGGGATTGTTTGAACATGTCGCTATGTCCAATAATCAGTCGCGACTCCCCTGCTTCCTAACGGCTAAACAGCTCCATCACACACCAGACGGATATACAGCATCACATTTTGTTCCATGCAAGAAGATTATGCCTCAGATCCAGGGGTAACAATACATATTTCAATTTGACACTTTATTACCCTCTACATTTTTACAAATAAAGTCCTTCCATTTGCAGATGCAATGTTTTAGGGAAGCTTGCCATAGTATTTTTGACAGGTATTGAAACAGGTACACATTTTTTCTATCAGCTTTTCAGCTCATCACACCTAAATGTCATCACACCTAAATGGCCGTCAAACTCCTTTCGTCCATCATGCTCATCCTGACAGAGAGGGCTTTTTCTGGGCCCAACTACTGCTTCATCCCACAGGCCCTCAGAGCGAAAGAGAGAGAAAGAGAGAGAGAGGGGGAGGGGCCCGGGGGGTACCAGGTGGAAACTCTTTGCTCTGTAACTAACCAAAGCCTACTTTATGTCAGTAAATTAATCACCCAACCCTGTGCTGGGAATAATCTATACACTCACTCAGAGGAGGCCTCCACTCAGACTGCCAGACACCAGCGCTGGCACACACACATGCTGGCACACACACATGCTGGCACACACACACGCTGGCACACACACACACGCTGGCACACACACACACACACACACACACACACACACACACACACACACACACACACACACACACACACACACACACACACACACACACACACACACACACACACACACACACACACACACACACACACACACACACACACACACACATCAGTGAGCAGCTCCTGCCTGAAGACCCTGTGGATCCAACCCTAGACTCCGTGGCTTAGTGACTAATGGCTTACAATGGGGAAACCCGCCTCTGGTGCCTAAACTGCAGCAAGTTGAGTGCAGGAGGAAAGACAAGACATGCTGCATATCATATATTCTGTTACTTGCATTCATCCTATCATCCAGTGCTCTCTCTCTCTGAGAGGGGGATAACCTGAAGCCAACAGCTCAGCTCAACACAGTGCTGCACCTCCTTCTGAACGCTGTCACGTTCATGACCAATTGGATTAGAGGTTGTTGTTGGTGGTGGTAATTTAGTTACTGCAGAAACCTTCTCCTAGAGCAACAACCATGACAGGAGAAGCAACATTTTTACGGTGGCAAAAGATGCCATCATACTATATTAGACATAGCTTTGATCTAAGCATAAATCCTTATTTGACATGTTACACCTCTTCCTCAGAATGAAGCTATAATTATTATTTTTTTGAATAACCTGGGCATAAAATGTAATCTATAAGGCAGTTTACTCTCTCAAGTTCTATCCTCTACCATCTCTGGTTCTTTATTGGTAACAAATAAACAATCTATGAAAATAAGAGGGTCATAAACAATAAACCAACACAGGATCTATACGCATGCTGTTTCAAAAAGAGTGAATGAATTTATCCTCAGCAGATTCCCTAACACATACTGTATATAGTCTATAGTGTCAATGCTGCCGCTGACTCTCAAATCAACCGTAGATTCCCTTGTTGTCAGCTAACCAGGTAGCTTCTCGTGTTCCTTATACAGTATAATTGTAACAGGGCTGTTGAAGAAACAAACACACTCCCCCTGGGGAACAAGCTACTCCTTTAACCGCCATCTGGGTCAGCTGTGTTTGGGCTCGGACTCAAACAGGGACATAACATACACTATATATACACAAGTATGTGGACAACCCTTCAAATTAGTGGATTCAGCTTTTTCAGCCACACCCGTTGCTGACAAGTATATACAATCGAAGCACACAGCCATGCAATCTCCAAAGACAAACATTGAAGTAGAATGGCCTTACTGAAGAGTTCAGTGACTTTCAATGTGGCCCTGTCGTAGGATGCCACCTTTCCAACAAGTCAGTTCGTCAAATTTATGCCCTGATAGATCTGCCCCGGTCAACTATAATTGCGGTTATTGTGATGTGGAAACGTCTAGGAGCAACAACGGCCACACAAGCTCACAGAACGGGACCGCCGAGTGCTGAAGCGGGTAGTGTATTAAAATCATCTGTCCTCGGTTGCAATACTCACTACCGAGTTCCAAACTGCCTCTGGAAGCAACGTCAGCACAAGAACTGTTCGTCGGGAGCTTCATGAAATGGGTTTTCATGGCCAGACATCCGCACACAAGCCTAAATTCACCATGAGCAATGCCAAGTATCGCCGCCATTGGACTCTAGGAGCAGTTGAAACGCGTTCCCTGGAGTGATGAATCATGCTTCGCCATCTGGCAGTCCGATGGACGAATTTGGGAATGCCAAGAGAATGCTACATGCCCCAATGCATAGTGCGAACTGTCAAGTTTGGTGGAGGTGGAATAATAGTCTGGGGATGTTTTTAATGGTTCGGGCAATCTTAACGCCACAGCATACAATGACATTCTAGACGATTCTGTGCTTCCAACTTTGTGTCAACAGTTTGGGGAAGGCCCTTTCCTGTTTCAGCATGACAATGCCCCTGTGCACAAAGCGAGGTCCATACAGAAATGGTTTGTTGAGATTGGTGTGGAAGAACTTGACTGGCCTGCACAGAGCCCTGACCTCAACCCCATCAAACACCTTTGGGATGAATTGGAACATTGACTGCGAGCCATGCCTAATTGCCCAACATCAGTGCCCGACCTCACTAATGCTCTTGTGGCTGAATGGAAGCAAGTCCCAGCAGCAATATTACAACATCTAGTGGAAAGCCTTCCCAGAAGAGTGGAGGCTGTTATAGCAGCAAAGGGGGGACCAACTCCATATTAATGGCCATGATATTGGAATGAGATGTTTGACGAGCAGTTGTTCACATACTTTTGGTCATGTAGTGTATCTGACTTAAAGGCTTCTTTAGAAAATAGCACACACCACGCTACTGTTTGGCTCAGCATCTGCTATCCTAGTGTTAAACAGCTAGGGTAACATAGCATGCGTGCACTGTGAATATTGAATTAATAATGAATTCAGATGAAACAGTTTAACTGCATCGCTTTCTACTGGAACTCTAATTGCAAGTAATGAGCTAGAGGTCAACGAAGCATTTGCCAGTGGGATGTACTGCCATAACAATCTCTGCCCCCTGCTGTTTTAATGAGCAAACACTGGCATTGTTTCTCTCCTGCTAATCCAGATGCATGGTGCATACTTTCCTGGCACTAATCATAGATATCATGAGTAATAATTGCCATATGTCCTTTTCTACGGCAATTGACAGACATTTTATCAATTAACACAGTCTTTCTAAGCACCTCAATTAGTCCTCCAAAATCTCCAGCAAGAGCATTTCAGGATTCTGTACAGTCAGCCTATGAGCTCATCCTAAGCCTTTGTTCTAAACCCCAATAGAAAAGGGGACCTAATCCCTGATCCTTTACCCTATCCCATAGTACCCCCCCACACCTTCCTGTCCTTACTATGTGCAGCTGCAGGTAGTCTCCCAGTCCACTGGTGCTCTCCACTCTGACCAAGATGGCGTCTTTCTGCTGAGTACTGAAGCCCACAGCTAGGCGGTCAGCTCTGGTGCTCGGCCTCTCATTAGGGGCCCAGGTGTACGTGATGAGGGCTCCTCCTCTCCCAAAGATATACGTGGTCCCAGCTAAGGAAAAATGGAGACAAACAGAAATATTAGAAGGAGATTGAGAGATGGGGACAGGAAATTGAGGGAGAAGGGGGAGACATTATTAGAGAGAGAGATAAGAGTTGTTAGAGAGCGTTCCTTCATGTCAGGATACATTTTTTTATTTGTTCCCATCAGAGCTTACTATCTTTACAGAGATTTCTCTTCAGTAACAGTCAAACTAAATTTAGCAGCCTATTTTCTTTCCCGGTACAAGACTGTGACAGCTTCATCACATTCCCTAACACAAGCCATTATTCCCTTTGCAGAATCAACATGTCATACACCGGTGCATCAAGACTGACACCAACAGGCTCTTGAACAGCTTCTATTCCCAAGCAATCAATACAACTGATAAATAGCTAACAAAATAGCTACACGGACCGAGTTTACCTTGTATCTTTATTGACCTTTTATTTCAGTATTTGCACTGTCTCTATGCCCACTCACAGGGCCCTACACACTCACACACACTGTCACTCCAACAAACACACTGTCACTCCAACACACACACAAACACTCACTCCATCATCTGTTCACTCACACATAATATGCACATACATTTATACTGACTCTACACACCCACTCACATACAAGCTGCTGCTACTCTGTTTATCTTATATCCTGTTGCCTAGTCCCCTTACCCCTATACATATCTACCTCCATCACTCCAGTATCCCTGTCACCTTACCCCTATACATATCTACCTCCATCACTCCAGTCACCTTACCCCTATACATATCTACCTCCATCACTCCAGTGTCCCTGTCACCTTATCCCTATACATATCTACCTCCATCACTCCAGTATCCCTGTCACCTTACCCCTATACATATCTACCTCCATCACTCCAGTATCCCTGTCACCTTACCCCTATACATATCTACCTCCATCACTCCAGTATCCCTGTCACCTTACCCCTATACATATCTACCTCCATCACTGCAGTATCCCTGTCACCTTACCCCTATACATATCTACCTCCATCACTCCAGTATCCCTGTCACCTTACCCCTATACATATCTACCTCCATCACTCCAGTATCCCTGTCACCTTACCCCTATACATATCTACCTCCATCACTCCAGTATCCCTGTCACCTTACCCCTATACATATCTACCTCCATCACTCCAGTATCCCTGTCACCTTACCCCTATACATATCTACCTCCATCACTCCAGTATCCCTGTCACCTTACCCCTATACATATCTACCTCCATCACTCCAGTATCCCTGTCACCTTACCCCTATACATATCTACCTCCATCACTCCAGTATCCCTGCACATGCAAATAATGATATTAGAACGGACTTTTTTAATATTTCCTGTATATATTATACTTACTTACTTTATTGTGTATTTCATATTTCTTATTCTTGTTTCTTTGTGTGCGTGTTTCCAGTGATACATTGTTATTGCTTATTCCCCCAAGTTACCCCACAATGTCACTTTTCAAATTTCAGCACACATTTAAAACACTAAAACAGACACAGCCCATAATCGCAAAAACATTTATGCATTCGTGTGCTTTTCTTGTGTCCTGTTGGAACATTATTATACAGGAATTGTATCACACCTACCACTTCCATGAATGGTGTAGTCTGTCAGTTGAGCTGACATTGATCTGGCATTAGGTTATGTAAACCTGCCAGTACTGCAGAGTGGGCAAGGTGCCACCATGTGGAAACATGCCAGCAGAACTGTAAACACAAGGCTATTGAGTTGCAGTATGCTGCAGTAGTACGTCTTGCCCTGCCCAGGGAGTCAACACTGTGCATTGAGTTAAACTGACATGAATAATTCATGTGGACGTATGGGAGTTAGCAATGAATCACACTGAATACTGTGAATCACACTAAATACTATGAATCACACTGAATACTATGAATCACACTGAATACTGTGAATCACACTGAATACTGTGAATCACACTGAATACTATGAATCACACTGAATACTATGAATCACACCGAATACTGTGAATCACACTGAATACTATGAATCACACTGAATACTGTGAATCACACTGAATACTGTGAATCACACTAAATACTATGAATCACACTGAATACTATGAATCACACTGAATACTATGAATCACACTGAATACTGTGAATCACACTGAATACTATGAATCACACTGAATACTGTGAATCACACTGAATACTGTGAATCACACTGAATACTGTGAATCACACTGAATACTATGAATCACACTGAATACTATGAATCACACTGAATACTATGCATCACACTGAATACTGTGAATCACACTGAATACTATGAATCACACTGAATACTGTGAATCACACTGAATACTATGAATCACACTGAATAGTATGAATCACACTGAATACTGTGAATCACACTGAATACTGTGAATCACACTGAATACTATGAATCACACTGAATACTGTGAATCACACTGAATACTATGAATCACACTGAATACTATGAATCACACTGAATACTGTGAATCACACTGAATACTATGAATCACACTGAATACTGTGAATCACACTGAATACTGTGAATCACACTGAATACTATGAATCACACTGAATACTATGAATCGCACTGAATACTGTGAATCGCACTGAATACTGTGAATCGCACTGAATACTGTGAATTGCACTGAATACTGTGAATCACACTGAATACTGTGAATCACACTGAATACTATGAATCACACTGAATACTGTGAATCACACTGAATACTATGAATCACACTGAATACTGTGAATCACACTGAATACTATGAATCACACTGAATACTGTGAATCACACTGAATACTATGAATCACACTGAATACTATGAATCACACTGATTCATGTCAAGATATGAATAACTTTAATGAGTCTCATACATACTGTATAATCCGCTTGACACTTATAACAATATATATCCCTATATATTTTTTGTTACCCCAAAATATATCTACAATATTAAAGCTGATCTACCCCCTAAAAAAATATTATAATAAAACAATAAAAAATAAACGCAGGGCCTCCAAAGTGGCGCAGTGGTCTAAGGCACTGCATCACAGTGCTAGCTGTGCCACTAGAGATCCTGGTTCGAGTCCAGGCTCTGTCGCAGCCGGCCGCGACCGGGAGACCCATTGGGCGGCGCACAATTGGCCCAGCGTCGTCCTGGTTTGGCCGGCCGGGATGTCTGTGTCCCATCGCGCTCTAGTGACTTTGTCCCAATGAGCTCTCGTAAAGTTTTAACTAGTCAGTGTCCGTACCCCCGTGAGGCCAGACAGTACATCAGGCGTCATGGAATTGCCCCTTTTCCACAGAGTATAAAAGTATTTCCTACAAAATTGACATTAAGTCAGCCGGGACGGAGTCCGCACGTTGGAATGGCTACAATTCTATAGACCATTAGACCAGAAAATATGGAGCTGAGGCTACAGAGGCCACGGAGACCATACAGGGTGTAGCGTAGGCTACACGGCTGGAAACGGTTCAACTTTGAGACGATCGATCACTACAGAATAAGAGCAAATCCTAGACGTAGAATTACTAGTCTGCAGCTGGAAATTACGGAACTCTAGTATGAGAAGACTGACAACCGCGAAAGCATCTATTCTATGCAACAACCATCTGTACGCCTGACATATCCATTACAACAGACACTATCCAGAGCCGCTGAGAAAGCTACAACCACGAAAGACATTGTGACTTCTGGGGAAGTTAACCAGAGACTCTCTGATGAACTGACTCTCCAGCAGATGGACCAGCAAATTCCAACAGAGAAGACAACGACATACGGGCGTAAATATATACATTGCAATTATTCTCGAATGAGCGGCCGTTCATGTGCAAAGGATTAGCATTTCAATTAATATAATTATCAACTGTGTGTAGTAAATCCATTTTGTCTCTCCCGCTCTTTTCCTGTCCCCACCCTTTTCCATTGTCTACCAAGCAGTCATACCGGTTTAGCCCACAAGGGACTTATAAATGCATTGTGTTAGTAACCAATATCTACTGTTTGTTTGTTATGTATTTCTGTGATTATTTAGTTAGCTAGTAAATAAATAATTAAGCCAATTTGTATATCGCTGATTCATCATTTAGGCTAGGGTTCGTGCAGATATCCAAGGGTTTACAATGTTCAGTAATGAGAACTAATGAGGTAATAATGATACATTAATAGAAGGCTAATCGATAAGATATGAAAATATCTGAAGAGTCGATTCGGGAAATAGAGACTCTATAAACATTTTCCCGTGGTGCCCCGACTTCCTAGTTAATTAAAGTTTGCATGATTAGTTTCATCACGTAATAATAATTACACATAAAGAATTAATTTGATAAAATAAGTCTTCACATTTAATGAGTCACAGACATGACAACCGTTGACACGACAACTGTTGACCAAACATAACCTGGTTAACATATTATCTAAGTATTTTCTACAACTGTTTTAATTAGCTTCATCAGAAGATTGACACATTATATTTCAGTTATGAGTGGTTCGTTCACCTCCACAGAACCCCAGGTTGGAAGGTCTGTTCCCCCTGTCGTTCTGGCGCTTGTGGCCCTCTACATGAGACGAGAGGATGTGAGGGGAATGATCTGGCAGCTAGTCCCCCAGGTGGAGCAGGGTTTGGGTGGCAGAACACAGAACACCTGCTCTCCTGGAACCTGAGAAATTTGCCAGTACTGCATGTGATAGAACCATGACAACCACAGCTAAAACCATGACAACCACAGCTAAAACCATGACAACCACAGCTCGTACGGAACATGAGGCTCACCCATTAAGTTACAGTGGGTGCCATGACCAGGGGTGAAGATGACCTCTCTTAGGAAGAAAGAGCATGTGAAACTGTCTTGCCTAATACTGTAGCTTTGTAGCCCTGCCTGTGTTGGGGAATTGGAACAGTGGGTGGGTGATGGGTTCTAACATTTTCTGTTGTGTGAAATGACTTGCATACTATTTGTAAACGAAAATATATCATGCAAAGAATATGGTGAGTAAGTAGGAAATAGCTTTCAGGTTGCAACTTGTATGTCCTTTTTCCAATACGAGTTGTAGTGGTGGTTGAATGACATGCAGTCTAGCGTGAGTACTTGCACTGAGCTAACATCATTCTGGGTCATGGTTTTTGTCTTCGATCAAAGTGAAATGAAGAAGAAGAAGATGATCAGAGGAACACCTGCTGCCAGTGCCCTCCAGTAGAATAAACACTACTACATGTGGGTCAGGCGAGCCTGGGGCCCTGTTCTAAAATTAATAGAGAGACTGACCCCAGGAGCAGCACTTTGATGCAGGCCTCACTGGAGAATGAGACTGTCTCTAGGCTCTGTGTGATGCAGGCCTCACTGGAGAATGAGACTGTCTCTAGGCTCTGTGTGATGCAGGCCTCACTAGAGAATGAGACTGTCTCTATGCTCTGTGTGATGCATGCCTCACTGGAGAATGAGACTGTCTCTATGCTCTGTGTGATGCAGGCCTCACTGGAGAATGAGACTGTCTCTAGGCTCTGTGTGATGCAGGCCTCACTGGAGAATGAGACTCTAAGCCAGGGCTCTCGAACCCTGTTTCTGGAGAGCTCCTGTCCTGTAGGTTTTCGCTCCAACCCTAATCTAGTGCACCTGATTCTGATAATAAGCTGGTTGATAAACTGAATCGGGTTAGTTACAACTGGGGTTGGAGTTAACCTACAGGATGGTACCTCTCCAGGAACAGGGTTGGAGAGCCCTAGCCTAGGCTGTTTTCCATTACCTAATTGGCTAGTAGTCATTAACGTCTTGCTGGTTGAGATAAAGACATATACAGTATGTCAGAAGTTTGTGCGCTATAATGAACAGCATAGTCCCAGTGCCACTGCTCAATCATTCTGGGCACGTGATGATATGCCTGTGGTCTCGACAGGTAGAATAATAATCTTCCATTTCACAGCTCAGTTCCTAATAAATCAAAACGATATTATTAAAAACACATCAATATTTCTGCTTGAGTTGTACAGAAAATTAATTGGTTGAGTTCTGCTCCTCTGGGTTCAGAAGGTTTAATGGAGAAATGATTGATGAGGTATATCATATTACTATTTAAATGAGTAAGGACACAGGCCTGCAAGCAGGCATACACAACATTCAGCAATAACACTTGTCTCTAGTATTCTGCTTTTGCATCGGTTGTTTGTACAGTTCTTTGTTCTTATGAGAGCATTGGCAATATATTGTCCCGCATTTAAACAGTACACCTATCAAGCACTCCTAAAGCATTGAGCTGAGCCACACACATGATTGTGATTCCTGACAGCATGTCATCCTGGCAGCATGTTAACCTCACACATCTGTGAAGACCAAGCAAGATTGTCACTCCTTCTCAGCCTCAGGACATTTTTTGCCTAAAAATGGAAATGGGTTGCAGCGCTTCCAGCTAATTCTGAAACGTGACAAACGTACATTTTTCCTGTACCATAGGTCAATATTTTGATCAAAGATTTAGTACTAACTTATATACTTAGATTGCCAATCAGCATAACAATATGATGGGACTTAAATTCCAGTGAGTAGAAGACACCATTTGATTGAAGGTTTCATTTTGAAACAGTAGCTAGACTACAGATTAGAACCATGACTTATATTTAACACAGGAGTTTGCCTGATCTTGTGGTACCTACTTAAGCTGGCAGACACAGGATGTCTTGATAAGTCTATTCCTTACACATAACGCTCACATCCAAATACCAATATCATACTAGATTATTCAGATAATCCTATTGGGTGTTGCAGTCACACACAGAATCAGTATTTTTGTTTGTTGACGAGATAGAAGCTGGATCAAATCTAGATAATTTCTGCACACCCAGTCACATGAAGGTATATCAAACATTTTTCAAACAGATTCTGGACAATCTCAGTTTTAGTCAAAGCAACAAACTATTTCAACATATTTTATGATGTGGCACTAATGGCAAGGGCTGCGGAGAGGGTTTGTCTAAAATGGAGAGGGTTCGTCTAAAGTGGAGAGGGTTCGTCTGAAGTGGAGAGGGTTCGTCTAAAGTGGAGAGGGTTCGTCTAAAGTGGAGAGGGTTCGTCTGAAGTGGAGAGGGTTCGTCTAAAGTGGAGAGGGTTCGTCTAAAGTGGAGAGGATTCGTCTAAAGTGGAGAGGGTTCGTTTAAAGTGGAGAGGGTTCGTCTAAAGTGGAGAGGGTTCGTCTAAAGTGGAGAGGGTTCGTTTAAAGTGGAGAGGGTTCGTCTAAAGTGGAGAGGGTTCGTCTAAAGTGGAGAGGGTTCGTTTAAAATGGAGAGGGTTCGTCTAAAGTGGAGAGGGTTCGTCTGAAGTGGAGAGGGTTCGTCTAAAATGGAGAGGGTTCGTCTAAAGTGGAGAGGGTTCGTCTAAAGTGGAGAGGGTTCATCTAAAGTGGAGAAGGTTCGTCTAAAGTGGAGAGGGTTCATCTAAAGTGGAGAGGGTTCGTCTAAAGTGGAGAGGGTTCGTCTGAAGTGGAGAGGGTTCGTCTAAAATGGAGAGGGTTTGTCTAAAGTGGAGAGGGTTCGTCTAAAGTGGAGAGGGTTCGTCTAAAGTGGAGAGGGTTCGTCTGAAGTGGAGAGGGTTCGTCTAAAATGGAGAGGGTTCGTCTAAAATGGAGAGGGTTCGTCTAAAGTGGAGAGGGTTCGTTTAAAGTGGAGAGGGTTCGTTTAAAGTGGAGAGGGTTCGTCTGAAGTGGAGAGAGTTTGTCTAAAGTGGAGAGGGTTCGTCTAAAGTGGAGAGGGTTCGTCTGAAGTGGAGAGGGTTCGTCTAAAATGGAGAGGGTTCGTCTAAAATGGAGAGGGTTCGTCTAAAGTGGAGAGGGTTCGTTTAAAGTGGAGAGGGTTCGTTTAAAGTGGAGAGGGTTCGTCTAAAATGGAGAGGGTTCATCTAAAGTGGAGAAGGTTCGTCTAAAATGGAGAGGGTTCGTCTAAAGTGGAGAGAGTTTGTCTAAAGTGGGGAACTACGAACTAGACACTGGCCACATTTCACAGCTGAATGTGGAATCATCTACTTAAACGCTTTCCCACTGTTATGTGGAATAACACGACAAATGGGTTTCTATTAACCAACAGCACTGATACCAGAGAGCACTGTTATTAATGACCCAATGACAAGCACCAGAGAAGTATTTGTTCAAGTGGATTTTCAAGAGTCTCACTGGCTAGACAGCTGGACTGAAGGACTCTCATAGGGAGGAGGAAGCCAGTCCATATCAAATTACTCAGCTGTCCAAATCGTCAATACATTGGTGATGATAGGAGCTGCAGCCAAACAGCAAGACAGAGGAAGGGAGAGGGAGACCTGTCCATGTGCAGTGATGCATGTAGGGATTGCTATAGGTGTGATCCTTTGTGTTTACGCGATATCTGGAGGCATTATTTGTCTTGCCTGCATTTAGGAGTGTGTGTGCGCACATACGTGTGTGTTGTTTGTTTGTGTGTGTGTGTATGTGTGTTTAGTGTATATGTGATGAATATCCCATAATTGATTTCTGCTGAGGGTGTGTCTGACTGCTGAGGGTGTGTCTGACAGCTGAGGGTGTGTCTGACTGCTGAGGGTGTGTCTGACTGCTGAGGGTGTGTCTGACTGCTGGGGGTGTGTCTGACTGCTGAGGGTGTGTCTGACTGCTGGGGATGTGTCTGACTGCTGGGGGTGTGTCTGACTGCTGGGGGTGTGTCTGACTGCTGGCGGTGTCTGACTGCCAGGGGTGTGTCTGACTGCTGGGGGTGTGTCTGACTGCTGGGGGTGTGTCTGACTGCTGAGGGTGTGTCTGACTGCGGAGCGTGGGTGGTCTAACAGCTGAGGGTGTTCTAACAGCTGGGGGTGTGTCTGACTGCTGGGGGTGTGTCTGACTGCTGGGGGTGTGTCTGACTGCTGGGGATGTGTCTGACTGCTAAGGGTGTGTCTGACTGCTGGGGGTGTGTCTGACTGCTGGGGGTGTGTCTGACTGCTGACGGTGTATTTTTTGTCTTCCCTCTATCTATTGTTAAGTGGGTCAGCCAAGAGAGGAGGAGGTATGGAGTTCTGCCCCCCTGCACTGCACAACCATGCCTTAAAATAGAGCTCATTTGGCACTCTGGGGAAATATTGTGGGGGTGCATGAGTTCCTGTATGTAATTATTGCAACAGTAAATAAGACTCATAATGCCTCCAGTGTAAAACTCTCTGGTAATGTAAGAGTAGCATAGCAGCCAAGTCTAACAGAGGCAGAGAGAATTGTTGAGCTGTGAAAATCACCAGCCCTTTCTCTGCGTAGTGAGACCAAATTGTGTTTTTGGGTTTATCCTCTGATTAAAATGCAGCTTCCACAGCCCCCGTTTCCAGTCTCACTTTAACAGAATTTCACTTTTCCTTCTGTTAGCAGTTTAACACATTCTGTGGCAGCCTGGTCCTGCATGGCTCAGTTGGTAGAGGATGGCACTTGCATCACCAGGGTTGTGGGTTTGATTCCTGGGGCCACCCACACATAAAATATATGCAAATTTTGGATAAAAGCGTCTGCTAAATGGCATATATTATATTAGGATGCATTCTGTAACCATCAACAGGAGCTATAATATTGTACTAAAAGGCTAACAAATCTGGACATAGACATGGTCAGTATTAATGATTATATTGTATGCTTTGTACAGAGGTATAGAACAGTAGGCTTTTGCTCTAATACAATGTTGCCGTAATGATGCTCCCTAGAATTGAGAGGTGCCACAGCCTTCACAAGCAGAATCCTGTACCTAACTATGTTGCATTCAGACACTTTCCTCTCAGGGTATGACCTCACCGCAGGGTTTCAACAAGTTTTAAAATTAGCATGTTATTTCTCTGTCCTGTTCTTTACCATTTAGCACTGTGCTTTGTCTAATCTTATCTCTACTGCCGGCTACAATTATGGCTGTGGCAGTAGATGCCACGCTAGAGGTCAGGTTCAGCCTCTGTTTCAGACACTGATGACATACAGACTGGGACCTTGTTGAACTGCCCTCCACCTCCTCATTCAGATGAGGAGAGAAGAGGATTAACAAGTAGAGAAGAAGGTTGTGGTTCTGAATCACTACACTATTAGACAAAAAGGTGCTATCTAGAAACTAAAAGAGTCATTTGGCTGTCCCCATAGGATAACCCTTTTTGGTTCCATGTGGAACCTTTTTGGGATCCTTGTAGGACCCTTTCTACAGAGGGTTCTACATGGAACCAAAAAGGTTTCTCCCTGGAACCAAAAAGGGTTGTTCTATGGGGACAGCCAAAGAATCCGTTTGGAACCCTTTTTTCAAAGAGTGTACTAGGTGTTGATACTCTAAAGCCCCCCCCCCCCCCCCCCCCCGCTGCCTACAATTTACCAAAGAGGACTTAAACCTATTGAAACTGTAATCACCTTACTCTTTTTCCCATGACTACAGTGTACTTGGAATGGTTTAAGATGAAAATGGCTAGTCACCCTGGCCTGTATCATTTCTAAGCACAATGTGTGATAGGATTCTTCTAAATTCTCTAACAAAGGTCAATCAGTTATTAATTTACCTGGCTGGTGTTGGAAATGAGATGTGTAAGAGTGTCACGCCCTGACCATAGAGAGCCCTTGTTTCTCTATGGTGTAGTAGGTCAGGGCGTGACTAGGGGCTATTCTAGTTTATAATTTCTATGTTGTGTTCTAGTTTATAGTTTCTATGTTTGTGTTTTGTATGATTCCCAATTAGAGGCAGTTGGTAATCGTTGTCTCTAATTGGGGATCATATTTAAGAAGCTATTTTTTCCACCTGTGTTTGTGGGATATTGTTTTGTGTTTGTGCATCATCTAGTCATGTTTAGTTGTTTATTGATATATTTTGTTTTGTTTAAGTTTCTCTTTGAATTAAATATGTGGAACTCAACATCCGCTGCGCCTTGGTCCCGTTCTTACGACAACCGTGACAAAGAGTGCTGTGGTATGACGTGATGACATGGCTGCTAGTGTTTCAACCAGTCCACTAGGCTTACAAAGCCCAGAGGAACATCTGGACAACAAAGGTTGAGAGAAATCCTCCACCGTTTACCCGCCTGGTCTCTAGCTTTACAAGGCCACATGAAGACGGTTAATTCCATTGTATTACAGGATCTGAGCAAAGGACAATCTTTTGAATATTTAATGCTTCCAGAAGTGTTATGTTTTATTTATTACTGTGGTAGGAACAAGTTTTTCTCAGCAATATTTTGGGACACACATTTTCTTATAGGGATTTTGGAATGACAGAATTTATTACTGAGCTTCAAGCTGTGAACTTGCTGCCATTGCAGCTGGGCCCTAAACCTGGTGGCAGGTATATTAACAATGTTTCATTAACCTCATTCCCTGCCATCTGGCCACCACAAGACCACCATCTAACAAACAGGACAGGAAAGGCAGCACACCTAGCTAACAACTCAGTGGCCATGCTCACCTCCCACTATGTTGTAAGGTGAATGAGTTGACATACCTCTACACACACTCTCTCTTTCTCTGTGCTTCTCTTCCTCCACAGATTTCGACATACAGCAGTCTCTAACTCTATGGTCATAGACTCGATGAAGATCATCATTGACATCGAGCCGGTCTAGCAGATGCTGTCTTTGCATCTTCTGCTCCATTTGAAAAGGCTCCACCGTTCAAGAGCCTGAGCTCCACACAGAGCAAGCACCACCAGTCTCCAGACAGTTTAGGATCAATAGGTCTGGTAATAGGAGGGTGAAACCAAGACCAGGGAACTATGTTGCTCTTCTCACTGTAAAGCCTATGTAATATAGTGAATATATCTGTCATGCATATGGTCAAACTGATTAATAGGCCTGCTAATGAGCTTTTCTTGGCGACATAATTAGGTTTTCAGATTTACAGTGGAGAGGAGAGCATCTTCTGTTTACTGATGTACACACTGTAATGACTAATGCTGCTGAATCTCATCCATTATATCAGGAACCTCTACTGAAGACAGACAGAAATGTTTCATTCATCCTAACTTGGCATCCTCCGTTCAGAATGACAGTTAGATTTGAGTCATTTAGCAGACACTCTCATCCAGAGCGACTGACAGGAACAATCGGGGTATAGTGCCTTGCTCAAGGGCCCATCTACAGATTTTTTACCTTTCGGTTACTAGCCCAATGCTCTTAAACACTAGGCTCCCTGCCGCCCCTGCACTGCAAAGGTGCAAAATGGAGATGTGAAAATGAGAAGTACATGTTTCAGATGGGCTGTGTTGGTAGTGTTTTATTATGTACATGTTTCAGATGGGCTGTGTTGGTAGTGTTTTATTATGTACATGTTTCAGGTGAGCTGTGTTGGTAGTGTATCATTATGTTCATGTTTCAGGTGAGCTGTCTTGGTAGTGTATCATTATGTACATGTTTCAGATGGGCTGTGTTGGTAGTGTATCATTATGTACATGTTTCAGATGGGCTGTGTTGGTAGTGTATCATTATGTACATGTTTCAGGTGAGCTGTGTTGGTAGTGTATCATTATGTACATGTTTCAGATGGGCTGTGTTGGTAGTGTATCATTATGTACATGTATCAGATGGGCTGTGTTGGTAGTGTATCATTATGTACATGTTTCAGGTGAGCTGTGTTGGTAGTGTATCATTATGTACATGTTTCAGATCTGTACAAATGTAGAGCCGTCTCCTTCACTGTCCAGTAAAGGCTTTAGAGTGTGAAGGATGCACAGATTAAACATATATATAGTGGGAACAGTTACAGGATTCATGTTGTAGAGGGAAAAACGTGCTTTAATGTGTGCTGTATATTGTTTGTAGGTTTTACTGTGGGTAGACATGTTGTATGGATGGGAACATTGTGTTTGTTCCCATAGCTAAGAATACCCACTGTGCTTTTGTGTGCTGCAGTTTTCAGAAAGTCTGGTCCATTTAATGAGAGCTCAATCCGCACACAAGCACTGCTTTTTCTTTCTTTATTACCTTTATTTTAAGAGGGAAGACATATCTCTTATTCAAATGCGCCCTGTATAATACAACATAAATATACACTTTATACATACTATACAGTACCAGTCAATGGTTTGGCCACACATATTCATTCCAGGGTTTTTCTTTATTTTTACTATTTTCTACATTGTAGAATAATAGTGAAGACATCAAAACTATATAATAACACATATGGAGTCATGTAGTAACCAAAAAAGTGTTAAACAAATCAAAATATACTTTCTATTTGAGATTCTTCAAAGTAGCCACCCTTTGCCTTGATGCCAGCTTTGCACACTCTTGGCATTCTCTCAACCAGCTTCATGAGGTAGTCACCTGGAATGCATTTCAATTAACAGGTGTGCTTTGTTAAAAGTTCATTTGTGGAATTTCTTTCCTTTGTAATACGTTTGAGCCAATCAGCTGTGTTGTGACAAGGTAGGGGTGGTATGCAGAAGATAGCCCTATTTGGTAAAAGTCCAAGTCCATATTTTGGCAAGAACAGCTCAAATAAGCAAAGAGAAACGACAGTCCATCATTACGTTAAGACATGAAGGTCAGTCAATCCGGAAAATGTCAAGAACTTTTAAAGTTTCTTCAAGGGCAGTCGCAAAAAACAAAGCGCTACAATGAAACTGGCTCTCATGAGTATCGCCACAGGAAAGGAAAACCCAGAGTTACCTCTGCTGCAGAGGATATGTTCATTAGAGTTACTAGCCTCAGATTGCAGCCCAAATAAATGCTAAACAGAGTTCAAGTAACAGACACATCTCAACATCAACTGTTCAGAGGAGAATGTGTGAATCAGGCCTTCATGGTCAAATTGCTGCAAAGAAACCACTACTAAAGGACACCAATAATAAGAAGAGACTTGCTTGGGCCAAGAACCACGAGCAATGGACATTAGACCAGTGGAAAGCTGTCCTTTGGTCTGATGAGTCCAAATTTTAGATTTTTGTGAGACACAGAGTAGGTGAACAGATGATCTCAGCATGTGTGGTTCCTACCGTGAAGCATGGAGGAGGAGGTGGGATGGTGTGGGGGTGCTTTACTGGTGACACTGTCTGTGATTTATTTAGAATTCAAGGCACACTTAACCAGCATGGCTACAACAGCATTCTGCAGCGATATGCCATCCCATCTGGTTTGCGCTTAGTGGAACTATCATTTCTTTTTCAACAGGACAATGACCCAAAACACACATCCAGGCTGTGTAAGGGCTATTTGACCAAGGAGAGTGATGGAGTGCTGCATCAGATAAACTGGCCTCCACAATCAACCAACCTCAACCCAATTGAGATGGTTTGGGATGAATTGGACTGCAGAGTGAAGGAAAAGCAGCCAACAAGTGCTCAGCATATGTGGGAACTCCTTCAAGACTGTTGGAAAAGCATTCCTCATCAAGCTGGTTGAGAGAATGCCAAGAGTGTGCAAAGCTGTCATAAAGGCAAAGGGTGGCTACTTTGAAGAATACAAAAAATGAAATATATTTTGATTTGTTTAACACTTTTTTAGTTACTACATGATTCCATATGTGTTATTATATAGTGTTGATGTCTTCACTATTATTTTTGTCACACCCTGATCTGTTTCATCTGTCTTTGTGATTTTCTCATCTCCCTCCAGGTGTCGCCCATCTTCCCCATTATCCCCTGTGTATTTATACCTGTGTTCTCTGTTTGTCTGTTGCTATTTTGTCTTGTGTGTTCAAGTCAACCAGCGTTTTGTGTCTCAGCTCCTGCTTTTTCCAGTCTTTCTTTTCTCGCCCTCCTGGTTTTGACCCTTGCCTGTCCTGTCTCTGAGCCCGCCTGCCTGACCACTCTGCCTGCTCCTGACCCTGAGCCTGCCTGCCACCCAGTACTGTTGCCCCACCTCTGGTTTACTGACCCCTGCCTGCCTTGACCTGTCTATTGCCTGCCCCTGTTGGAATATTAAACTATTGTTAATTCGACGTGATCTGCATCTGGGTCTTACCTTCATACCTGATAGTACGAACTGGCCATGACTGACCCAGCAGACCCGGACCAGCTGCGCAATGCCATCTCCTCCCAAGGAGCCTCCATTGGTAGGCACGAGGAATTGCTTCGTGGGCTGATGGAGGGGGTCCAAACATTGGCTGATGACTGGGCATTGGACATGCTGCTGGAGCAATTCAGCAGGTCGTCTGGGGGGCAGCCTGCCACGGTGGTAACCCCACCGCCCCCCAGCAAATCGGTGGTTAGCAGCGCCACCCCCACTGGCCACTCCACCTTCCTGGGAGCCCCAGTTACCTCCCCCGGAATGCTTTAATGCAGAGCCGAGCACCTGTTGGGCGTTTCTAGCTCAGTGTGCCCTCATTTTTAAACTTCAGCTCTTCTCCTTCCCCTCGGATCGCTCCAAAATAGCCTACCTCATCACGCTGATGTCTGGAAGGGTTCTCACCTGGGCTACCGCCGTATGGGAACAGCAGCCGGCCATATGCGTGAGCCTGGAGGGGTTCGTGCGAGAGGTGAGTAAGGTCTTTGATGCCCCATTCTCCGGGAGAGAAGCTGCCCGGAAGCTAATCCACCTCCGGCAGGATGTCTGCACTGTGGCCGACTATGAGTCATCCCGGAAGTCCTCAACGGTCCCGTGGCCAAGAGCACCCGATATTTCCCAACCTTCCTCGAGAATCACAGAGGGGTGGGGAATCCAGTCCAAATCTCTTGACTCTGGGGCCGATGAGAGCTTTTTGGAACGCCACACTGGCTTCCGAGCTGAACATCCCCACTCAGCCCCCCTCCATTCCAGTGGATGTTAGAGAGTTGGACGGGCGCTCTATAGGTCTGGTCACCCATAACACCACTCCCATCAACCTACGCGTGTCAGGGAATCACAGCGAGACCATTCAGTTCCTGCTCATCAAGTCCCCCCAGATCCCCATGGTTTTGGGATTCTCCTGACTCCAGCAACACAACCCACTCATCAACTGGTCTATGGGTGCCATCATGGGCTGGAGTCTGTTCTGCCACGCCCATTGTCTGAAGTCGGCGCAACCTGCCCCGGGACATCTTCCTGGATCCTCGGAGGTGGTTCCGGATCTCTCCGCCATTCCCGTGGAGTACCAGGATCTCCGGGAGGTGTTCAGCAAGTCCCGGGCCACTTCCCTTCCGCCTCATCACCCCTATGACTGCGGGATTGACCTTCTCCCTTGCACCAGACGGGGGCGTCTGTCCTCCTTGTTAGGACCTGAAACCAAGGCTATGTAGGACTACATTGGTGACTCCCTAGCTACTGGGTTTATCCATCCCTCTTCCTTTCCCGCTGGCACAGGGTTCTTCTTCGTGGAGCAGAAGGACAAGACCCTGGGCCATTGCATTGACTACCGGGAACCGTTATCTGCTACCACTCATTTCCTCGGCCTTCGAGCCGCTCCAGAGGGCCACTATGTTCTCCAAGCTGGATCTACGTAACTCCTACCACCTGGTGCAGATACAAGAGGGGGACGAATGGAAGACCACCAACACGGCCAGCGGCCACTACGAATATCTGGTCATGGCCCTTGGCCTCACCAACGCCCCTGCCATGTTACAGGCTCTGTAACGTTTTCCGCGACATGCTGAACTGGTTAGTCTTCACTACATTGACATCCTCGTCTTCTCCCACTCTCCCCAAGAACACGTGCTCCATGTCCGGCTTCTGGAGAACCAGTTGCTCGTTAAGGTGGAAAAGTGGCCACTAAAGAGGCCTTTCTACTGACTCTGAAAAACACCAAAAGAAAGATGCCCAGGGTCCCTGCTCATCTGCGTGAATGTGCCTTAGGCATGCTGCAAGGAGGCATGAGGACTGCAGATATGGCCAGGGCAATAATTTGCAATGTCCGTACTGTGAGACGCCTAAGACAGCGCTACAGGGAGACAGGACGGACAGCTGATCATCCTCGCAGTGGCAAACCATGTGACAACATCTGCACAGGATCGGTACATCCAAACATCACACCTGCAGGACAGGTACAGGATGGCAACTACAACTGCCCAAGTTATACCAGGAATGCACAATCCCTTCTTCAGTGCTCCGACTGTCCGCAATAGGCTGAGAGAGGCTGGACTGAGGGCTTGAAGGCCTGTTGTAAGGCAGGTCCTCACCAGACCTCACTGGCAACAACGTCGCCTATGGGCACAAACCCACCGTCGCTGGACCAGACAGGACTGGCAAAAAGTGCTCTTCACTGACTAGTCGCGGTCTTGTCTCACCAGGGGTGATGTTCGGATTTGCATTTATTGTCGAAGGAATGAGCATTACACCTAGGCCTGTATTCTGGAGCGGGATCGATTTGGAGTTGAAGGGTCCGTCATGGTCTGGGGCGGTGTGTCACAGAATCATCGGACTGAGCTTGTTGTCATTGCAGGGAATTTCAACGCTGTGCGTTACAGGGAAGACATCCTCCTCCCTCATGTTGTACCCTTCCTGCAGGCTCATCCTGACATGACCCTCCAGCATGACAATGCCACCAGCCATCCTGCTCGTTCTGTGGGTGATTTCCTGCAAGACAGGAATGTCAGTGTTCTGCCGTGGCCAGCGAAGAGCCCGGATCTCAATCCCATTGAGCACGTCTGGGACCTGTTGGATCAGAGGGTGAGGGCTAGGGCCATTCCCCCCAGAAATGTCTGGGACCTTGCAGGTGCCTTGGTGGAAGAGTGGGGTAACATCTCACAGCAAGAACTGGCAAATATGGTGCAGTCCATGAGGAGGAGATGCACTGCAGTACTTAATGCAGCTGGTGGCCACACCAGATACTGACTTGTTACTTTTGATTTTGACCCCCCCTTTGTTCAGGGACACATTATTCAATTTCTGTTCGTCACATGTCTGTGGAACTTGTTCAGTTTATGTCTCAGTTGTCGATTCTTGTTATGTTCATACAAATATTTACACATTTTAAGTTTGCTGGAAATAAACGCAGTTGACAGTGAGAGGACGTTTCTTTTTTTTCTGAGTTTATATATATACACAGTGCCTTCGGAAAGTATTCAGACCCCTTGAATTTTTTCAAATTTTGTTACATTACAGCTATATTCTAAAATGGATTAAATAAATAAAAAACCTCAGCAATCTAGACACAATATACCCCATAATGACAAAGCAAAACTAGGTTTTTTAAAATGTTTGCAACTTTATAAAAATAAAATAATTTTATTTACATAAGTATTCAGACCCCTTGCTATGAGACTCGAAATTGAGCTCAGGTGCATCCTGTTTCCATTGATTATCCTTGAGATGTTTCTACAACTTGATTGGAGTCCACCTGTGGTAAATTCAATTGATTGGACATGATTTGGAAAGGCACACACCTGTCTATATAAGGTCCCACAGTTGGCAGTGCAAGTCAGAGAAAAAACCAAGCCATGAAGTTGAAGGATATGTCCGTAGAGCTCCGAGACAGGATTGATGTCGAGGCACAGATCTGGGGAATGGTACCATTTCTGCATCATTGAAGGTCCCCAAGAACACAGTGGCCTCCATCATTCTTAAATGGAAGAGCTGGCCACCCGGCCAAACTGAGCAATCAGGGGAGAAGGGCCTTGGTCAGGGAGGTGACCAAGAACCCGATGGCCACTCTTACAGAGCTCTGTGGAGATGGGAGAACCTTCCAGAGGGACAACCATCTCTGCAGCACTCCCCCAAATCAGGCCCTTATGGTAGAGTAGCCAGAAGGAAGCCACTCCCCAGTAAAAGGCATATGACAGCCCTCTTGGAGTTTGCCACAATTCACACAAAGACTCTCAGACCATGAGAAACAAGATCCTCTCGTCTGATGAAACCAAGATTAAACTCTTTGCCCTGAATGCCAAGCGTCACGTCTGGAGGAAACCTGGCACCATCCCTACGGTGAAGCATGGTGGTGGCAGCATCATGCTGTGGGGATGTTTTTCAGCGGCAGGGACTGGGAGACTAGTCAGGATCGAGGGAAAGATGAACGGTGCAAAGTACAGAGAGAGATCCTTGATGAAAACCTGCTCCAGAGTGTTCAGTACCTCAGACTGGGGTGAAGGTTCACCTACCAACAGGACAACAACCCTAAGCACACAGCCAAGACAATGCAGGAGTGGCTTCGGGACAAGTCTCTGAATGTCCTCAAATGGCCCAGCCAGAGCCCGGACTTGAACCCGATCAAATATCTCTGGAGAGACCTGAAAATAGCTGTGCAGCAACGCTCCCCATCCAACCTGACAGAGAGGATCTGAAGAGAATGGGATAAACTCCCCAAATAAAGGTTTGCCAAGCTTGTAGCATCATACCCAAGAAGACTCGAGGCTGTAATCACTGCCAAAGGTGCTTCAACAAAGTACAGAGTAAAGGGTCTGAATACTTTTGTAAATGTAATATTTCCATTTAAAAAATAATAAAAAATAGCAAAAATATCTAAAAACCTGTTTTGGCTTTGTCATTATGGGGTATTATGTGTCATTTGATGAGGGGGAAAAAACTATTTAATTATGTCATCAGACAAGATAAAAATGTTAATCACGTATATGACTCACCCGACTCAATCACCTCCTTGATTACCTTCCCTATATCTGTCACTCCCTTTGGTTCCTTCCCCAGGCGTTATTGTTTCTGTGTCTGTTTCATGTCGGTGCGCCGTTAGTGTTTCTTGTTTTGTTCATGTTCGTTTATTTATTGAATATCTTCACTCCCTGAACTTGCTTCCCGACTCAGCGTACATCGTTACAGAATAATGCCTCACCTAAGGGAAGCATCAGGGAGTGTTTTTTTAGTTTTTGTGTTGGAAGGTATGTCGGGTCCAGGTGTCAGTTCCGGAGCTACCGGGGAGTCCTCAGCCAGCTCGCCAGGCTCTCACGCCTCAGCCGGTATGTCAGGTTTCCGCGCCTCAGCGGAGGCGACCGGCCCGCTCCTGGTCCCCGGGATCGTCCACTTGGTCGACATCCTGCGGCTGGAGCCACACGCCAGGGAGGAGTACTGTCACGTATAATCCCTCTCCGGCGTTCTAGGTCACCAGGCTGATCATGATGGCGCACACCCGTCACCAGACTATATCACCTCCTTGATTACCTTCCCTATATCTGTCACTCCCTTTGGTTCCTTCCCCAGGCGTTACTGTTTCTGTGTCTGTTTCATGTCGGTGCGCCGTAGTGTTTCTTGTTTTGTTCATGTTCGTTTATTTATTAAATGTCTTCACTCCCTGAACTTGCTTCCCGACTCAGCGTACATTGTTATAAATCAATTTTAGAATAAGGCTGTAACGTAATAAAATGTGTAAAAAGTCAAGGGGTCTTAATACTTTTTGAATACAATTAAAATACAAAAACACAGTCATGGGAAGCACAAATAAAACATCACATTGATTACTTGAAGTAAAGTTCTGATCGGTCCTATTAAAATTGAAAGCATGTGCTCTGATTTGAAGCCTTTTAAACATATTATTTATAAATTATTACATGTTACATGTGAAATAGTTTAGAGAATTTTTTCCAGAGAACAATACAGTTGGTATCAGATCATCAATAAGACATATTACAGCTGACATTAGCACATTATTTGGTTTTTGTCACAACAGTTGATTGAACAATTAGCTACACTCTTAGTTCCATGTAGAACCTCTGTAGAAAGGGTTCTTCACGGAACACAAAAGGGTTCTACCTGGAAGTAAAAGGGTTCTACATGGAACAAAAAAGGGTTATTCAAAGGGTTCTCCTATTGGGACAGCCGAAGAACCCTTTTAGGTTCTAGATAGTAAACTCTTTGGGAAAAAAGGTGCTAAGAACAGTTTGTCTCAGGAAATGACTGCATATGGTAGCAGAGGTTAGAGAACAGTGCCTGAGCAGATATCACTCAGACATCAGTTCCAGAACATCTTCCACCAGAATAAATTAAAGTCAAGTATCGGAGCTTCTCACACTGAGCACTTTTATTGCCTACCTATTGTGAAGATATCACAAACCCCAAGCTTACAATTTCCCTTAACTGCTATTTGTAGGTCTACACTATCACGGAAAGAGAGCTTGTAAACAAAACTAACTACTTATCCATTTGTAATTCATGCTTTTGAAAAGTCATATGTAAGTCCTTATTCTCAAAGTCAACACAGAGGACTAGTACAGCACATTTTAATTGTATATTCTTGTATAGATGTATTTTGTTGGTCAGGTGTACTAGCCAACACAACATCGCATTTATTCTTTGCAACATAGTTACAAATGTGTGACTTGAGTTTGAGGTGCTTTTTAAGGCAAAAGCATCAACATGTTCTCACGCCGTACTAATTGTGAGAAACCTTCATCATTAAGACAGCTCCCTCCCGTCTCTTTAATTCAATTGACTTTGATTAGATGCTCCATGCGCTTTAATATAAAAATACAATGAGGAACAACAGGAATCTGAGCAGAAAACAGAAAAAATGATGGATGCATTATAACCATCGCCACATTAATTAAGCACAGCATTGTTGCTTCACCACCTTACCTGGAACCTGTGAAAGTAATGACCCCAATTAATGACCTGATGCTCTCTGTCTTTTTCACAACACAAACCCAGTGTCCTCAGTTTCAGCAAAAATGACAGACATACCATTGTCTGGATAGTTGAGAATCTGCAGACGATCTATTAAAAAACGTTCCATTATATTGAAATAGGTAGCGAATGTATTTTCTACAGTGTGATAAGGCCCACAGCCAGGTATACTCATTATCGCTTGAAAAGCCCACAACGGAAACGGGATTGCATTGTGCAGAATGGCCCTAGACAACGTGATCAGGATAACATGGCCATTAAAAAAGGAGGACTGGAGTGAGCCAGTAAAACCCACTCACTGTGACTTCTGAATGTAATTACTGCCATCGACTAGCAATTGACTGCAAAGGCCAGACATTAATTCAATGCTACCAGAGCTATGCATGCCCCCTAAACAATAACATTAGCTGGAGAGAAACAGAGGAGAACACACAGCCGGGAGAGAATGGTTTTCAAGCCTTTGTACAGCGTACTTATTTACGTTGAACATGCATCCACGCTATAACAGTTTATTGTCAGCAGACCTTGGTGGGGGAAGGTGGGGGCTCACAGACCCAAAATGAAGAACTACAGTCTGTTTCAGCCATAGTAACATGTTAACATGACAGAGAGCGCCGATAGCTACTTTATTGAGGAAAAATGTACTTACCATGACTGTGATTTGTGGTTCTCTCACCCAACGATCTTAAGATGAATGCACTGAATGTAAGTCGCTGTGGATAATAGCGTATGCTAAATGACTAAAGTGTAAATGCATAAATGAGATGGTCTTCTGTCTCAGGGTGATACTGCTTGGGGTACAAACAGCACTGCTTTGATGTCTCCTCCACCAAAGGAACCACACTACTCAAGCATTTTACTGTCATTTTGTTTAAAAAAACATGTAATACATGTTCTTTCAACTCAACAGCTGTTACTAACAGTGCTTAAGCCTATTTCTGACAGAGATGCACCTGTATGTGTTTAATCCAACAGCTATTTCCCACAAGGTGTAAGGAGTCAAGTGTGAACTAGAGCACCTGAAGGCTCTCTACAGGGGAGTGTCTCTCACCAAAGGCCCCAAACTATTTCCATTGATATCCTCAAATTGGTACATAAGTGGCACTTTCCAGAGAGCCAGCGAGGCCTTTCACAGCTAGTCCATACAACCCCAGACATTCTATCTATTTGGTCTGACTGTACACGGGACATTCAGAGGAAATTACAGCTTTTATCTGCTCTGGAGAGCATCATACAGAAATGGTAGACCTACAAGATGGGCTTTTTATGAGTAAAATGTGCATTTTAGCCGTTTTAAACACAGTCACACAGGTTAATCACATGCTATATAATTGCAATGGTATTTCAGAGGCTGTAGCATGGTAACCAGATGATCCACATCAGGACAATGAAAATTACTTTTACTTATTATACTCTGTGGTGTACTGAATGAAAAGGACTTTTACTTATTATACTCTGTGGTGTACTGAATGAAAAGGACTTTTACTTATTATACTCTGTGGTGTACTGAATGAATAGGACTTTTACTTATTATATTCTGTAGTGTACTCAATGAATAGGACTTACTTATTATACTCTGTGGTGTACTGAATGAATAGGACTTTTACTTATTATATTCTGTAGTGTACTCAATGAATAGGACTTACTTATTATACTCTGTTGTGTACTGAATTAATAGGACTTTTACTTATTATACTCTGTGGTGTACTGAATTAATAGGACTTTTACTTATTATACTCTGTGGTGTACTGAATGCCCTCTATCCTCTGTTTAACAGGGTCAATATGTTGGAGGATGGAGCTGGCTAAAATACAGTATGTAGAACCCTGGCTCTTTGACTGAAGCTAAAATACAGTATCGAGCACCCTGGCTCTTTGACTGAAGCTAAAATACAATATGTAGAACCCTGGCTCTTTGACTGAAGCTAAAATACAATATGTAGAACCCTGGCTCTTTGACTGAAGCTAAAATACAATATGTAGCACCCTGGCTCTTTGACTGAAGCTAAAATACAGTATGTAGAACCCTGGCTCTTTGCCTGAAGCTAAAATACAGTATCGAGCACCCTGGCTCTTTGACTGAAGCTAAAATACAATATGTAGAACCCTGGCTCTTTGACTGAAGCTAAAATACAGTATGTAGCACCCTGGCTTTTTGACTGAAGCTAAAATACAGTATGTAGCACCCTGGCTCTTTGACTGAAGCTAAAATACAGTATGTAGCACCCTGGCTCTTTGACTGAAGCTAAAATACAGTATGTAGAACCCTGGCTCTTTGCCTGAAGCTAAAATACAGTATCGAGCACCCTGGCTCTTTGACTGAAGCTAAAATACAATATGTAGAACCCTGGCTCTTTGACTGAAGCTAAAATACAATATGTAGAACCCTGGCTCTTTGACTGAAGCTAAAATACAGTATGTAGCACCCTGGCTCTTTGACTGAAGCTAAAATACAGTATGTAGCACCCTGGCTCTTTGACTGAAGCTAAAATACAGTATGTAGCACCCTGGCTCTTTGACTGAAGCTAAAATACAGTATGTAGAACCCTGGCTCTTTGCCTGAAGCTAAAATACAGTATCGAGCACCCTGGCTCTTTGACTGAAGCTAAAATACAATATGTAGAACCCTGGCTCTTTGACTGAAGCTAAAATACAGTATGTAGCACCCTGGCTCTTTGACTGAAGCTAAAATACAGTATGTAGCACCCTGGCTCTTTGACTGAAGCTAAAATACAGTATGTAGCACCCTGGCTCTTTGACTGAAGCTAAAATACAGTATGTAGCACCCTGGCTCTTTGACTGAAGCTAAAATACAGTATGTAGAACCCTGGCTCTTTGACTGAAGCTAAAATACGGTATGTAGAACCCTGGCTCTTTGACTGAAGCTAAAATACAATATGTAGAACCCTGGCTCTTTGCCTGAAGCTAAAATACAGTATCGAGCACCCTGGCTCTTTGACTGAAGCTAAAATACAGTATGTAGAACCCTGGCTCTTTGCCTGAAGCTAAAATACAGTATCGAGCACCCTGGCTCTTTGACTGAAGCTAAAATACAATATGTAGAACCCTGGCTCTTTGACTGAAGCTAAAATACAGTATGTAGCACCCTGGCTCTTTGACTGAAGCTAAAATACAGTATGTAGCACCCTGGCTCTTTGACTGAAGCTAAAATACAGTATGTAGCACCCTGGCTCTTTGACTGAAGCTAAAATACAGTATGTAGCACCCTGGCTCTTTGACTGAAGCTAAAATACAGTATGTAGAACCCTGGCTCTTTGACTGAAGCTAAAATACGGTATGTAGAACCCTGGCTCTTTGACTGAAGCTAAAATACAATATGTAGAACCCTGGCTCTTTGCCTGAAGCTAAAATACAGTATCGAGCACCCTGGCTCTTTGACTGAAGCTAAAATACAATATGTAGAACCCTGGCTCTTTGACTGAAGCTAAAATACAGTATGTAGCACCCTGGCTCTTTGACTGAAGCTAAAATACATTATGTAGCACCCTGGCTCTTTGACTGAAGCTAAAATACAGTATGTAGCACCCTGGCTCTTTGACTGAAGCTAAAATACATTATGTAGCACCCTGGCTCTTTGACTGAAGCTAAAATACAGTATGTAGAACCCTGGCTCTTTGACTGAAGCTAAAATACGGTATGTAGAACCCTGGCTCTTTGACTGAAGCTAAAATACAATATGTAGAACCCTGGCTCTTTGACTGAAGCTAAAATACAGTATGTAGCACCCTGGTTCTTTGACTGAAGCTAAAATACAATATGTAGCACCCTGGCTCTTTGACTGAAGCTAAAATACAGTATGTAGAACCCTGGCTCTTTGACTGAAGCTAAAATACAGTATGTAGAACCCTGGCTCTTTGACTGAAGCTAAAATACAGTATGTAGCACCCTGGTTCTTTGACTGAAGCTAAAATACAGTATGTAGCACCCTGGCTCTTTGACTGAAGCTAAAATACAGTATGTAACACCCTGGCTCTTTGACTGAAGCTAGAATAGAGTATCGAGCACCCTGGCTCTTTGACTGAAGCTAAAATACAGTATGTAACACCCTGGCTCTTTGACTGAAGCTAGAATAGAGTATCGAGCACCCTGGCTCTTTGACTGAAGCTAAAATACAGTATCAATATTGTTATGATATAGTATCAGTATTGCTCTGATGAAGGTCTGACAATGGAAAGCTCAGCCTAATACATTTTAAATTGTGCATTGATCCTGAGTGTGCAGAGACTCCTTTTCATTTTAGTAAAATACAGCATCTACCACCCTCTTTGACCTAAGGGTTGGGGCATTAGTCTTCCCAGTAGGAAAGTGGTTCCCAAAGCCCAATTGATTACTATCAAAGTGGATCACTCAACCCTCCTGTACAGCTTTTGTTCATCTCTGTCTCTGACTGTCTCACTCCCTCACTGCTCATTTTGGCCTGCATTGATGGCCAGACTACTGATCCGAATCTGGAGCATGGGTCCATGTAGGACAGACCATACAAATACAATGATATAATTCTACTCTAAAATGTGTATAATTTATGGAAGGATATATCCCTTAAGCGATAACTTTACATCCATATCTGGCAAAGGAAAAGCTGTGGTGGACTATATAGTTACCCTCCACGACTGTCTAGAAACTTGTTTTGGAATTGAAGGTGTTATCTCCTACACAGATGGTTGAAGAATGTGGATGTTTTGACTTAATTGGAGAAAAAGTACACTTCCTGATCATTCTCTTTTATTTATTATGTTTTCTATTGCCATGAACTTTCTCACCAGGTATTACTGTGCATCACCCGGGGGAAAAGATACATACCCTGTAAAGGCCTAAATGTAAGAAAATAAATGTGCCAAATTATTTTCTATGTTCTGAAATGGAATGTAGAGCTCTTGTGGAATTCATCAAAACTCTGCAAATATGCCAAGAAACAACATTTGATATGTGGTATGACACAATTTGTGATATCATATACTCTGAAATGGGGAAATGGGGAAACTATGCGATTAAGTCCAGGAAAATTGACAAGCCGAACAAGCCTTATTGGAATGATGAGTTAAGGGACCTATGGTCTGTAATGCGCAAGGCTGAGTACTTATTTTTTACAGTGTAAAGATAGGAATACAAGAGAACATTTTAGAAAAACCTTCATGTGTTTGACAAGAGAGATCAGAGAAGGCAGTTACTACACCTTGAGGAGATACAGACATCAACAGTTTTGGAGACAAATAAACAAGTTAAGACCATAAGAAAATTCCAATAGAAGTCAGGGAAGAGCAGGGGGAGCTGAACTCTGATATTTCACAGGTACTTAAGGAGTCGGAGAAGGGGTTTGCTGGTTTGTTAGAACTCTCTTATATATGTAACCTGTACTCAAATGAGGAACTGTCTATGGCAGAAATTAAGGTGATTGACGCTGCAAAAAATGGGAAAGCGTTTGGCATTGAAGCCTAATGAAGTTTTAAAATCCCCCTAAATTAATTGACGTCCTATATGATTTTCTCCAAATTTGTTTTGAGTACAGTATACCGCCATCCACTTGGTATAAGTCTAAAGTGAATCCCATTCCCAAATCTTCAAAAAATTACTAGAGTGTGCCACTGAACTATAGAGGCATACGTTTATTAAGTACGGTTCATAAATTATAGTCATCCATCCTCAACAATAGGTTAATTACCTTTTTGGAGGATTAAAACATTCTGGTGGAAGAACAAAATGGTTTTCAAAAACCCTTTTCGTAAATCCAGAGCCTGTATTGATCATATCTTCTCGGTCTGTTCAATAATTAAGCAATAAGTCCCGAGGGGGTGTGGTATATGGCCACTATACCACCGCTAAGGGTTGTTCTTAAGCACGACGCAACAGGGAGTGCTTGGACACAGCCCTTAGCCGTGGTATATTGGCTATATATCACAAACCATCGAGGTGCCTTATTGCTATTATAAACTGTTTACCAACGTAATTAGAGCAGTAATAATAAGTGTTTTGTCATATCCGTGGTGTTCGGTCTGATATACCACGACTGTCAGCCAATCAGCATTTAGGACTTGAACCACCCAGTTTATAATCAAAAATAGATTACACTAAGAGAAGCCTGCTTTTGCATGTTTCATAGTTTTCCAGAAAGCTTTTGATTTTGTAAATAGGGATCTTTTAGCCCATAGTTAGTTCAAGACAGGGGTTGAGGGGACATTTTGTCATACAAGAAATGTGTGGAGTGGTTGAAAAACGAGTTTTAATGACTCCAACATAAGTGTATGGAAACTTCTGACATCAACTGTATGTATGTATTTATGTATGTGTATATATTTTTTACTGCTCTAGGGATATCATTTTTTCACTCTTTATGCGATGCGCACTGCAGAGAACACCAGAAGAATTATCACTGAATTATCACAGTGAATTATTGTGTTTGTTTGTGTCAATTAATCCCATAAGGAAATGGTTCCCAAATGGCGATTTGACACACAAATTTAATTTAATTCAAAATGCAGTTCATTCATTAATTCTACTTCAATGGGAACCTGATGTTTTCAGCCGAGGAGGTGGGGGTTATGATTGGACAGGTTATGTCCCTGGGCGATCACATAAATCTCAAATGATGATTGACTGGACTGCAACACAAGCCATTAAATCAGTTCCACTGGACAATAACCCCAGTCCCCTCACCCCTCCTCAAAACGTTGCCGTGCAGTTCTTATTTCAGCAGCCATAACGGGTCTGTGACCTACAGACCACCTGGTGTTTTCAGCAGAGGAGCTTTCCATAAAGGTCAGATGCAGCACTGCAACAGGAGGAATGACAGTCAACCACTCAGTTCCTCAGCCTCTCCCATCATCTCACCATGACTGGGGAAGACACCTGCAACATCAATACACTGTTTCTTCTCATATAAATAAAATATACATATGATACACATGATGTACACTGAGTTTACAAAACATTAGGAACACCTGCTCTTTTCTTGACATAAACTGACCAGGTGAATCCAGGTGAAAGCTATGATCCCTTATTGATGTCACTTGTTAAATCCACTTCAATCAGTGTAGATGAGGGGGGGAGACAGGTTAAAGAATGATTTTTAAGCTTTGAGACATGGATTGTGTATGTGTGCCATTCAGAGGGTGAGACAAAATATTTAAGTGCCTTTGAACGGGGTATGGTAGTAGGTGCCAGGTGCACCGGTTTGAGTGTGTCCAGAACTGCAACGCTGCTGGGTATTTCATGCTCAACAGTTTCCTGTGTGTATCAGAAATGGTCCACCACCCAAAGGACATCCAGTAAACTTGACTCAACTGTGGGAAGCATTGGAGTCAAATGGTTTTGAGTCCTTGTAGAGTCCATGCCCCGACGAATTGAGGCTGTTCCGAGGGCAAAAGGGGGTGCAACTCAATGTATATATTATGTAACAAACATGCTTACTAGCAGACAAGCAAGTGTCCATCTATTGCGTCACCAGTAGCAAGTTATCTTGTTGATGAATGTTGGCAAAAGTCACAGCCTACTGAATGTTTGATTTTCCCTATTTTTAACATTCTGTCATAAAGAGCACATGTTCAGCTTCACGAAAAACATGTTTTCCCATCTTAAGAGGTTTAAAAAAGACTATAGTAAGTGCATATTAAGTGCCAAATAAAGTAATAGGGTTGACCGTAACAGGGTACACAACCTCATCTTAAATCATCCATAAATTCCCTTGTTACAAGGGTAATGGAAGCTTGTTGTGAGCAACAGGGAGTGACAATTGAATGCAAGCTTCGCAAGAAAAATAGAACAGGGTTGACGTGTTATGCTCGACCCGGTCACTTTTCCTCTACAAAACACCAGAAAATGGCCAAAAAGAGTAGAACCAGCTCACCTACACTATGATTTGACTTTAAGATTTTCAATGTTTCTTTTGAATTTTTTTTTTTAAAGGAATAGTTTCACCATATTAAAATGAGCGTTCAGTTGACCTTAACAGGGTTGACCTTAAATTGAGGGACAGATGTAAATGCTTTGCTTTATCTTGGCCAGGTCGCAGTAGTAAATGAAAACTTGTTCTCAACTGACCTACCTGGTTAAATAAAGGTTAAATAAAAAAAATATGTAAAAAATGAATCACTAATTACATGAAATAAATAATAATCTTTAGAAATGACTTTATCAAAGCAACAAAATAACTACGGCTTTACAATGATGGTCAAAACATGGACAACGTTTTCTTTTAAGTGGGTTAAAATCTTCCTAGAAGAGGGAATTTATTGAATTCTCCAATTGGTTATATTGAAGGGCACTTCATTAAATATAACAGGCTTTTAAAATGTTAATAATGGTGCACAATTTCTACTTATAATATCAAAGGGATGGAAAAAGGACTCTTTTCGTGGAACGACTCAGGTATGAAGTGTCACAGATGTTAAAGGGTTGTAATTAGTCTTGATTTCAACAGTTACAGACGTCATCACAGCAGCACGGTGATATAACTGGAAGGCCATTGGTCACAGATAGAAGTTGATAATCTTTGCAATTAAAAAGCCTTACTGTATAATTACCGGAACTAATATGTTGTGAAGAACACACAAACCTGTTTCCATGTCAATTTTATAAAAAGTCAAGGAAGACTTCATAACTAAAACTTGAAAGACACCATATATCAGAATATGATTAAAAATGCAATCTAAAATAAGATGTGTTGCCCATCTGGCCCTCTGCTTTCTGTCAAAAAATTAAATGGTTATTATTTTTCACTGTGCTGATTACATTTTGAGGAGCTGCTAGGAAAATCAATTCTCATTTAAAGAGTGCTATTAATCTTGCCTCTCTGGCTGTCCATCATATTGGAACTACACATGAATGTCAGCCATTTTACATACAAGAGGTCAGGGGATATTCAATGTTCTCTGACCAGTCAACCAGATAGGTTTAGGGGAAAGAAAGACAAGAAATAAAAACAATATCCATAACATAAGACTGAGGGCAGTAATCTCTTTAGAATGTCAATACAATAGAAGTGTTATCAATATGTGTCTGTCTGTGGAAGTGGACTTGAAGCAGCTGTTTTTTCCCTCTACCATTGAGAGTGTGTCCGGCCATGTGCTGGTCAGAGAGAGTCTACCGCCTCTGTCCGTCTGTCTGGGAGAGATTAGGCCCTCTACAAGAGACTGCCATGCATGCATTCATACGTACCTCCCCTGTCCAACTCTATTGAAGTGTAATCATATTGAAAACACAGTGAAACACACCATTGAGCTTCTTGTGTTTTGCTCACCACTGGTTTGGTTGAGAGACAGCCAAATAAAGGCCCAACGGGTGAAATAAACAACCTCATCCACAGCCTCATCCTTTATTACCATAAGCAGTGGCACACTGGGCTGACGCTGTCGTCATCGACATGCTACTTCACTCTACAAACCAACGTTGACACACCTACAAGCCAAGGCATGCATCATTGAACAAGCATTAGATGTTACAAAAAGTGAAACATTCATCAACATGATGTCATCGGCTGGAGTCCAGTTCACCAGATAGATGCGTTGGAGCCACTTGGATTGACAGCAGAGAGTAATGAGATGTGCCTTGCGGTAATGAGATGTGCCTTGCAGTGTATAGATGTCAGCAGCAGAAACAAATCGTCTCAGTGAATAACAGCTGTCTTTAGAGTATGCTCGTTATCCGAGTCCATGATTCAAAACTCACGGGGAAGAAAAAAAAATGACCGAATCCACATGTTTTTATTCATACGTGTCGTATACAACTGGTGTAGGTTTTACCATAAAATGCTTCCTTACGAGCCCTTCCGAACGATGCAGAGTTTAATGTTTGCTTAGTATATACTGGGAGAACCAATACCAGATCAATGTGCAGAGGTACGAGGTATTTGAGGTAGATATGTACATGAAGGCAGGGTAAAGTGACTAGCAATCCGGATCGATAACAATAAGAGTAAAATAAAGAACAGAGTAGCAGCAGAAGATGATGAGTGTAAAAGTGTGTGTGTTTGTGCATATGTAGTGGATGTGAATGGGTTTGTGTGGGTTTTCACTATTGGATAAGGATGACGAATATACTTTTTTTTATTTTCACACTTTCTAAAATAGAATCATTTTCAACTACAGTTAACAACATATATAGCTACACATTCTTTCTTCAAGTCCCTCCCCTCCCTCAACGCTGCAGGGAGCACGTGCTTGTTTGCGTGTGTGTGTATGTGTGTTTGCGTGTGTGTTTGCGTGTGTGTGTATGTGTGTTTGCGTGTGTGTTTGCATGTGTGTATGTGTGTATGTGTGTTTGCATGTGTTTGCGTGTGTGTGTAGACCTGCTTGTACCTGATCAACAGTGGAGGATTATCCATTACCTGCAGTCTCGTCTTTCTGAATGAGGTGTTTGTCTTTGAAAAATGAGCTAAATAAAGACAACTAAAGACGACACGATAAATATTCAATGTGCCTTCACTGTGTGTGGTAATAGAACATTTAGACTGTAGGCTTCTCTCACATCTCTTACTGGCTGATTTCTTCTTCTTCTTCTTATTTCCATAGAGGTGCAGGTGGATCCTCCTCTGTACCTAGTGCGCACTGCGAAAACATGCTTCAGTATTCTGCTCAGCTCTCCCTACCTACCTTCCTCATCTCAACAGCTTTTTCTCCTGCACACAGGGAACAGAGTCCGAATGTATAGGGACGGGGGGTAGGGGAAAATGGAGAATAAGAAATGAGACCAAAATACATGAACATACTGAAAAACAGTACAGATGTAGGATCTTAATTTGATCACCCTGTCGCAGGTGTGTAATACAGGACATTAAAAACGTGTAGTGTATTTGAGGTTTAAAAAGGCTTATGAAGTTTATAATTTCCTGCTGTAGCAAACTGGCTCAAGTTAAGATCCTACATCTGTAGCCTGAAGGTATTTCTGAAGCTGTGACTGTGTCACCATCACTGAATCTCTTTGTATTTGTTTGATTATGGAAATCACTATGCCATTCTCAGCAAAAGCGCTCCAACAGACTGAAGGTAGTTAACCTATAAAGCAGACGCCTTGCTAGGAGGGATAGCATTGAGTCTGCTGCAGTCATACAGATCTAAGCATGCTCAGAACTCATGCAAATAACCGTTTGTTTATCCTTGTAAAATGGAATGATTACTAACTAGGTGGCCAGTTGAGAGGCAATATGCAGGTGGTTACCTAAATCAATGGAGGATGCTGAGGGGAGGACGTCTCATAATGGCTGGAATGGAGCGAATGGAATGGCATTCAACACATGGAAACCATGTGTTTGAAGTATTTGATACCATTCCACTTATTCCGCTCCAGACATTACCACAGCTCCGTCCTCCCCAATTAAGGTGCCACCAACCTCCTGTGACCTATGTACAGTAGCCCGTATAGACGTAAAGGACCTTCACAAACAGGCAGGCTGAGTAGAGAGGGAACCAAGAAGACGAGTGAGGATCACTGACAGACCGCTCTGAATGATTATTATGTTGGCAGGAGCTGTCCACCTGTGTGGTGCTGAAACACTATGTCACCAGGGCCCTTTTCCAGTCCAACAAGCCCAACTATCAGAGGGGAGCTGGGGTCAGCACAGAGATCTCTCCCCTATAATGGGGTTTGGTTCAATTCGGCAAAGGAGCATAAAAACCCCTGTCTAGTCAACAAAGAGGTCCAGTCTGGGTCCAGTCTGGGTGGAATTGTTGTCTTCTTTATCCTTAGTCTGCAGTGAGAATATGCGAAGAGACAGAATAAGTGGAGGGGAGAGAGCATAAAAGGAAACATATGAAATAGTAATAAGGAGCATGAAATATGCAGAGCTAATGCGCCAGAGAGGACATGTGGACGCACTTGTGTAACGAAGGCAGTAACTCCATCAGCTCTCTCTCTCTCTCTCTCTCTCTCTCTCTCTCTCTCTCTCTCTCTCTCTCTCTCTCTCTCTCTCTCTCTCTCTCTCTCTCTCTCTCTCTCTCTCTCTCTCTCTCTCTCTCTCTCTCTCTCTCTCTCTCTCTCTCTCTCTCTCTCTCTCTCTCTCTCTCTCTCTCTCTCTCTCTCTCTCTCTCTCTCTCTCTCTCTCTCTCTCTCTCTCTCTCTCTCTCTCTCTCTCTCTCTCTCTCTCTTCAACATATCAGTGTTAGGGCGGTTTATCATACAAAAAACGGTTCCCATCTCTCCCTCCCTCACGGCCTTTTCCTTTCTGTTTCTAACAACGTTTGTTCATCCTTGTAAAGGTTCCATTCTCATGGCCTCCCGAGTGGATCAGTGGTCTAATGCTCTGCATCACAGTGTAGCTGTGCCACTAGAGATTCTGGGTTCGAATCCAGGCGGTGTCGCAGCCGGCCACGACTGGGAGACCCATGGGGTGACGCACAATTGGCCCAGCGTCGTCTGGGTTAGGAGAGGGTTTGGCCGGCAGGGATGTCCTTGTCCTATTGCGCACTAGCGACTCGCAGTGTACGCTGACACGGTCGCCAGGTATACGGTGTTCATCTGATTACATAACCTGCTAGCTAACAGTAACTAACATATCTTATAGCCTGTATAAAAAAATCGAATAAACACTGGTCATTGCTAGGAAGAGTGTTGCGGAGTGCATGCTAATTTATGGAGCCCAGAGAAGTTGAGCATATGCTCATATACTGTTGCTAAGCAAGTCGTTTGACACAGAGGACAACAGAGAGTCACTAATCATGCAAATGTTGACAAGTCCTAATAACTAGAGTAAGATTAGAAACAGGAGGCACTGGACCAGAGACTGATTAACGTTGACTCCAACGCCATTTAAAGACAAACAGGAGGTCATGACCAATATGGCAAACAGTAGGCAACAGCAGCAGAGAAAGATGACCCTGTGCAAAAGCTTTCCTTAAGCATTCAAGATGTATTAGGGCTGTCAGTCCACACATTAAAACTCCCAGCAGCCTCCCAGCCTACTGTAGCATGCCTCACCCAGCCTGCATGGGCCTATTAGGCAGAGCAATCTCTCCCCATGCCTGCTGTGAGACATGAGACTGCCAGTCAGCGCACTGGATATGTGGCACAAGTATATAATAAATGGCATGCATACTAAGCTGGAATTATACATTTCCACTCTGTGCTAAAGTGCAAAACATTATTCATCAAGTAAGATGAAAGAATTGCAATGTTAAAGCAAGTCAATATAAAAGCAATACCACTTTCATTGAGAAAGGAGGTACCTCAAAGAGTCTCAACCTCAGACGCTGTTTATTTGTGAGGAGTTTCTGCATCACTGTTCGGTTGGAGCTGGTCTGATATGCTCTGGTGTAAAGCACACTACAGAAGTCAAGTCATTGTAGTTTGAAGGATAAAGACAGCTGTGCCTCCTCTACATTAACTAGTCGAGCCATAAGACATACGAGCCTATGGTTTCCCTGCTTGTTAACTGTCAGTATCGATACTGTGCCTCAGTGATCTTTGACAGAGTCAGTAGACAGTGTCAGTCAATGCTCTTGGTACAGACAGTAGAGGGCCTGGACGGGTCCAATTAAAAGTGTTGAAGCTGCATCTCCAGTCCTGACAAGACACCTATAGAGCCACAGCTCACTGTAACACCCCAGCCTCTCCCCAGGTGGACAACAGGTCTGGAATCAAACACAGAACATGTTCTATATCTCTTCAACAACAGAACAAACCAACCTGAGTCTGACAAAAACAAGAGAGACATATTCAAAACGATGGACAGAAGGAGGGTGGGACAGAGGGAGGGATAGATACAATATGCAGTATTCAATGGTCATGTCTAGCAGTGCGTTAAATATATTAGATGCTCTGTGGATCTGTTATTCCTGTGTCTCTGTGAAAGATGTGTGGGGGGGCTTATGCATTTCATCTGAAGCTTGACAGTGTTATAGTAAGTATTTTTGATCTATACCTGCATATACAGGGAACCCTGCGGCTACTTACTTTAAGAGGATCAGACACAAACGCCTATTCTTCCTGTTCTTCATTGACAAATGCACTTTTATCTTTGCATAGTGAGTCAAGCAGGTATGTGATGTGGCTGTTTTATTGAGCAGCACCTGTCTTTGTGCCCGTGTGTTGTGGCCTGGCCAGGAGGACTGCCTCTTACCATGAGGGATGGGCATATCTGTTGCAGAGAGCGAGAGTGAGAGAGAGAGATCTCTGACTCATCAACACTCAGTGGCCACCCTGTCAGAACCAGAGCAGAGCAGGGCAGACATCAGCTCTCCTCGGAGTGGTGGCACTACCCAGCCCACACTAGAAACACTTAGCTGAGTTACAGTACATGGCAGACAGTCTGAAGCCAGATAAAGACTGGGATGAACAAAGAACACCTGGATGGAAGCCCTCACTCATAGATCTGGCTACAAAGCTCCCGATTGGCTGTGCTAGCCCTTTCATCCTGAGGTCTCCCTGTGATAGGTGGCTCGGGACATGCAGTCAGAGTAGGCAGTGCTTACCATGCGATAAACTCATTAAAACAGTTTTGAAGAGACAAATAAAAAAATGTATTATGCGTATCATGCCTTCCTTTCCATTCATTTAAATCGTTCATGTGCGTGGCCGTTCCTACCGTTCCTAGTCATTGTTAATGGACAGGGTCAGCATAGGCGTCGCTGCTTTTCCTAGCTTGAAGTAGCTTAATTCGTTGCATTGAGCCAATTTCATATTTTGTGCATGCGTGTTGCCTAAACATTTTGTGTGGGTAAACTATACACCTTTGGGCGTGTCTACATAATTTGGCGCTCGCATCCCTTGAAGTGAACAAAGCCAACTAGCAAAAACAACCTGACAAATGGACAATATACTGTACCTCAAACAATTTTCTGCACTGTTTGGAGGGTTTGAAGACTGGAACGTCAACTATAATGAAACTTAAAACCAGACAGAGGCAGCAAACAAAATTAAATGTTATTCATCACATGCTTCGTAAGCAGCATGTGTGGACTAATAGTGAAATGCTTACTTACATACAAGAGCTCTTCAAGAAGTGACTTTATTCATGACAGGCAGCCGCTATCTCCCTCGCTGCTAGCTGTCGGGCAGGCAAACAGAGAATACTGGACTGTCAACTTGTCTGAAACATCATTAACAATTAACTTTTTACTCAGACTTTTACACATCTTGGACATTTACTTTTGCTTCGTGGACGTAATGGGAAGGGGCTTCTCCTGTCATTCAATGAGGGCCCGAGCCTTGGCTTCTACAAGATGGAAGTGACTAACTACAACAATTCTAGATGCGTGGCTGCATGCGGGAAGATTGTGCTCTCCAACCGACGGAGCTGCCTACCTGTGTGCTGTGTGGGAGAACTGTGCTATCAGCTACTGTTTGTGTGTGTGTGACTTTTTGTGTCAGTGTGAAAATGGAACCGAAGGAGGCCTTGTGGACGCGTCTCCTACATGACTGTGGGCCTGCTGTGTCCATGCAGAAAAAAGTAATGGACATGGGGGTTCTGCTGTGACATCTACAACGCTGTGACCAAGAGGTTCACCCTGAAGGACAGGCCAATGGACTTCATTTACAAGTAAAGACATGCCTAAATGCATACTGTTGAATGAACATGAGAATAGAAAACATACCTTTGATGCATTTGATTTATCAACATAGAATTTCCTTTTCAAAAAATGTTTAATGTTGATATGGAAATTTCGTTAGAAACATTTATTTTATAAGTGTGTGTAATATGACTTAAATGTGTGTGTGTGTTTGCGTGCAGTGCATTGGAAGAATTGTAAATCCATTGTGAAAGGTTATGGAGTTTGCATTGTAAACTATTCGGATGAAATGCATTTTAGTGCCACCTATTGGTTGTAACTGTGGAAACTACATCAGTCTATGGCTGAGCTGAGTTGAGCAGTGTGTCATTTTGTCAGATGATATGAAATATTCTGCCATTGGAGGCTATTGTTTGTGTAGCTTGGCTACATTGTTAATTTCATTTAATAGCCAATATCATTATGGTTGTTATAGCTATCTGTTGTATGGAGAACTTGGGCTTTATCAAGGTTTATTTGTAAGTAAATCTGGCTTTGATAATAGCCAGTGCCTACCCAGCCACCGACCTCACCTCACGTCTCTGGGGTGGAGGGAAAGTAGTTGTGGCTTAGCCTTTCTCCTTTTACTCTCTTCTTCTCCCTTCTCTCTTTAGCCTCTCTAAAGCTTGGAATGTGAGCTATGGCATGACTCACCCAGCAGTTTTAATAAACCCAGCCCACAAAGGATTAAACAACAAGCATTAGCCAGCTTTTAAGACACTGAAAACTCCCTAACAATTTACTTTAGGCTCCCAAACATTCAATCACTTCAGCTAAAATAGCATGCTTACAGTAACTACCAAAAAAAGTAATGTCAAGTGGCATAAAGGAATTTGACTCTCACTTCATATGATGTTCTTTCATCTCCTTAGGGTATAGGCCCCCCAGATAAAGCTTTGTGGAGACTATCTCAGTCACCATATTCCATTTGTAACAGACTGAAAGTAGTTAGTCAAAGATATGTGAGCAGGATCTCGCAATTACACTAGAGATCGAAAAATGTATTTGAATGACATGTAAGAGGCGGTAATACTACAAAGGTGCCGAATGGTATTTTTCCCTTTATGCCGGTTATCGAGGAAATGAAAGAGTGTGTCAAACAAATGTGAAGGGTGATCTGAGCTGAACATTTTTTCTGGCACTGTGATGTTTGGTGCTATTGAAGAGACAGAGACACAGAGACACTCCGAGAGATGGATATACACACAGCATTATTTTTTAGAAGGCAATTGAGCTGGCATGCAAATTAATCTCTTTAACAGACTAGAACAGGGTCACTGATCACTGGCAAATCCTTTCAAGTCCTTCTCTTCTCTCTTCTCTTAGATCATTCAGTCATATGCATTTGTACACAAGTCCATTTTATGGCAAATAATGTCCTCATTCCTTTCTTTCATCTCAAGTGATCAGATGTTTAAAACAATCTGCATCTTTATCGATTTCCTTGTTTCATTATTTATGTATGGACAAGGGACCTGTTCAGTCTAATACCGGTTCTCCAATACCCTATTTGCTTTCAGCAGCAGTGAGATTTAATTGGCTATAAAAGCATAGCAATATGACCACAACACAGATTATACCATGTGATTAACACAACCAGTATTCAGCTGATGTAGGCTCTTTTTGCCAGGTGTATAATTACAAAATGTGATCGTCACAGCTCTCACACATTCTGAGGTTGGAACAAAATCATCAACACGGCAAAGAGGGCCCATAAACAAACAGCAATGTGGAACAAGAACAGTGTAAGAGCTTGTGATTAACTCTGGCTAACTATCCAATCTCCTGACTTTGGGGAAGTGAGTTCTGCAGTCTCACACAACTATCTTCAACAACTGTGTTGTATGGATGAATTATATCCACAAATGGTTTGGTTCTGCTCATCAACGTGTTGCTGTGACTCATTCTCCAAGATACAGAAAGGACTTTAAATGTTGGTTAAACATTTTGGGAGAGCTAGTCAAAACACAAAACCCATTTTACAAGAATACACTGTTTGCAGTTTATTAAAACAGGATTTAATTCAATATCATATCATCAGATCTTGAATCACTATTTGTTTTTCAATTACACACAGCAGTTTGACAGCATGTACTGTATCCTCTCTCACGGTTCTGTATCGTGATGAGAATTTGAACAAAACTTCAAATGGACACTTCAGGATTTTGGTAATGATGCTCTTTATCTACTTCCCCAGAGTCAGATTAACTTGTGGATACCATTTTTATGTAATGCTAGCAGATACCGATAGACTTCCAGTCATTGCGTTAGCATTGGTCCGCAAAACTACCTCTAACTTCCTTCATACTGGACACAGAGACATAACATTTTTATCCCTTATCCCTTATCACTAGTTCATCTGACTCCAGGGAAGTAGATAAAGGGCCTCATTGCCAACATCCCCAAGTATCCATTTCAATGTACCATACTTATGATGTCATTATATTGTCCCACAAACAAAGGACGTTGGGGAGAGCCAAAGACTAAAGACTATGGTCTGACTGGGGCACACACCACTCTGCATCAGTCCATCATGACTCCATGTCTGTTATAATGGAGGCCTTCTGAGAGGCGGAGGCGTTTCCTAACAAGCCCTTGTTTGATTGGAGTGTCTCTAGTGTCCCTTTGCAATCACGGACATTGCCTGATCTGTTTACTCTATTGTCTCAGATGAATCCTGGTCTTTCACAAAGAGGAGCTATTGAAAAGTATGTCTTTAGAGACAAAAGGAGTAAGCAATGTATGGACAGTGGTGGTTGTGGCATAGACTATAGGCACATGTTCCAAACTGCACGTATAGTGCCTTCAGAAGTTATTCACACCCCTGGACTTTTTCCACATTTCGTCATGATACAGCCTGAATTTAAATGGATTAAATGTAGATTTATTTTCACTGGCCTACTCACAATACCCCATAATGTCAAAGTGGAATTATGTTTTTAGACATTTTAATTAAATGTCTTGAGTCAATAAGTATTCAACCCCTTTGTTATGGCAAGCCTAAATAAGTTCAGAAGTAAAAATGTGCTTAACGAGTCACCTAATAAGTTGCATGGACTCACTCTGTGTGCAATAGTGTTTTAACATTATTTTTGAATGACTACTGTATTGAATGACTACTGTATCTGTACCCGACACATACAATTATCTGTAAGGAAGCTCAGTCAAACAGTCAAGCACAGATTCAACTTCAAAGACCAGGGAGGTTTTCCAATGCCTCGCAAAGAAGGGCACCTTCTTTAGATGGGTAAAAATAAAAATCAGACGTAGAAAATTCCAATGAGTGAATGGCATGGTGAAGTTATTAATTACACTTTGGATGGTGTATGAATTTACAGTCACTACAAAGATACAAGCGTTCTTCCTAACTCAGTTTCCGGAGAGGAAGGAAACCACTCAGGGATTTCACTATGAGACCAATGGTGACTTTAAAACAGTTACAGAGTTTAATGGCTGTTAGGAGAAGACTGAGGATGGATCAACAACATTGTAGTTACTCCACAATACTAACCTAATTGACAGAGTGAAAAGAAGGAAGCCTGAACAGAATAACAATATTCCAAAACATGCATCTTGTTTGCAACAAGGCACTAAAGTAATACTACAAATAATGTGGCAAAGCAATTAGCGTTTTGTCCTGAATACTAAGTGTAAATGTGTATTAGGGGCAAATCCAATACAACACATTACTGAGTACCTCTCTACATATTTTCAAGCATAATGGTGGCTGCATTATCTAATGGGTATGCTTGTAATCGTTAAGGACTGGGGAGTTTCAGGAAAAAAAGGAACAGAATAGAGCTAAGCACAGGCAAAATCCTAGATAATAAAACCTGGTTCAGTCTACCTTCCACCAGACACTGGAAGATTAATTCACCTTTCAACATGACAAGAACCTAAAACACAAGGCCAAATCTACACTGGAGTTGCTTACCAAGAAGACAGTGAATTTTCCTGAGTGGCCGAGTCCTGAATGGCAAGACCTGAAAATGGTTGTCGCACAATGATCAACAACCAATTTGACATAGCTTGAAGTATTTTTAACAGAATAATGGACATATATTGTACTCTCCAGGTGTGGAAAGTTCTTAGAGACTTACCCAGAAAGACTCACAGCTGTAATCGCTGCCAAGGGTGATTCTACAAGGTATTGACTCAAGGGTGTGAATACTTATGTAAATGAGATATTTCTGTATTTAATTTTCAAAATATTTGCTAAAATGTCTAAAAACATGTTTCACCTTGTCATTTTGGGGTTTTGTGTGTATATATGGGTGGGAGAAAATTATATTTAATCCATTTTTAATTCAGGCGGTAACACAAAATTTTTGGGAATAAGTCAAGGGGTATGAATACTTTCTGAAGGCACTGTATGTGAGGAGCAATGAGAAATACATGTATTTAATCAACAAAAGTTATATTTATTCTATAATAATTTTATGCAAAGTATGCATAAATCCCATCTTAAACAGTAGAGTAGAAGAGGCAGACAACCTTAGAACACAACTGTGTGTGTGTAAATGAATCACACTTGAAACATCGACACCATAATGTAATTACTGGTTGTGCTGTAGTGTGCTCGTTTATCTGTGAAATAAATAAAGTTCTGGAGCATGTCTTTAATAGAAAACAGTAATAGTTTGATTAAAATAGCACAGGGGCTCATTTATTGCAATAATTTGCTAGATCAGACTATTTACTAAAATAGTGATACTATTGATATCAAATGGTGTCTTACAAATGGTGTCTTACAAATAATAATTTCCCCCCCACCACCGTGGTCGCTGCGGCAGTCACTAGTATTCACACAGGATATCAATCAATGCCCTGACATCTTTCATGAAATGAACTAGAGCAGGAAGAAGGGAAGCCCTTGATCAAAGAACCGCATGGTCTACAGGTTTTTCATTTTCAATCTCTCCCATCCCAAGCAAAGGATAGCTCAACTAAAATAATCATTTACATTATGGGAATTTACTTCCTTCTTATACTTTCATGCTTCTTTTTAAATGTATTATTTTAATTACCTCTTAGCCCCCCAGAACTACTGCAGCTACCACTATGAGGAGAGTAGAAATCTTTGATGTTTGATTCTGTGTGAGTGAGTGTGTGTGTGTGTGTGATGAAAGGGGAGAGCTGTGAGGTGGGCGAGTTACTGACTATGCGAGTGTGTCCATACTAACATTTTCCTTCACTAGAAGAATACTTGTTGAATGCTGAGCTATTCTTAACTCAGTCAGGGGAGAAAATGAGTGGGTAACAGAACTGACGCAGAGGATCAGGGAAGACCAGGAAAGGTCCTTGTGTTCACACGACTGCAGTTTTTAACACACAGCAACATTCACATCCACCCATATTAAGATAATAACAGCTACTGAAATAAATGTATTTACGGCACTTAAATCAGATGATGCCTTAGTGTTCTTTAATAATTGACCTACTATGAAGATTCTCTTCAGGATTATTGGCATTTTTAGACCCCAGCAGTCCTGCTGTTGTATCCTTCCCGTCTGCTGTCCTGTGAAGATCTATAATCTACATCACCCTCAACTCTGTCCTGTGAAGATCTATAATCTACATCACCCTCAACTCTGTCCTTTGAAGATCTATAATCTACATCACCCTCAACTCTGTCCTGTGAAGATCTATAATCTACATCACCCTCAACTCTGTCCTGTGAAGATCTATAATCTACATCACCCTCAACTATGTCCTGTGAAGATCTATAATCTACATCACCCTCAACTCTGTCTTGTGAAGATCTATAATCTACATCACCCTCAACTCTGTCCTGTGAAGATCTATAATCTACATCACCCTCAACTCTGTCCTGTGAAGATCTATAATCTACATCAACCTCAACTCTGTCCTGTGAAGATCTATAATCTACATCACCCTCAACTCTGTCCTGTGAAGATCTATAATCTACATCACCCTCAACTCTGTCCTGTGAAGATCTATAATCTACATCCCCCTCAACTCTGTCTTGTGAAGATCTATAATCTACATCAACCTCAACTCTGTCCTGTGAAGATCTATAATCTACATCACCCTCAACTCTGTCCTGTGAAGATCTATAATCTACATCAACCTCAACTCTGTCCTGTGAAGATCTATAATCTACATCACCCTCAACTCTGTCCTGTGAAGATCTATAATCTACATCAACCTCAACTGTCCTGTGAAGATCTATAAACTACATCACCCTCAACTCTGTCCTGTGAAGATCTATAATCTACATCACCCTCAACTCTGTCCTTTGAAGATCTATAATCCACAACAACCTCAACTCTGTCCTGTGAAGATCTATAATCTACATCACCCTCAACTCTGTCCTTTGAAGATCTATAATCTACATCAACCTCAACTCTGTCCTGTGAAGATCTATAATCTACATCAACCTCAACTGTCCTGTGAAGATCTATAATCTACATCACCCTCAACTCTGTCCTTTGAAGATCTATAATCTACATCAACCTCAACTGTCCTGTGAAGATCTATAATCTACATCACCCTCAACTCTGTCCTTTGAAGATCTATAATCTACATCAACCTCAACTGTCCTGTGAAGATCTATAATCTACATCACCCTCAACTCTGTCCTTTGAAGATCTATAATCTACATCAACCTCAACTGTCCTGTGAAAATCTATAATCTACATCACCCTCAACTCTGTCCTTTGAAGATCTATAATCTACATCAACCTCAACTCTGTCCTGTGAAGATCTATAATCTACATCACCCTCAACTCTGTCCTTTGAAGATCTATAATCCACAACAACCTCAACTCTGTCCTGTGAAGATCTATAATCTACATCACCCTCAACTCTGTCCTTTGAAGATCTATAATCTACATCACCCTCAACTCTGTCCTTTGAAGATCTATAATCCACAACAACCTCAACTCTGTCCTTTGAAGATCTATAATCTACATCAACCTCAACTCTGTCCTGTGAAGATCTATAATCTACATCACCCTCAACTCTGTCCTTTGAAGATCTATAATCCACAACAACCTCAACTCTGTCCTTTGAAGATCTATAATCCACAACAACCTCAACTCTGTCCTTTGAAGATCTATAATCCACAACAACCTCAACTCTGTCCTTTGAAGATCTATAATCCACACCACCCTCAGTTCTCTTCTGTCTGGTGCATCTGTCTGGTGCCTCTGCATTATACCTCCCTCCCGTTTTGTCCTTCAAAACAACCCCCAGGCCGTTTCATTTCAGAGAGAAGGTAACAACCCTCAACACTGCTGTCGCTCACACCACAGACAGTTACAACCCAGCACCACGGTAACAACCGCTCACACCACAGACCGTAACAACCCAGCACCACGGTAACAACCGCTCACACCATAGACCGTAACAACCCAGCACCACGGTAACAACCGCTCACACCACAGACAGTTACAACCCAGCACCACGGTAACAACCGCTCACACCACAGAGAGTTACAACTCAGCACCACGGTAACAACCGCTCACACCACAGAGAGTTACAACTCAGCACCACGGTAACAACCGCTCACACCACAGACAGTTACAACTCAGCACCACGGTAACAACCGCTCACACCACAGAGAGTTACAACTCAGCACCACGGTAACAACCGCTCACACCACAGACAGTTACAACCCAGCACCATGGTAACAACCGCTCACACCACAGACAGTTACAACCCAGCACCACGGTAACAACCGCTCACACCACAGACAGTTTCAACTCAGCACCATGGTAACAACCGCTCACACCACAGACAGTTACAACCCAGCACCATGGTAACAACCGCTCACACCACAGACAGTTACAACCCAGCACCATGGTAACAACCGCTCACACCACAGACAGTTACAACCCAGCACCATGGTAACAACTGCTCACACCACAGACAGTTACAACCCAGCACCATGGTAACAACCGCTCACACCACAGACAGTTTCAACTCAGCACCATGGTAACAACCGCTCACACCACAGACAGTTACAACCCAGCACCACGGTAACAACCGCTCACACCACAGACAGTTACAACCCAGCACCATGGTAACAACCGCTCACACCACAGACAGTTACAACCCAGCACCATGGTAACAACCGCTCACACCACAGACAGTTTCAACTCAGCACCATGGTAACAACCGCTCACAACACAGACAGTTACAACTCAGCACCATGGTAACAACCGCTCACACCACAGACAGTTCCAACTCAGCACCATGGTAACAACCGCTCACACCACAGACAGTTACAACCCAGCACCATGGTAACAACTGCTCACACCACAGATAGTTACAACCCAGCACCATGGTAACAACCGCTCACACCACAGACAGTTTCAACTCAGCACCATGGTAACAACCGCTCACACCACAGATAGTTACAACCCAGCACCATGGTAACAACCGCTCACACCACAGACAGTTTCAACTCAGCACCATGGTAACAACCGCTCACACCACAGACAGTTACAACCCAGCACCATGGTAACAACCGCTCACACCACAGATAGTTACAACCCAGCACCATGGTAACAACCGCTCACACCACAGACAGTTACAACCCAGCACCATGGTAACAACCGCTCACACCACAGACAGTTACAACCCAGCACCATGGTAACAACCGCTCACACCACAGACAGTTACAACCCAGCACCATGGTAACAACCGCTCACACCACAGACAGTTACAACCCAGCACCATGGTAACAACCGCTCACACCACAGACAGTTACAACCCAGCATTAACGTTGAAAATAATGACCAGTTGGATTACTAGCAGATGCTCATGTCCCCTGAAATTAAATTACAATCAGAAAGTGTTATCATCATAGCCTGTGTCACTAAGGGTGGAAGGTCTTACATCTATTATCATGAACATATTGGCATACGTCTTGGTCCTTATGGCATCATGACAAACAATGATGTGGACCAACAAACAAAAATTAGATGATTGCATTGTTGATTGCATTGTCATGAGTAAAAATGAAACATTTTGACAGCAGTGTTGTCGTGCAATTTATCGGCTGAAATCACTTGAATAGTATCACCTATTTCACTCAGTATATTATAACTGTCCTCAAAATGGCGGCACAGGAAAATGGTTTATCTGTGATTATATTAAACCTACATACTGAGATGTCAACAAATTCATGTGAATTAAGGATTCATCAACGAGGAGCTGCGTTCTATGGAAATGATGAACGACGAGGAAGGAGTGGAACTGACCTTTCACAGAGTTGCATTATTTTCCAGAGAACGCATAGAGCCCCGAGTTGGTTATCCCTTTTATACCATGGATATAATTGAACACATTTGCCGCTAGAAATGTGTTCATTTGCCGGTAGAAATGTGTTCAATATCCACTGTCTGAAGTAGCTAGCAGATTTACGAGCTAGCTACAGTAGTTGCCGTGGTAACCCAACAAACAGACTTGCTAGTTTAGCTAATCAAACCATCATTCCTAGCTTGCCATTATGAAAACCACATTCAATAATGTTTTCAATTAGACTTTTTCTTTCAAAAGCAACTCAAACATAGAACATGTAAGAATGAATGATAGCCATTGAATTGTACCGTGCTCTAGGGTGCCCCTTCAAGCCAATCAGGAACAAATATTCAACAATGCCATGGTAGTCCTTATAAGTTGTCATGAGGACACAATGAAGGAGCACTCTGCATCATAGTTATGGAATGACACTTAAACACTAATACTTTATTTGAAGTGTTGTCTATGGCACATTATACCATGACATTGTTGAATACTCATTTCTGATTGGCTTGAAAGGCATTCTAGAGCATGCATTATTTCCCTATAACGCACGTTATTCATGGTTTGCACGTTTCATCACAATAATGTTTGGAATGTTCGTTTTAGGACTGATGCCCAGCTGAGCATTGTACTCAATGCAGTCTCAATAGGTGCTGATGAAGATTTTATCTGAAGTGCATTACTGTGGCTTGGAAACACGATGACATTTCAAAAGGAGGCAAATAATTAGTAGGACAAGCTTGTGTCATCATTGCAATGTTGCCAGATTGACTTTAGATGCAGTATAACTTTACCTAGCTCCCATAGAGTATATCAGATGACAAGTAAGAGACCAGGAAACCAATCAGAGTCAAGGACTGGAACTGAGTGCCCTACTGTAAAGAAAGGATAATGGTACATTTCACTGTAACATGATAGAAGTATTCATGAATCTATTTACAGCACTTATAGAGAATAATGTTAACATGCCTTATCACACTTACTTTAAATGATTTAGAAACCTGGATGCCCATATGCATCTTTAATAGAGCTAGAATAGAACATACTGTACTGTATGTACAGATAATGGGCATCCCAAAACAATTATACTATTTCGTTTGTCCTAAACCATAATTAATAGTGTAAGTTGGATCGTCAGTAATCAGCCTACCTCAGGAGCAGCTGTAACTGTTCCAAAATTGAAATCTATAAAAATTCCTAATTATCGCAAAACCATTTTTTAAAAAGGGAACTGTCTATAGTAAGTATAAATTCAATCATTTGCTAATGAGAAGAAGACATTTGGTACAGATCTGCTATCTTAATTTGATCGCTCTGTTGGCGCAGAGAATTTTCCAGTGCAGCAGGGTGTATTCAAGGTTTAGTGTATTCAAGGTTTAACAAGACTTCTAAAGTTTGTAATTTCCACTTTAAAAAGTCAGACTTGATTTGCCCTAACAAAAAACTGGAAATACTAACTTGTTGTGTACTTGAGTTTTTTTTAAACTTCAAAGTTTGTCATTTCCACTTTGAAATATAAGACTTGAGTTGCTCAAAGGAAAATGTACCAACCCCTACAAAAATGTCCATTAATTATAATCCACATAATAATTCACATTTCATGTTGCTGCAGGATTATTTTCCTGCTGTGAGAAAAAGGGTCAAATTAAGATAGCAGATCTCTATTTTTGGTTCTTGCCGTTCACTGCCCTAGGCTCCCTTAGTGAGAGGGTAAAGGAGTACCACCAGGCAACGTAATCAATGAGGGGGAGTGTTCCAGTGTTGCATTTCAACAGAAAGTGCTCTAACAATTGAAATGGGTAAGAACAACATATAACATTAAAGAATTTCAGTGGAATGCACCCAGGGCCCAAGTGAAGTGTGTAAACACAAACCACCCATTGGCCAAATCAAGTAAAGGTGGTACTGTAGCTGCAGTGGTTCTGTCCACTCAACACTGACATCAGTAGACCTAGATAACCCATCATCAACGACTAGTAAAGGGAGAGGGGAGCTGTGAATGTGACAGTCTACCTGGGCTATTTGGTTAATGTAGTCCCTGAGCACCCAACTAATTGCAGTTACATCAAAGAGCTATGGTAGCAGAGGAGGGTGGTGGGGGAAGCTATAGGAGGACAGGCTCATTGTAATAGTTGGAATTGAATCAATGCAACGGAGTCAAAAAAAAGTTGTTTCCATGTGTTTGATGTATTTGGTACCGTTCCATTGATTCCATTCCAGCCATTACAATGAGCCTGTCCTCCTATAGCTCCACCCACCAGCCTCCTCTGTGTGGTAGCTACTCCTCTGACTTGCTAACCGTGATTGGACAGGCATGGAAAGCAATCATCAACATGCATGAGCGCGGGCCTGGCTGAACAAACAGGGACAGGCATGGGCTAATGCGCTCGTCAAACAGCAGGCTTTCATCTGTGCATTGAGCATTGAGTATTAGGGGGTTGAGAGGCACCTCTCTACATAGTAATGGGGGGGAGCACCGGACTCACACAAGTCTGGAGAAGATGCTTCTGAGTAACAGGCACACGAGGCACTAAAGCCATGCTGGAAAAAAGGTAACAAGCACACATCAACAACGTTACTTAAGGACAGATGGCCAGACAGAGGCGTGGAGCAGAGAGAGGACGTGACCTGCATCCAGATTGCCTTGATGCTTGACAACAACGCTGGAGAGTCAATGCTTTCACATCCTGGAAAAGCCTCAAAGTCTGCATGTTTTTGTATTGACAGTATCTACAGATGTAGGATCTTAATTTGATCACTCTTTTGTTGCTGAGAATTATCCTGCACACTGGAAATACTAACCTGTTGTGTGTTTGAGTTTTTAAAATGCTTCTAAAGTTTGTCATTTCCACTTTGAAATATAAGACCTGAGTTGCCCAAAGGAAAATGTATCAACCCCTACAAAAATGTCCATTAATTATAATCCACATAATAATTCACATGTTCTGTTGCTGTAGGATTATTTTCCTGCTGTAGCAAACTCGCTCAAATTAAGATGCTACATCTGTATTGACAGTGCCTATTTACAGTACCTTTTGTTAGGGGGCTTTAGGGGAATACATTTCGCACCAGTAAATATCCAGTACGGTTCCACAAGTAACATGGCATTTCCTGTCACATTGTTCATAGTGTTAGGGGGCTTCTTGTTGTTTGACAAAAACACACTAAGCCTACTGCTGCCCACCCAGTCAGACTCACATCATTAGGTAGGTAGGTAGGTAGGTAGGTAGGTAGGTAGGTAGGTAGGTAGGTAGGTAGGTGTGTGTTAGTGAGTGAGAGAAAGAAAAAGACAATTAGAGAGTGCTGTTTCTTGATCTGAGAGGATGAATCCCAGGTAAAATTATACCCCACTCTATTCCCCTCTCTTCCCTTCCCTTCCTCGCCCTAACCACACACAGTGAAGCCCACTAGCTAAATATAGAGCACTTGAATTTGGAATAAAACAGCGAAGAGCAGTGTGGGTTGAAGCCACATGTAGAATGACACAGAGAGCACTGGGAAATTCCCAATCATAGAGTATTCAGACCTATGCAGAGGTTATCAGCTATTGCTTTGCTTTGATTAAACCTTTTTTTATTAGTAGGCTCTATTTTATTGAACCGGTGTCATAGTATCGCTCTGTAAAAGGCAAGCTGTCGTATAGTGGGATTGTGACAGATATGGCTGTAATAGCACAGATGTAATTCGTCAAATGTTCAGCTCTTTTACAACTCTCCGACCTGCTATTGCAAGATAAGGGCACTAGAACATGCATTAGATGGTTTCTAATAGGAGATGAATGGGAGTCTTACATTCTACCAGACACTCTTATCCAGAGCCACTTATAGTAGTTATACTTTTTCGTACTGGTGGGAATCGAACCCACAACCCTGACGTTGCAAGCACCATGCTCTACCAACTGAGCCACACGGGGTATAGATGTCAGAAGGCGGAAGCTGGATAAAGATATATAACAGTGAGCAGTGTTCTCAGAGACAGCTGTTTTGTTGGTTCGATTATAGTACAGAGACACATTTGGAATTTGGATGGAGGACAAGTCAATACTTAACCTCCCCGCTGAGAGAGGATCAATAGGGAATTCATCTAGACTAATCTTAACTAAGCAAGTCAGCGCATGGATCGCAGCTTGATGTGTTTCCTGTCTTAGAATGAATCAACATGACAATACATCCAGCAAAATAATCCAATCAGAAGAAAAAATTGATTTTGTAATTTGACTAGTTTAGGATATTTTGCAAGGCTTATCCCACGGCTTACTGAATGAACACTATGGTAATAAGAACATTTTGAGAAAATTCTGTGCAATGGCTTTGTTCTGTGCATATTCCATTCAAAATGCATTGTGAGGGACACAATCCCCACAATGGTCCAGTGAATCCACAGTGTTATATGTGTAAGCACAGATCTCTGAAGGAACATGGACTGATGGGGGTGATAATTCCACCCTTTACATTCATATGTACTCCTAGTCCATACAGAATACACAGAGGGTTTTATAGCATCAAAAACTACTGACCGACTAAACAGCATGGGCTATTGGGCTGTTCTCTGGATGCGGTAGGCAGTCAGCACCATGGGAAAGGGCAACCGAGAGTGATGAGCACATGAAAGAGTTCAGCGATGCAGAGAGGCTTCGGCTGGTCCACACACAGGCACAGTTAACGAGGGATCCATCACACAACGTCACATCACCCACTGTCCTCACAAACACCACAGCCCTGATCCTGTCAGTTTCACTGTCCTCACAAACACTACAGCCCTGGTCCTGTCAGTATCACTGTCCTCACAAACACCACAGCCCTGATCCTGTCAGTTTCACTGTCCTCACAAACACTACAGCCCTGGTCCTGTCAGTTTCACTGTCCTCACAAACACTACAGCCCTGGTCCTGTCAGTATCACTGTCCTCACAAACACCACAGCCCTGGTCCTGTCAGTTTCACTGTCCTCACAAACACTACAGCCCTGATCCTGTCAGTACCACTGTCCTCACAAACACTACAGCCCTGGTCCTGTCAGTTTCACTGTCCTCACAAACACTACAGCCCTGATCCTGTCAGTACCACTGTCCTCACAAACACTACAGCCCTGATCCTGTCAGTACCACTGTCCTCACAAACACTACAGCCCTGGTCCTGTCAGTTTCACTGTCCTCACAAACACTACAGCCCTGATCCTGTCAGTACCACTGTCCTCACAAACACTACAGCCCTGGTCCTGTCAGTATCACTGTCCTCACAAACACTACAGCCCTGGTCCTGTCAGTTTCACTGTCCTCACAAACACTACAGCCCTGGTCCTGTCAGTTTCACTGTCCTCACAAACACTACAGCCCTGGTCCTGTCAGTTTCACTGTCCTCACAAACACTACAGCCCTGATCCTGTCAGTATCACTGTCCTCACAAACACCACAGCCCTGGTCCTGTCAGTTTCACTGTCCTCACAAACACTACAGCCCTGATCCTGTCAGTACCACTGTCCTCACAAACACTACAGCCCTGGTCCTGTCAGTTTCACTGTCCTCACAAACACCACAGCCCTGATCCTGTCAGTATCACTGTCCTCACAAACACCACAGCCCTGGTCCTGTCAGTTTCACTGTCCTCACAAACACTACAGCCCTGATCCTGTCAGTATCACTGTCCTTAAAAACAGTACAGCCCTGGTCATGTCAGTATCACTGTCCTCACAAACACTACAGCCCTGATCCTGTCAGTATCACTGTCCTCACAAACATTACAGCCCTGATCCTGTCAGTATCACTGTCCTCACAAACACTACAGCCCTGGTCCTGTCAGTTTCACTGTTCTCACAAACACCACAGCCTTGCCAGCAACCTCCTACCTGAACCAACCCATACCACTAAACCAACCCATACCACTAAACCATACCACTAAACCAACCCATACCACTAAACCAACCCATACCACTAAACCAACCCATACTGCTAAATCAAACCATACCGCTAAACCAAGCCATACCGCTAAACCAACCCATACCACTAAACCCAACCCAACCATACCACTAAACCCAACCATACCACTAAACCCAACCATACCACTAAACCCAACCATACAACTAAACCAACCCATACCGCTAAACCCAACCCATACCACTAAACCCAACCCATATCACTAAACCCAACCATACCACTAAACCAACCCATACTGCTAAACCAACCCATACTGCTAAACCAAACCATACCGCTAAACCAAACTATACCGCTAAACCAACCCATACCGCTAAACCAACCCATACCACTAAACCCAACCCATACCACTAAACCCAACCCAACCATACCACTAAACCCAACCATACCACTAAACCCAACCATACCACTAAACCCAACCCATAACACTAAACCCAACCATACCACTAAACCCAACCATACCACTAAACCCAACCATACCACTAAACCCAACCATACCACTAAACCCAACCCATACAATTAAACCCAACCCATACCATTAAACCAACCCATACCACTAAACCAACCCATACCACTAAACCAACCCATACCACTAAACCAACCCATACCACTAAACCATACCGCTAAACCAACCCATACCGCTAAACCAAACCATACCACTAAACCAAACCATACCACTAAACCAACCCATACCACTAAACCAACCCATACCACTAAACCCAACCCATATCACTAAACCCAACCCATACCACTAAACCAACCCATACCACTAAACCCAACCCATACCACTAAACCAACCCATACCACTAAACCAACCCATACCACTAAACCAAACCCATACCACTAAACCCAACCATACCACTAAACCCAACCATACAATTAAACCCAACCCATACCACTAAACAAACCCATACCACTAAACCCAACCCATACCACTAAACCCAACCATACCACTAAACCCAACCATACCACTAAACCCAACCATACAATTAAACCCAACCCATACCACTAAACCAACCCATACCACTAAACCAACCCATACAACTAAACCCAACCCATACCACTAAACCAACCCATACCACTAAACCAACCCATACCACTAAACCAACCCATACTACTAAACCATACCACTAAACCAACCCATATCACTAAACCCAACCCATACAACTAAACCCAACCCATACCACTAAACCAACCCATACCACTAAACCCAACACATACCACTAAACCAACACATACTACTAAACCAACACATATCACTGAGTAGAATAAGTACCAAGAGGGACTTCAGTTACAGCACCAGAGTAAAGACAAGTCAGCCTGTGTTATTGGCCAACAACCTCTACTACATCTTAAGCCAAACCAACTCCTCCACTAACTGTGTGGACATGGACCAGACTCAGGAGACACCAGAGTGTGAAGAGTGTAAGAGCCCTTACCATGGCCTCCTCGGGTGAGGAAAGGCATCCTGTTGATGGCGATGGGCACTGTGCCATGCTTATTGTGGAAATGGTGGACATGGTGCGTGGTGCTTAGACTGGAAGACACGCGGGCCGTCCCTGCCTGGGTGGGGAGTGCAGCTAGCAGGGCCAATAACAAGACCAGCCTCCACCAACACCCCAGGCCTAGGCCTGTCCAGCCTGACCCCTGGCCCAGCCCAGGGCCCCCTGCTGGGAGTCTGCTCCCCAACACCATCACCTCCAGATGGGCACAGGAGCCCCCCAGGGCTTCCCTCAGTCCCACCCCACGAAGACAGGACATCTCAGCGGGCCGGCAAGCCCGTCACCTCCATAATCCTGGGGACCGGGTAATGTTAAGTTGGAGGATAGGACCAGATCTCTCCTTAGTTATGGCTGGGGGAAAACAACTTCTGACCACGCAGGTTTTCCAGGATGTGAAACAAAGACAAAATCCAGTTATTGTCTCTTATGATGAAATCCCAGTCAGAATCCTATTTTTGTTTGTTCAAAACATGTTGAGATATCTAGAGATGTTTGTTGGACTGAGGACTAAATACCTTGGAGTGGTGTGCAATCATCCTGAGATAAAGTCTTTAAAAAGTCAGCATCCAGGCACCAAAATGGATATCAAAAGTATTTAGTTGACACAATGCTAAATCCACGAGTAATTTAGAACCATACATTTCAATTATGATATTGAAGTATAACAAAGCAGAGGGGGCTTCAGGTGCCGGTATCACTGGGAGGAGGCTCTTCTCTCTCACCCACAGGTAGGGCTGGAGGGCAGTGGAGAGACTACTACCCCCTAAGATGAAAGCCTCTACACTGCAGAGAAGCAGATAAGACACCTCCCCACGGGAAACAGGATGATTTCATTAAGAAGGAGAAAAAAAGATCCAAGCTGATGGAGGGACATGCAGAATCCAGCGCTATCGTTTCCCTCTAGCTGGAGGAGAGTGAGGGAGGGAGGAGGGATATCTGCAGCGGCGAGGTAAAAGAGAAAAATCCTGAAGATAAATAAATAAATATTCCAGCGACTCCTCACACGCTCACACAGACGCACCAAACCCCTTTGAATGGTCACTTCTGTTTTGGTAACAGCCCCACTTTAAACCCACTAGATGAGGGATAGCAGTGAGTGCTCCAGAAGCAGCATCCTTGCCCCTCTCACCCTCCTCCTACTGCCCAGTCTCACGCAGTGAAGACTACTGCTGCATTCCCTTCCCTCACTACTGCTGCATTCCCTTCCCTCTCCTGCTTGTTTCTCCAAATCTATTTGCGTCCTGATGATGTTTAACCGGACAATTCCATGCGTCTGGATGTGGATGATGGCAGTAAATTCCCTCCTGCGGAGACAGTGTGGATGACTGAGAAGACGTTGACTGTTGAGACAGTGTGGATGACTGAGAAGACGTTGACTCTGGCTGCTGTCACTGTGAAATTCATGCTAATTAAAACTGGAGCAGCGGCTTGAGCATCGACTCCCTGAATCCTGGTTGGCTGAAATCCCAGGACAGCCTGGACTCCATACACACATCAAAAATAACAGTCACTGGTCACTACGGTCTCAACGACGAGGAAGCAAAGCACAGCACTCTTCTGAAGCATAGTCAGACACTGTGATAGAGCGAGGCACAGCGTGTGCCGGTGTGTGTGTGTGCAAGCGAGATAGAGAGAGAGAGAGAAGCAGAGAGAGCAACAGAGAGAGAGAAAGAAAGAGAGAGACAAAGAGGGGTGAGTGAGGGAGAGAGAAAGAAAGAGAGAGACAAAGAGGGGTGAGTAAGGGAGAGAGAAAGAAAGAGAGAGACAAAGAGGGGTGGGTGAGGGAGAGAGATAGAGAGAAAGAGACAAAGAGGGGTGGGTGAGGGAGAGAGAAAGAAAGAGAGAGAAGCAGCAGCAAGAGAGAGAGAGAGAGAGAGAGAGAGAGAGAGAGAGAGAGAGAGAGAGAGAGAGAGAGAGAGAGAGAGCGAGAGAGAGAGAGAGAGAGAGAGAGAACAGCAGCAGCGAGAGAGAGAGAGAGAGAGAGAGAGAGAGAGAGAGAGAGAGAGAGAGAGAGAGAGAGAGAGAGAGAGAGAGAGAGAGAGAGAGAGAGAGAGAGAGAGAGAGAGAGAGAGAGAGAGAGAGAGAGAGAGAGAGAGGGAGAGAGAGAGAGACAGAGAGAGAGGGAGAGAGAGACAGAGAGAGAGGGAGAGGGAGAGAGAGACAGAGAGAGAGGGAGAGAGAGACAGAGAGAGAGGGAGAGAGAGACAGAGAGAGAGGGAGAGGGAGAGAGAGAAAGAGAGAGAGAGAGAGAGACAGAGAGAGAGAGGGAGAGAGAGACAGAGAGAGACAGAGAGAGACAGAGAGAGAGGGAGAGAGAGACAGAGAGAGACAGAGAGAGACAGAGAGAGACAGAGAGACAGAGAGACAGAGAGACAGAGAGAGAGAGAGAGAGAGAGAGAGAGAGAGAGAGAGAGAGAGAGAGAGAGAGAGAGAGAGAGAGAGAGAGAGAGAGAGAGAGAGAGAGAGAGAGAGAGAGAGAGAGAGAGGGAGAGAGAGAGGGAGAGAGGGAGAGAGAGACAGAGAGAGAGGGAGAGAGAGAGAGACAGAGAGAGAGAGGGAGAGAGAGAGGGAGAGAGAGAGGGAGAGAGAGACAGAGGGGGTGGGTGAGGGAGAGCAGGCATCAACAATGCAAAGAAACACAGAGGCCAGAAAATGGGTTGTGTGAGAATAAATACACATCCCAGGTTACTGATTCACAGCCAATGTACAGTACAGGCAGAAACCCAGCAATAGAAAAGCAGGATGATGCTGCAGAGGAAGAAACCGATTCAGCTCAACTGTCAAAACTGCTACATCAGGAGAACAGAGGTGCCTGTCTCTGTGGTGGTGTACCTGGGAAAAATAGGCTTTGGAATGATACCACAGGGAGAGGAGAGAGCTAAAGATAGCTAGCAATACATTCAGACACAGATCTGCTATCTTTGATCACTCTGTTGTCTCAGAGTGTATTCAAGGTTTAAAAAGGCTTTTAAAGTTTGTAATTTCCACTTAAGATTTCTGACTTGATTTGCCCTAACTTCATGTTGCTGCAGTATTATTTTCCTGCTGTGAGAAACAAATTAAGATCTGTACCAGATGCAGACAATATCCCCCATTACCAAGAAAACTATGGTTGGTCCCTGATTCTACTGAATTATTTAGTTCCAGTCAAAATTCTGTGACAAGCGTAGCCCTCTCTCTTTCTCTCTGGCATCGCCACATGTAGCCACCCCGAAGAGTGCTCTCACCCTTTCCTCCTCTCCCTCAGCCCTCTCTAGTCATTTCTGGTATGTGTAGCACTGTACTTATGCTGAACTTAAGAGAGTGTGGGGGAGGAGAGAGAGAGAGAGAGAGAGAGAGAGAGAGAGAGAGAGAGAGAGAGAGAGAGAGAGAGAGAGAGAGAGAGAGAGAGAGAGAGAGAGAGAGAGAGAGAGAGAGAGAGAGAGAGAGAGAGAGAGAGAGAGAGAGAGAGAGAGAGAAAGAGAGCAAGAGAGCAAGAGAGAAGCAGAACTGTAGCTATATCAGATAAATCATGGTCGATAGAGATCTCAGCTGGGATTGCCTGGCCAGTTAAAAGGACACGCATGAAAAAAGGAGAACAGAGCAGAGCCAGCACCACCTCTCATGGTGACAGGAAGGTAGAGGCAGGCCATTACTCAGGCAGAGAGAGGGGAGGCAAGAGAGAGAGAGACAGAGTGAAGGGGAGAAAGAGAGAGGAGAGGGAGGGAGAGAGAGAGCGAGGGGGAGGCTGAAAAGGGCTGGAGAGGGGACAGGGCTGGAGAGGGGAGAGGGCAGAGGGATGGAGAGGGCTGGAGAGGGGAGAGGACTGGAGACTGGTTGGAGAGGGCAGAGGGCTGGAGAGGCTTTGAGAGGGGAGTGGACTGGAGAGGACTGGAGAGGGCTGGAGAGGACTGGAGAGAACAGGGCTGGAGAGGACTGGAGAGGGCAGAGGTCTGGAGAGGGGAGAGGGCTGGATAGGGATGGAGAGGGCAGGAGAGGCCTGGAGAGGGGAGAGGGCTGGGGATGGTAGGAGAGGGGAGAGGGCCGGAGAGAACTGGAGAGGACTGGAGGGCTGGAGAGGGCTGGAGAGGGCTGGAGAGGACTGGAGAGAACAGGCCTGGAGAGGGCAGAGGGCTGGAGAGGGGAGAGGGATGGAGAGGGCTGGAGAGGGGAGAGGACTGGAGAGGGTAGAGACAGCTTGGGAGGGGAGAGGACTGGAGAGGGCAGAGACAGCTGGGGAGGGGAGAGGACTGGAGAGGTCAGAGACAGCTGGGGAGGGGAGAGAGCTGGAGACAGCTTGGGAGGGGAGAGGGATGGAGACGGCAGAGACAGCTGGGGAGGGGAGAGGACTGGAGAGGGCAGAGACAGCTGGGGAGGGGAGAGGACTGGAGAGGGCAGAGACAGCTGGGGAGGGGAGAGGACTGGAGAGGTCAGAGACAGCTGGGGAGGGGAGAGGGCTGGAGAGGGCAGAGACAGCTGGGGAGGGGAGAGGACTGGAGAGGGCAGAGACAGCTGGGGAGGGGAGAGGACTGGAGAGGGCAGAGACAGCTGGGGAGGGGAGAGGACTGGAGAGGGCAGAGACAGCTGGGGAGGGGAGAGGACTGGAGAGGGCAGAGACAGCTGGGGAGGGGAGAGGACTGGAGAGGGCAGAGACAGCTGGGGAGGGGAGAGGACTGGAGAGGGCAGAGACAGCTGGGGAGGGGAGAGGGCTGGAGAGGGCAGAGACAGCTGGGGAGGGGAGAGGACTGGAGAGGGCAGAGACAGCTGGGGAGGGGAGAGGACTGGAGAGGACTGTAGAGGGAAGAGGGCTGGATGGGGCTGGAATGGGCTGGAGTGGGCTGTAGAGGGAAGAGGGCTGAATGGGGTTGGAGAGGGCTGGAGTGGGCTGTAGAGGGAAGAGGGCTGAATGGGGCTGGAGAGGGCTGGAGTGGGCTGTAGAGGGAAGAGGGCTGAATGGGGCTGGAGAGGGCTGGAGTGGGCTGTAGAGGGAAGAGGGCTGAATGGGGCTGGAGAGGGCTGGAGTGGGCTGTAGAGGGAAGAGGGCTGAATGGGGCTGGAGAGGGCTGGAGTGGGCTGTAGAGGGAAGAGGGCTGAATGGGGTTGGAGAGGGCTGGAGTGGGCTGTAGAGGGAAGAGGGCTGAATGGGGCTGGAGAGGGCTGGAGTGGGCTGTAGAGGGAAGAGGGCTGAATGGGGCTGGAGAGGGCTGGAGTGGGCTGTAGAGGGAAGAGGGCTGGATGGGGCTGGAGAGGGCTGGAGTGGGCTGTAGAGGGAAGAGGGCTGGATGGGGCTGGAGAGGGCTGGAGTGGGCTGTAGAGGGAAGAGGGCTGGATGGGGCTGGAAAGGGCTGGAGTGGGCTGTAGAGGGAAGAGGGCTGAATGGGGCTGGAGAGGGCTGGAGTGGGCTGTAGAGGGAAGAGGGCTGGATGGGGCTGGAGTGGGCTGTAGAGGGAAGAGGGCTGGATGGGGTTGGAGTGGGCTGTAGAGGGAAGAGGGCTGAATGGGGCTGGAGAGGGCTGGAGTGGGCTGTAGAGGGAAGAGGGCTGGATGGGGCTGGAGTGGGCTGTAGAGGGAAGAGGGCTGGATGGGGCTGGAGAGGGCTGGAGTGGGCTGTAGAGGGAAGAGGGCTGAATGGGGCTGGAGAGGACTGGAGTGGGTAGAGGGCTGGCTGTGGCCAACGAGCTGGGCTGACTGAACTGAGAGAATTGAGCAGAAGGTGAGGGGGGCTTGGGGTGATCATTGGAGATGATTTGCAGTGACCTTGGCTGGATACTACCCAGACTGTCTGAGCCAACTAAGCTTTTACGTGGCATTAGACAGGCAGAGGTGCTTGGTAACTCACTATCTGTTGTGAGACGCCTGAACACCCAACACAAAGCAGCCAAGTCTCTGATGCAGATGGCTGCCCTGTAGTTGCCATTACATGCGTGAAAGACAATCCTCTATTGACGTAAAAGGAAAAGTTTCAAACGCCTCAATATTCAAAGTCAATGTCAATGTTATAAAGTTAGGTTGAAATCGGCAAAAATACAACATTTTGATCATCGGAAATACTGTATAATAAATGAGCAGTTTAATCAATACTCCTTAATAAATTATGCACACACTATGTGCAATGCAAGAGCCCTGTCCAATAGGCCTAAACGGGGTAATGTGTGGAAGATGAGGGTATTTGAGAGGGTTGCTTTGACAATGATTGATGTTTGTATTGTATTGTATATTGTATATTGTATATTGTATTGTCTTGTCTTGTATTGTATATTGTATTGTATGTTGTATTGTATAGTATTGTATATTGTATTGTGTTGTATTGTATATTGTATTGTATTGTCAAGTCCCCCAGTATTGGAGGCATCTTTCTAGGTAGTGATGAAATCTTCACGAGGGCTGTTTGGGATAAAAGGTTTGCATTAATCAATTTGCAAACGCCAGGGCTTCTCAACATGATAAAAATGATGCTATCTGGAGGACACAGGGGGTGGTTGGGGAAAGCAGTGGTGAATTAACCATCTGTTGTCCTGGCTGTTTTCACTGTTAGGACTCCTTCTCTATCCTGATGCCACTGAGTAAGTAGGCTATCCTCCCCTTCACACTGGAACACACCCAGTCATACAAAATAGAGTCATGCAGAATTCAACAAAACACAGAGCATGAAAGCAACCAATCAAGTCACCAGTCCCAGTCTAGCGCCAGAACCCAGAGATCATTCATTCACACCAGTAAAAGTAAATTGAATAAATAAGTGCTCAACTCCCCCCTCCTCCCAGAATGTTCAAACTGCATCCACATGTGTTGTCTGCTGTAGTTATTGCTTGTGGTTTATGTATGCATTTATGCACCTATTGGTGATGCTGTGCTGTTATTTGTTGAGATGGAAGACACATTTCCAGAAAGGGAAACACAATAACAAAGTATTATTATTATTATTATTATTAGAGCTTCTTTGCAAATGCCAAGATTGAAAATCAGATTGTGAAAATTCTACGTGTCTAAGTGTATCTTGGTGTTTTCCAATTCTGTGATAAAAACATGTATAGAACGCATCAAAGGAAGCAAAGAAGTTTTGCTGTTAAATCATTAGCTACATTTCAAGGGCTTCACCCTACAATTATTTTGTTAGAGCAGAGTGAAAGGTATTTTTATGCAGAGTGAAAGGTATTGCAAGCACAGAATTTAAAAGATGATGTTTTCCTGGCTTAGGAGACTTAAATACACAGTGTAGGGTGTCAGGGGGATTTGTCAGGGAGACAGTTTTTGCCCAGGCATTGAGGCTAGCCTCAGGGGTGAACGTAGCAGGATTAATCATGACACTTTTCACATTAATTACCCATAATGCCAACCTCCTCTGAAATAAATGGCCTGCAGTTAAGATATCCAGTTGATTTCATTAGATTTAAAGCGACAGCACCTCAAATAGGTCTGGCTGGGAAAGAGGAAGGGAGGGGAGGGGTGGTAATCCAACGTACAGAGCTTTAGCAGGGAGAGATACATGTCCAATGTTGGGCCCAGATCCGTGGTGAATATAAAGGAACGTTCCGGGAGCATCTCCCATTCTGTGTCCCTACTGTTTAATCATCACACATCAATCTGCCATTTACTTTTGTCCTCTATCTGCCATATAGTTATCTGTTCTGCTTAACAGTAATTCAATTACAACATGACATTACGGAGGTGACCTTTCACTGTGGGGTCAAGAGACATGAATCCATGTTCGTTTGATTGGCACTTATTTGTATTGTGGTTTGAACAGAGACATTTTGAAGTATGACTTCTGATACTTGATAGGCAGCCACTATGCCAGTAATCTCACGGTAAAACAGAGGTCTTGTTTTCTGTTAGGCCAGATAAGAGGTTAAGCAGAATCACATGGGACCATCACATTATTGGTGTGACCTGTCTGTACACACTGTGTGACCTGTCTGTACACACTGTGTGACCTGTCTGTACACACTGTGTGACCTGTCTGTACACACTGTGTGACCTGTCTGTACACACTGTGTGACCTGTCTGTACACACTGTGTGACCTGTCTGTACACACTGTGTGACCTGTCTGTACACACTGTGTGACCTGTCTGTACACACTGTGTGACCTGTGACCTGTCTGTACACACTGTGTGACCTGTCTGTACACACTGTGTGACCTGTCTGTACACACTGTGTGACCTGTCTGTACACACTGTGTGACCTGTCTGTACACACTGTGTGACCTGTCTGTACACACTCTTTGTATCACTCAACCATAGACTGGTGTTATCTGTCAATTGAAAATGAAATTGTTTGTTTATAGTTGAAGTTAATGAAAAACACATGAGTGTGCCACTCAAAGGGTCTAGGTAGCAGACCTACAGATGTAGGATCTTAATTGGGAATTATTAAGTCGACTATAATTAATGGACATTTTATGTAGGGGGTAGATACATTTTTCTTTAGTGCAAATCAAGTCTGACATTTTTTTGTGTGGAAATTACAAACTTTAGAAGCCCTTTTAAACCTTGAATACACTAAAAGAGTGGTCTAATTAAGATCCTACATCTGTGCAGTATACAGCCAACAGCTATAGCCAAATGAGACTGACTGTTGCGTTTCAACAGCTTTTTAGAGAATGATCATATTGATCCCAGTTTAATAGAGAATGATCATATTGATCCCAGTTTAATAGAGAATGATCATATTGATCCCAGTTTAATAGAGAATGATCATATTGATCCCAGTTTAATAGAGAATGATCATATTGATCCCAGTTTAATAGAGAATGATCATATTGATCCCAGTTTAATAGAGAATGATCATATTGATCCCAGTTTAATAGAGAATGATCATATTGATCCCAGTTTAATAGAGAATGATCATATTGATCCCAGTTTAATAGTAGTGGGCCGTGGCTGGCGCTAAATCAAATGCACTAAATGGGACAAAACTAACTCTCTATAGTTGTCAACCTGTGAAGACCCACCTGTGCAGAATCTACCTACTACCTCTATAGTTGTCAACCTGTGAAGGTCCACCTGTGCAGAATCTACCTACTACCTCTATAGTTGTCAACCTGTGAAGGTCCACCTGTGCAGAATCTACCTACTACCTCTATAGTTGTCAACCTGTGAAGGCCCACCTGTGCAGAATCTACCTACTACCTCTATAGTTGTCAACCTGTGAAGGCCCACCTGTGCAGAATCTACCTACTACCTCTATAGTTGTCAACCTGTGAAGGCCCACCTGTGCAGAATCTACCTACTACCTCTATAGTTGTCAACCTGTGAAGGCCCACCTGTGCAGAATCTACCTACTACCTCTATAGTTGTCAACCTGTGAAGGCCCACCTGTGCAGAATCTACCTACTACCTCTATAGTTGTCAACCTGTGAAGGCCCACCTGTGCAGAATCTACCTCCTGACAAATGCCCAGTCATTTGTACCATAGGCAGCGTATTGGCACTTTCAATGTTGGCACTTTCTCCATGAACAACAACAGGTTACAGTCTAGTACCAACCCAATGTCTAGGATGATTGAAGGGTGATAACAGTGTGTCATTAACAAGGTCTTCCCCTGCCACTGCTTTGTGTGGGCTGTGGAGGGGGAATGATGGTCAGACAGAGGCAGTGTAGGGAGTGGGAAGGCAGGCAGGTAGAGGCAGGGTGGCCTGGGGTGGAAGGATGATGCTGCGTATAGGGATGGACAGGCAGAGGCTGACAGAGGCTGAGTAGGAGATGGGCAGGCAGGTAGAGGAAGGGTGGGCCTGTCAGCTTGGCTCAGCAGCAGACGGTGTGGATGGGTGAATCAGGTGGAGGTAGGAAGAGCTCAGGGGGCTGAGGCAGTCTATTGGTTGTAGGCTGAAGTGAAGGAGAGGAGACACCCAGGTCTGTCCTGGGCTCTATGGGCTTGGGGGTAGGCACAAAAGAACAGCCTATAGCCTCTAGGGAGCAGAAAAAGCCCTGTTTTCCAAGCAATCATCCCAGCAATCTGTTTCTTTACAGTGGTTACCATACCCAAGCTGGAAAGACAGTATCTAGAAAGACAGTATCTAGAAAGACAGTATCTAGAAAGACAGTATCAACAAAGACACTATCTACAAAGACAAGATCTACAAAGACAAGATCTACAAAGACACTATCTACAAAGACAGTATCTACAAAGACACTATCTACAAAGACAGTATCTACAAAGACACTATCTACAAAGACAGTATCTACAAAGACACTATCTACAAAGACACTATCTACAAAGACAAGCATGACATTTTAGTCATTTAGAAGACACTCTTATCCAGAGCGACTTACAGGAGCAATTAGGGTTAAGTGCCTTGATTTTTCACCTAGTCGGCTCTGGGATTCGAACCAGCAACATTTTGGTTACTGGCGCAATGCTCTTAACCGCTAGCCTACCTCCACGAATATTGTGAACCTGTAACATATTGAGCATACAGTAGTGACACCTGAATGACAGCTGTCATTTTTAGAATTCTATCTCCGCTCTCAAAGCATCCCTTAAAAACTTCTTAGGGCTGCATTCCCGTTAACGGGATCGATATGACAACAGCCAGTGAAAGTGCAGGGCGCCAAATTCAAACAACAGAAATCTCATAATTAAAATTCCTCAAGCATACAAGTATTTCACACCATTTTAAAGATACACTTCTTGTTAATCCCACCACAGTGTACGATTTCAAAAAGGCTTTACAGCGAAAGCACCACAAACGATTATGTTAGGTCACTGCCAAATCACAGAAAAACACAGCCATTTTTCCAGCCAAAGACAGGAGTCACAAAAAGCAGAAATAGAGATAAAATTAATCACTAACCTTTGATTATCTTCATCAGATGACACTCATAGGACTTCATGTTACACAATACATGTATGTTTTGTTCGGTAAAGTTCATATTTATATAAAGAAAATCTCAGTATACATTGGCGCGTTATGTTCAGTAGTTCGGTGACATCCGGTGATTTTGCAGAGAGCCAATTTCCAGAAATACTCATAATAAACGTTGATCAAAGATCAAGTGTTATACATGGAATTTTAGATCCACTTCTCCTTAATGCAACCGCTGTGTCAAATTTCAAAAAAGCTTTACGGAAAAAGCAAACCATGCAATAATCTGAGGTCGGCACTCAGAGCCCAATCAAGACAAAAATATATCCTCCATATTGTGCAGTCAACAGAAGTCAGAAATAACATTATAAATATTCATGTACCTTTGATGATCTTCATCAGAATGCACTCCCAGGAATCCCAGTTCGACAATAAATGTTTGATTTGTTCGGTAATGTTCATCATTTATGTCCAAATAGCTACTTTTGTTAGAGCATTTGGTAAACAAATCTAAAGTCACGAAGCGCGTTCACTAAAAGCAGACGAAATGTCAAAAAGTTCCGTAACAGTCAGTAGAAACATGTCAAACGATGTATTGAATCAATCTTTAGGATGTTTTTAACATAAATCTTCAATAATGTTCCAACCGGAGAATTCCTTTGTCTTCAGAAATGCGATAGAACAGAGCTCGCTCTCACATGAATGCGCATGGTCAGCGCATGTTCAGCTCATGGTAGACCTTACTCAATCCCCTCTCATTCGGCCCCCTTCACAGTAGAAGCATCAGACAAAGTTCTAAAGACTGTTGACATCTAGTGGAAGCCTTAGGAAGTGCAAAATGACCCATATCCCACTGTGTATTCGATAGGCGATGAGTTGAAAACCTACAAACCTCAGATTTCCCACTTCCTGGTTGGATTTCTTCTCAGATTTTTGCCTCCCATATGAGTTCTGTTATACTCACAGACATCATTCAAACAGTTTTAGAAACTTCAGAGTGTTGGCTATCCAATACTAATAATAATATGCATATATTAGCAACTGGGACTGAGGAGCAGGCAGTTTACTCTGGGCACCTTTTCATCCAAGCTACTCAATACTGCCCCTGCAGCCGTAAGAAGGATGCTTCAGTTCGGCTGGCACCACAACAAAAAACTCACAAAATGTTGTCACAATATATGCACAAACCTTTCCAAACTGTATCGGCTGGGAAGCATGCGCACGCCTTTACTGTACAATAACAACCACACTCTGTGGAAAGTATTATCAACTGTCATTAAATATTAAAAGTTAATGTTGAGGTTGCTAGAGTTTCTGCTTGTCTTGCCTGAGAGAGCACTGTCTCATTCCTCTCCCACTTCCATGGGACAGAAATCATTATTCATTCACTATGCAGTATCTCTACATCATCTTAGATTTAATTGAAGCGCCTTATGCAACACAGAAAGATCTTCTCTGACTACAGTTTTGGGGTAATGGAAAAATGAGAGAAAGTGTTTGCATTATGTGACCTGTGTTTCTGGGAAGAAAATCAACTAGTAATTCCTTGACTTACTGTGACAATAAAATCAAAATCCATGTAGTTCAGTCTCACTGAAATTCATGAAGACACTGAAGAACTATACAAAAAGACAAAGTCTCAAGATTTAAATGAACATCTAAGACTAACACTGCAATAGACATGAGAAGTCAATGTAATGAATTACGTGGAGGCTTTTGCCTATAGGTGTCAGCTGTATGAATTATTCAATGGCAATTGATATGAGAGCTTGGGATTATAAGGTTCTATCTACATTTTTGTCAAAACATAGTTATTAACATAGCCCTTTTCTGTCCAATGTTCTCTACCTACATGTATATAGCATTCTGAATCGCCCAATTCATGTAGTTAAGACAAAATCTGCTGACATCATTCAAACCAATGAGGGTTCGGAACATTAAAGCAAATTATCTCAGAATCATCTTTTTGTAGATATAACATCATCTATAGTATGACTATAGTTATTAATACTACTATTGTTATTAATAACGTTATTCTTGTTATTAATCATGTTGTTCTTGTTATGTATAATGTTATTGTTATTAATAATGTTATTAACAATGGTAGGATTGTTATTAATAATGTTATTCTTGCTATTAATAGTGTTATTATAGCTATTAATAATGTTATTCTTGCTATTAATAATGTTATTAATAATGTTATTCTTGTTACCAATAAGGTTATTAATAATGATATTCTCCTTATTAATAATGTTATTCTCATTATTAATCATGTTATTCTTGTTATTAATCATGGTAGTATTGTTATTAATAATGTTATTCTTGCTATTAATGTTATTCTTGTTACTAAACGATGTTATCCTTGTTATTATTGTTACTAATGTTATTCTTGCTATTAATAATGTTATTAATAATGCTATTCTCATTATGAACAATGTTATTCTTGTTATTAATAATGGTATTCTTGTTATTAACAATGGTATTCTTGTTATTCATAATCGTATTGTTATTAATAATGCTATTTTGTTATTAATAATGTTAATATTGTTATTCATAATGTTATTATTCATTGGAAAGTAGAAATGGAGGGAACAATCCCCCCCCAAAAAGGAATCGGTAGAGGAGAAGAAAACGAAAATAATGAGTTTCCTTTGGCTGAGCGAGCGGGTCGTTTCTGTATAATGACCACCAGAGCCTGTGTCGAGAGAGAGAGAGAGAAAGAGAAAGAGAGAGAGAGAGAGAAAAAGAGAGAGAGGAGAGATGAGGGCCCTTTGGAGGCAAAGATTTGTGGCCAAAGACCGATCCACACAGAACGTGACGATCATTCCAATCACTAACACATGTACCCCTATACTGGTCATTTTAATTTTATATGGCATGCATGCATTGAGAAAATCTTACAGGCTAAGCTGCATTTGGCACTTGCCATTCTGTGATGGAACACACACATAATCAAAAATATTATGCTAAATCAAATCTGGAAATGTTCCTATAATCCAGTACTAAACTTGCTGAGTGAATTCCACTTCCCAAATTGTGTGGCAATAGCAGAAGCCTGTGGCTTATTACGTTGTTATGGGTCCATTTAGAGAAAAGCCAGGCTGTTAAAGTGATTTAGTGGCATGGCTTGGCAGAGGTGAAAGGAAACTGCCATTTCGCATAGCACTATGTGTGACTCCACTTGGCCTGCTGAAACTACATACTGAAGCTGTGGTATTACTGGCCTGACAAACACCGGCCTGACAAATACCAAAACAACTGAGACGCATCTTATACACATACTGTATTCACACAAAAATGATTTATTTCTGCATAATTCAAATATAAAAATATACTCAACCAGACAGCTGTGTTATTACGGTGTTGGTGGAATGGCTCTCTTCTAAGAAAAATGAATTACAAAGAGTACAGGTGGCTGTGTTTTTCACACTGAAATCACACTCTAAATTGGAAAAACTAGTGTGTCAGATGACTGTAATATACTCATGGTGTAGCAGACAGTAGAAGGCTTTTGCTAGCTCCTAATGTCAGCATCGCCAATGATAACATTTGCTCCAGTTAAACACTGTCATGTGGGGACTGAGGAAACTGGAGAATCAGCATAGACTTGTTATTCTGAGCAAGTCTGCAGCCTCTGTCACTGGCTGTCACTCACCAACAGGATCAGGATGAGAGCCAGAGATAATGATCGATTTTAGGAAGACCCTGCTCCCCCACAGGACAGCAACAGAGGAGGCCACTGATACACCAGGCAAGACTAACAGATAACAGATATCACAACTATAAGGAGGAGATGCAAAGTAGCTGCTCTGGTTACATAGTCAGCTGATAAAACACCAGTCTGGGTCAGATGATAATGCACCAGTCTGTGTCAGCTGATAATGCACCAGTCTGGGTCAGATGATAATGCACCAGTCTGGGTCAGATGATAATGCACCAGTCTGTGTCAGCTGATAAAACACCAGTCTGGGTCAGATGATAATGCACCAGTCTGGGTCAGATGATAATGCACCAGTCTATGTCAGCTGATAAAACACCAGTCTGTGTCAGCTGATAATGCACCAGTCTGGGTCAGATGATAATGCACCAGTCTGTGTCAGCTGATAAAACACCAGTCTGGGTCAGATGATAATGCACCAGTCTGGGTCAGATGATAATGCACCAGTCTATGTCAGCTGATAAAACACCAGTCTGTGTCAGCTGATAATGCACCAGTCTGGGTCAGATGATAATGCACCAGTCTGGGTCAGATGATAATGCACCAGTCCGGGTCAGCTTATAAAACACCAGTCTGGGTCAGATGATAATGCACCAGTCTGGGTCAGATGATAATGCACCCGTCTGGGTCAGATGATAATGCACCAGTCCGGGTCAGATGATAATGCACCAGTCTGGGTCAGATGATAATGCACCAGTCCGGGTCAGATGATAATGCACCAGTCCGGGTCAGATGATAATGCACCAGTCTGTGCCAGATGATAATGCACCAGTCTGGGTCAGATGATAATGCACCAGTCTGGGTCAGATGATAATGCACCAGTCTGGGTCAGATGGTAAAACACCAGTCTGGGTCAGATGGTAAAACACCAGTCTGGGTCAGATGGTAAAACACCAGTCTGGGTCAGATGGTAAAACACCAGTCTGGGTCAAAACAGAAAACTAAGAGACAGGGAGATTTTCAAAGCAAGGGAAATAACCATGTAGCTGCTTCCTTTTGTCTTCAGCTAATGAAACACAGATCTTGTACAGTGAGTCATATAGTATTTTCTCTCCCTCTGTCCCTCCCTCTCTCTCTGACTGGTTGTACCAGGTTTAATACACTGCAGTGCTACCTCTGAAGTAGCAATCAAGTGTTGTTGAATGCGTTCCTGAATAAAAGCTGTTCATGTGTTATGTCAATGTTTGATATTTCACCAAGAGGGCCACAGGGACTGAGGTTGTTTTCTGGTTTCAAGGCTGGGCTAGAATTGTTTGTCAGACCTCAGTATGGATGGATGCATTGAGTGACAGAGGAACAGATATGCCAGTAAATAAAATACATGGTAAATTAAACATCCAGTCAAAAACCCAATGATGCTCACATAGGAGCTTCAGAATCAGAAACACTTGAAATAAGATATACAGTGCAGCCAGTGCCTTCACTATGCTGAATAATGTAAAGTATTCTTTCATCCGGCAAACCATTTACCTTTTGTCATCAACATCTGTCATCAGAAACATTTTGGTGTCAAAATTGAGTTATTTTGCATGACTGATTTCCAATCACTACAAGAGGATATGATTTTCTTTTGTTGCATCGCTACAGTATTGTTCCATCAGCATTGGTTTGGCAACAATGTCCCTGAGCTCTCTTTATGACATTCTAAGAATACAATACGTACGGCTCAGTCTAACAAGAGAATGCACATTGCTAAATGACAAGTACAGCCAAATATCCAAGGCAGTGGCACTCTTCCTGGGGTCCAAACAGGAAACAAAACAATTAAAATAAATAAAATACATAATATACATAACACTACATAATAAAATACATAATACACATAACACAACATAATAACATACCTAATACACATAACACAACATAATAAAATACCTAATACACATACCACTACATACATAACACACAACACTTAACAGTCTGATGGCCTTGAGATAGAAGCTGTTTTTCAGTCTCTCGGTCCCCGCTTTGATGCACCTGTACTGACCTCGCCTTCTGGATGATAGAGGGGTGAACAGGCAGTGGCTCGGGTGGTTGTTGTCCTTGATGATCTTTTTGGCCTCCCGATGTCACAGGAAGGCCAAAAAGATCATCAAGGACAACAACCACCCGAGCCACTGCCTGTTCACCCCGCTATCATCCAGAAGGCTGGGTCAGTACAGGTGCATCAAAGCTGGGACCAAGAGACTGAAAAACAGCTTCTATCGCAAGGCCATCAGACTGTTAAACAGCCATCACTAACATTGAGTGGCTGCTGCCAACATACTGACTCAACTCCAGCCACTTTAATAATGGAAAAATTGATGTAATAAATGTATCACTAGCCACTTTAAACAATGCCACTTTATATAATGTTTACATACCCTACATTACTCATCTCATATGTATATACTGTACTCTATACCATCTACTGCATCTTGCCTATGCCGTTCGGCCATCGCTCATCCTTATATATTTTTATGTACATATTCTTATTCATTCCTTTACACTTGTGTGTATAAGGTAGTTGTTGTGAAATTGTTAGGTTAGATTACTTGTTAGATATTACTGCATTGTCGGAACTAGAAGCATAAGCATTTTGCTACACTCGCATTAACATCTGATAACCATGTGTATTTGACAAATAAAATTTGATTTGACAATACTATACATCATACGCATAACACTACATAATAAAATACATTATACAATACAAAATATATAAAATGTCATTCTCTTCACATTCCCCGTCATGCAGTAAGGTGTTCTCATCTGTTTTTTTGTCATCTGTTTTTATTGCCAGCTTGAGTTACCTGGGGTGGCAGAGAGTTCCATGTAGTCATGGCTCTATTTAATACTGTGTTTCCCAGCCTCTCTTCAGGACCTGGGGACTGTGAAGAGACTTCTGGCTGCATGTCTTGTGTGGTACTGATGAGTGTCTGAACTGTGGGAGAACTGCTTGAACAGACAGTTCGGTACCTTTAAGCCATCAACACCTCACACAAAGACCAATAGTGATGTAGTCAATCTCCCCTCCACTTTGAGCCAGTAGAGACTGACATGCATTCCATTGACATTCGCCCTCCGTGTACATCTTAGTGCAAAACGTGCTGCTCTGTTCTGAACCAACTGCAATTTTCCTATGTCCTTCTTTGCCGCACATGACCACACTGGGCAGTAGTCCAGGTATGACAAAACTAGGGTCTGTAGGACCTGCCTGGTTGATTTAGATGTAATAAATAAATAAAAAGCAGAGCAATGCCTTATCATGGACAGACCTCTTCCCATTTTGGAAACCACTGAGTCTATATGTTTTAGATTATGTTGAGGGTTGAGTGAGTGATATGTCCCAAAAACGATGCCTATTGCTTTTGAGATGTTTAGCACCAGCCTATTGCTAGTTACCCATTCTAAAAGTGACTGGAGCTCTATGTTAAGGCTGTCAGTTATTTATTTTACTGTCATAGCTGACATGTATACGTTTGAGACGTCAACGTACATAGACACACAGGCTGTATTCAAGGTCAGTGGATGGTCATTAGTAAAAACAGAAAACAATAAATGGCCCTAGCCGGCGGCACTGCGGTACACCACACTCAACGGAATTAGCATTAGAGAGGCTTCCATTAATAAAGAAAACCCTCTGTGTTCTATTAGATAGGTAAATCTCAATCCATGATAAGGCAGATGATGTAAAGCCATAACTGGTGCTGTGGACAATCAGCTGGTGATTGTCATTCAAATAACTGCCATTCTCACGGTAATTGACCGTTAATTAACATAAATACGTTTCGCATTTTCCAGCTTTCACGCACAGCCTACAAGCCACTGATGGGGACCTTTGGAACATCTACATTTTAAAAAGTCTAATAAATTAATTTAATATAGCCTACACCATCACAATAAATCCCTATTTTTGTCAGGTCTAAAGAAACCTTATGATATGAAGAAAATGTAGCCTATTTCAAAAGAACAGAATAGCATACTCTGAGTTGTCCTTATGTTATCCAGGCTGTATCACAACTGGCTGTGATTGGGAGTCCCATAGGGCGGCACACAATTGGCCCAGCGTCGTCCGGGTTTGGCCGGGGTAGGTCGTCATTGTAAATAAGAATTTGTTTTTAACTGACTTGCCTAGTTAAACAAAGGTTCAATTTATTTATGTTACGCCCTGATCTGGCTATGCCATATGGCTGTGGGCTACTCTAGTTAATTTATCTGGCAAGATTAATTAACTAGAGTAGCCCACAGCCATATGGCTGTATGTTTTGTCAACATTAGGCTATATGTTTTGATTTCTAATACATTCTAAGGCTGCATGACACAAGGAATTATGATTTGAAAAAAGTTGCATGAATGGGAAGCGATCTGCTCACTTTCTTGCGCAGCCTGCACACACTTCATCAGTCTCTCAATCACAATTTGACAAGCACTTGATAATATTCCCATGCAATATCCTCAATTTAATCTGGTCTTTACATATAGCCTACTAATATACAGTGGGGAGAACAAGTAAGTATTTTAAGTATTTAATTTGCATTTTATTGCATGACATAAGTATTTGATACATCAGAAAAGCAGAACTTAATATTTGGTACAGAAACCTTTGTTTGCAATTACAGAGTTCATACGTTTCCTGTAGTTCTTGACCAGGTTTGCACACACTGCAGCAGGGATTTTGGCCCACTCCTCCATACAGACCTTCTCCAGATCCTTCAGGTTTCGGGGCTGTCGCTGGGCAATACGGACTTTCAGCTCCCTCCAAAGATTTTCTATTGGGTTCAGGTCTGGAGACTGTCTAGGCCACTCCAGGACCTTGAAATGCTTCTTACGGAGCCACTCCTTAGTTGCCCTGGCTGTGTGTTTCGGGTCGTTGTCATGCTGGAAGACCCAGCCACGACCCATCTTCAATGCTCTTACTGAGGGAAGGAGGTTGTTGGCCAAGATCTCGCGATACATGGCCAAATCCATCCTTCCCTCAATACAGTGCAGTCGTCCTGTCCCCTTTGCAGAAAAGCATCCCCAAAGAATGATGTTTCCACCTCCATGCTTCACGGTTGGGATGGTGTTCTTGGGGTTGTACTCATCCTTCTTCTTCCTCCAAACACGGCGAGTGGAGTTTAGACCAAAAAGCTCTATTTTTGTCTCATCAGACCACATGACCTTCTCCCATTCCTCCTCTGGATCATCCAGATGGTCATTGGCAAACTTCAGACGGGCCTGGACATGCACTGGCTTGAGCAGGGGGACCTTGCGTGCACTGCAGGATTTTAATCCATGACGGCGTGGTGTGTTACTAATGGTTTTCTTTGAGATTGTGGTCCCAGCTCTCTTCAGGTCATTGACCAGGTCCTGCCGTGTAGTTCTGGGCTGATCCCTCACCTTCTTCATGATCATTGATGCCCCACGAGGTGAGATCTTGCATGGAGCCCCAGACCGAGGGTGATTGACCGTCATCTTGAACGTCTTCCATTTTCTAATAATTGCGCCAACAGTTGTTGCCTTCTCACCAAGCTGTTTTTCTATTGTCCTGTAGCCCATCCCAGCCTTGTGCAGGTCTACAATTTTATCCCTGATGTCCTTACACAGCTCTCTGGTCTTGGCCATTGTGGAGAGGTTGGAGTCTGTTTGATTGAGTGTGTGGACAGGTGTCTTTTATACAGGTAACGAGTTCAAACAGGTGGAGTTAATACAGGTAATGAGTGGAGAACAGGAGGGCTTCTCAAAGAAAAACTAACAGGTCTGTGAGAGCCGGAATTCTTACTGGTTGGTAGGTGATCAAATACTTATGTCATGCAATAAAATGCAAATTAATTACTTAAAAATCATACAATGTGATTTTCTGGATTTTTGTTTTAGATTCCATCTCTCACAGTTGAAGTGTACCTATGATAAAAAGTACAGACCTCTACATGCTTTGTAAGTAGGAAAACCTGCAAAATTGACAGTGTATCAAATACTTGTTCTCCCCACTGTATGTGGAATATACGCGCTTCTACACCTGCATTGCTTGCTGTTTGGGGTTTTAGGCTGGGTGTCTGTACAGCACTTCGAGATATTAGCTGATGTACGAAGGGCTATATAAAATAAACTTGATTGATTGATTGATTGAATCATTTTATATTTAGAATGGCCCACAAGAAAACAAAAAAATCCTCCATATATCCTGCACTCGAATTGCAAATGGAGGTTACCTGCAGTTATATTTTTAATATGCCAGGTAGGCTACACTGTTTGTAAAGCAGATTAATGGGCTTCATTTGTAAAAATAAAATAAAAAAATGTTACAATAAATATAGCAGCACGAAAAAGCTGGAATCTGCTTTTATTAAATGGTGGCCAGTCAAAACTCTGTTGACTGGCTTATAAGAACACATTTCACTAGGCTCTCTCTGTAGGTTATGGGCTCTCCAACCATGTTCCAGGGGTCTTGGGCCTATAGGCTACATTTGGAGATATTTGGCCACTTCAGTTGTGATACAAACCTTATCAAAACATAAACAGTAGGCCTATGGGCTAGGCTACATGGTGCATGCCACCATGATTTGAAAAAGTATAAAAAATAAATGCATAATTCACAAGTGATAATATTCTCACCATTCAGAATATTCTCAATTTAATCTTGTCTTTACATACACTAAATAATATGGGTGAAATTAGTTTTGATTTAGAATGGGCCATTATCATGCACCTGTTGGAACAGGGGCATGTCACGTTCCTGACCTATTTTATGTTATTTTTGTATATGTTTAGAGGGTCAGGGCGTGAGTTGGGGTGGGCATTATATGTTTTGTGTTTCATTGTTTAGGTCACTTGTAATTAGCCTTATATGGTTCTCAATCAGAGACAGGTGTTTGACGTTTTCCTCTGATTGAGAACCATATATAGGTTGGCTGTTCACACTGTTTGTTTGTGGGTGATTGTCTCCTGTGTCTTCCGTGTCTGTGCACCACACGGGACTGTTTTGGTTGTTCGTTTCGTTTATTGTAGTCTGTTCCTGTTCGTGAGTTCTGCGTGTTTTATGTAAGTTCCATGATCAGGTCTGTCTACGTTGTTTGTTTGTTATTTTGTAAATTCCAAGTATAGTTCGTGTCAGTCTTCGTCTTTTCAAATAATTCATTATGTCATCATACCTCGCTGCGTATTGGTCCACCGATCCTTCTCTCCTCTCCTCGTCCTCGTCCGAGGAAGACGACAGCCGTTACAGAATCACCCACCAACCTAGGACCAAGCGGCGGGGGAGAGCTCAACAGAGCAACCAGGACTCGTGGACTTGGGACGAAGTATTGGAGGGAAAAGGACACTGGGCGCACATTGGGGAATATCGCCGCGCTCGTGAGGAGATGGAGGCAGCGAGAGCCCAACAGCTGGGGTATGAGGAGGCAGCAAGGAGACGTGGCTGGAAGCCTGAAAAGCCCGTGAGTACTACCCAAACATTTCTTGGGGGTGGCTAAGAGGTAGTGGGCCAAGGGCAGGTAGGAGACCTGCGCCCACTTCCCAGGCTAACCGTGGAGAGCGGGAGTACGGGCGGACACCGTGTTACGCAGTAGAGCGCATGGTGTCTCCTGTACGTGTGCATAGCCCGGTGCGGGTTATTCCACCTCCCCGCACTGGGAGGGCTAGATTGGGCATTGAGCCAGGTGTCATGAGGCCGGCTCAACGCGTCTGGTCTCCAGTGCGTCTTCTCGGGCCGGCATTCATGGCACCAGCCTTACACATGGTGTCCCCGGTTCGCCTACATAGCCCGGTGCGGGTTATTCCACCTCCCCGCACTGGTCGGGCGACGGGGAGCATTCAACCAGGTAAGGTTGGGCAGGCTCAATGCTCAAGAGAGCCAGTACGCCTGCACGGTCCGGTATTTCCGGCGCCACCTCCCCGCCCCAGCCTAGTACCAACAGTGCCTACACCACGCACCAGGCTTCCAGTGCGTTTTCAGAGCCCTGTTCCTCCTCCACGCACTCTCCCTGTGGTGCGTGTCTCCAGCCCAGTGCCTCCAGTTCCGGCACCACGCACTAAGCCACCTGTGCGTCTCCAGAGCCCTGTACACACTGTTCCTTCTCCCCGTACTAGTCCTGATGTGTGTGCCCTCAGCCCGGTACCTCCAGTTCCGGTACCACGCACCAGGCAAAGAGTACGTTTTGAGAGTCCAGTGTGCCCTGTCCCTGCTCCCCGCACTAGCATGAAGGTGCGTGTCCTTAGCCCGGTGCCTCCAGTTCCGGCACCACGCACCAGGTCTACAGTGCGCCTTATCCGGCCAGAGCCATCCGTCTCCCCAGCGCCATCTGAGCCATCTGTCTCCCCAGCGCCATCTGAGCCATCCGTCTCCCCAGCGCCGTCTGAGCCATCCGTCTGCCCCGAGCCATTAGAGCCGCCCGTCTGTCCCGAGCCGTCAGAGCCGATAGTCAGTCAGGAGCCGCTAGAGCCATTCGTCAGACAGGATCTGCCAGAGCCGCCAACCAGACAGGTTCTGCCAGAGCCGCCAACCAGACAGGATCTGCCAGAGCCGCCAACCAGACAGGATCTGCCAGAGCCGCCAACCAGACAGGATCTGCCAGAGCCGCCCAACCAGACAGGATCTGCCAGAGCCGCCAACCAGACAGGATCTGCCAGAGCCGCCAACCAGACAGGATCTGCCAGAGCCGCCAGTGAGCCATGAGCGTCCAGAACCGCCAGTGAGCCATGAGCGTCCAGAGCCGTCAGCCAGCCATGAGCGTCCAGAGCCGTCAGCCAGCCATGAGCGTCCAGAGCCGTCAGCCAGCCATGAGCGTCCAGAGCCGTCAGCCAGCCATGAGCGTCCAGAGCCGTCAGCCAGCCATGACCAGCCAGAGCCGTCATCCAGCCATGACCAGCCAGAGCCGTCATCCAGCCAGGATCCGCCAGAGCCTTCCGCCAGCCAGGATCCGCCAGAGCCAGCCAGCCAGGATCCACCAGAGCCAGCCAGCCAGGACCTGCCAGCCAGCCAGGATCCGCCAGAACCTTCCGCCAGCCAGGATCCGCCAGCCAGTCTGGTGGTGCCCCCCATTCTGGTGTTGCCCCTCATCCTGGTGATGCCCCTTAATTTAGGTGGGGTTATATGGAGGGTGGTCATTTTGAGGAGGCTACGAAAGCGGGTAGTGACTAAGAGGGGATGGGAACCACGCCCAGAGCCTGAGCCACCACCGTGGTCAGATGCCCACCCAGACCCTCCCCTAGACTTTTGGTAGTGCGTCTGGAGTACGCACCTTGAGGGGGGGGGTTATGTCACGTTCCTGACCTATTTTATGTTATTTTTGTATATGTTTAGAGGGTCAGGGCGTGAGTTGGGGTGGGCATTATATGTTTTGTGTTTCATTGTTTAGGTCACTTGTAATTAGCCTTATATGGTTCTCAATCAGAGACAGGTGTTTGACGTTTTCCTCTGATTGAGAACCATATATAGGTTGGCTGTTCACACTGTTTGTTTGTGGGTGATTGTCTCCTGTGTCTTCCGTGTCTGTGTCTGCGCACCACACGGGACTGTTTTGGTTGTTCGTTTCGTTTATTGTAGTCTGTTCCTGTTCGTGAGTTCTGCGTGTTTTATGTAAGTTCCATGATCAGGTCTGTCTACGTTGTTTGTTTGTTATTTTGTAAATTCCAAGTATAGTTCGTGTCAGTCTTCGTCTTTTCAAATAATTCATTATGTCATCATACCTCGCTGCGTATTGGTCCACCGATCCTTCTCTCCTCTCCTCGTCCGAGGAAGACGACAGCCGTTACAGGGCAGGGGAAAAAAAGACATGTCATCCATTTGCACTTGACTAGCAAATGGCAGACGCTTTCCCGCGGTTAATTTTCATGCCAGCCAGGTAGGCTACTCTGATTGTAAAGGTGATCCTATTCTGCTCAAACTCTGAATGCCAGGGAAGTGTAGTGTTTGATTGTATTTTCCATTGCATTTGCATTGGTCAGAGTGATTAGAAGGACAATAGAGCACTGAGTACCGGACATTAGCGATTGGCCATTACAAGTTTGGTAGGCTACTAATAATCATCAGAGGCATCAGAGTTCAGTTTTGGAGAAGTCTAGTTACTGTGACTCAACGGTCACATGGAATTTGACTTCTGTCATGACTCCTGACTGCTGGTGTGGTGATAATTCAGTCACCGTAACTGCCCTATCCATAATAGGTTATGATCAATATCAAAAGCTGCACTGAAATCTAACAAAACAGATCCCACAATCTTCTTACTATCAATTTATTTCAACCAATCATCAGTCATTTATGTCAGTGCCGCGCATGTTGAGTGCCCTTCCCTATAAGCATGCTGAAAGTCTGTTGTTAAATCATTTTTTTCCTTCTGTAAAATAACATTGTATTTGGTCAAACACAATATTTTCCAAAAGTTTGCTAAGCACCGGTAACAGGCTGATAGGTCAGTTGATGGGTACAGGCTGATAGGTCGGCTGTTTGAATCATTAAAGGGTGCTTTGCTGTTCTTGGCCAGTGAAATGACCTTTGCCCCCCTCCAGGCCTGAGGGCCCATACCCTCTTCTAGGCTTAGATTAAAGATGTGGCAAACAGAAGTCCAATGTTTTCCGCTACCAACTTCAGAAATTTACCATCCAGGTTGTCGGTACCAGGTGGCTTGTCCTTATTTATAGATTGCAAAAAACATTTAACCTCTTCCACAACAACTTTGCAGAACTCAAAACTACAGTGCTTGTCTTTCATTATTTGGTCCATTATGCATGAATATGAAGGCTCAGCATGTGTTGTTTGAATGTCATGCCTAAGTCTGCTAATCTTGTCAACAAAAAAGTTATTAAAGTGGTTGGCAATAATCAAAGAGTTTTGTTATGAACAAGCCATCTGCCTCAGTGAAGGATGCAGCAGAGTTAGCTTTTTTTGCCTAGAAATTCATTTAAAATACTCCTGAGCGTTTTACTATCATTATTTATATCATTTATATTTGTTCTTTAGTATAGTTTCTTCTACTTTTTGTTTAGTTTCGTTACGGGATTTCTCAATTCACTGTATGTTTGCCAATCTGCTATGTTGTCAGACTTATTTGCTATTCCCTTTGCCTCACCTCTCTCAGCCGTATAGTTTTTCAATTCCTCATCTACCCATGGGGATTTGGCAGTTCTAACAGTCAGTTTGTTGATGGGTGCATGCCTATCAGTAACCAGAAGAAGCAGTTTCATAAACACTTCAAGTGAGCCGTCAGGTTGTTCCTCATTACACACATAAGACCAACAAATATTTTTCACATCTTCGACATAGGAATCAATGCAAAACCTCTATGTTCAATTATACACCATTTTAGGTCCAGAACTATTACATCATCATCACTAGATCAGATGGGTGTGGATACTGCTTTAGAGAAGTTTTCTGACACATTAGTAAAGATGTGATCAATCCAGGCTATATCACAACCGGCTGTGATCGGGAGTCCTATAGGGCGGCGCACAATTGGCCCAGCGTCATCCAGGTTTGGCCAGCGTAGGCCGTCATTGTAAATAAGAATTTGTTCTTAACTGACTTGCCTAGTTAAATAAAGGTTAAATAAATAAAATAAATACATGTAGATGACTTGGTTCCTGTTCTGTTTGTAAATACCCTGGTAGGTTGACTGAATCAGATTGCAAGCATCAGTTACAGTTTAAAGCTTACTTTTGAGTGGGCAGCTTGATGACAACCAGTCAATATTTACGTCACCCATAACATATACCTCTCTGTTGATATCACATACATTATCGAGCATTTCACACAGTCAAAATACTGACTTTTAGCAACTTCCTACGAGAATAGGTTTGAGGTGAGGCAGATAAACCTGTAGCCATATTCCATTCCACATCATCTGATATGAGATCTTCTCTCAGGCATGGGTGTATTAATCCCTGGTCAGTGGCTTTAGGTCCTGGGTGTATTAATCCCTGGTCAGTGGCTTTAGGTCCTGGGTGTATTAATCCCTGGTCAATGGCTTTAGGTCCTGGGTGTATTAATCCCTGGTCAATGGCTTTAGGTCCTGGGTGTATTAATCCCTGGTCAGTGGCTTTAGGTCCTGGGTGTATTAATCCCTGGTCAGTGGCTTTAGGTCCTGGGTGTATTAATCCCTGGTCAGTGGCTTTAGGTCCTGGGTGTATTAATCCCTGGTCAGTGGCTTTAGGTTCTGGGTGTATTAATCCTTGGTCAGTGGCTTTAGGTCCTGGGTGTATTAATCCCTGGTCAGTGGCTTTAGGTCCTGGGTGTATTAATCCCTGGTCAGTGGCTTTAGGTCCTGGGTGTATTAATCCCTGTTCAGTGGCTTTAGGTTCTGGGTGTATTAATCCCTGGTCAGTGGCTTTAGGTCCTGGGTGTATTAATCCCTGGTCAGCGGATTTAGGTCCTGGGTGTATTAATCCCTGGTCAGTGGCTTTAGGTCCTGGGTGTATTAATCCATGGTCAGTGGCTTTAGGTCCTGGGTGTATTAATCCCTGGTCAGTGGCTTTAGGTCCTGGGTGTATTAATCCCTGGTCAGTGGCTTTAGGTCCTGAGTGTATTAGTCCCTGTCAAGTGGCTTTAGGTTCTGAGTGTATGAATCCCTGGTCAATGGCTTGGTTTCTGTCTGTCTCTGTTGCTAAGAGCAGACTGGTGGGATAGCAGGGAGCTGCTGGGCCACAGAGAGGCCAGGGCACATTCTGCTAATTCTGGCCAGTTTCAGTAACATATCAAATCAAATCAAATCTTATTAGTCACATGCGCCGAATAAAACAGGTGTAGACCTTACAGTGAAATGCTTACTTACAAGCCCCTAACCAACAGTGCAGTTTCAAAAAAATACAGATAAGAATAAGAGATAAAATTAACAAGTAATTAAAGAGCAGTAGTAAAAAAAACACAATATATACAGGGGGGTGCCAGTACAGAGTCAATGTGCACCGGTTGGTTGAGGTAGTATGTACACGTAGATAGAGTAATTAAAGTGACTATGCATAGATGACAACAGAGAGTGGCAGTGGGTTGGAGAGGGGAGGGGGGCAATGCAAATAGTCTAAATAGCCATTTGACTAGATGTTCAGGAGTCTTATGGCTTGGGGGTAGAAGCTGTTTAGAAGCCTCTTGGACCTAGACTTGGCGCTCCAGTACCGTTTGTCGTGCGGTAGCAGAGAGAACAGTCTATGACTAAGGTGGCTTGAGTCTTTGACAATTTTTAGGGCCTTCCTCTGACACCGCCTGGTATAGAGGTCCTGGACGGCAGGAAGCTTGGCCCCAGTGATGTACTGGGCCGTTCACACTACCCTCTGTAGTGCCTTGCGGTCGGAGGCCGAGCAGTTGCCATACCAGGCAGTGATGCAACCAGTCAGGATGCTCTCGATGGTGCAGCTGTAGAACCTTTTGAGGATCTGAGGACCCATGCCAAATCTTTTCAGTGTCCTGAGGGGGAATAGGTTTTGTCGTGCTCGCTTCACGACTGTCTTGGTGTGTTTGGACCATGTTAGTTTGTTGGTGATGTGGACACCAAGGAACTTGAAGCTCTCAACATGCTCCACTGACCTCCTCCCTATAGGCTGTCTCGTTGTTGTCGGTTATCAGGCCTACCACTGTTGTGTCATCGGCAAATTTAATGATGGTGTTGGAGTCGTGCCTGGCCGTACAGTCATGAGTGAACAGAGAGTACAGTAGGGGGCTGAGCACGCACCTCTGAGGGGCACCTGTGTTGAGGATCAGCGTGGCGGATGTGTTGTTACCTACCCTTACCACCTGGGGGCAGCCCGTCAGGAAGTCCAGGATCCAGTTGCAGAGGGAGGTGTTTAGTCCCAGAGTCCTCAGCTTAGTGATGAGCTTTGAGGGCACTATGGTGTTGAACGCTGAGCTGTAGTCAATGAATAGCATTCTCACATAGGCGTTCCTTTTGTCCAGGTGGGAAAGGGCAGTGTGGAGTGCAATAGAGATTGTATCATCTGTGGATCTGTTGGGGCGGTAGGCAAATTGGAGTGGGTCTAGGGTTTCTGGGATGATGGTGTTGATGTGAGCCATGAGTAGCCTTTCAAAGCACTTCATGGCTACAGACGTGAGTGCTATGGGTTGGTAGTCATTTAGGCAGGTTGCCTTTGTGTTCTTGGGCACAGGGACTATGGTGGTCTGCTTGAAACATGCTGGTATTACAGACTCAATCAGGGACATGTTGAAAATGTCAGTGAAGACACCTGCCAGTTGGTCAGCACATGCCCGGAGCACACGTCCTGGTAATCCATCTGGCCCCGCAGCCTTGTGTATGTTGACCTGTTTAAAGGTCTAACTCATGTCGGCTATGGAGAGCGTGATCACACAGTCGTCCGGAACAGCTGATGCTCTCATGCATGCCTCCGTGTTGCTTGCCTCGAAGCGAGCATAGAAGTAGTTTATCTAGTCTGTTAGGCTCGTGTCACTGGGTAGCTCTCGACTGTGCTTCCCTTTGTAGTCTGTAATGGTTTACAAGCCCTGCCACATCCGACGAGCGCCAGAGCCAGTGTAGTATGACTCGATCTTAGTCCTGTATTGACCCTTTACCTGTTTGATGGTTCGTCGGGGGGCATAGCGGGGTTTCCTATAAGCTTCCGGGTTAAAGTCCCGCTCCTTGAAAGCAGCAGCTCTAGCCTTCAGATCAGTGCGGATGCTGCCTGTAATCCATGGCTTCTGGTTGGGGTATGTACGTACAGTCACTGTGGGGACGACGTCACCACGGGTAACCAATGGTTACCCGGACTATTTACATTGTGTGCCCCTCCCCAACCCCTCTTTTACGCTGCTGCTACTCTCTGTTTATCTCATATGCATAGTCACTTTAACCATACATCCATGTACATACTACCTCAATTGGCCCGACCAACCAGTGCTCCCGCACATTGGCTAACTGGGCTATCTGCATTGTGTCCCACCTCCTGCCAACCCCTCCTTTTACGCTACTGCTACTCTCTGTTCATCATATATGCATAGTCACTTTAACCATCGCTACATGTACATACTACCTCAATAAGCCTGACTAACCGGTGTCTGTATATAGCCTTGCTACTCTTATTTTCAAATATATTTTTACTGTTGTTTTATTTCTTTACACACACACACACACACACACACACACACACACACACACACACACACACACACACACACACACACACACACACACACACACACACACACACACACACACACACACACACACACACACACACCTTTTTTTCGCACTATTGGTTAGAGCCTGTAAGTAAGCATTTCACCTGTTGTATTCGGCACACGTGACTTGATTTGATTTGAGTTTGCGCTGTTCTGTGAAGGGAGTAGTACACAGCGTTGTACGAGATCTTCATTTCTTGGCAATTTCTCGCATGGAATAGCCTTCATTTCTCAGAACAAGAATAGACTGACGAGTTTCAGAAGAAAGTTCTTTGTTTCTGGCCATTTTGAGCCTGTAATCGAACCCACAAATACTGATGCTCCAGATACTCAACTAGTCTAAAGAAGGACAGTTTAATTGCTTCTTTAATCATCACAAAACTTTTTAGCTGTGCTAACATAATTGACAAAGGGTTTTCTAATAATCAATTAGCCTTTTAAAATGATAAACATGGATTAGCTAACACAACGTGCCATTGGAACACAGGAGTGATGGTTGCTGATAATGGGCCTCTTTCCTCCTATGTAGATATTCCATTAAAAATCAGCCGTTTCCAGCTTCAATAGTCATTTATACACTTTATTTCTGATCAATTTGATGTTATTTTAACGCACAAAAAAAATAGCTTTTCTTTAAAAAACAAGGACATTTCTAAGTGACCCCAAACTTTTGAATATTTATGAACTCCTTCAAAACTGTTGGTAACGCATTCCTCATGAAGCTGGTTGAGAGACTGCCTAAAGTGTGCAAAGCTGTCATCAAGGTGAAGGGTGGCTACTTTGAAGAATCTAAAATATAAATTAGAATTATATTTGTTTAACACTTTTTTGGTTCCTACATGATTCCATATGTGTTATTTCATCATTTTGATGTCTTCACTATTATTCTACAAAGTAGAAAATAGTACAAATAAAGAAAAACCCTTCAATGAGTAGGTGTGTCCAAACTTTTGACTGGTAGTGTATGTACTGCCTCAATCACGCTCAGAAACTCATACATAAGTACATTTTATGACAATATGTACTGAAACAAGATTTCCTTTGTGCAGACATAGCAGACATTTGTAGTGTCCGGTAGGCATTGCAAATGAGGATTTGCTTTCAACTGATCAGGGAAGACAATGTGTAAGGTAATGATGTAGGTAGGCCTACAGCAAGCTGTGGCTAGTACACACAAACTGTAGCATGTAAAACCATACTACCTTATCTAAACAGAATGGTTAAACGGCAGTATCCTAGCCGCTACAACAGAACAACATGTTTTTTTTGCCAACCAAACAACAGTTGCCTATTCCTGTTTGCATTATTAACAACCATTTACTGTTTTATTCCTTCATCTATGGAACTCTTTTGTTCTTCATGAGGCACAATGCCCTCTAACATAGACAGACCAGGCTGCCAGGCAGGCAGCAATAACACAGACAGACCAGGCTGTCAGGCAGGCAGCAATAACAATCTGAACAGCAGAGACTTAGAGCAGAGCAGAGTAGAGCAGCATTGATGTTTCTCAGCCACCAGTGTGTTGAGCTGCACAGCAGGTCTGCATTATGTGCCATTAGCAGAGATGAGAGGGGCATGCCGAATCCCACACATTTGTGATGAAGAGGCTTGCTGAGAGAGAGGGGAGAGAGAGAGAGGGACAGAGCACACCTGGATTCCTGCTCAGGATGGAGAGATGGGAGCGGGAGAGGGGGATGATGAAATCGACCGAAAAACAATGAGAAAACAACCAACCACAATGCACCATCATTGAATTGTACAAACACAGAACGTATGTGTAAAAACACACATTATCACACACGCACTCCTCCGCACACCCCCACCAGGGGAGTCTCCTCACAGGAGGAAGGGGAAGACCATCCTACTCAGTGAATTTAATTTGAAAAAAAATTGTGGAACATTTAAAAAGTGATCCTTTTTAGATAAAACTGTAATAAATATATTCATGTCACCAAATAACTGATTAAAACACGCTGTTTTGCAAGGAAGGTCAATACATTGACTTCAATACAAAACCTAGGAGGCTCATGGTTCTCACCCCCTTCCATATACTTACACAGTAATTATGACGACTTCCAGAGCTTTTGGAGCATAAACTGACATGTTGTTCATCCAATCAAAGGATCAGAGAATGAATCTAGTACTGAAAGCATAAGCTACAGCTAGCTAGCACTGCAGTGCATAAAATGTGGTGAGCAGTTGACAAAGCGAGAGAAAGACAATAGAGCAACAGTTTTGAACAAATGTATTTATTATAAAAATGAAGGAGAAGCAGCAGAGATATATATATATTTTTAAATCTTCCACTTTCACTTATGCTAGCTAATACAGCTAATTTAGCCTACTCAACAACCTGACTCAAACAGAGAGGATTGATGCGTTATGTTAACTAGCTGGCTAAGACTAAACAACACTCCAACTCTTCCAAGTCAAGGTAAGCTTTGTATTCATTTATTGCCTCTGGGGCCCTGGCTGGTGTAACTACTAAACAGCTTGCTGTAGACTGTACTGCATGATTGTACTGTACACATGGATTGGATTGTGGGTTTACTAATGTGTTACATTTACATTTACATTTAAGTCATTTAGCAGACGCTCTTATCCAGAGCGACTTACAAATTGGTGTTAGTTCTAGAAGCTATGTTGACAATGACGTTAACTTGGTGACAAAAATGTAGGCTGTGTGTAGCGGATAGCGGTTATGGAATGAAGGTTTGGCTTGGAGAGGTTTTTTCACCTGTGTTGTGCACTGAAGTCTACAAGCAAAGGGAAAATGTGAGAGGAGGAGAGCACGAGGATGTGATGATGCTGTTTGTATGGCTGCTATGAAAGTGAACATGTCAGAGCAAAAACCAAGTCATGAGGTCGAAGGAATTGTCTGTAGAGCACCGAGACAGGATTGTGTCGAGGCACAGATCTGGGGAGGGGTACCAAAAAATGTCTGCAGCATTGAAGGTCCCCAAGAACACAGTGGCCTCCATCATTCTTAAATATAAGACGTTTGGAACCACCAAGACTCTTCCTAGTGCTGGCCGCCCAGCCAAACTGACGAATTGGGGGAGAAGGGCCTTGGTGATCAAGAACCCAATGGTCACTCTGACAGAGCTCCAGAGTTCCTCTGTGGAGATGAGAGAACCTTCCAGAAGGACAACCATCTTTGCAGCACTCCACCCATCAGGCCTTTATGGTAGAGTGGCCAGACAGAAGCCACTCCTCAGTAAAAGGCACCACAGTCCACTTGGAGTTTGTTAAAAGGAACTTACAGGACTGTCAGACCATGAACAACAAGATCCTCTGGTCTGATGAAACCAAGATTGAACTCTTTGGCCTGAATGCCAAGCGTCACGTCTGGAGGAAACATGGCACCATTCCTATGGTGAAGCATGGTGGTGGTGGTGGCAGCATTATGCTGTGGGGATGTTTTTCAGCGGCAGGGACTGGGAGACTAGTCAGGATTGAGGGAAAGATTAACAGAACAAAGTACAGCGAGATCCTTGATGAAAACCTGCTCCAGAGTGCTCAGGACCTCAGACTGGGGCAAAGGTTCACCTTCCAACAGGACAATGACCCTAAGCACACAGCCAAGACAACGCAGGAGTGACTTCGGGACAAATCTCTGAATGTCCTTCAGTGACCCAGCCAGAGCCGAGACTTGAACCCGATCGAACATCTCTGGAGAGACCTGAAATAGCTGTGCAGCGATGCTCCCCATCCAACCTGACAGAGCTTGAGAGGAGCTGTGTTGAAGAATGGGAGAAACTCCATAAATACAGGTGTGCCAAGCTTGTAGCGTCATACCCAAGAAGACTCCAGGCTGTAATCGCTGCAAAAGGTAAAGAGAAATGAGTCTGAATATTTATGTAAATGTAATATTTCCGTACTTCTTTTATACATTTGCAAACATATCTAAAAACCTGTTTTTGCTTTGTCATTATTGGGTATTGTGTGTAGATTGAATTGATTATTTTCCTCATCAATCAACTTTAGAATAAGGCTGTAACATAACAAAATGTGGAAAAAATATAGGCTAGGTTTTAGCAACCTCATGATGGGTATATGGAAAATTTGAGTATCATGTAGTAGCCTAAACCTATTGATGTTACATTGAGCTGGGTGAATGGAATATGAATGAGTCATCGAACATGCTGTAATAGAAATAAAGACAATCTCATAAAAAAGAAACCGTCCTCCCTAGTCTTAAACGGCACCGACTGCCACTGACAGGCAGGCAGAAAGTTTCGCACACACACACACACAAGTTTGTGACCCTGTAAATCAGAGGCATCAAAGCTTTCCTGAACACATCATACCTCTATAACCCCATTCATGCATTTACATTATCTGGAATATATAAAGAAGGAACAGTTACACTAAGCTCAGTTCTTTAGTATGTCAAAGTTGATCTGCCTTGAGAGTCATGAGACAGCTTCACATCACACTATCACACCACGGCCACTCGTTACTATTACTCAGTAAAAGGGCCCCGCTAATTTCATGTATTAAAACAATTACTACAGTAGGGATCATGATTACAGAACAAAGGCTGCTGAAAATCAATCACTTCTCACCTGAGCCATTACTTTAACTACTGCACATGAACACAGGTACAAGTCATAGTAAGATAGATTCACCGGCATTTGTTATTTGACAAGTTTACTATGTGCAACTGACAAGTTTACTATGTGCAACTGACAAGTTTACCATGTGCAACTGACAAGTTTACTATGTGCAACTGACAAGTTTACTATGTGCAACTGACACGTTTACTATGTGCAACTGACAAGTTTACTATGTGCAACTGACACGTTTACTATGTGAAACTGACAAGTTTACTATGTGCAACTGACACGTGTACTATGTGCAACTGACACGTTTACTATGTGCAACGGACACGTTTACTATGTGCAACTGACACGTTTACTATGTGCAACTGACACGTTTACTATGTGCAACTGACAAGTTTACTATGTGCAACTGACAAATTTACTATGGGCAACTGACACGTTTACTATGTGCAACTGACACGTTTACTATGTGCAACTGACACGTTTACTATGTGCAACTGACACGTTTACTATGTGCAACTGACACGTTTAATATGTGCAACTGACACGTTTACTATGTGCAACTGACAAGTTTACTATGTGCAACTGGCAACTGACACGTTTACTATGTGCAACTGACACGTTTACTATGTGCAACTGACACGTGTACTATGTGCAACTGACACGTTTACTATGTGCAACTGACACGTTTACTATGTGCAACTGACACATTTACTATGTGCAACTGACAAATTTACTATGGGCAACTGACACGTTTACTATGTGCAACTGGCAAGTTTACTATGTGCAACTGACACGTTTACTATGTGCAACTGACACGTTTACTATGTGCAACTGACACGTGTACTATGTGCAACTGACACGTTTACTATGTGCAACTGACACGTTTACTATGTGCAACTGACACATTTACTATGGGCAACTGACACGTTTACTATGGGCAACTGACACGTTTACTATGTGCAACTGGCAAGTTTACTATGTGCAACTGACACGTTTACTATGTGCAACTGACACGTTTACTATGTGCAACTGACACGTTTACTATGTGCAACTGACACGTTTACTATGTGCAACTGACACGTTTACTATGTGCAACTGACAAGTTTACTATGTGCAACTGACAAGTTTACCATGTGCAACTGACAAGTTTACTATGTGCAACTGACAAGTTTACTATGTGCAACTGACACGTTTACTATGGGCAACTGACACGTTTACTATGTGCAACTGACACGTTTATTATGTGCAACTGACACGTTTACTATGTGCAACTGACACGTTTACTATGTGCAACTGACACGTTTACTATGTGCAACTGACACGTTTACTATGTGCAACTGACAAGTTTACTATGTGCAACTGACAAGTTTACTATGTGCAACTGACACGTTTACTATGTGCAACTGACAAGTTTACTATGTGCAACTGACACGTTTACTATGTGCAACTGACACGTTTACTATGTGCAACTGACAAGTTTACTATGTGCAACTGACACGTTTACTATGTGAAACTGACACGTTTACTATGTGCAACTGACACGTGTACTATGTGCAACTGACACGTTTACTATGTGCAACTGACACGTTTACTATGTGCAACTGACACGTTTGCTATGTGCAACTGACACATTTACTATGGGCAACTGACAAATTTACTATGTGCAACTGGCAAGTTTACTATGTGCAACTGACACGTTTACTATGTGCAACTGACACGTTTACTATGTGCAACTGACACGTTTACTATGTGCAACTGACACGTTTACTATGTGCAACTGACAAGTTTACTATGTGCAACTGGCAACTGACACGTTTACTATGTGCAACTGACACATTTACTATGTGCAACTGACAAGTTTACTATGTACAACTGACACGTGTACTATGTGCAACTGACACGTTTACTATGTGAAACTGACACGTTTACTATGTGCAACTGACACGTTTACTATGTGCAACTGACACGTTTACTATGTGAAACTGACAAGTTTACTATGTGCAACTGACACGTTTACTATGTGCAACTCACACATTTACTATGTGCAACTGACAAGTTTACTATGTGCAACTGACAAGTTTACTATGTGCAACTGACACGTGTACTATGTGCAACTGACACGTTTACTATGTGCAACTGACACGTTTACTATGTGCAACTGACACGTTTACTATGTGCAACTGACACATTTACTATGTGCAACTGACACATTTACTATGTGCAACTGACAAATTTACTATGGGCAACTGACACGTTTACTATGTGCAACTGGCAAGTTTACTATGTGCAACTGACACGTTTACTATGTGCAACTGACACGTTTACTATGTGCAACTGACACGTTTACTATGTGCAACTGACAAATTTACTATGGGCAACTGACACGTTTACTATGTGCAACTGGCAAGTTTACTATGTGCAACTGACACGTTTACTATGTGCAACTGACACGTTTACTATGTGCAACTGACACGTTTACTATGTGCAACTGACACGTTTACTATGTGCAACTGGCAACTGACACGTTTACTATGTGCAACTGACACGTTTACTATGTGCAACTGACACGTTTACTATGTGCAACTGACACGTTTACTATGTGCAACTGACACGTTTACTATGTGCAACTGACACGTTTACTATGTGCAATTGACAAGTTTATTATGTGTAAGTGTGTGTGAGTGAGAAAAAGAGGAAGACACGCGCCAAGCGGTACCGGAGCGCCAAGCGGTACCGGAGCGCCAAGCGGTACCTGAACCACTTCTAACCCCAAGCTATAACACTGCTGAACAGTTCATCAATAACTTGTATTAACCCTCTCTATTATTTATTCATTTATCTTAATTGTTTTGCACTGACTCCCTTGCACTGTCTCTATGCACTCACTAGACTCTACCCACACACTCACTACACTGACACTTCAACACACTCACTACACTGACACTTCAACACACTCACTACACTGACACACACTCACTACACTGACACACACACACACACACACACACACACACACACACACACACACACACACACACAGCTGTAACTCTGTTTGTTATATATCCTGATTGCCTAGTCACTTTTACCCCTATCAACATGTACATACTTTATTACCTCAACTACCTCAACTACCTCAACTACCTGGCACCCCTGCACATTGAACTCAGTACTGGTACTCCTTGTTTATAGCCTCGTTATGGTTTCTATTGTGTTACTAGCTCCTTTTTTATTTAGCAAATATTTGTCTTACTTTTTAACTCAGCATTGTTAGGAACATCTAAACCTGTTGTATTCGGGCGCATGTGACCAATACAATTTGATAGATAATTTATAAATAAATATTTGATTCATTAGGATCCGCATTATCCAACGCCAATGGCTACTGGGGTCCGACACATAACAAAAAAAGGTAGCATTTCCTTTTCAACTTAAAGTACTACAAAGTTTTTTCCAATCATTCTTTATATCATTGATCTTGGCTTCACAATACAGTTTCATCTTCTTTTAGTTGAGTTTAGTCACATCATTTCTCAATTTGCAGTAAGTCAGATGTGCAGCCAGACTTATTAGCCACTCAACCACACAGTTTATCAATTCCTTATCAATCCATGGAGCCTTAATAGTTCTAACAGTCAGTTTCTTAACAGGTGCATGTTTATCAATAATTGGAAGAAGCAATTTCATAAATGCATTAAGCGTAGCGTCTGGATGCTCCTTCTTAATCACATCAGACCAACCAATATTTTTTTTAACATCATCTACAAATATTTTGTGTGATCTCTTATACACTATTTTAGGCCCAGCTTTTGGAACTTTGGCTTTCCTGGATATAGCCACTAAATTGTGATCACTGCATCCATTGTGTACAGATACAGCTTTAGAACAAAGTTCTACAGTATTAGTAAAAATGTGATCAATAGATGTGGATGATCTTATTCCTGTAGTGTTTGTAAACACCCTGGTAGGATGATTAATAACCTGCACCAGATTACAGGCACTGGTTACAGTGAGAAGCTTGAAAACCAGTCAATATTCAGGTCCCCAAGAAAGTAGACCTCTCGGTTTACATCACATACACTATCAAGTATTTCACACATATTATTTAGATACTGACATTTAGCACTTGGTGGCCAACAACAACACCCCAAAAGAAAAGTCTTAGATGTGCCAGTTGAACCTGTAACCACAACACTTCAATAACACTTGACACGATATCTTCTCTAAGCATTACAGGGATAAGGCTCTGAATATACAATACCAGTAAAACGTTTGGACACCTACTCATTCAAGGGTTTTTATTTCCTTCTTACTGCGTTTGAGCCAAACAGTTGAGTTGTGACAAGGTAGGGGTGGTATACAGAATATAGTCCTATTTGGTAAAATACCAAGTCCATATTATGGCAAGAACAGCTCAAATAAGCAAAGAGAAACTACAGTCCATCATTACTTTAAGACATGAATGTCAGTCAATCTGGAACATTTCAAGAAACCATCAAGCTCAACGATGAAACTGGTGCTCATGAGGACCGCCACAGGAAAGGAAGACCCAGAGTTATCTCTGCTGCAGAGGATAAGTTCATTAGAGTTACCAACCTCAAAAATTGCAGCCCAAATAAGTGCTTCACAGAGTTAAAGTAACAGACACATCTCAACATCAACTGTTCAGAGTAGACCACGTGAACCAGGCCTTCATGGTCAAATTGCTGCAAAGAAACCACTACTAAAGGACACCAATACGAAGAAGATACTTGCTTGGGCCTAAGAAACACAAGCAATGGACATTAGACCAGTGGAAATCTGTCCTTTGGTCTGATGAGTCCAAATTTTAGATTTTTGGTTCTAACCGCTGTGTCTTTGTGAGAGGCAGAGTAGGTGAACGGATGATCTCCGCATGTGTGGTTTCCACCGTGAAGCATGGAGGACGAGGTGTGATGGTGCTTTGCTGTGAGTTATTTAGAATTCAAGGCACACTTAACAAGCATTGCTACCACAGCATTCTGCAGCATTACGCCATCCCATCTGGTTTGCGCTTAGTCGGACTATTCTTTGTTTTTCAACAGAACAATGACCCAACACACCTCCAGGCAGTGTAAGGGCTATTTGACCAAGAAGGAGAGTGATGGAGTGCTGCATCAGATCACCTGGCCTCCACAATCACCCGACCCCATCCAGTTGAGATGGTTTGGGATGAGTTGGACCGCAGAGTGAAGGAAAAGCAGCCAACAAGTGCTCAGCATATGTGGGAACTCCTTCAAGACTGTTGGAAAAGCATTCCAAGTGATGCTGGTTGAAGGAATGTCAACAGTCTGTTAAGCTGTCATCAAGGCAAAGGGTGGCTACTTTGAAGAATCTCAAATATAAAATATATTTTGATTTGTTAAACACTTATGTTGCTCAATGTGTTATTTCATAGTTTTGATGTCTTCACTATTATTCTACAATGTAGAAAATAGTCAAAATAAAGAAAAACCCTTAAATGAGTAGGTGTGTCCAAACTTTTGACTGGCACTGTATACAGAAACACCTCCCCCATAAGCATTCCTGTCTCTCCTAAAGAGGTTATATCCTTGTATTGCTTCTGCTATATCATCAAAATAATTATTTAACTGAGTCTCAGAAATGGCTAATATATGAAAGTTATCTGATATTAGCAAGTTATTGATTTCATGAACCTTATTTCTAAGGCTACATATATTTCCTTTCCTGGGTAGCCTATCAGAGATAGACATAATATGGAAAAGAGCTAACAAAGAAGAGAAAAACATACATTCAGCAGTCCATTAATCAGTTGGCATGTGTGTGTGCTCATAGGCTTCGCTCTCTCGCTCTCTCATCCGTTCCAGGCTTTTGGGAGGGAGGGTGGACAATGAGTCTGTCATAGCGGATGTAAGCAACGTTCCCACGTGCTCTGGCAGCTTTCATGGCTGGGATAACTTCTTTCCTCTTCTGGCGCACAGCTTCAGAATAGTCCTTGTTGAGGAAGATATACGTTCCTCTTAAGTTCTTACCTCTTTCCAGAACAGCTATCTTTGTCCTTCAACCTCAGGAACCACTATTGGCCTGGGCGTGTCATCTGGGCCGGTGGTGGGTTTTCCAGTCCTGTGGGCACACTACACCTCAATCTTCAAGTGGTCCATCTTCAGTTTCTCTGAGATCATTTCTCTCACTTTGTCCTCAGACACTGTCCTGGTCTCATGTGGAGATTCTGCAATTCCGTCCACAACCATGTTGTTCCGCCTTGATTGTCCCTCAAGATAATCTGATTTATCCTCTCTCAGTGACTTACAGATTGCTGTCATCTTGCCGTTCTCCTGTTTCAACTCATTGAGCTGACCCTGGAAGAACTGCAAATTGTTCTTCACATCCTGGACCTGTCTGGTCAGGTCGTCCATTCTTTTATTAGTTGACTCCACCAGTATTTGGACCAAATACTTGAATCTATTTTTGTTGTTGTTGTAACAACTGCTTGTAGAACTATTTTGTTCATTTAAAAGATCTTTCAACTGTGAGAGACACCACTGCCCTCAACGGTACTCCCACCGGCTTTACTTTTTGTCATGGTAGCAAAGTAGGTTATGCCGTTACTCTTCGCAGTTCCAGACAGGGCCGGTCACAGGGAAGATTGAAAACAACAACAACAAACAGCAGGGATCTAAATAGCCACAAACCCGGGACAATCCGCAGTCCCAGCCACAATGGCTAATTGCGTCGCGGGCTGCGTTCAAGCCCTCAAGAAAACCCCGCTAGCTTGATCGGCAGCTAGCTAGCAGCTAGGCTAGCTGCTACACCAAACAGTTCCTCAGACCCGGCCTTGGTCGGCAGGATCACTGGACAGATAGTAGCGGTCCCAGCAACTGATGCCAACTGATGGATTATGGTTGAATGTGTGTAGACGTAACTCTCTATGATGTAAACTGAATGTAACTCTTCTCCCCTTACTAAGATCATGTAGTATAGGCCATGCAGGCAGCACCAGTCCCCTGAGAGCAGCCAAGGAGGAACAAATGCATTAATCTCAGCCTGAGCTGCTGCGTGGTCTGAGTGTACAATGAACCAGTCCATGTTATCCCAGCAGCACAGGGCACTGAGGGAGGCTGAGAGAAGGCTGGGGAGACAGACAGGGACAGGGATTCTCTCTGCTCAAGTTCCGCCGGCCCAGAGACAGAGATGAAAATTAGAATGAGTGTAGGGGAGGTCATCCTCAATGCATGAGAGTGAATATACGATGAGGGAAGCCACGCAGCCTTGACTATCAACATTTCCTTGCTTTTTCTCCTATCTCCTGTAAAAATAGTTGATCAAATGTCTCCAAAATGTAAATGGCGCTTATCGTAGACGGGCCCTGGACATAAAACATTGGTGCAGAGTTAACTTATCACCCATGTCTTATCTACCAAACAGACAGAGGAGTCAGTCTCATTATCTACCAAACAGACAGAGAGAAGTCATTCTCATTATCTACCAAACAGACAGAGAGGAGTCATTCTCATTATCTACCAAACAGACAGAGAGGAGTCAGTCTCACTATCTACCAAACAGACAGAGAGGAGTCAGTCTCACTATCTACCAAACAGACAGAGAGGAGTCAGTCTCACTATACACCAACCAGACAGAGAGGAGTCATTCTCATTATCTACCAAACAGACAGAGAGGAGTCATTCTCATGATCTACCAAACAGACAGAGAGGAGTCATTCTCACTATCTACCAAACAGACAGAGAGGAGTCATTCTCACTATCTACCAAACAGACAGAGAGAGGAGTCATTCTCACTATCTACCAAACAGACAGAGAGGAGTCATTCTCACTATCTACCAAACAGACAGAGAGGAGTCATTCTCACTATCTACCAAACAGACAGAGAGGAGTCATTCTCATTATCTACCAAACAGACAGAGAGGAGTCAGTCTCATTATCTACCAAACAGACAGAAGTCAGTCTCATTATCTACCAAACAGACAGAGAGAAGTCAGTCTCATTATCTACCAAACAGACAGAGAGAAGTCAGTCTCATTATCTACCAAACAGACAGAGATAAGTCATTCTCACTATCTACCAAACAGACAGAGAGAGGAGTCATTCTCATTATCTACCAAACAGACAGAGAGGAGTCATTCTCATTATCTACCAAACAGACAGAGAGGAGTCATTCTCACTATCTACCAAACAGACAGAGAGAGGAGTCATTCTCACTATCTACCAAACAGACAGAGAGGAGTCATTCTCATTATCTACCAAACAGACAGAGAGGAGTCAGTCTCATTATCTACCAAACAGACAGAAGTCAGTCTCATTATCTACCAAACAGACAGAGAGAAGTCAGTCTCATTATCTACCAAACAGACAGAGAGAAGTCAGTCTCATTATCTACCAAACAGACAGAGATAAGTCATTCTCACTATCTACCAAACAGACAGAGAGAGGAGTCATTCTCATTATCTACCAAACAGACAGAGAGGAGTCATTCTCATTATCTACCAAACAGACAGAGAGGAGTCATTCTCATTATCTACCAAACAGACAGAGAGGAGTCAGTCTCATTATCTACCAAACAGACAGAGAGGAGTCAGTCTCATTATCTACCAAACAGACAGAGAGAGGAGTCATTCTCACTATCTACCAAACAGACAGAGAGGAGTCATTCTCACTATCTACCAAACAGACAGAGAGGAGTCATTCTCACTATCTACCAAACAGACAGAGAGGAGTCATTCTCATTATCTACCAAACAGACAGAGAGGAGTCAGTCTCATTATCTACAAAACAGACAGAAGTCAGTCTCATTATCTACCAAACAGACAGAGAGAAGTCAGTCTCATTATCTACCAAACAGACAGAGAGGAGTCATTCTCATTATCTACCAAACAGACAGAGAGAAGTCAGTCTCATTATCTACCAAACAGACAGAGAGAAGTCATTCTCACTATCTACCGAACAGACAGAGAGAGGAGTCATTCTCATTATCTACCAAACAGACAGAGAGGAGTCATTCTCATTATCTACCAAACAGACAGAGAGGAGTCATTCTCATTATCTACCAAACAGACAGAGAGGAGTCATTCTCATTATCTACCAAACAGACAGAGAAAAGTCAGTCTTATTATCTACCAAACAGACAGAGAGAAGTCATTCTCATTATCTACCAAACAGACAGAGAGAAGTCAGTCTCATTATCTACCAAACAGACAGAGAGGAGTCAGTCTCATAGTTCTGTCAACACTGCAGGTGTGAGAGATGTCATCTGAACATGTAATGTAGGCAAAACCTCCCAGAGAGCTGGACAGAGAATCATCTGTCTATTTCCCCATATACAATTTTTACTCAGTACATTGCCTGTTATAAAAAAAATATTTTCATGATATACATTGCAGAAATAATATTATTGCATAGAGTGCCAATTCACTTTGTAATGAACACGAGGGGAGACAGAGAGCTGGTTTCAAGTGCAGGGCGCAGCAGGTGTTTATTGCAAAGGACCACAGGAGGAGGCAGGTAGCTGGGTGAGGGGCAGGCAGAAGGTAGATAACAGGAAATCCGATAGGCTAAAGTACAGGCAGGGTATTGGCAAAAAGGCATCGTTAGTGAGGCAGGCAAAAACTATCATAAACGGGAGGAGAAAATCACAGGGAAACCAGAGCTCTGAAAGATGTGCGTCACAAAACAAACACCTCACAGTGATGGGTGTAAAGAACTGAACTAAATAGTGTGTGATAATGACATACAGGTGTGTGAACAGGTGATCAGAATTCAGGTGATTGGGATCTGGAGAGTGAGCTGCGTTCAGGAGATCTGGGTGTTTGAGAGTGTGAGTTGGAAGCAGACGTTACACACTTGCTATAAATCAATAAAACTTCTTCACAATATGTATGAAATAGAAACATTTTCAAGGAATGCAAAAAACCTCAAGGTACCCCAGATGGATCTTATAGATAAGGAGTTGTGCTAACGGGGAGTATTCCCTTACAAAAAAAGCACATGTCAAATTTGCAGTTTCACATGTGAAATACTGTAGCTGTTTTCACATGTTAAGCTTAAATTTCACGTGAAACCATATTTTCACGTGAGGAGAATAACATGTTTGCAGTTTCACATGTTAAAAACTTTAACGTGAAAACTGGATATGCATTTCTAACTGTGAAAAACATTCACCTGTTAAAATCTCATTAGCATTTTCACATGTACAGTTGAAGACGGAAGTTTACATCCACCTTAGCCAAATACATTTAAACTCAGTTTTTCACAATTCCTGACATTTAATCTGAGTAAAAATTCCCTGTCTTAGGTCAGTTAGGATCACCACTTTATTTTAAGAATGTGAAATGTCAGGATAATAGTAGAGAGAATGATTTATTTCAGCTTTCATTTCTTACATCACATTCCCGGTGGGTCAGAAGTTTACATACACTCAATAAGTATTTGGTAGCATTGCCTTTAAATTGTTTAACTTGGGTCAAACATTTCGGGTAGCCTTCCACAAGCTTTCCACAATAAGTTGGGTGAATTTTGGCCCATTCCTCCTGGCAGAGCTGGTGTAACTGAGCCAGGTTTGTAGGCCTCCTTGCTCGCACACGCTTTTTCAGTTCTGCCCACACATTTTCTATATGATTGAGGTCAGGGCTTTGTGATGGCCACTCCAATACCTTGACTTTGTTGTCCTTAAACCATTTTGCCACACCTTTGGAAGTATGCTTGGGGTCATTGTCCATTTGGAAGACCCATTTGTGACCAAGCTTTAGCTTCCTGACTGATGTCTTGAGATGTTGATTCAATATATCCACACAATTTTCCTCATGATGCCATCTATTTTGTGAAGTGCACAAGCCCCTCCTGCAGCAAAGCACCCCCACAACATGATGCTGCCACCCCCGTGCTTCACGGTTGGGATGGTGTTCTTCGGCTTGCAAGCCTCCCCCTTTTTCCTCTAAACATAACGATGGTTATTATGGCCAAACAGTTCTATTTTTGTTTCATCAGACTAGAGGACATTTCTCCAAATAGTACGATCTTTGTCCCCATGTGCAGTTGCAAACCATAGTCTGGCTTTTTTATGGCGGTTTTGGAGCAGTGGCTTCTTCCTTGCTGAGCGACCTTTCAGGTTATGTCGATATAGGACTCGTTTTACTGTGGCTATAGATACTTGTTTCCTCCAGCATCTTCACAAGGTCCTTTGCTGTTGTTCTGGAATTGTTTTGCACTTTTCGCACCAAAGTACGTTCATCTCTAGGAGACAGAATGCATCTCCTTCCTGAGCGGTATGAAGACTGCGTGGTACCATGGTGTTTATACTTACATACTATTGTTTGTACAGATGAACGTGGTACCTTCAGGCGTTTGGAAATTGCTCCCAAGGATGAACCAGACTTGTGGAGGTCTACAAGTTTTTTTTCTCTGAGGTCTTGGCTGGTTTCTTTAGAATTTCCCATGATGTCAAGCAAAGAGGCACTGAGTTTGAAGGTAGGCCCTGAAATACATCCACAGGTACACCTCCAATTGACTCAAATTATGTAAATCAGCCTATCAGAAGCTTCTAAAGCCATGACATAATTTTCTGGAATTTTCCAAGCTGTTTAAAGGCACAGTCAACTTAGTGTATGTAAACTTCTGACCCACTGGAATTGTGATACAGTGAATTATAAGTGAAATAATCTGGCTGTAAACACTTGTTGGAAAAATTACTTGTGTCATGCACAAAGTAGATGTCCTAAACGACTTGCCAAAAATAGTTTGTTAACAAGAAATTTGTGGAGGGGTTGAAAAACGAGTTTTAATGACTCCAACCTAAGTGTATGTGAACTTCCGACTTCAACTGTAAGAAAACTCCAGATGTGGAAACCTTACATTAACACGTGGAATTGCAGATTCATGTGGGGTTGAAATATTGGTATTCTCTTCACATGTGAAAAGATGGTGTTAACATGTTGGAGTAGCAATGTTTCCACCGGTGGAATTAAGGTGACCACATCTAAAAAGCCTGAATGCAGGACACGGGAACGATTTTGTGGGACATTTGTCGAACATTGGACAGAATAATTTTTTGGGGGGTGGGCCAGGTTAATGGATCACGTCACTGCCTGTTAAAGGGGCAATCCTTAGTTGCTACATCCATTTTTGGTCTTATAAATTAATATAAGTTACCCATTGGATCTTGAAAAATATAACATATAAATGCCTCATGCTTGGTTCAACTGTTGTACCCCACCAGAACCCAAAATATAAACTTGTTTTACTCCAATGTTTGTAAACAAATTAATTTTAAATAATCACTGCATTGCCTAAAAACATGGTTAAAACTAATATGGATGGTCAGTCCTTGCATCCATTGCGTAGTCTATGGATTTGACTGTTTACATTTTTCCAGACCCATTTCTCAGCTTTTATCTGAAACTGTGTTGGGGGGCGCACTTTGTTAATGTTTTTTTATTAAGGATTGCTGCTTTAAACACCTTTAATAGAGTCATAGTGTTATTATATGGAGCAATCCTTTAGTGACTGAGTTACTTTTGTGCCATTAATATCAAGCAAAACTTCTGAGGTCGATAACAAAATTCTTAGTATTGCAAACAAAAACAATGATATTGAAAGCAAAATATAAACCCAAATGTATTGATAGCAAAACTAAATATTGCAAATAAAATCATTTGAAATGCGAGAACAAATTAATTGTAAATCGATGCAACAAATAGATTTCAGGTAAACATTTTTTATGATATCATGATTAAATAAAATGGCTTTTCTGCAATTTTACCTCTCTTTGTTTATGTTAGCCTTTGCTTTCGCTGCCTTATTTCCAGTTACATTTTTAATTCGAGCAACAAAACACCCTGCATCCCACTGTTGGTTTGCCTCTGAAACTAAGCAGGGTCAGTCCTAGTTGGTCCCTGGATGGGAGAACAGATGGAGCTGGAAATGGTGCGAAAAAATTGTGCAAAAAAAATTTCACAAGGGAAAAGCTCTCTTGCAGCCCATTTAGGAGCCCTCAAAGCTTTATTACTCACTCACTGTACTGCAGCAGAGAGACTGGAGCCTCTTTCATGAGCTACCTTCTGACACTCACCACTAGAGAACTAAGATAAGTAGTCAACTGTGTCGCATCTCTCAAAGCTGTTTCAATATTTCACTAGAGACTATTCAAAGAAAAGCATACATGAACGCAAATATAGTATTCTGTGTATATAAAAAATACTGTTTTATACTATTGTTACACATTTATGACATTTTCAACAGATCTTTATCTGGCTTGAATACCTGTATACCCTATTCCATTACAGGGGTGAGGGGGTCAGCAGGTACCATCATAACAAGAACTTTGAGAGGGAGAGAAGGGAGGGAGAGAGGGAGAGAAACACGAGTTTTATGAAAGAATCAATTGTTTTTAATAATTCTAATGGAACATGTGATAAAAACATAGTCAAACCTCAGGACTGTCTGTAATGGTTTCTCTAGTCTCTCGCTGAGGGGCGAGATAAGGTGAAATGGAAAGAAATTCGAGTTTTTGAGTTTTATCACCATTGTGAGTCCTCTCACTCAATGTGTGCCTGTTCCAATGCAATAAAACATCTGCTTTACAGAAGCCAACTCCGCTACGTGAGAAGCCTACCTGAGGTGTTATAGCTCTATCACAGGGAGAGCTACGGTGTAGGGTTGATAAACAAGGGGGTGATGTATTTGTGCATGAAAGAGAGTCATTGTCAATGTAAGAGAGATACGACTGGATATTGACTAATATATTTCATTATTTCAACTGAGTTCAAAAGAGTCCTGTGTAATATTCTGATACAGTAAATTGCATTTGTTTAAGCCAGCGTTCTTCTTAAGAAACCCTTTGGAGTCAACCAATTTCAATCACAGCAGCAAACAACGTATCCACAGGCCTCCTGCAATGTAACAGCGTGAATAGCCACGCTAACTCCAAAATGGTTTTAATAAAAAGAGAGCTGCAGGATGGAAATAATCTATTCAAATCACATGTCAAGCTCTGCCCTGATGAAAATCACACTCTATTTCATGCCTGTGGAACCCACTGATTTATTTTGTGTGATTTTTAAATATTTTTTATACAAAGATGACCGTCGGCTTCTATGGAAACATAATGTAGATTTCGAAGCGAGGTGAGCTAGAACGGAACATGGAGGGATGAATAGCTATAGCTCTGTTGTGAAAAACAGAACCTGTGTGATAAACTGTGGAAAAGCACAGGGTTAGTCTTTGTGTCAATGCCTCTTATGTACATCACTACAGCAAGTACTCTTTAACTACATCACTAATCACTCATTATGCACATCACTAACCACTCTGGGCAGGATCAGTAAGTACAACGCAGTGACAATGGAGTACAATGCTCAACGGACCTAACTACAAGTACTGTATATCCCAGGGGGTATACAGTACAATATGCTATACAACAAGCTACAGAAGCAAGTAATAATCCAACTCAGAATTTGCTGGTGAGTAGTAGGCTACCATATGCTGAGATAGAGATCTATGGTATGGTATGCAGCGGTGTAGATTAGGCTTAATGCCCTAACCTTCCCCGGCAGCCCTAACCATAACCCTCCCTGGCAGCCCTAACCATAACCATCCCCGACAGCCCTAACCCTTCCCAACAGCCCTAAACTAACCTTCCCCGGCAGCCCTAACCATAACCCTCCCTGGCAGCCCTAACCATAACCATCCCCGACAGCCCTAACCCTTCCCAACAGCCCTAAACTAACCTTCCCCGGCAGCCCTAACCATAACCCTCCCTGGCAGCCCTAACCATAACCATCCCCGGAAGCCCTAACCCTAACTCTTCCCGGTAGCCCTAACCATAACCCTCCCCAGCAGTCAGTGTACAGAGTGAGTCATAGGAGCCCATGACTGATCATCATACACTATGTCTCCTATCTGAGAGATCCTGTCAGGGACTCACACTAGCTGGTATTTTCTAATCTGCTAAACATAGCTGAACACTGCCGCTGCCTGTTTGCACTCTAATGCGCTGCAGGGCATCATCAGCTTGCATCAAATTATCTCTGTCTATAATACGTAACCCAAAGGTTGGAGAAGGTCAGGGGAGCACTGTCTACTGGATCTGATAAATAAATGGGTTATTGGAGTGGGGTGGTGTTGGGGGAATGCTGATGTCAAACACAGGACTAATGAAAGCTTCACAAATAGGGCTTACTGCATGGGCCTCTGGTCAATAACACCGTTAAATACAAACACAACAAGCATGTAATTGACTATTGTAGGAAGAGGACATTTAATGTATCACTAAACTCGTGTAATTTTACTAGTAATTTGTTAGAAACACACACTGTCAACACTGAATTGATCCCACAACGAACTCCGACGAGCCATCAAACAGGCAAAGCGTCAATACAGGACTAAGCTCGAATCTTACTACTCCGGCTCTGACTCTCGACGAATGTGGCACGGATGCAAACTATCATGGATTACAAAGAGAAACCCAGCCGTGAGCTGCTTAGCGACGCAAGCCTACCAGACGAGCTAAATGCCTTCTATGTTCACTTTGAGGCAAGGAACACTGAACCATGCACGAAAGCACCAGCTGTTCTGGATGACTGTGTGATCTTGCTCTCTGTAACCTTCAAACAGGTTAACATTTTCAAGGCCAAAGGGCCAAACGGGACCACGCAGCCCTCATACCGCTCAGGAAGGAAACGCGTTCTGTCTCCTAGAGATGAACATACTTTGGTGCGAAAAGTGCAAATTAATCTCAGAACAACAGCAAAGGACCTTGTGAAGATGCTGGAGGAAACAGGTACAAAAGTATCTATAGCCACAGTAAAACGAGTCCTATATCGACATTACCTGAAAGGCCGCTCAGCAAGGAGGAAGCCACTGCTCCAAAACCTCCATAAAAAAGCAGGACTATGGTTTGCAACTGCACATGGGGACAAAGATCGTACTGTTTGGAGAAATGTCCTCTAGTCTGATGAAACAAAAATAGAACTGTTTGGCCATAATGACCATTGCTATGTTTGGAGGAAAAAGGGGGAGGCTTGCAAGCCGAAGAACACCATCCCAACCGTGAAGCACATGGGTGGCAGCATCATGTTGTGGGGGTGCTTTGCTGCCGGAGGGACTGGTGCACTTCACAAAATAGATGGCATCATGAGGAAAATTGTGTGGATATATTGAATCAACATCTCAAGCCATCAGTCAGGAAGTTAAAGCTTGGTCACAAATGGGTCTTCCAAATGGACAATGACCAAGCATACTTCCAAAGTTGTGGCAAAATGGCTTAAGGACAACAAAGTCAAGGTATTGGAGTGGCAATCACAAAGCCATGACCTCAATCACATAGAAAATGTGTGGGCAGAACTGAAAAAGCGTGTGCGAGCAAGGATGCCTACAAACCTGGCTCAGTTACACCAGCTCTGTCAGGAGATATGGGCCAAAATTCACCCAACTTATTGTGGGAAGCTTGTGGAAGGCTACCCGAAACGTTTGACCCAAGTTAAACAATTTAAAGGCAACACTATCAAATACTAATTGAGTGTATGTAAACTTCTGACCCACTGGGAATGTAATGAAAGAAATAAAAGCTGAAATAAATCATTCTCTCTACTATTGTTCTGATATTCCACATTCTTAAAATAAAGTGGTGATCCTAACTGACCTAAGACAGGGAATTTTTACTAAGATTAAATGTCAGGAATTGTGAAAAACTGAGTTTAAATTCATTTGGCTCAGGTGTATGTAAACTTCAACTGTAGACAGGTGTGCCTTTCCAAATCATGTCCAATCAATTGAATTTACCACAGGTGGACTCCAATCATGTTGTAGAAACATCTTAAGGCTGATCAATGGAAACAGGATGCACCGGAGCTCAATTTCGAGTCTCATAGCAAAGGGTCTGAATACTTATAAGGTTTTTCAGTTTGTATTTTTTTTGTAAATTTGCAAAAATGTGTAAATACCTGTTTCGCTTTGTTTTTATGGGGTATTGTGTCCAATGTTTCATGAGGTGAAATAAATCCTTACGCTTATTTCTCTCAAATTGTGTGTACAAATTTGTTTACATCCCTGTTAGTGAGCATTTCTCCTTTGCAAAGGTAATCCATCCAACCTTACAGTTGTGGCATATCAAGGAGCTGATTAAACGGCATAATAATTACACAGGTGCACCTTGTGCGGGGGACAATAAAAGGCCACTAAAATTTGCAGTTTTGTCACACAACACAATGCCACAGATGTATCACGTTTTGAGGGAGCATGCAATTGCCATGAAGACTGCAGGAATGTCCACCAGAGCTGTTGCCAGAGAATTTAATGTTCACTTCTCTCCCATAAGCAGCCTCCAAAGTCTGAGGACTATTTATGTCTGTAATAAAGCCCTTTTGTGGGGAAAAACGAATTTCCAGTGGGCGAGCCTGGATCCCAAAAGGGTGGACTTATGACCTCCCTTTGCCCTCCAGGCTCACACATAGATTAGGGCCCAATTTATTTATTTAAATTGACTGATTTCCTTACATGAACTGTAACTCAGTAAAATAGTTGAAATTGTTGCATGTTGCATTGATATGTTTGTTCAGTATACATAGCTACCTCAATTTCCTCGCACATCGACTCGGTACTGGTACTCCCTGTATATAGTCATGTCATTTTTTACTTGTCATTGTTATTCACTGTCACTATTTCTATTTTATTTGATATTTTTTTTATCTTAAACTTTGCATTGTTGGAAAAGGACCAGTAAGTAAGCATTTCACTGTCAGTCTACACATGTTGTTTACAAAGCATGTGACAAGTAAAAATTTATTTTATTTTAACACAGTGTCCTATTAAAACGTATCTGTTTATGGCCCAGGGAGCCCTGCCATAGAATTACAAGATGCTCATGCTTTGTTGCCTGTGTAATGAAGCGTTTCTGAGCTGAGCAAGCAGGCAGTTCCTTAGGGCTTGTGTTATGTTTTGTTCTGTCTGACTCATGCAGGGTGTCTACATCACCTACCTGGCAGAGCTGGACATACACAGACATACCTGAGAGAGACAGACAGCCCTACCACTGACCAGACCTGAGAGAGACAGACAGTCCTACCACTGACCAGACCTGAGAGACAGACAGCCCTACCACTGACTAGACCTGAGAGAGAGACAGCCAGCCCTACCACTGACTAGACCTGAGAGAGACAGACAGCCCTACCACTGACTAGACCTGAGAAACAGACTGCCCAACCACTGACCAGACCTGAGAAACAGACAGCCCTACCACTGACTAGACCTGAGAGACAGACAGCCCTACCACTGACTAGACCTGAGAAACAGACATCCCTACCACTGACTAGACCTGAGAAACAGACAGCCCTACCACTGACTAGACCTGAGAGAGACAGACAGCCCTACCACTGACTAGACCTGAGAGAGACAGACAGCCCTACCACTGACTAGACCTGAGAGAGACAGACAGCCCTACCACTGAATAGGGCTAAAAATCAACAAAATCAAGACTACAACAGTAATGACAACATTCTTCTCTGTGCAGGTACTCAAAACATAATACAAAGACACGTCTACAGAATTCTGTCAAAGTCAAAGGGCTGGGGAAGTTTACAGATAGGTCTTTGAGATGGAGAAGGGGGTTTCGGTTGTGCTTAGAGACAGTAATGTATTGTTGTGTATGAGAATGATTGAAAGGTGCCATTTCTCCTCAATCTCCCATACACAATACTACATACCGTGTAAGAACTGTCCTCCTAAGACTTTTCACAATGTAGGCATGCTAACTTAAAAAGAGAACTGGGTATTCATCAAGAATGTTATCTGGTAAAAATAACATACAGAAACATACAGTACAGTTCAGTGTGTCTTAGGTGTAGAGAACTGTAACTACAGATTGTCACAACATATAATGAGATTTTACCAAAGATATTTGGTATCCTTTATTGAGAGCTACAGGATAGGTACTGTTTGGTTCTGCACAGAGAATTTGATCAACCTTGGCGATGCTGTCTTCGTCCTCGATTCGTGGAAACAGGAGTCTCAAAATGTCTGTGTCCAGTCCGTTTGAATTTAGAAAATGCTCTGTTATTAAAATAAATACTTTCTTGCTCCTTGAAGTAATCCAACAGTGTACGCCGCCATCTTATCTGTTTCAAGTCTTCTCTCATTGATCGAGACAGGTGGGCTTCTACCACAATGTGCCACATGTCATGATGACAGACACCTGTATTGATCAATGAGAGAAGACTTGAAAATAGACAAGATGGCAGTGTACACATTGTTGGATTACTTTATGGTTTATATTTTTGTTCAGTGTAGCTGGTCATGAAAATAGTGGCAGCATGTGCAGCAGTGGGGATTTGTTTTTTACATGCAAAAGTGAAATAGGTGCATTTATGCTGTTGATCTTCTCAAAGAAACAACCGGTAATTTGAAACTTGGCATAATAATTTTGTCATGCTGCTTTGTTGACAATTCAATAACAGAGGACATGGAAGTTAGCATCTCTTTTGTGTATTTGCTAGCTACAGCTCAAGGGTTGAGACTGAGGTGCAATCCAAAGCATCCTTAGCACCATGAACTCTGGGAAATCTGAGCAGCTGCCATAGAGATGACGGCCTGAAGAGGGACTATCAAGCTGCGTCCTTAAGGGAAGCACACTAGAAGAGCTGAAACATGTTGTGTTTTCTAATGGTAGTCCAAGAAGTTAGGAGAAAAAATGGAGAGGTGGGGTCCCTGAGAACCAAATGTGACATGATTCACTGTTTAACTTGATTTTTGCTAAAGTTCTTACATTGAAATCCCCTTTCTCAAACATATATTACAAATTAACCTTAATAATTCAATTAAATACTTAATACTGTATATTGGTGTTATTATGTTCAGTCTTTTGTTAAGGCTATTGCTAAATACAACTAAAACAAAGTACAATAGCATATATCCCAAAGACAGACGCAGTCTGATTCACCATGTGTTGCTCATTCTTCCCCACATCCAGGCAGTGTGAAGAAAGATCATAAATATTGCAAAAAAATCCCATCTCATTACAGAGGTTAACCTATAATTAAACCCTTCATTTGTTTGCCTTGCAGAAAGAACCCTAGCATGAGAACAACAACCTGGTGGCTCTCTATCCAAGCTCTCTATCCAAGCTATCCAAACATCTGGACGTCTGTGATGAGTAGTCTAGGACCTAAAGCTATAGCATTGTTCAGACAACACACACAACAAGCACATTGATGGTCATTGTTTGAGGGTAGAACAACAAAGTAAGAACTGGAATATTTAGTTTTGTTTTTAAAATATCTGAACTGAGCCTGCACAGCTTAGTTCCCTTTTTATACTTTATTTGTACGTTTTCAAATTTGAGAACAGAGACATTGGCATCAATACAACATCCCCAGTCCTTTATCATCTCAAATTGTGTGCACAAATTTGTTTACATCACTGCCAGTGAGCATTTCTCCTTTGCCAAGATAATCCATCTACCTGACAGATGTGGCATATCAAGAAGCTGATTAAACAGCATGATCATTACACAGGTGCACCTTGTGCTGGGGACAATAAAAAGCCACTCTAAAATGTGCAGTTTTGCCAAAATACCACAGATGCCTCAAGTTTTGAGGGAGCATACAATTGGCATTCTGCCTGCAGGATTGTCCACCAGAGAATGTAATGTTTATTTCTATACCATAAGCTACCTCCAACGTTGTTTTAGAGAATTCGGTAGTACGTCCAATCAGCCTCACAAATGCAGACCACATGTAACCACGCCAGCCCACCTGCGGGTTGGTCTGAGATGAGCCACCCAGACAGCTGATGAAACTGAGGGGTTTGCACAACCGAAGAATTTCTGTCAGACACTGTCTCAGGGAAGCTCATCTGCATGCTCGTCATCCTCACCAGGGTCTTGATCTGACTGCAGTTCGGCCTCGTAACCGACTTCAGTGAGCAAATGAAATGCTTACCTTCAATCGCCACTGGCCCGCTGGAGAAGTGTGCTCTTCCCATGGTGGCGGTGGGGTTATGATATGGACAGGCATAAGCTACGGACAACGAACACAATTGTGTTTTATCGATGGCAATGTGAATGCACAGAGATAGCGTGATGAGATCCTGAGGTCCATTATCGTGCCATTCATCCGCCGCCATCATCTCATGTTTCAGCATGATAATGCACGGCCCATTGTCGCAAAGATCTGTACAAAATACTGGAAGCTGAAAATGTCCCTGTTCTTCCATGGCTTGGATACTCACCAGACATATCACACATTGAGCATGTTTGGGATGCTCTGGATTGACGTGTACAACAGTGTGTTCCAGTTCCCGCCAATATCCAGCAACTTTGCACAGCCATTGAAGAGGAGTGGGACAACATTCCACAGGCCACAATCAACAGCCTGATCAACTCTATGCAAAGGAGATGTGTCACACTGCATGAGGCAAATGTTGGTCACACCAGATACTGACTGGTTTCCTGATCCATGCCCACACCTTTTTTTTAAGGTATCTGTGACCAACAGATGCATAACGGTATTTCCAGTTGTGAAATCCATAGATTAGGGCCTAATGAATTTATTTCAATTGACTGAGTTCCTCATATGAACTGTAACTCAGTAAAATGTTTGAAATTGTTGCATGTGCGTTTACATATTTTTTTCCAGTGTAGAATCCCTATTAATTGAATAGGATCTCTGTGGGCCTAGAGTAAAGATTTGTCATTTAACCTTAAAAAATGTGTTACCTTTTATTGTGGCATAAACTCAACCAGACACAATGTTTCATCTGCTTGTCAAACAATCCCTTCAAAGGGCTGCTTTACCAGGCTACCCGCACACGTTCATCCACTCACAACACATTTCCAGCCTCCAAACAGTGGTGAATGAAAAGAGATCTGTTAAACAAAACACCAAAAAGTGTTATGACATTTGGCGATTGTCATTAGGAGAGAATTTACACGTCCACTGCTGTCTGCGCGCATCTCGTTGTCGGCAACTCATCTCTGCCTTGGCAAAAGTTCAGTGTTCTCTTCGAACCACATCACATTTTGGAGCGTAGGATATACGACACGTTTTCAAGTCCATTCGCTAATTTCTCATTCCTCTGAAAGTGGTGTAGTAGACTAGTTTTAATGAAACGCTGTTTTAAATTCTGTGATAGGCTCATGTTTCACCGGTACAGCGTACCCCCACTATTTATTTTGCTGGGACGCCGTACCATACCCGCCATTACTTTCCCCCCCCCGAGTAAGGCTATAGCAGTAGCTCAATCCTCCCTGTCTTTGTCATCGTAATGAGGCTGTAACAGTGTTTGTTGCTTTCTGAAAATGATAATCTACTGTAATGACTCCCCCAGGGAGCTTGAAGAGAAAGTTACTAAAGCACCGCATCATATATCGTCGTAGGTCTAGTAACTCCGAAGAATAAACAAAAGCAAGCACCATTACATATCATTATTTCTGCACGTCACTGCAGCAAATTAGGCTTAACTCTTCAAGGCCACTTCACAGAAAGCTTATGATAATCTCCTGCTATTGTAACCAATAAGACGCCCTGAATTTTCATAAAAAAAACAATACAGTTATTTACTACAGAGGAAGAAATCAACTGTGAAGTCAAAGTAACAGAAAAAAGCATTAATACACGCACACACAAACACACACCTGAAATGTATTTGTAGTATTAATAGAGTAGAGAATAAAAGCCAGTTTATTGTCATGTAGCTCATTAGGCTGTCCCCCAGAACATTTTCATGGAAGCAAAATGAAGGGAGAGCGAAAACAAGACGTCTTTTCCTTGCAATGTCACCCCCCCGCCACACACACACAAACCTCTCACCCCCCCACACCCCCACAAACACAACTCTCACCCCCACCCCCCCACCTCTTACCCCCAGACACCTCTCCCACCCACACACACACACCTCTCACCTTCACACCTCTCACCCCCACACACACACACCTCTCACCCCCCCATACACACACCTCTCACCCCCCCAAACACACACCTCTCACGCCCCCAAACACACACCTCACGCCCCCCCAAAACACACACCTCTCACGCCCCCAAACACACACCTCACGGCCCCCCAAAACACACACCTCACGGCCCCCCAAAACACACACCTCACGGCCCCCCAAAACACACACCTCACGGCCCCCCAAAACACACACCTCTCACAACAGAAAGATGAGCTGTTTTTGTTATCATACAAAATGTTGCCTGCCATTAAAATAACAAATTATTTCCCAGTTAAATTAAAGAAAAAACATCTCCAGGGAAAATAGACCCCCCCAAACACACACCTCTCAACCCCCCACACACACACCTCTCACCCTCCCAAACACACACCTCTCAACCCCCCAACACACACACCTCTCGACCCCCCCAAACACACACTCTCTCAACCCCCCACACACACACCTCTCGACCCTCCCAAAACACACACCTCTCAACCCCCCAAAACACACACCTCTCAACCCCCCAAAACACACACCTCTCAACCCCCCAAACACACACCTCTCACCCCCCCATACACACACCTCTCAACCCCCCAAACACACACCTCTCAACCCCCCAAACACACCTCTCTCAACCCCCCAAACACACACCTCTCAACCCCCCAAAACACACACTCTCTCAACCCCCCAAAACACACACCTCTCAACCCCCCAAAACACACACTCTCTCAACCCCCCAAACACACACTCTCTCAACCCCCCAAAACACACACCTCTCAACCCCCCAAAACACACACCTCTCAACCCCCCAAAACACACACCTCTCAACCCCCCAAACACACCTCTCTCAACCCCCCAAACACACCTCTCTCAACCCCCCAAACACACCTCTCTCAACCCCCCAAACACACACCTCTCAACCCCCCAAACACACACCTCTCAACCCCCCAAACACACACCTCTCAACCCCCCAAACACACACCTCTCAACCCCCCAAACACACACCTCTCAACCCCCCAAACACACACCTCTCAACCCCCCAAACACACACCTCTCAACCCCCCAAACACACACTCTCTCAACCCCCCAAACACACACCTCTCAACCCCCCAAACACACACCTCTCAACCCCCCAAACACACACCTCTCAACCCCCCAAACACACACCTCTCAACCCCCCAAACACACCTCTCTCAACCCCCCAAACACACACCTCTCAACCCCCCAAACACACCTCTCTCAACCCCCCAAACACACACCTCTCAACCCCCCAAACACACACCTCTCAACCCCCCAAACACACACCTCTCAACCCCCCAAACACACACCTCTCAACCCCCCAAACACACACCTCTCAACCCCCCAAACACACCTCTCTCAACCCCCCAAACACACACCTCTCAACCCCCCAAACACACCTCTCTCAACCCCCCAAACACACACCTCTCAACCCCCCAAACACACACCTCTCAACCCCCCAAACACACCTCTCTCAACCCCCCAAACACACACCTCTCAACCCCCCAAACACACACCTCTCAACCCCCCAAACACACCTCTCTCAACCCCCCAAACACACACCTCTCAACCCCCCAAACACACACCTCTCAACCCCCCAAACACACACCTCTCAACCCCCCAAACACACCTCTCTCAACCCCCCAAACACACACCTCTCAACCCCCTCACAACAGAAATATGAGCTGTTTTTGTTTTCATACAAAATGTTGTCTGACATTATAATAAATTATTTAAATGAAAGAAAAACATCTCCAGGGACAATAGACTTCTGTTCACCTACTATAGCATGAGTATGTTTCTAATAGCACACACTACTCTAGAATCAGACATGTTCAGGGGAAACTTACATTAGAAGAGAGGTACCAATAATCTGTCATTTAGTGTGTACATACGTAGAACCTGGAAGTCAATAACAATGCCTAATGGATGAATGGCCTCATTGTAATGCAGAGACATGAACACCTCAGACGAGAGGCTTTGAAGAAGTGCATAAGAGAAGCCTCCTTACAGAAAGGTCAACGTGGGTCTGTTAGTTTGACCCAGCCATAATGACTTTAGGTGACCAGAAGTGGATCCTTCTTCTCTGCCGTTAATGAGCCAGATGTCTCTAACTGGCAGCCACGAAGGACGGTTACGATGTCAATAATTGTTGATGGATGAAGGAAGGATGCATGATACTTCTTTACCTGTTCTGGTTTGCAGAGGATGCACGCACATCATTTGAGAAAAAGGTTTTGCAATTGAAGGCACATAATTATTTTGTGCCAACAATGACACAATTTGACAGGTGAAAATAATGCACACTAAAGGCGTTTTCACATATGAAATTCGGTACCCTGGTTCGGATTCCTGGAGCGTTTGTGAGAATTTTACAGAATACGTTTTGCTTTCACAAGACCTGAAAATAACCGTTTCAGGGTGCGATTAGCAAGATGCGGATTCTTCAAGCAGGTGAGTTAGCTTGTTTACAACATGCAAAAAAGTTCCACGCAACTCGCGCTGCAGCGTCACAATACCTGGTACTCGTGTCCTGGATCTTGGACCTGCTTTCTCATGCAGGTCCAGGATTCGTTACAGGCGGGTTTCGATTTGAATTTCCAAACGCTCCAGGATCCGGATCATAAGGGGATATGTGAAAGCGCCCTAAAATAAACCATTCAAATGCAACTTCAACCTTCTCCTCACTCTGTGACGTTTTCCAATGATGTCAAGGTAAAGTCACAAGGAAAGGAGAAAGGACAGATAGCGTAGTTTTGAACCAGTCACATGAAAGAGATAGTACTCACGGTCGCTGCAGAATGCTCCTCCATAGGAGGTCATGGTGCAGTCACAGGAGAAGCCCTCCCACTGCTGGAGACACACCCCCTGGTGATGGCACGAGTCCTCTGTACAGGTGCTGCTCGGGCCTGGGGAGGGGAGGGGGGAGGAAAAGGACATGCAGTGAACCATAAGGTGGATCCACAGGTGATGGCCTGCTCCTCGGAGGTGTTCATGACCCCATGGCTGTGCCGCTGTTAATACGTACCTCCACAGCCCCGCTCCACCTGGCCCACCCTGTGGAGGGCGTCTGCCATCAGGTCAGGAAGTCTCCCGTTCAGGTCCACGGAGGCCAGGCAGCCCTGGTACCCATCGCGGGACGCGATCAGCTTGGGCAGGCTACTGTACATGGTCTTCCCCACACCACCAACATACAGATCCCCTGGAACACACAGCATCAATCAATCAGAGCATGTGTTCCTGGAAGAGAATGATTATTCTCAGTAGTCACAGCAGATACGCCTCCAGGTAGTGGGAGGTTTTTGCACCCGTCACTCATTGAGTTAAAGCAGCCATGAACAAATCTGATACCCTTACACCTGCTTTGTGTTTGATAAATGTTCTGCAATTATAGGCCCCCGATAATGCTAGTTAACGTTCAGATCAGACAGATCTCCTTACGATTTACAACCTCCAAGAAGCCATTTGGTGGCATGTTGCATCAGATGCAGGTGAACACAGCTCTAAGTCATTTAAACCAATGATGATCTGTTTTCATCAGATTGATGCTCCTCTCAATAGAGTGTTTACTTTAATAGTAACCCTCCCAGCCACAGTAATCATTCACAGATTATATGTAAATTGCAAGCCGAGAAATGTACATACAGTATCTGAGAATTCCTCTGTGATGTGATGTTTATTGGCAAAAATAGCAAAGAAAATCTGTTTATTTTCTCTGCAGAAATATGTGAAATGTTACATGGCTGATAACGCAAGGATAATACCAAACTGGTGTACAGTCATTTAAAACCTGCAGGACATAAAAATGAGAAGTTTCATTTAACAGCATATTAAAATGTCTTACATTGCTTTAAACGGTACCCTGTTAATTTATACAGCACAGGAAAAAAAGTATGATTTCATAGTCTGGTTTATTTGGCTTATACTGATTACACAAGAAGTTCAGCCAGCGGACCCTTGGGATATGGAGAAACTTAAATGAATCTTTAATGTTCTGAGGAACAAAGTGAGAGACAAAACTAGATGAAATAAACTAGAAGAGGATGTGCTATGCAGACCCTATACGGTGAGGATTAAGGAGCATTAATGGTGAAGGTCTACAATAACAAGATTGAAGAATAATATTAATTTGGGTCTACAACTGAAACTAACACATAATTGGTACAGCTGCTGTTACCCAAAATATTTATCCCAAAACATGTTGCCTAGTACTGTGCGTGGTTACAACTAGGGTTGTTATGGTAATCAAAAACATGTTGCCTAGTACTGTGTGTGGTTACAACTAGGGTTGTTATGGTAATCAAAAACATGTTGCCTAGTACTGTGCGTGGTTACAACTAGGGTTGTTATGGTAATCAAAAACATGTTGCCTAGTACTGTGCGTGGTTACAACTAGGGTTGTTATGGTAATCAAAAACATGTTGCCTAGTACTGTGCGTGGTTACAACTAGGGTTGTTATGGTAATCAAAAACATGTTGCCTAGTACTGTGCGTGGTTACAACAAATGTCTATTTATCAAACTTATTTTATTAAATTCTCTATCACATAGGTAAATTACATCAATTTCTTTGGTTACCAACAACCTAACACTAGTTTAAGCCTAGAACTTCAAGTCAAGAAGAAACGTCAAACAAAATCCCCTCTGACGTACAGACTGATGTACTAGCTACTGTATGTCTTCCCTTTCAAAACCAACATACTCTTGTGTTCATACCACGAGTCTATTTCTACTGAGAATACTCTGAGTAAAAGAGTAGAGCAACTGAAGGCTTTTCTGACTGCAGAAACACCTCTGACACTACATGGACCCTTCCGATTCCGATACACGTCTCAAATATATCACATACACTGTAATGCTTGAGCCATTTCTGTAAAAGCTGTTCTTTCAAGACATTGAAAGTCATTTTTTCAAGGAAATTAAACACTGTAGAAGGATCCCCGATTACGTTCAGCTGTGGGCCTCCTTGAGCGGCTGGTCGGACTGCAAACTGACCACAAGAGTCCTACACAGATAGTACTGACAAAAACAGAATAATTTCAAACCTTGATTACATCAGGATCACATACAGTTGAAGTCAGAAGTTTACATACACCTTAGCCAAATACATTTAAACTCGTTTTTTCCCAATTCCTGACATTTAATCCTAGTAAAAATTCCCTGTCTTAGGTCAATTAGGATCACCACTTTATTTTAAGAATGTCAAATGTCAGAATAATAGTAGAGAGAATGATTTGTCAGCTTTCATTTCTTTCATCACATTCCCAGTGGGTCAGAAGTTTACATACACTCAATTAGTATTTGGTAGCATTGCCTTTAAATTGTTTAACTTGAGTTAAACATATCGGGTAGCCTTCCACAAGCTTCCCACAATAAGTTGGGTGGATTTTGGCCCATTCCTCCTGACAGAGCTGGTGTAACTGAGTCAGGTTTGTAGGCCTCCTTGCTCTCACACACTTTTTCAGTTCTGCCCACACATTTTCTATAGGATTGAGATCAGGGCTTTGTGATGGCCACTCCAACACCTTAACTTTGTTGTCCTTACGCCATTTTGCCACAACTTTGGAAGTATGCTTGGGGTCATTGTCCATTTGGAAGACCCATTTGCAACCAAGCTTTAACTTCCTGACTGATGGCTTGAGATGTTGCTTCAATACATCCACATCATTTTATTTTCTCATGATGCCATCTATTTTGTGAAGTGCACCAGTCCCTCCTGCAGCAAAGCACCCCCACAACATGATGCTGCCACCCCCGTGCTTCACGGTTGGATGTGGTGTTCTTCGGCTTGAAAGCCTCCCCCTTTTTCCTCCAAACATAACAACGGTTATTATGGCCAAACAGTTCTATTTTTGTTTCATCAGACCAGAGGACATTTCTCCAAACAGTACGATCTTTGTCCCCATGTGCAGTTGCAAATCTTAGTCTGGCTTTTTTATGGAGGTTTTGGAGCAGTGGCTTCTTCCTTGCTGAGCGGCATTTCAGGTTATGTCGATATAGGACTAATTTTACTGTGGATATAGATACTTTTGTACCCGTTTCCTCCAGCATGTTCACAAGGTCCTTTGCTGCTGTTCTGGGATTGATTTGCACCAAAGTACGTTCATCTCTAGGAGACAGAACGTGTCTCCTTCCTGAGCGGTATGACGGCTGCGTGGTCCCATGGTGTTTATACTTGCATATTATTGTTTGTACAGATGAACATAGTACCTTCAGGTGTTTGTAAATTGCTCCCAAAGATGAACCAGACTTGTGGAGGTCTACAATTTGTATCTGAGGTCCTGGCTGATTTCTCTTGATTTTTCCATGATGTCAAGCAAAGAGGCACTGAGTTTGAATGTAGGCTTTGAAATACATCCACAGGTACACCTCCAATTGACTCAAATTATGTCAATTAGCCTATCACAAGCTTCTAAAGCAGTGACATAATTTTCTGGAATTTTCCAAGCTGTTTAAAGGCACAGTCAACTTAATGTATGTACACGTCTGACCCACTGGAATTGTGATACAGTGAATTATAAGTGAAATAATCTGGCTGTAAACAATTGTTGGAAAAATTACTTGTGTCATGCACAAAGTAGATGTCCTAACCAACTTGCCAAAACTATAGTTTGTTAACAAGAAATTTGTGGAGTGGTTGAAAAACTAGTTTTAATGATTCCAACCTAAGTGTATGTGAACTTCTGAATTCAACTGTATGCCTTTCTGTATGGGTGGGAATACTTGGTAAGATATTACCTAAATTAAAATCACTTTGAGCTCATTTCCTGGTGAGTTTACAGTGTTATATATCCAAGATCCTAAATAAATGTTTTCCTCAGAAAACTTGAGGGGCGTAATAAAACAATATATATTTTGGAACCCTGTTGTAGAGCCTCAGGCACTCTCACAATAAAACGGTTTAATGGCTATGTTTCTAAATGCCCTTTGTTGACCATATAAACTCAGCAAAAAAAGAAACGTCCTCTCACTGTCAACTGCGTTTATTTTCAGAAAACTTAACATGTGTAAATATTTGTATGAAAATAACAAGATTCAACAACTGAGACATAAACTGAACAAGTTCCACAGACATGTGACTAAGAGAAGTGGAATAATGTGTCCCTGAACAAAGGGGGGTTCAAAAGTAACAGTCAGTATCTGGTGTGGCCACCAGCTGCATTAAGTGCTGCAGTGCATCTCCTCCTCATGGACTGCACCAGATTTGCCAGTTCTTGCTGTGAGATGTTACCCCACTCTTCCACCAAGGCACCTGCAAGGTCCCAGACATTTCTGGGGGGAATGGCCCTAGCCCTCACCCTCTGATCCAACAGGTCCCAGACGTGCTCAATGGGATTGAGATCCGGGCTCTTCGCTGGCCACGGCAGAACACTGACATTCCTGTCTTGCAGGAAATCACGCACAGAACGAGCAGGATGGCTGGTGGCATTGTCATGCTGGAGGGTCATGTCAGGATGAGCCTGCAGGAAGGGTACAACATGAGGGAGGAGGATGTCTTCCCTGTAACACACAGCGTTGAGATTGCCTGCAATGACAACAAGCTCAGTCCGATGATGCTGTGACACATCGCCCCAGACCATGACGGACCCTCCACCTCTAAATAGATCCCGCTCCAGAATACAGGCCTCGGTGTAACGCTCATTCCTTCGACAATAAACGCAAATCCGACCATCACCCCTGGTGAGACAAAACCGCGACTCGTCAGTGAAGAGCACTTTTTGACAGTCCTGTCTGGTCCAGCGACGGTGGGTTTGTGCCCATAGGCGACGTTGTTGCCGGTGATGTCTGGTGAGGACTTGCCTTACAACAGGCCTTCAAGCCCCCAGTTCAGCCTCCCTCAGCCTATTGCGTACAGTCTGAGCACTGATGGAGGGATTGTGCGTTCCTGGTGTAACTCGGGCAGTTTCTGTTGCCATCCTGTACCTGTCCCGCAGGTGTGATGTTTGGATGTACCGATCCTGTGCAGGTGTTGTTACATGTGGTCTGCCACTGCGAGGACGATCAGCTGTCCGTCCTGTCTCCCTGTAGCGCTGTCTTAGGCATCTCACAGTATGGACATTGCAATTTATTGCCCTGGCCACATCTGCAGTCCTCATGCCTCCTTGCAGCATGCCTAAGGCACGTTCACGCAGATGAGCAGGGACCCTGGGCATCTCACTTTTGGTGTTTTTCAGAGTCAGTAGAAAGTCCTCTTTAGTGTCCTAAGTTTCCATAACTGTGACCTTAATTGCCTACTGTCTGTAAGCTGTTGGTGTCTTAACGACCGTTCCACAGGTGCATGTTCATTAATTGTTTATGGTTCATTGAACAAGCATGGGAAACAGTGTTTATACCCTTTACAATGAAGATCTGTGAAGTTATTTGTTTTTACGAATTATCTTTGAAAGACAGGGTCCTGAAAAAGGGACGTTTCTTTTTTGCTGAGTTTAGATGGAGACGTTCTACTGCGTTAGTAACCTTTTTCCTTGGCATAGCTTTCCCTATCCTGATCTGTAGTGTTGTTGCCATGAGAGGAAGCACTAACAAGTATGCTAACTGGTCAACAACATCTGTAAATACCTACAGCAAGGGCAATCTGTCAGGCATTAATCACCTAACGGTTCCCTATGTACAGCCCATCAGAGCTCTCATAATACCATTCCAGCCTCCAGTACAAAGCAAGGCCAATGATCTGGATCACAGAAAATTGTGCAATTTCATGGGCCCATACCCCAGGATGGCATTATAATTGGGTAAATAGGCCTGTGTGCACTTGGATTGGTAACATGAAGGTCATGCAGGCCGCCTGTTGCAGGTAGATAAATTCTGCTGCTGCTCTCTGCTGCTACTCTCTGCTGCTGCTCTCTGCTGCTGCTCTCTGCTGCTGGGGCTGCTCTCTGCTGCAGCTGCTGCTCTCTGCTGCAGCTGCTGCTCTCTGCTGCAGCTGCTGCTCTCTGCTCTCTGCTGCAGCTGCTGCTCTCTGCTCTCTGCTGCTGCTCTCTGCTGCTCTCTGCTGCTGCTCTCTGCTGCTGCTCTCTGCTGCAGCTGCTGCTCTCTGCTGCTGCTCTCTGCTCTCTGCTGCTGCTCTCTGCTCTCTGCTGCTGCTCTCTGCTGTAGCTTCTGCTCTCTGCTGCTGCTCTCTGCTGTAGCTTCTGCTCTCTGCTCTCTGCTGCTGCTCTCTGCTCTCTGCTCTCTGCTACTGCGGCTTCTCCCTGCTGTTCTCCCTGCTGTTCTCTGTCCACTGCTGGCACTCTTTGATCACCTCTCTTTTAATCTCATTTCACTTTCATTCACTAAGTACAAAGACTTAATTTTCTTCCCACCCAAAGCATTCCTCTCCTCGGCATGACAGTCTACCAAAAAAACTAATTCATTTTGACTCCTTTATCTTCATAAAGCCTATTGAACAACACAGCAATCATAGCTGGTGTCTGTATTCAGCGTTTTGACAGCAACAAACACAGATGTGTGCTTCTGACAGTCGGATTTTAGTGTCTGTTGATCTGAAATACTGCACTAAGAAAATAAGCACTTTGAGTCCACTCCCTATATTATATACAGTGCCTTCGGAAAGTATTCAGACTCCTTGACTTTTTCCACATTTTGTTACATTACAGCCATATTCTAAAATGGATTAAACAATTATAATAACCCTTAGCTATATACATACAATACTACATAATGACAAAGTGAAAACAGGTTTTTAGACATTTTAGCAAATTTATTACAAATAAAAAACAGATACCTTATTTACATAATTATTCAGAACCTTTGCTATGAGACTCAAAACTGAGTTTTGGCGCATCCTGTTTCCATTGATCATCCTTGAGATGTTTCTACAACTTGATTGGACATGATTTAGAAAGGCCGACACCTGTCTATATAAGATCCCACAGTTGACAGTGCATGTCAGAGTAAAAACCAAGCCCTGAGGTCGAAGGAATTGTCTGTAGAGCTCCGAGACAGGATTGTGTCAAGGCACAGATCTGGGGAAGGATACCAAATTTTTTTTGCAGCATTGAAGGTCCCCAAAAACACAGTGGCCGCAATCATTCTTAAATGGAAGAAGTTTGGAACCACCAAGACTCTTCCTAGAGCTGACCGCCCAGCCAAACTGAGCAATCAGGGGAGAAGGGGTGACTAAGAACCCGATGGTCACTCTGACAGAGCTCCAGAGTTCCTCTGTGGAGATGGGAGAACCTTTCAGAAGGACAACCATCTCTGCAGCACTCCACCAATCAGGCCTTTATGGTAGAGTGACCAGACGGAAGCCACTCCTCAGTAAAATGCACATGACACCCCGCTTGGAGTTTGCCAAAAGGCACTTAAAGACTCTCAGACCATGAGAAACAAGATTCTATGGTCTGATGAAACCAAGATTGAACTCTTTGGCCTGAATGCCAAGCATCACGTCTGGAGGAAACCTGGCACCATCCCTACGGTGAAGCATGGTGGTGGTAGCATCATGCTGTGGGGATGTTTTTCAGCGGCATGGACTGGGATACTAGTCAGGGTCGAGGCAAAGCTGAACGGAGCAAAGTACAGAGAGATCCTTGATGAAAACCTGATCCAGAGTGCTCAGCACCTCAGACTGGGGCGAAGGTTCACCTTCCAACAGGACAACGACCGTAAGCACACAACCAAGACAATGCAGGAGTGGCTTCGGGACAAGTCTCAATATCCTTGAGAGGACCAGTCAGAGCACAGAGTTGAACCCGATCGAACATCTCTGGAGAGACCAGAAAATAGCTGTGCAGAAACACTCCCCATCCAACCTGACAGAGCTTGAGAGGATCTGCAGGGAAGAATGGGAGAAACTACCCAAATACAGGTGTGCCAAGCTTGTAGCGTCATACCCAAAAAGACTTGAGGCTATAATCACTGCCAAAGGAGCTTCAACAAAGTACTGAGTAATTGGTCTGTATACATAAGTAAATGTGATTATTATAATTTTAAAAAATAAATTAGCAACATTTTCAAAAAAACTGTTTTTGCTTTGTCATTATGGGGTATTATGTGTAGATAGAGGGGAAAAAACTATTCAATCAATTTTAGAATAAGGCTGTAACCTAACAAAATGTGGAAAAAGTCAATGGGTCTGAATACTTTCCGAATGCACTGTATACCTAGCAGGAGTACCATGGCTGGAGCCAGTTTTGAGGAGTGGTAGCGTATACCATACCTTTGAGGTCCAGGTTACGGGCTCCGTTGGAGTGCTGGGTGACGGTGCGGGAGTCGGTCTTGAGGATGTGCACGTTGTTATCATCCCGGGACACCACCACGTTGTGCCACTGGTTGTCGTTGAGAGGCTTCTCAGAGTTGCCCTTCATGAGTGACGGTCCGTTACCCAGGTCAAACACATAATGGATGTACCTACAACACAACATTACATCATGCACAAGTCAATTTACAGATTGACTAACAGATACTGTATCTAGGTAAATATTAAAATGTAAAGGACATCTACAATTGATAGGGACGATATTGCAACATCCTGTCCTTTTGAAATGCAGATTCAATGCATATTGATAATATTAACAGAAACATCATCAGAGAAAGTGTAGTACCAGCAGCACTGAGAGATATGAGTTCTCTCTTCAGCCCATGTATCCAGTACGCTGCCTAAAGGCTCCACAGCTTAGAATAACTCCTGCTGACTAATTGTTTACTGTGTGGCAGTATTTCTGGGCAAAATTGGACCGCGGTTAAACATCTGTGGGAATATTGTTCGCTCTTTCACTCTTACTCGCTCTATCCGTCTCGTTTCACTAAAACATTCTGAATACATTCCCTTTATATGGCTCCGGCTGACCGAATCAAAGTATTCCATATAACAGAAAATAACTTGTTGAGCAAGAAAAAAGGGGAACAGTGGTAGGCAGCTGTGCTATTATTAATCTATCCCATACACACTCGGCATGGTTACAGCACCTAACAAAATATGTTGCAAAATAGGTTGAACACAGTCTTTAAAAAATTATAATAATCCAACCCATTGGAATATGAGGTGGAGCTTTACCCCTTCCTGGTCACCCCAGCACACCACTCATCCTTTGACCAGCTCCACCATGATGAAGTCACTGCCGTCTTTACCCCAGCACACCACTCATCCTTTGACCAGCTCCACCATGATGAAGCCACTGCCGTCTTTACCCCAGCACACCACTCATCCTTTGACCAGCTCCACCATGATGAAGCCACTGCCGTCTTTACCCCAGCACACCACTCATCCTTTGACCAGCTCCACCATGATGAAGCCACTGCCGTCTTTACCCCAGCACACCACTCACCCTTTGACCAGCTCCACCATGATGAAGTCACTGCCGTCTTTACCCCAGCACACCACTCACCCTTTGACCAGCTCCACCATGATGAAGTCACTGCCGTCTTTACCCCAGCACACCACTCACCCTTTGACCAGCTCCACCATGATGAAGTCACTGCCGTCTTTACCCCAGCACACCACTCACCCTTTGACCAGCTCCACCATGATGAAGTCACTGCCGTCTTTACCCCAGCACACCACTCACCCTTTGACCAGCTCCACCATGATGAAGTCACTGCCGTCTTTACCCCAGCACACCACTCACCCTTTGACCAGCTCCACCATGATGAAGTCACTGCCGTCTCCAGAGTTGAAGAGGAGCAGGCCATCAGGGGAGGTGGTCTTGAACTGGAAGAAGAGGTGCATAGAGGCGTAGGCCTGCAGGGTAGAGAAGGCTAGGTAGCTGGCCCGGCTGTGGAAGGTCACAGGGTCTGCCACAATGCGGCGCATGCCGAAGCGGGCGTTGAGTTCGCAGTAGGAGATGTCTCCGTTCTTACACTGGTCCAGGTAGGGCACGCCGTTGAAGGAGAGGGCCTGCAGGTGCCCTATGAAGTTGGTTGGCACCACAGAGATGAAGCGTCTCTCTGTCATGATGCCAGTCTCAATGTTGTGGAACTCCAGGCGGGTGTGGGCACCGGCCATATGGCCTGGGGTAGAATAAATACATGATGATAGGCATAATATATACCATTTAGCAGACACTTCTATCTAAAGCGACTTACAGTGAAGCACCATGTTCTACCGCCTGAGCTACAGAGGATCACAAACTGAACATTAAATGTTATTTGGTATTTAGTGTATTATTATGAGGATCACAGTTTCCCTTCATCTCGTGGTTTGACTCTGCTCTCCCCTCCTACCTTCCACAGTCACATTGTCCACAGAGAGCTGCAGGTTCTTCCCAAGACGTACCACCTTCACTGAGTGCCACTCATTGTCGTTCAGCTTCTGTCCTGCTAACAGCATCTCTGGGCCTTTACCTGTGGAACGGAAAGGAGGAAGTCACCAGCAGAGCACAGTAATAAAGCATATCCCTCTTTCCAAGAGATCCCTAGATAAAAGACTTCCTGGTTAGAACACATTAACATACTATATCACTCATAAGCACACAAACACCTGCAACCTGGAAATGCCATTCAGTGAGGGCAGTACTGTATGTAAAGAAAAACTACACAACCTCCCTCTCCTACGCTTACTTGCACAATCCTTACCAATGTTGTCAAAGAGAAATTCCTGTAACCTATGAAATCTCAAATAAGAAACCCAGTTCAGAATGTAAGAGCTCTGTCAATGGTTGTATAAACAAACTGTTGGTTCCAGTTGAGAGTGATTATTACACAATTGTACTGTACTCATCACAAGTGCCAAAAAAGGAAAACCAGCCACGTCACAAACACCGACGTCTTGCTTCCAGACAAATTAAACACTTTCTTTGCCTGCTTTGAGGATAATGCAGTGCCACCGACACGGCCCGCTACCAAGGCTGTGGGCTCTCCTTCTCCGTGTCCAACGTGAGTAAGACATTTAAACGTGTTAACCCTCGCAAGACTGCCAGCCCAGACAGCATCCCTAGCCGCGTCCTCAGAGCATGCACAGACCAGCTGGCTGGTGTGTTTATGGACATATTCAATCTCTCCCTATCCCAGTCTGCTGTCCACACATGCTTCAAGATGGCCACCATTTTTCCTGTAACCAAGAATGCAAAGGTAACTGAACTAAATGACTATCTCCCCGTAGCACTCACTTCTGTCATCATGAAGTGCTTTGAGAAACTAGTCAAGGATCATATCACCTCCACCTTACCTGTCACTAGTCCCACTTAAATTTGCTTACCACCCCAATAGGTCCACAGACGAAGCAATTGCCATCACATTGCACACTGCCCTATCCCATCTGGACAAGAGGAATACCTATGTAAGAATGCTGTTCATTGACTATAGCTGAGCATTCAACACCATTGTACCCTCGAAGCTCATCATTAAGCTTGAGGCCCTGGGTCTCAACCCCACCCTGTGCAACTGGGTCCTGGACTTTCTGATGGACCGCCCCCAGGTGGTGAAGGTAGGAAACAACATCTCCACTTCGCTGATCCTCAACACTGGGGCCCCACAAGGGTGTGTGCTTAGCCCCCTCCTCTACTCCCTGTTCATCCACGACTGCGTGGCTATACACACCTCCAACTCAATCATCAACTTTGCAGACGACACAACAATAGAAGGCTTGATTACCAACAATGACAAGACAGCCTACAGGGAGGAGATGAGGGCTCTCAGAATGTGGTGTCAGGAAAATAACCTCTCACTCAACATCAACAAAACAAAGGAGATGATCGTGGACTTCAGGAAACAGGAGAGGGAGCATCCCCCTATCCACATCGACGGGACTGCAGTGGAGAAGGTGGAAAGATTTAAGTTCCTCAGCGTACACATCACTGACAAACTGAAATGGTCCACACACACAGACAGTGTGGTGAAGAAGGTGCAACAGCGCCTCTTCAACCTCAGGAGGCTGAAGAAATTTGTCTTGTCACCTAAAACCCTCACAAACTTTTACAGATGCACAATTGAGTGCATCTTGTCGGTTGTATCACCGCCTGGCACGGCAACTGCACCACCCACAACCGCAAAGCTCTCCAGAGGGTGGTGCGGCCTGCACAACGTATCACCGGGGGCAAACTACCTGCCCTCTAGGACACCTACAGCAGCCGACGTCACAGGAAGGCCATAAAGATCATCAAGGACAACAACCACCCGAGCCACTGCCTGTTCACCCCGCTACCATTCAGCAGGTGAGGTTGGTACAGGAACATCAAAGCTGGGACCGAGAGACTGAAAAACAGCTTCTATCTCAAGGCCATCAAACTTTTAAACAGCCATCACTAGCACAGAGAGGCTGCTGCCTACATACAGACTTGAAATCATTGGCCACTTTAATAAAAATGGAACACTCGTCACTTTAATAATGCCACTTTAATAATGTTTACATATCTTGCATTACTCATCTCATATGTATATACTGTATTCTATACTATCTATTGCATCTTAGCCTATGCCGCTCTGTCATTGCTCATCCATATATTTATATATTCTTATTCTATTCCTTTACTTAGATTGGTGTGTATTATGTGTGTGTTGTGGAATTTGGGGATATTACTTGTTAGATATTGCTGCGCTGTCGAAATTAGAAGCACAAGCATTTTGCTACACTCGCAATAACATCTGCTAACCATGTGTATGTGACCAATAAAATTTGATTTGATTTTAAATGTTTAATTAATATCCACTGGTATATGACTCCAATCACATCTCCTCTATATGAAATGGTATATCAACTCTTTAGACAACCAGCTAACAATGTGTAGTATCCAGAGGCTTGGCGGGTGGAGAGTTTTATAGCTCCAGGATTTCTGCTAAATCCTCTGCTTTTTCCCCAGCTCTTAAGGTTTGGCTTGAAAATAGGTCACAATGCGGAAGCTTTGCCACTGTAGCACAGTCAACCCTGATTACTGGCTATGCAACAGGCCGACACAGCAATTCAAAGGAGTTCGGACATGGCTAGGAAAGCTAACTGGCCATGCCTAAGCCGGACGGCCTCCAGGGGTTTGTCTGTCTAATTGAGATCAGGGTGTATGGCAATAACAGGGGACATAGAGAGGACACTGGCTGGCTGCTACTGGGACGCTGCTACTTGGACCCTGCTTTTGGGACGCTGCAGCTGATGATATCAATTGGTTTCCAAGTACTTCACCATTTCCTCCACTGGGAGAGAAAGGCCACTGGCTTCTGGCGTTTTACAGCAGAGCAAGTGTCTTGGCAGGGGGCAACATTCTAGACCAACTACAAAGTTATCTGACACAGTAGCTATGGCACATAACACCGTGTTGTAACTCTGGGTGTCACAGGAACACATTTCCATAGTGTGACTGTTATGAGGCAGGGGGATTTCTCTCTCCATGTTCACACCCACAGACCCTTTTTGTCCAACCTTCATATATCATGAGTCATAAACCTTTCAGGAAGTGGTTATGTCTTCCTGCTCTTGCGTGATAGCTGACCGAGTGTTCACTAAGAACGATGTACAAACAAAGGGAAGCAGTCACACCAGCTCGAAGGAAAAGGTTGAACTCTGACCCGTCAGGAGACACAAACGAGGTCATGTTGTGTATCTAACAAAGGTTTCCTTGGTTCAACATCCCATGATGTTGGGCAGGAAAACACCCAACTCCCTCTCAGAAAAACATTCGTAATATATAGGCAAATGATAAAGTATTGACTTTTATCCCTACTCTTAAATACATTTGAAATGACGACTTGGATCAACTTGGAGGAGAAGGAGAATTGTCTTGCAGGAGGGTGAGAGGAGAGAAGGCATGACGAAGAGTTGTCAGTCTTGGACTGAAACAGAACTTTAGGAAGCGGCCTCTGAACTCAGAGAGGCGTTGACATGGACTGAAGAAAAATGGACAGACCTTTGTGAAAAACGAATGGCCCACGAGAGTGGCGTTTTGGACACCTTCGCACCATGTGCTGCAACACAAAGCTGACTGCTCCAATAGAGGCCGTTACAACACTGTATATATATATAATATAACATTTGAAATGTCTTCATTCTTTTGAAACTTCTGTATGTGTAATGTTTACTGTTAATTTTTGTTGTTTATTTCACTTTTGTATATTATCTACCTCACTTGCTTTGGCAATGTTAACGTATGTTTCCCATGCCAATAAAGCGCCTTGAATTGGTACCGACGCGGGTCAAGGAGAGACAAAGAGAGAGAGGACCTGACCAGGGACTCAGTAAATATGACAGCATTCTCTGTGTTTCATCCTTGACAATTCGGCATTGCTTTATCAACCATAATCTTTGTGTTTATTTTAATTGTGTGTTTCTTAGGATAATAATAAATTCTGTCTTTATAAAGAAATGTGGTTCTCTTGTTTTGACAAATGCTGGGTCTAATACAAATAAAGACTTTACGTTTCCTTTAAAATTGTTGATACAAGACTTTATGAACGTAGGCTAAACTACTAATTAGAGTTTCAAGTAAATTGTTCCCTTTGAATAAAAACAATTACTGGTGCCCTTATGCAATGTTATTAATTTAGAAAAGTAGGCAAATTAATTAATTAAGTCACCAATTATAACCAATTATTAGACTACTAAAGTCCCTACAAACGGTACATAGTCATCTTATAACATAAAATTCAGCTTTAAGTACTATTGACATGTTTGATTACAGTATCCAACAATGACAACTAATCTTAGAAACGGTGAGGCATGGGGCAGAGCAGTGCTTTTCCAATATGAAACCTTGTTACAATTGTAAAACAACAATATACTGTCAGTCTCTTTTCTGACCATTATATCAGCATGTCTATTATCCCCAAATAACCTTCAGATCTTAGTATGGATCCCCGGTCATGTTCCCCTTTATTGACTGTGGGTTTATGTCCTACAAAACCCACGTTCACCTACTAAATCAACACAACAGTCTACTTTACTGAGCAGTTGGAGGGAGGAACAGAGAAATATTTACAGAGCGGAGGAGATGGGACTATTCATCTGAAGTGAACTGTGTTAAAGCAGTGTTGGTCTGGTCTCCTAGGAGGGCTCCACTGCCATCTAATAATTGAGCCTCAGCCCAAACACCTACTCTGTGGTTCAGTGGAGAGCAGCTCTGCCAGGATCAAGCACATACACATTTTAGAGGATTTCGCAAGCAAGTGATGCAAGGGCTGTATAGTGGTGGGCTGAAAAGTAAGAATTCTGGTGTGTCAGAAAGCACAGAAATCACTAGATATCCACAGTGAGGTGAAGTGCTTTTTTATGTCTACACACCCTAGCTGGAGATTGCGATCTATTCCCTCCATTCTCAACACACTTGTAGCCTAAGTCAAGTATTTCTCATTGTTGTTTTACTAAGACCAATATCTCAAATACTATTTCAAATATTTAAATTGCTTTCACATGCATTTCGAAGTAAATATTCAGATATATAAAAAACACAATATTGGAATGTACTGTATTTGGAAAAACACTTGGAAAGTATTAGCCTGTATTTGAAAATACAAAATTACACTGCCTCAAATACACTCCCATGAATTTAACCCAGGTATTTGAAAATAGTATTTGAAAATACTTTCAAATAGTAGGATATTTATATGAAATACTTGTAAAATACTTTTAAATACTTCCAATGATTCACATCATTTGAAAATATTCAAATACACAGAAAAATAAGTATTTAAATATCACATACTCGTGTATTTGAAGCCAGGTCTGATTCACAGCACAGTTTAATATTACGTTACATGATTTTAGTTCATTCGCTATTATGGGGAGTTGTTTATCAAGCAAACATTGTTTCTGTGGTTATTTCCTGTAATTGATCTGCTGTTTGATCGTCTGAGTGGATGCAATGTTTAGGAGCTAACATTAGCATAAACTTATCGGGTAGAAATGTAATTGCTTTATGTCATTTCATTCCATTTCATTTTGATACCGTTGTTTTTTGTTCTTGGTGTTGCGGTGATTACTGGTTGTTCCTGTGTTCTGCTGTGCTTCCTAGGGCGCGCGCAAATGTGTGAAATTATTTGAAGGCTCATGCAGCGTGCGTTCAACTCCCTCCAGTTGTGTTTCGGTTTGGAGTTAGGCTTGTGCATATAATTGAATAAAGTCGATTCGAGTACTCAAGGCACACTTAACCAGCATGGCTACCGCAGCAATATGCCATCCCATCTGGTCTGCGCTTAGTGGAACTATCATTTGTTTTTCAACAGGACAATGACACAACACACCTCCAGGCTGTGTAAGGGCTATTTTGACCAAGAAGGAGAGTGGTGGAGTGCTGCATCAGATGACCTGGCCTCAACAATCACCTGACCTGAACCCAATTGAGATGTTTTGGGATGAGTTGGACCGCAGAGTGAAGGAAAAGCAACCAACAAGTGCTCAGCATATGTGGAAACTCCTTCAAGACTGTTGGAAAAGCATTCTAGTTGAAGCTGGTTGAGAGAATGCCAAGAGTATGCAAAGCTGTCATCAAGGCAAAGGGTGGCTACTTTGAAGAATCTAAAATCTATTTTGATTTGTTTAACACTTTTTTGGCTACTACATGATGCCATATGTGTTATTTCATAGTTTAGATGTCTTCACTATTATTCTAGAATTTAGAAAATAGTAAAAATAAAGAAAAACCCTTGAATGAGTAGGTGTATTCAAACTTCTGACTGGTACTGTATGTAAATGTGATATTTCTGTTTATATATATACATATACATATATACACTGCTCAAAAAAATAAAGGGAACACTAAAATAACACATCCTAGATATGAATGAATGAAATATTCTTATTAAATACTTTTTCCTTTACATAGTTGAATGTGCTGACAACAAAATCACACAAAAATTATCAATGGAAATCAAATTTATCAACCCATGGAGGTCTGGATTTGGAGTCACACTCAAAATTAAAGTGGAAAACCACACTACAGGCTGATCCAACTTTGATGTAATGTCCTTAAAACAAGTCAAAATGAGGCTCAGTAGTGTGTGTGGCCTCCACGTGCCTGTATGACCTCCCTACAACGCCTGGGCATGCTCCTGATGAGGTGGCGGATGGTCTCCTGAGGGATCTCCTCCCAGATCTGGACTAAAGTATCCGCCAACTCCTGGACAGTCTGTGGTGCAACGTGGTGTTGGTGGATGGAGCGAGACATGATGTCCCAGATGTGCTCAATTGGATTCAGGTCTGGGGAACGGGCGGGCCAGTCCATAGCATCAATGCCTTCCTCTTGCAGGAACTGCTGACACACTCCAGCCACATGAGGTCTAGCATTGTTTTGCATTAGGAGGAACCCAGGGCCAACCGCACCAGCATATGCTCTCACAAGGGGTCTGAGGATCTCATCTCGATACCTAATGGCAGTCAGGCTACCTCTGGCGAGCACATGGAGGGCTGTGCGGCCCCCAAAAGAAATGCCACCCCACACCATGACTGACCCACCGCCAAACCGGTCATGCTGGAGGATGTTGCAGGCAGCAGAACGTTCTCCACGGCGTCTCCAGACTCTGTCACGTCTGTCACATGTGCTCAGCGTGAACCTGCTTTCATCTGTGAAGAGCACAGGGCGCCAGTGGCGGATTTGCCAATCTTGGTGTTCTCTGGCAAATGCCAAACGTCCTGCACGGTGTTGGGCTGTAAGCACAACCCCCACCTGTGGACGTCGGGCCCTCATACCACCCTCATGGAGTCTGTTTCTGACCGTTTGAGCAGACACATGCACATTTGTGGCCTGCTGGAGGTCATTTTGCAGGGCTCTGGCAGTGCTCCTCCTGCTCCTCCTTGCACAAAGGCGGAGGTAGCGGTCCTGCTGCTGGGTTGTTGCCCTCCTACGGCCTCCTCCACGTCTCCTGATGTACTGGCCTGTCTCCTGGTAGCGCCTCCATGCTCTGGACACTACGCTGACAGACACAGCAAACCTTCTTGCCACAGCTCGCATTGATGTGCCATCCTGGATGAGCTGCACTACCTGAGCCACTTGTGTGGGTTGTAGACTCCGTCTCATGCTACCACTAGAGTGAAAGCACCGCCAGCATTCAAAAGTGACCAAAACATCAGCCAGGAAGCATAGGAACTGAGAAGTGGTCTGTGGTCACCACCTGCAGAATAAAGGCACTCCTTTATTGGGGGTGTCTTACTAATTGCCTATAATTTCCACCTTTTGTCTATTCCATTTGCACAACAGCATGTGAAATGTATTGTCAATCAGTGTTGCTTCCTAAGTGGACAGTTTGATTTCACAGAAGTGTGATTGACTTGGAGTTACATTGTGTTGTTTAAGTGTTCCCTTTATTTTTTTGAGCAGTGTATATACATACACACACATTTTCAAACATAGTATAGACTAAGGAAAGGGCTGGTTTGCATATTCACAGCCATACTGAAGGAGTGAGAAGTAGTTTTCTCCACTCTGCTGACAAGTGTTTTTCCCCGCTCATACGGTAATAAAGGCCTAGTGCACAAATTTGGTGGAAATAATATTTATATATTATTTAAAAACAAAACATCAGGGGGTGCTGCAGCACCCTCAGCACCCCTACTTCCCGCTATGGAAGACTAGAACATCTCTCCTCACCATTCTGCTCTCTGAATAATAGATGATTCCATATGTGTTATTTCCTAGTTTTGATGTCTTCACTATTATTCACAATGTAGAAAATAGTCAATATAAAGAGAAACCTTGAATGAGTAGGTGTGTCCAAAGTTTTGACTGGCACTGTATGTTGAAATGATGTTTATCTTCCATTGATTAACTATTAACCATGCTTAAGACATGGATAATTGCTGTTGAGAATGCTATATTATGGTGTTTGGCCAGTTTCTATCTTTTTTACTGAGTGTAATTAGATTTGTCCGCCTAGATTGTGGGCCACATTGGTATGCTCCGAGGTGTGGCCATGGAGGAGATCCTATATACCTGTGTGTAATTGTTGCTCTTATTTGCCAGTGTTTGAATGGGAGGCTGGTCAGAGCCTGGTAGACCCCAGCTGTCTTTTGGCAGGGATAGCTGCATAGGTTTAATATCCTTTCAGTGTTCTGTTAAAACATTTTCTATTTTTTTTGGGCAACTTTAATTTTGTATCACCTATTAGTAAACCAACACCAGATTTTGCACATTTAAGTTTGCCTTCTGCATTGCACATGCCCTAAAGACCGTGAGACACATTACCCCTTTCACACAGATGCACAATTATATCTAAACTGTTCACACAAAAATCCCATTGACATAAACATACAATTTACACCAGACTTTGAATAAGGCAAAAGTTTAGATTAATTTGTTTTTAAAATGCTGATTATTAAAGGAAAATGAATGCACACAGTTATTCTCTACATTACAGAAAATGACATGTCCCTGTGCAGCATTGTGATGATGATTCTGTCTTGATATACTGTAGGCATAGTAGGCTTTACATTCTGTTTTCTGATTAGAGATCGTTTGAAGTTGACTTTTATTTAGCCTCACTAGGCTACCCAGGCTTAGTGGAGAAGCTGGGGAGAAATTCTAGGGCGTTATTAGATTTAAAGAAGCCCTCTCCTTGGTCCATTGTATCCAGAGTATTTGATTGTTATGATTTTAATAAGGCTAGCCTCAAATGCATGATGATGACACATTACATAATTGCTGAGTTGAGACTTTGAACATGCAAGCTATTGATGCAAATAAAAACATGCTAATTTTGTAAAACAAATGTATCCTTTTAGATGAAAGTATACTTACGACAATATGTAGTCCAACATTGGTTGGTCTATTCCATTAGAACTGGCACCGTGTTTTGTGTGCTGTGTTATGCACCTACTGTAACCGCATTGCTCTCGATGACTGTTCTCCTTGTGTTATGTACCTACTGTAACCGCATTGCTCTCGATGACTGTTCTCCTTGTGTTATGTACCTACTGTAACCGCATTGCTCTCGATGACTGTTCTACTTGTGTTATGTACCTACTGTAACCGCATTGCTCTCGATGACTGTTCTCCTTGTGTTATGTACCTACTGTAACCGCATTGCTCTCGATGACTGTTCTCCTTGTGTTATGTACCTACTGTAACCGCATTGCTCTCGATGACTGTTCTCCTTGTGTTATGTACCTACTGTAACCGCATTGCTCTCGATGACTGTTCTCCTTGTGTTATGTACCTACTGTAACCGCATTGCTCTCGATGACTGTTCTCCTTGTGTTATGTACCTACTGTAACCGCATTGCTCTCGATGACTGTTCTACTTGTGTTATGTACCTACTGTAACCGCATTGCTCTCGATGACTGTTCTACTTGTGTTATGTACCTACTGTAACCGCATTGCTCTCGATGACTGTTCTCCTTGTGTTATGTACCTACTGTAACCGCATTGCTCTCGATGACTGTTCTACTTGTGTTATGTACCTACTGTAACCGCATTGCTCTCGATGACTGTTCTCCTTGTGTTATGTACCTACTGTAACCGCATTGCTCTCGATGACTGTTCTCCTTGTGTTATGTACCTACTGTAACCGCATTGCTCTCGATGACTGTTCTACTTGTGTTATGTACCTACTGTAACCGCATTGCTCTCGATGACTGTTCTCCTTGTGTTATGTACCTACTGTAACCGCATTGCTCTCGATGACTGTTCTCCTTGTGTTATGTACCTACTGTAACCGCATTGCTCTCGATGACTGTTCTCCTTGTGTTATGTACCTACTGTAACCGCATTGCTCTCGATGACTGTTCTCCTTGTGTTATGTACCTACTGTAACCGCATTGCTCTCGATGACTGTTCTCCTTGTGTTATGTACCTAATGTAACCGCATTGCTCTCGATGACTGTTCTCCTTGTGTTATGTACCTAATGTAACCGCATTGCTCTCGATGACTGTTCTCCTTGTGTTATGTACCTACTGTAACCGCATTGCTCTCGATGACTGTTCTACTTGTGTTATGTACCTAATGTAACCGCATTGCTCTCGATGACTGTTCTCCTTGTGTTATGTACCTAATGTAACCGCATTGCTCTCGATGACTGTTCTCCTTGTGTTATGTACCTACTGTAACCGCATTGCTCTCGATGACTGTTCTACTTGTGTTATGTACCTAATGTAACCGCATTGCTCTCGATGACTGTTCTACTTGTGTTATGTACCTAATGTAACCGCATTGCTCTCGATGACTGTTCTACTTGTGTTATGTACCTACTGTAACCGCATTGCTCTCGATGACTGTTCTCCTTGTGTTATGTACCTAATGTAACCGCATTGCTCTCGATGACTGTTCTACTTGTGTTATGTACCTACTGTAACCGCATTGCTCTCGATGACTGTTCTCCTTGTGTTATGTACCTACTGTAACCGCATTGCTCTCGATGACTGTTCTACTTGTGTTATGTACCTACTGTAACCGCATTGCTCTCGATGACTGTTCTCCTTGTGTTATGTACCTAATGTAACCGCATTGCTCTCGATGACTGTTCTACTTGTGTTATGTACCTACTGTAACCGCATTGCTCTCGATGACTGTTCTCCTTCTGAAATATAAGATCTCTATTCACCTTAAAAATACGGTTTACTATATGCTACTGTAAACATGTTTGTGATACTAGTATGTTGTCGGTTGCAGAAGGCCTTATGAAGCCAGTGCACCTTGGTGAGCCAATCAGGACCATGGACAGCTCCCCACCAGAATACCCTGCGGCAGAGTGTACACCCCTCTATACACTGGCTGAGGCAATCAGCCTGAGACAACATGGTGGGGAAAAGGTGGGAGCCATTATGACCTAGTCAGGTACCTGTGGTGTTTCTTATTTATGACTGTTACCACTGCCTATACTGTATACAACAGATAACCTCCGCTTTGGGCCTACATTGGGCAACATCCACCCATACATTCCCCCCCCCTTCTGTTTTGTAAATTGTGCCGGTTTCTCTCTATGCTTACCTCCTAGCATAACTCCAATTATGTGTTAAAATGGTGCTTGTAAGTGGTCAATTCATAGCATGTTTAAAATGCAAAACACGTTTTGGCCTAAAGAGAGGCTCTCCCAGATGGTTGAGGGCTCTAATTGACTATAATTTAGTTAAACTACTGGCTAATTTTGTCTGTTTAAAGTCAATTAAGATGTTTATTTTTTTTACTGCCATTAAACTTCAATCCATCTAAATTCATAGGACAACTATGCAGCAACATACTTAAGGTTGCTATTTAAGGTAAAACTCTGTACACAATCTGTTGTCACGGTCTCACCTGTATAAAATGATTGAAGGAAAGTAGATGTAGAACAGATCTTCTTGCCCGTAGTAAAGAAGGTTTATACCTGTACTGACCAACATAAAAAACTAAGTAGTTACATGCATCTTTCCTTGAATCCTAATAAATTGATTTGAAAAAGTCAATTGTAAGGACAACAGTTCAAATAGGTCACCCCCCCCCTCTCCCCGAAAGCCCAATGGTATATTGCCATCTGGTGGTAAAGTATATTACTGCGTGAAGTTAGTAGCAGGGACTGGGAGCTACTGCCACTGTCGTCTCTATGAGAAGCACTGAGTACCCATAAACAGATGGTCTTTTTCTGTTGTAAAGAACAAGGGATCATTTTGTTATTCTGAAATGTGTTGCTTAGAGGATGAGTTTACCAAAGGATGTTCAGCTTTATACAGTATTTGATACTTTCCTTGCAGTCCCTTACATTTTCAAGACAACCATGTGATTGTTGTGCTTCATGGGCATAAATATTTTATATGGCTAATGTTAAATTCATTTAACAGCATTAAAAGTAAAACAGACAGTGAGGTATAGAATACAGTTGTTCTGAAGTAGAGGTAAACATGATAGGAGTAACTTACTGAGGTTACAGTCTATCCTGATACAATCTGGTGAGAGAGAGAGAGATGGTGAGATAAAAAAAATTATATATAAAAGAAGATAAAGTAAAAATGTCACATCCTTCAAGGTACATTCTGCAGTTTCTTTAGACAGAGACCACCATCCGGGGACAAGCTCCAGAGTCAAAACCAGCCTTTTCCTCACCATAGCCACCATTCAGCACCCACTAACATACGAGCTGAGGGAGGTAACGTTACCTCTCTACTACACTCAGGAGAACCAGTAATGTGCAGTGCCTTAGGAAAGTATTCAGACCCCTTCCCCGTTTCCACATTACAGCCTTATTCTGAAATGGATTCCATTTTTCCCCCTCATCAATCTACACATAATACCCCATAATGACAAAGTCAAAACAGGTTTTTATAAATGTTTGCAAATGTATTACAAACTGAAATACCTTATTTACATAAGTATTCAGACCCTTTGCTATGAGACTTGAAATTGAGCTCAGGTGCATCCTGTTCCCATTGATCAACCTTGAGATGTTTCTACAACTTCATTGGAGTCCACCTGTGGTAAATTCAATTGATTGGACATAATTTGGAAAGGCACACATGTCTGTATAAGGTCCCACAGTTGACAGCACAATTCAGAACAAAAACCAAGCCCTGAGGTCAAAGGAATTGTCCGTAGAGCTCCGAGACAGGATTGTACCAAAACATTTCTGCAGCATTGAAAGTCCCCAAGAACATAGTGGCCTCCATCATTCTTAAATGGAAGAAGTTTGGAACCAAGTCTCTTCCTAGAGCTGGCAGCCCGGCCAAACTAAGCAATCGGGGGAGAAGAGCCTTGGTCAGGGAGGTGATCAATAACTCTATGGTCACTCTGACAGAGCCCCCAGAGTTCCTCTGTGAAGATGGGAGAATCTTCCAGAAGGACAACCATCTCTGCAGCACTCCACCAATCAGGCCTTTATGGTAGAGTGGCCAGATGGAAGCCACTCCTCAGTAAAAAAGCACATGACAGCCTGCTTGGAGTTTGCCAAAAGCCCCCTAAAGAATTCTCGGACCATGAGAATCAAGATTCTCTGCTCTGATGAAACCAAGATTGAACTCTTTGGCCTGAATGCCAAGGGTCAAGTCTGGATGAAACCTGGCACCATCCCTACGGTGAAGCATGGTGGTGGCAGCATCATTCTGTGGGATGTTTTTCAGCGGCAGGGAATGGGAGACTAGTCAGGATCGAGGGAACGATGAATGGAGCAAAGTACAGAGAGATCCTTGATGAATACCTGCTCCAGAGCGCTCAGGACCTCAGACTGGGGCGAAGGTTCACCTTCCAACAGTACAACGCCCCTAAGCACACAGCCAAGACAACACAGGAGTGGCTTTGGGACAAGTCTCTGAATGTCCTTGAGTGGCCCAGCCAGAGCCCGGACTTGAACTTGAATCTCTGAAAGAACTGAAAATAGCAGTCCAGTGATGCTCCCCATCCAACATGACAGAGCTTTAGATAATCTGCAGATAATAATGGGACAAACTCCCCAAATACAGGTGTGTCAAGTTTGTAGCATCATACCCAAAAAGATTTGAGGCTGTAATCGCTGCCAAAGGTGTTCAACAAAGTACTGAGTAAAAGGTCTGAATACTTACAGTACCAGTCAAAAGTTTGGACACCTACTCATTCAAGGATTTCAGAGACTGTGTGAATCAGGCCTTCATGATCGAATTGCTGCAAAGAAACCACTACTAAAGGACACCAATAATAAGAAGAGACTTGCTTGGGCCAAGAAACACGAGCAATGGACATTAGACCGGTGGAAATCTGTACTTTGGTTTGCTTGGTTCCAACCGCCATGTCTTTGTGAGACAGAGTAGGTGAACAGATGACCTCGGCATGTGTGTTTCCCACTGTGAAGCATGGAGGAGGAGGCATGATGGTGTGGGCATGCATTGCTGGTGACACTGTCAGTGATTTATTTAGAATTCAAGGCACACTTAACCAGCATGGCTACCACAGCATTCTGCAGCGATACCCCATCCCATCTGGTCTGCGCTTAGTGGGACTATCATTTGTTTTACAGCAGGACAATGATCCAAAACACCTCCAAGCTGTGTAAGGACTATTTTACCAAGAAGGAGAGTGGTGGAGTGCTGCATCAGATGACCTGGCCTCCACAATCAACCGACCTCAACCCAATTGAGATGGTTTGGGATGAGTCGGACCGCAGAGTGAAGGAAAAGCAGCCAACAAGTGCTCAGTGGAAACTCCTTCAAGACTGTTGGAAAAGCATTCTAGTTGAAGCTGGTTGAGAGAATTCCAAGAGTGTGCAAAGCTGTCATCAAGGCAAAGAGTGGCTACTTTGAAGAATCTAAAATCTATTTTGATTTGTTTAACACTTTTTTGGTGACTACGTGATTCCATATCTGCTATTTCATAGTTTTGATGTCTTCACTATTATTCTACAATTTAGAAACTAGTAAAAATAAAGAAAACCCCTTGAATAAGTAGGTGTGTCCAAACTTCTGACTGGTACGGTATGTAAATGTGATAATTCTGTTTATATATATAAATATATATATATACCGTATGTAATATATATATATATATATATATATATATATATATATATATATATATATATATATATATATATATATATATATATATATACATACACACACACACACACACACACACACACACACACACACATTTCCAAACATAGTATAGACTAAGGAAAGGGCTGGTTTGCATAGTCACAGCCACACTGAAGGAGTGAGAAGTAGTTTTCTCCACTCTGCTGACAAGTGTTTTTCCCCACTCATACGGTAATAAAGGCCTAGTGCACAAATTTGGTGGAAATAATATTTATATATTATTTAAAAACAAAACATCAGGGGGTGCTGCAGCACCCTCAGCACCCCTACTTCCCGCTATGGAAGACTAGAACATCTCTCCTCACCATTCTGCTCTCTGAATAACAGAATAGCTACATAGTCATTATGGCTTACCATAACCTGCAATAAAGGCTACAGTATGTACTACTACATACTGCTAGTGTGGCTGAGGTGTGCTCTGGAGCTGTCAACCATCACAGAGCAGTGGATACAAACAGCCAAGGACCAGACTGACTACCTACAGACGTACTGGGCCTGTTGTACACCATGACAATGTACAGTACCAGTCAAACGTTTGGACACACCTACTCATTCAAGGGTTTTTCTTTATTTTTATAATTTTCTAAATTGTAGAATAATAGTGAAGATATCAAAACTATGAAATAACACATATGGAATCATGTAGTAACCAAAACAGTGTTAAACAAATCAAAGTATATTTTATACTTTGAATAATGTAAAATCTAAAATATAATTGGATTTGTTTAACACTTTTTTGATTACTACATGATTTCATATGTGTTATTTCATAGTTTTGAAGTCTACACTATTATTCTACAAGGTAGAAAATAGTTTTTTTATTTTTATAAAAAAAATTGAATGAGTAGGTGTGTCCAAACTCTTGACCGGTACTGTTTGTGTCATGATGGTACAGTACTGTATGTTTTAAGTGAGCTGGCCTCTCTGACTGTCTGTTCCTAGGACTGCAGACACACAGGCCGTTGAAGGGCTGAAAGGGTTGGGGGATGGATTAGCTAGCGACTGACCTGGGCATGGGTCAGAGAGATAGAGGGAGGGGGAGAGGGAGAGAGAAAAAGACAGGGGGGAGAGAGAGAGAGTGGAAGAGAGACAGGGAGAGAACACAGAGGAGATAGAGAGATGTACATAGATGATGTGTATGATAGAGAGAAGAAAGGGTAAGTAGGACAAGACCTCTCTCATTACATCACTCTCACTGAGAAGCCGCGAGCACTCAAAGGCCTAGAGTTAGTGTTGTTAGCATTACCCAGGTTGACGGTGAGTTTGACCCGGCCCGCTTCCAGCTCCAGACGCAGGGTGTCAGCTGAGTCCTGGGAGGTGGTGGCCAACAGCAGCCCAAAGGCCCTCTGGGACATAAAGCGTAGCGCCACGTCCTCGGCCTCCGTGTGCATGCTGACTGGCAGCGTCACCTTCAGGTACATGCTGCCGTCGTAGCTCAGCACCGTGGCCTCTGTGTGTGACACCCAAAGACAGAGAAACAGGGTTAGCTAATGTTTTGGTCACAAATGTTCCCGTACAGTACAGAACCTTTTCCTATACACTCAACACTGAATAAGCACATGATTCAGAATAAATGAAGAATTCAATGTAAGATGTGATCTTTGCTGAACCACATCTAACAGTGTTTTTCCATGTCTGTCTGTTGGTCAGTTTCCTGCAGCAACACTAGATGGCAGGAAAAGCCTGTAATACACCACACAGCTCTGTTATGTGATGCCTCTCTAATCATCCTCTTGTCATAGATTTCTATTCAGGTCACAAATAGGATGAGGATTACATTTATATCCCTCAATGTTATCAGCCAAATGGCTTCACAATGGGGTTCCTCTCCTCTCTGTGAGAAAGATCTATGTGGTAGATGCAGGGTGATTTAGACTTATGGAGAGCCCACCGCAATACTGATGAATCACTGATACTCAGCAGTGAGATGCAATTCAGCAATGTATTCCTCACGTACTGCCACTTCACTAACAGATCACTAATGAAGTGGGAAGTTACCCCTTGAATGACTCACATAAATGTGATTTAATTTACATTGTCTGTATGAAATGTCTGAAAACTTTTTAAAAGTTTGCGGTATCATTTCAACCGGGAGCAACATTCCCCATCCCGCTGTCCCTCTCTCACAGGTTCCCCATCCCGCTGTCCCTCTCTCACTGCTCTCACAGTTTCCCCATCCCGCTGTCCCTCTCTCACTGCTCTCACAGGTTCCCCATCCCGCTGTCCCTCTCTCACTGCTCTCACAGTTTCCCCATCCCGCTGTCCCTCTCTCACAGTTTCCCCATCCTGCTGTCCCTCTCTCACTGCTCTCACAGTTTCCCCATCCCGCTGTCCCTCTCTCACTACTTTCACAGTTTCTCCATCCCGCTGTCCCTCTCTCACTGCTCTCAGTTTCCCCATCCTGCTGTCCCTCTCCCACAGTTTCCCCATCCTGCTGTCCCTCTCTCACTGCTCTCACAGTTTCCCCATCCCGCTGTCCCTCTCTCACTGCTCTCACAGTTTCCCCATCCCGCTGTCCCTCTCTCACTGCTCTCACAGTTTCCCCATCTCGCTGTCCCTCTCTCACTGCTCTCACAGTTTCCCCATGCCGCAGTCCCTCTCTCACTGCTCTCACAGTTTCCCCATGCCGCTGTCCCTCTCTCACTGCTCTCACAGTTTCCCGATCCCGCTGTCCCTCTCTCACTGCTCTCACAGTTTCCTCATCCCGCTGTCCCTCTCTCACTGCTCACAGTTTCCCCATCCCGCTGTCCCTCTCTCACTGCTCTCACAGTTTCCCCATGCCGCGGTCCCTCTCTCACTGCTCCCTCAGTTTCCTCATCCCGCTGTCCCTCTCTCACTGCTCTCACAGTTTTCCCATCCCACTGTCCCTCTCTCTCACTGCTCTCACAGTTTCCCCATCCCGCTGTCCCTGTTTCTCACCGCTTTCACAGTTTCCCCAACCCGCTGTCCCTCTCTCACCACTTTCACAGTTTCCCCAACCCGCTGTCCCTCTCTCTCACCGCTTTCACAGTTTCCCCAACCCGCTGTCCCTCTCTCTCACCGCTCTCACAGTTGGGACCCAGGTAGCCCGTGCTGGTGCAATCACACACATGACGGTTCCAGCCCTCACGGCACTGCCCACCGTTGCCACAGACGTCTCTGCCACACCTGACGTGAGTTTCCCTGGTGCAGAAACTGCTGACTCCAGAGGCACTCTGGATCTCTGCCAGTCTCCTCAGGTCCCGGCTCCGTCCATCCATGAACAGGTCCCGCATGCAGCCCACGTAGCCCAGGTTGAGGGGGGCCGTCCAGACTTCTGGGGGGAGGATGAGGCGCTGGCGTTCCTCGGGCAGACCCCCCAGGTACAATTCCCCCTCCAGGTCTAAGATCTCATTGCCTTCATTCGCAGAGAATGGTGTGCTGCGGCTGTTCACCGAGATGAAGCCTGAAGGAAAAAACAGAGTGAGTCAACTAGTATCAAGGCTGTCTCACCTCACTGTATGTGTGTTTGTGAAGATGTGCAGGTGTGTGTGAGTAATGAGTGTTGGTGGAGGAGTGGGAAGATAAAGTGAGAGTGTGAGTTCCTGTGTTGCTATTGGAGGATGTGATAAACACAGTGGTTCTAGCTATTCATTGGGATATAACATCAAACAGAAGAGGATATCCACAACGTATACCAGGTGTAAAACTGTGGAATGACTAATGAAGAAGAATGTCTCAGGTCTTTGTCATAGCATAATCCTCTGTTACCAATAAGCTGTAAGCAAACCGGCTGGAATCACTGGGCTCGGCTAATGAGGACAGACATTTCCCCACATGAGGTAGGTGACAGTATAATTGGCCACTTGCAAAATAGGTTAAGGCAATTTATGAAATGTCATACATAGATTATAACTGCTAAAAATAAGACTGTAATTAAAACTGGATATGCACACAGCATCTCTGACTGCAGCAAAGAAACATTTAAAGTAAGCTAAAATATGAGTGTCTCTGTATAGTTATAGTGAATGTAATTTCACAAGCCAGAAACTTTGTCATCTCACTATGGGACATGTCCCCATTAGGCTCACTGATTGAAGCTTTATTCAATCACACCTAACAGGCCAATCAGAGCTTATCAGAACCATCATGTGTGCTTCCCCTCACCCTTACGCCCCTCCCTCTGGAAGTCCACGTGGCACCACTCCCCATCGTTGACCCTCTTGTTGCTGGCCTTCATCTTGATGGTGCCAGAGCCCATGTCCATCACAAGGTAGAGAAAGCCATCCATTAGCTCCATGGCAAAGTAATCAGCCCTGGCCTGCCTGTCCGGCTGTCTGTCTGGGTCCCGCAGACGTCTGTCCCCGTGGCTGAACAGCAGCAGGCCGCTGGGCTCCGTGGTCCGGAAGTCAAAGGAGATGGAGCCGGTCTTCTTGGTGTTCCACCTGGGCAGGGTGAGGTAGGCGGCGGGTGTGTCGAAGGTGACCGGCTCCAGGGCCGCCACGTCCTCACAGCGGAAGGTCAGGTCACCGTGAACACTGACCTGAGGGTTCCGCTCTGCAGCCAGACGAGACAGCTCCAGTCTGAACTCATTGTTCTTGTAAATCACCTATAGGGACAGGAACAGGGGACAGGACTGTCACTGAGTGGGTGGCTGCAGAGAGACCACTTACTGTCCTGTTATTGACCTCATTCCTCACTCTTTTCTGCAATTGTACTCAATACCAAACCTTAAAATTCAATCAACAATTTGTCATTCATTGAAACTGTTTCTATCTATGAAATGTGACAAAAGATTCCACTGTGTAATTGTATATATTTTTTTACAGTCATACTTCAAACAACAATATACATAATGCCATTAATCATTACTAGACATCCACTCCAGACATTACAGAATACATGACTGAATAGATTACAGAATACATGACTGAATACAAAACATCAGATCATAAAGATAATCTCCCTGTCTGCCACCCTGCCTGTCTTCATGCCTGCCTGCCTGTCTTCATGCCTGCCTGCCTGTCTTCATGCCTGCCTGCCTGTCTTCATGCCTGCCTGCCTGTCTTCATGCCTGCCTGCCTGTCTTCATGCCTGCCTGTCTTCATGCCTGCCTGTCTTCATGCCTGCCTGTCGTCATGCCTGCCTGTCTTCATGCCTGCCTGCCTGTCTTCATGCCTGCCTGTCTTCATGCCTGCCTGCCTGCCTGTCTTCATGCCTGCCTGCCTGCCTGTCTTTATGTTTTTTACCCCTCCACCACCCCACTCTTCGGAGGACAAATATCTTGACGTAGTTTTTTACAGCTTTTCTGCTATGTATACATTTTACATACACATTTTACATATAGTTGAAGTCAGAAGTTTACATACACCTTAGCCAAATACATTTAAACTCAGTTTTTCACAATTCCTGACATTTCATCCAAGTAAAAATTCCCTGTCTTAGGTCAGTTAGGATCACCACTTTATTTTAAGAATGTGAAATGTCAGAATAATAGTAGAGAGAATGATTTATTTCAGCTTATATTTCTTACATCACATTCCCAGTGTGTCAGAAGTTTACATACACTCAATTAGTATTTGGTAGCATTGCCTTTAAATTATTTAACTTCGGTCAAACGTTTTGGGTAGCCTTCCACTAGCTTCCCACAATAAGTTGGGTGAATTTTGGCCCATTCATCCTGACAGAGCTGGTGTAACCGAGTCAGGTTTGTAGGCCTCCTTGCTCTCACACGCTTTTTCAGTTCTGCACAAATTTTCTATGGGATTGAGGTCAGGGCTTTGTGATGGCCACTCCAATACCTTGACTTTGTTATCCTTAAGCCATTTTGCCACAACTTTGGAAGTATGCTTGGCGTCATTGTCCATTTGGAAGACCCATTTGCGACAAAGCTTTAACTTCCTGACTGATGGCTTGAGATGTAGCTTAATATATCCACATAATTGTACTTACTCATGATGCCATCTATTTTGTGAAGTGCACCAGTCCCTCCTGCAGCAAAGCACCCCCACAACATGATGCTGCCACCCCGTGCTTCACGGTTGGGATGGTGTTCTTTGGCTTGCAAGCCTCCCCCTTTTTCCTCCAAAAATAACGATGGTCATTATGGCCAAACAGTTCTATTTTTGTTTCATCAGACCAGAGGACATTTCTCCAAAAAGTACGATCTTTGTCCCCATGTACAATTGCAAACCGCAGTCGGGGTTTTTTATGGCGGTTTTGGAGCAGTGGCTTCTTCCTTGCTGAGTGGCCTTTCAGGTTATGTCAATATAGGACTCGTTTTACTGTGGATATAGATACTTTTGTACCTGTTTCCTCCAGCATGTTCACAAGGTCCTTTGCTGCTGTTCTGGGATTGATTTGCACTTTTCACACCAAAGTATGTTCATCTCTAGGAGACAGAACGCGTCTCCTTCCTGAGCGGTATGATGGCTGCGTGGTCCCATGGTGTTTCTACTTGCGTACTATTGTTTGTACAGATGAATGTGGTACCTTCAGGCGTTTGGAAATTGCTCCCAAGGATGAACCAGACTTGTGGAGGTCTACAATTTAGTTTCTGAGGTCTTGGCTGATTTCTTTTGATTTTCCCATGATGTCAAACAAAGAGGCACTGAGTTTGAAGGTAGGCCCTGAAATACATCCACAGGTACACCTCCAATTGACTCAAATTATGTAAATTAGCCTATCAGAAGCTTCTAAAGCCATGACGGAATTTTCCAAGCTGTTTAAAGGCACAGTCAACTTAGTGTATGTACACGTCTGACCCACTGGAATTGTGATACAGTGACTTATAAGTGAAATAATCTGGCTGTAAACAATTGTTGGAAAAATTGCTTGTGTCATGCACAATGTAGATGTCCTAACCGACTTGCCAAAACTATAGTTTGTTAACAAGAAATTTGTGGAGTGGTTGAAAAACAAGTTTTAATGACCCCAACCTAAGTTTATGTAAACTTACGACTTCAACTGTACATGGTACTTTTATATAAAGCAGTTACATAACAATAATACATTACCAAACATAAGCTCTTTAATCCCACCCCTCAGCCACTCTCAGCCCATCCCACCTATCACCATAGACCACCCTCGTTTGGTTTCCATGTGCCATGTATCTTTCAATTGTGCTGTGATGTTTTACATCATTTTTGAATGTTTCTAATCGTATATTATCCACAGATTGTGAGCTAAAAATGAAAACCTTTCCTACGAGATTTACTATTTACTGACCAACTTTCCAAATCGCCCAACACTGCTAATTGTAAGGTTAATTTTAAGTGCATGTTGTGGTTTTTTAACAATTCTGCCTGCCTGTCTTCATGCCTGCCTGCCTGTCTTCATGCCTGCCTGCCTGTCTGTCTCTGTCTGCCTGCGTGTCTGCCTGTCTGTTACATGTACACTGTTCCTGTGTGCAGATGGAGGCAGCACAGCTGAACATGTTTTTAATTTTCACACCAACGGCACTTGCAGTCAAAACCTGACTGACGCCCTGCTTCAGGGTGATAACTTTAGTGTCTCTCTGAATCAAAATACACCAGGCAGCAGCTTGGATTCACACAATACCATTACCAGTAATCGCCAGGCCAAAAAATACATCTCATGAGAAAAATAAGAAGTGAACCACAGTATGAAAAATGCAATTGTTGGAGAGTCAACTTCAGCCATAGGTGGGAAAAGTACAAAATAGTAAAAATGTCAGAATGACACTCAATATCTCTCTCTTTTTTGGTAGTATCAATCATACTGATACAGACTCCTGATGCCTGTTACAGCGTAACATTGTGTGATAGATATTGGAGGACTACATAGTTTCAGAGCTAGGAGGTTTCTTTGGGAATTACTGATACACATACACTACCGTTCAAGAGTTTGGGCTCACTTCGAAATGTCCTTGTTTTTGAAAGAAAAGCACATTTTTTTTGTCCATTAAAATAACATAAAATTGATCAGAAATACAGTGTAGACATTGTTAATGTTGTAAATGACTATTGTTCTTGGAAATGGCTGATTTTTTTAATGGAATATCTACATAGGCGTACAGAAGCCCATTATCATCAACCATCACTCCTGTGTTCCAATGGCATGTTGTGTTAGCTAATCCAAGTTTATCATTTTAAAAGGCTAATTTAATTGATCATTAGAAAACCCTTTTGCAATTATGTTAGTACAGCTGAAAACTGATGTTCTGATTAAAGAAGCAATACAACTGGCCTTCTTTAGACTAGTTGAGTATCTGGAGCATCAGCATTTGTGGGTTCGATTACAGGCTCAAAATGAACTTTCTTCCGAAACTCGTCAGTCTATTCTTGTTCTGAGAAATTAAGTCTATTCCATGCGAGAAATTTCCAAGAAACTGAAAATCTCATACAACATACTCCCTTCACAGAACAGATCAAACTGGCTCTAACCAGAATAGAAAGAGGAGTGGGAGGCCACGGTGTACAACTGAGCAAGAGGACAAGTACATTAGAGTGTCTAGTTTGAGAAACAGACGCCTCACAAGTCCTCAACTGGCAGCTTCATTAAATAGCACCCGAAAAACACCAGTCTCAACGTCAACAGTGAAGAGGCGACTACGGGATGCTGGCCTTCTAGGCAGAGTTCGTCTGTCCAGTGTCTGTGTTCTTTTGCCCATCTTAATCTTTTCTTTTTATTGGCCAGTCTGAGATATGGCTTTTTCTTTGCAACTCTGAAGCTGCCAACGGTGATATATTTTTTTAAAGGCTCAGTGTCGTTATCCTCGTAAGGGGAAGGTGCTGGAGTATTGAAAACAGGAGATCCATTTTGACCTCTATCTTTTTAGATTTCTTTGCATTACTTGTTAAACAAAATATCTTTCTCTGAGCAATTGTATTGGTAGAAAATTATATAACTTGTAAAAAGAAAAATGTAGCATACTATATAGCTCAGTATTTGTATTATTTATTTTATGCTGTCTTTTTTGCTAATCTTAATCAAGGGATCCAATCATTTTGGATCCCAATGTAAAGCCCACTGTATATTGTTCAGCCTGTTATCAAATGTATGTTTATCAGTAATTCCCTTCAGACCCATCCTAGCCCTGATATACAATATAGTCCACCAATATCTATCACACAATGAATGTTACAGTACTTGATTTATTTTACTGTGTATCAGTATATTGTTATTAGGGATCCTGTAAAAAACACTTTAGGAAACCAGGACAGTGAGAAGCACTGCTCAATCAATGAAGAGGTGGACATTATTACTAAATGAAGGGGTCAACTAGACAAAGACAGAGGGAGGGACGTGCAGCCTGGGAATCCATGAAGAAGATCAATGTCTAATTTGGCTGTCAGGATGGTAAAGCTAAGACCTCACTAACACTGGCACAGTATTCATTACACATGTGCTCTGTCAGAGAGAGAAGGAGGGAGGGAGAAACATAGGTAGAGAGAGAGAGAGAGAGAGAGAGAGAGAGAGAGAGAGAGAGAGAGAGAGAGAGAGAGAGAGAGAGAGAGAGAGAGAGAGCGATGGAGAGAGAGAGAGAGAGAGAGAGAGCGATGGCGAGAGAGAGAGAGAGAGAGAGAGCGATGGCGAGAGAGAGAGAGAGAGAGCGATGGCGAGAGAGAGAGAGAGAGAGAGAGATAGAGAGAGAGAGAGAGAGAGAGAGAGAGAGAGAGAGAGAGAGAGAGAGAGAGAGAGGGGGGAGAGAGGGGGGGGGGTATAGGAAGGTCACAACGGGAGGGGGGAGTAGAACCTGCATTATTCAACAGAATAGAAAGTCTGATGTTCATATACAGGTAGACATGCTATTGTATAATTCAAGGCCATAACTACATTCATACCTGACCAATTACCATACTGTACAATGCCAGGTGATATGCAGAGGTATGCAAATGAAACACAGCTATGGCTCACTCTATGGCTCACAGCTATGGCACACAGCTATGGCTCACTCTATGGCACACAGCTATGGCACACAGCTATGGCACACAGCTATGGCACACAGCTATGGCTCACAGCTATGGCTCACAGCTATGGCTCACAGCTATGGCTCACAGCTATGGCTCACAGCTATGGCTCACAGCTATGGCTCACTCTATGGCTACACGTCTAAACACTTAGAGCACTGCATGTGTTCACACATTACAATCTGTCATTAACTAGCAACTGAAAAAATGTATAAATATAAACGTGGTATGTTCTTCCTGTGTGATGCACTGGGAGGTTGAACATCTAAATTCCAAGTGACGCATTCCTCAACAACAACAGAAAATCTGTCATGTTACAAAGTGAATGGTGTTTGTGAATGTGAACACAGCTCAACAAAAGCCCTATGACAGTGTGTATTCCCAGATCAGTCCCTGATGAGAGCAGTTGACCAGTACTTACGTCTTTGAGACAGCCCATGAAGTTATTGCTGACTGGGGAGCCAGGGAGGTCAGCCGTGTTGGGACTCCCCCCAATGTAGAACAAGTCATCAGAGCCCAGCATGGTGTAGTCCTCCTGGGTGTAGCCGGTGGTGGACAGGATCCCATCCACAGAGACAGTCACCTGGGCGGCCAGAGAGAAATGGAGGTATGGAGAAAGTGGGAGGAGGAAAGAGAGAACAGAGAGAAAGAGACAAAAAGGGAAATGTGGAAAGAATTTGAATTCAACATCAAATGAAACAATGCACTGCTATGTTTTTGCGTTAAATGCTGGCCTTTAAATTTGTTTGAATTCTTAGCTGTAAGAGTCATGAGTGCAGTTGGAGGGCCCAGCCATTCTCAGAAGCGTCCTACTTTTTCTCGATTCTCGACAGATAGGGAGGGTTGATGACAAGTGAATTATGATATAATCATTCCATCAATATTTTGGATTTCAGTACAATATTATACAGTATATCTAAGTATGTCTGTAGATGTGAACTTGAGATGACACCCATTCCATGACAGATACAGTAGTTCATCATCGGAAATGTCCGCCAGAGGATGTAATGTTCCTTTCTCTACCATAAGCCCCCTCCAACATGGTTTTACAAAATTTGGCAGTATGTCCAACCAGCCTCACAACTACAGACCACGTGTAACCACGCCAGTCCAGGACCTCAAAATCCGCCTTCTTTACTTGCGGGATAGGCTGAAACCAGCCACCTGGACCACTGATGAAACTGTGGGTTTGCACAACCCAAAAATCTCTGCACAAACTGTCAGAAAACGTCTCAGGGAAGCTCATCTGCGTGCTCATCATCCTCACCAGGGTCTTGACCTGAGTGCAGTTCGGCGTCGTAACGGACTTCAGTGAGCAAATGCTCAACTTCAATGGCAACTGGCACCCTGGAGAAGTGTGCTCTTCATGGATGAATCTCGGTTTCAACTGTAAAGGACAGATGGCAAATCGGTTTGTTGGGCGAGCGGTTTGCTGATATCAACGTTGTGAACAGAGTGCCCCATGGTGGCGGTGGGGTTATGGTATGGGCAGGCATAAGCTACAGACAATGAACACAATTGCATTTTATCAATGTCAGTTTGAATGCACAGAGATACCGTGCCAAGATCCCATTGTCGTGCCATTCATCACCTCATGTTTCAGCATGATAATGCACGGCCCCATTTCGCAAGGATCTGTATACACTTCCTGGAAGCTGAAAATGTCCCAGTTCTACCATGGCCTACATACTCACCAGACATGTCACCCATTGAGAATGTTTTGGATGCTCTGGATCGACGTGTATGACAGCGTGTTCCAGAGCCCTTCAATATCCAGCAAATTCGCACAGCCATTGAAGAGGAGTGGGACAACATTCCACTGCCTGATCAACTCTATGTGAAGGAGATGTGTCACGCTGCATGAGGCAAACGGTGGTCACACCACATACTGACTCGTTTTGTGATCCACGCCCCACTTTCTTTTTAAGGTATCTGTGACCAACAGATGCATATCTGTATCCCCAGTCATGTGAAATCCATAGATTAGGGCCTAATGATTTATTTACATTGACTGATTTCCTTGTATGAACTGTAACTCAGTACAACCTTTGAAATTGTTAAATGTTACGTTTATATTTTTGTTTAGTGTGTATATATATACAGTGGGGAGAACAAGTATTTGATACACTGCCGATTTTGCAGGTTTTCCTACTTACAAAGCATGTAGAGGTCTGTAATTTTTATCATAGGTACACTTCAACTGTGAGAGACGGAATCTAAAACAAAAATCCAGAAAATCACATTGTATGATTTTTAAATAATTAATTTGCATTTTATTGCATGACATAAGTATTTGATCACCTACCAACCAGTAAGAATTCCGGCTCTCACAGACCTGTTAGTTTTTCTTTAAGAAGCCCTCCTGTTCTCCACTCATGACCTGTATTAACTGCACCTGTTTGAACTCGTTACCTGTATAAAAGACACCTGTCCACACACTCAATCAAACAGATTCCAACCTCTCCACAATGGCCAAGACCAGAGAGCTGTGTAAGGACATCAGGGATAAAATTGTAGACCTGCGCAAGGCTGGGATGGGCTACAGGACAATAGGCAAGCAGCTTGGTGAGAAGGAAACAACTGTTGGCGCAATTATTAGAAAATGGAAGAAGTTCAAGATGACGGTCAATCACCCTCGGTCTGGGGCTCCATGCAAGATTTCACCTCGTGGGGCATCAATGATCATGAGGAAGGTGAGGGATCAGCCCAGAACTACACGGCAGGACCTGGTCAATGACCTGAAGAGAGCTGGGACCACAGTCTCAAAGAAAACCATTAGTAACACACTACGCCGTCATGGATTAAAATCCTGCAGCGCACGCAAGGTCCCCCTGCTTAAGCCAGTGCATGTCCAGGCCTGTCTGAAGTTTGCCAATGACCATCTGGATGATCCAGAGGAGGAATGGGAGAAGGTCATGTGGTCTGATGAGACAAAAATAGAGCTTTTTGGTCTAACTCCACTCGCCGTGTTTGGAGGAAGAAGAAGTATGAGTACAACCCCAAGAACACCATCCCAACCGTGAAGCATGGAGGTGGAAACATCATTCTTTGGGGATGCTTTTCTGCAAAGGGGACAGGACGACTGCACCGTATTGAGGGGAGGATTGATGGGGCCATGTATCGCGAGATCTTGGCCAACAACCTCCTTCCCTCAGTAAGAGCATTGAAGATGGGTCGTGGCTGGGTCTTCCAGCATGACAACGACACGAAACACACAGCCATGGCAACTAAGGAGTGGCTCCGTAAGAAGCATCTCAAGGTCCTGGAGTGGCCTAGCCAGTCTCCAGACCTGAACCCAATAGAAAATCTTTGGAGGGAGCTGAAAGTCCGTATTGCCCAGCGACAGCCCCGAAACCTGAAGGATCTGGAGAAGATCTGTAGGGAGGAGTGGGCCAAAATCCCTGCTGCAGTGTGTGCAAACCTAGTCAAGAACTACAGGAAACGTATGATCTCTGTAATTGCAAACAAAGGTTTCTGTACCAAATATTAAGTTCTGCTTTTCTGATGTATCAAATACTTATGTCATGCAATAAAATGCAAATTAATTACTTAAAAATCATACAATGTGATTTTCTGGATTTTTGTTTTAGATTCCGTCTCTCATAGTTGAAGTGTACCTATGATAAAAATTACAGACCTCTACATGCTTTGTAAGTAGGAAAACCTGCAAAATCGGCAGTGTATCAAATACTTGTTCTCCCCACTGTACATATCTACTAGTTAGCTAGTGATAGGGATGCACAAGCTAGGCCTATTTGAAACACTGCCTTCTGGCAGAATTTACCCGCCAGATTCAGAAGCGTGCAAACCCCCATTAGAATAAAAATCTTGAAACCCCATTCGATTTTGGCCAAAAGTTTATGGGGAAAAAAACTGTCAAATATAATAGTTTCAGTATAGTTTTCTTTTTTTTAAACAGGTTTGTTAATTATTTCTTTTTTTAGTTTTAGTTTCCTATAATAACCTTGCGCTGTACAGCACGTGGTTTACACAACCCTGCGTGGATTGGTCAACTCTCACAAAGTTTCCCCCATCAGACGTGATCATGTGTCACGTGATCATCTTTGAAATCGCTGGCTAATCGTTGACAAGAGGCAGGGTCTGTGTTATCCTTGTTTCATCAACAAAACCAAGTGGGCCAGAGAGATACATTTGGATACATTAGTAACCTGCAAGTTCAATACACTAGAGAGGAATAGACCCCTTTCTGTGTTTGCAAACATTGCCACACGAGGGTGATGCGCGCAAATTGGTGGCAGAACAAGGTTCTTATAAAATGGCAGACAAAAAAGCCTCTATTTACATGTTGCTTATGAGTGCATTTCACACCACTTTTGGATTATAATTGGATTTTAAGATTCGTATGAATGTCCTGCTTATTATGTTTGTGCCATCATCGCAAATCAACTGCATTATACTTAAAAACACTAACCAGTAAAAAGGCTATTTGGCTAGCTTTCGCTACAGCCTATATCAATGAGTGTTAGTATTCTAGCTAACAATTACTGCATCCAAAACATCTTTGTAAGCGTATGAGAACCCCAGAAAAGCTTTTGTGTTTAGAATGAATAAAAACTGGGCGCAGATGGCGATGGCGTTTTTACTGCCGCCAGGAGTCGCGAGCAGCGTGTTGTGTACTGTAGGCCTAATAATATTATGTGAATTCTGAAGACCATTATTGCTGACTGACAAATACTATGTTTCGCAGAGGTCCTCTGAGAAAAGCGAAGCCCAGCCACCTGCACTCTGTGTCCTTGAGCTAAGCACATAACACTAATTGCTCAGGCGGGTGTCTCAAGTAGAGTGGGATATGCACAAAAAAATATACAAATATAAGCACCCACCCACTCTGAGGGATTGCCCCGTTCTGAACATTAGTTATTGGTGTTTCCTGGTTTTAAATGTACTTCCCTCATTAAAGGACAACACATTTTTATGTCTGCTGTTTCTGTTTAGAGCTGTAATGAATCTGTAGCTTCAATTGTAGGCAAGGATGAACAAGGGAGTTGTTGAAAGTGTGTGTGTGTATGTGTGTGTGTCTGTGAGAGAGCGAGTCAAAGAGAGAGTGTGTGTGTGTGTGTGTGTGTGTGTGACTGTGTGTGTGTGTGTGTGTGTGTGTGTCAGAGAGTGTGTGTGTGTCAGAGAGTGTGTGTGTGTCAGAGAGTGTGTGATTGAGGGTGTGTGAGAGAGAAAGCAATTGGGGATAGCGAGAGAGAGACAAGAGTTATTTATTTCACTTTAGTTTATCCATTTCACTTGGTTTGGCAATGTAAACACATGTTCCCCATGCCAATAAATCCTCTTGAATTGAATTGAGAGAGACTAAATAGAAAGAAAGAGCTATTTTGTTTAGAAGAGGAATCCAGCTTGTGAAAACGGACCACCAGAGCTTGTTAAAAAAAAAAAGTTTCCACAAGAGGTGCATTTCTCTCTACGGCATGTCAGTGAGGTAACTGGAAGCTATCCAAGGAAAAGCCAAATGTATGCAGGGAAGTGCATGAGAGGGTTTGTAAGTATAGGATTGTTCTGTCTATGGGAAGTATGGTTGAGGGTAGGGGTGGGATAATGAAGAGAGAATGTCTGTATGCAGGTTGGGGTGAGAGGGAAGGGGGTTCTTTTAGTAAGGACGTTAGAGTCAGACACACAAATGGTTGTTAGTTCAGTACTAGATCAAATCAGATAGATGGACATAGAGTGCATTAGGAAAGTATTCAGACCCCTGGACTTTTTCCAAATTTGGTTACGTTACAGCCTTATTCTAACATGGATGAAATAAATACAAATCCTCAGCAATCTAAAACAATACCCCATAATGACAAAGGGAAAACAGGTTTAAAGAAATCTTTGCAAATGAACCTTTCTAGGACACACGTTCCGCTAGCGGAACCCCCCCACAACATTCCGCTGAAAAGGCAGCGCGGGAAATTCAAAAATATTTTTTTGAAATATGTAACTTTCACACATTAACAAGTCCAATACAGCAAATGAAAGATAAACATCTTGTTAATCTACCCATCGTGTCCGATTTAAAAAATGCTTTACAGCGAAAACACAACATATGATTATGTTAGATCACCACCAAGTTCAAAAAACACACAGCCATTTTCCCAGCCAAAGATAGGAGTCACAAAAACCGAAATAAAGATAAAATGAATCACTAACCTTTGATGATCTTCATCAGATGACACTCATAGGACATCATGTTACACAATACATGTATTTCTTGTTCGATAATGTGCATATTTATATCCAAAAATCTTAGTTTACATTGGCGCCATGTTCAGAAATGCCTCCAAAATATCCAGAGAAATTGCAGAGCCACGTCAAATAATAGAAATACTCATCATACACTTTGATGAAAGATACATGTTTTACATATAATTAAATATACACTTGTTCTTAATGCAACCGCTGTGTCAGATTTCAAAAAAACTTTACTGAAAAAGCACACCATGCAATAATCTGAGACGGCGCTCAAATATAAATAACATTTCTCCGCCATGTTGGAGTCAACAGAAATACGAAATTACATCATAAATATTCCCTTACCTTTGATTATCTTCATCAGAATGCATTCCCAGGAATCCTAGTTCGACAATAAATTGTTGTTTTGTTCGATAATGTCAATTATTTATGTCCAAATAGCTACTTTTGCTAGTGCGTTTAGTACACATATCCAAACGCTCGTGCAAGTGACGCATAACGTCGGACGAAAACTTCAAAAAGTTATATCACAGGTCGAATAAACTTGTCAAACTAAGTAGAGAATCAATCTTCAGGATGTTGTTATCATATATATCCAATAAAGTTCCAACCGGAGCATTCCTTCGTGTCTGTAAAAGTTATGGAACGCAAGGCGATATCATGAGGAATGCGCATGACCAGGAACTGGCAATATGCCAGACCACTGACTGAAACACCTCCCACCCGGTCCCACATCACAGTATACACTTCATTCAACGTTCTACCGACTGATGACATCTAGTGGAAGGCGTAGGAAGTGCAAACAAATCCATATCTTCCTGTGATTTGAATAGGCGATGAGTAGAAAAAACACCAGCCTCAGAATTTCCACTTCCTGTTTGGAAGTTTGCCTGCCATATGAGTTCTGTTATACTCACAGACATAATTCAAACAGTTTTAGAAACTTCAGAGTGTTTTCTATCCAATAGTAATAATAATATGCATTTATTAGCATCTGGGACTCCTATCCCTAACTGAAATATCTTATTTACATAAGTATTCAGACCCTTTGCTATGAGACTTGAAATTGAGCTCAGATGCATCCTGTTTCCATTGATCATCCTTGAGATGTTTCTACAACCTGATTGGAGTCCTCGTGTGGTAAATTCAATTGATTAGACATGATTTGGAAAGGCACACACCTGTCTATATAAGGTCCCACAGTTGACAGTGTATGTCACAGCAAAAACCAACCGATGAGGTCGAAGGAATTGTCCGTAGAGCTCCGAGACAGGATTGTGTCGAGGCACAGATCTGGGGAAGGATACTATAAAATGTCTGCAGCATTGAAGGTCCCCAATAACACAGTGGCCTCCATCATTCTTAAATGGAAGAGGTTTGGAACCCTCTTCCTAGAGCTGGCCGCCTGCCCAAACTGAGCAATCGGGGGAGAAGGGCCTTGGTTAAGGAGGTGACCAAGATTCCGATGGTCACTCTGACAAAGCACTAGAGTTCCTCTGATGAGATGGAAGAACATTCAAGAAGGACAACCATCTCTGCAGCACTCCACCAATCAGGCCTTTATGGTAGAGTGGCCAGACGGAAGCCACTCCTCAGTAAAAAGGCACATGACAGCCCGCTTGGAGTTTTCCAAAAGGCACTTAAAAAACTCTTAGACCATGAGAAACAAGATTCTCTGGTCTTATAATACCAAGATGTACTGCCAATCGTCACATCTGGAGGAAACCTGGCATCATCCCTACGGTGAAGCATGGTGGTGGCAGCATCAGGCTGTGGGGATATTTTTCAGCGGCAGGGACTGGGAGACTAGTCAGGATCAAGGCAAAGATGAACAGAGCAAAGTACAGAGAGAGATCTTTGATGAAAACCTGCTCCAGAGCAATCAGCACCTCAGACTGGGGCGAAGGTTCACCTACCAACAGGACAACAACCCTAAGCACACAGCCAAGACAATGCAGGAGTGGCTTCGGAACAAGACTCTGAATGTCCTTGAGTAGCCCAGCCAGAGCCGAGACTTGAACCCAATCGAACATCTCTGCAGAGACCTGAAAATAGTTGTGCAGCAACGCTCCCCATCCAACCTGACAGAGCTTGAGAGGACCTGCAGAGAAGAATGGGAGAAACTCCACAAATACAGGTGTGCCAAGCTTGTAGCGTCTTGAAGCTGTAATCACTGCCAAAGGTGCTTCAACAAAGTATTGAGTTAAGGGTCTGAATACTTATGTAAATGTGATATTTCCATTTTATTTTAAATTAGCAAACATCCTTTGCCATTATGGTATTGTGTGTAGATTGATGAGGATTTTATTTGTTTAATCCATTTTAGAATAAGGCTGTAACGTAACAAAGTGTTGAAAAAGTAATGGGGTCTGAATACTTTCCGAAGGCTTGAATAAAAGTTGCTTTATTTGTTGTAATAACCCATCAAGGGCTATTCACATAAAGTCAAATGGAAAGAGAAAATCACACTAAGAGAGGGTGTAGATTTCTACTATGTACAGTTGATGTTTGTGGAGGCAACAGAATGAATAAAAGACAAACCAAAAATAAACTACATGGATCTACCTGTCTCCATATTTATATCCTACGTTAGGATTATAAGGCGAAAGGGAAGTGAAGCTTTGATTTTTTTTTTTTTTTTTACTAAAGTCTCTCTCTCTGATTAATACTGTTTCACAGTGCCTGACACTTCATTGATACCTACTATAGGAAATATGTATACTTGTTCTTCCTGTTAGCCACAATGGACCTATTCTAAACCGAATTCTCTAGTTCTGACTTCTTATTTATTATTCAGTTTTTTGTACTTTTACCCCTTTTTCTCCCCAATTTCGTGATATCCAAATTGGTAGTTACAGTCTTGTCCCATCGCTGCAACTCCTGTGCGGACTCGGGAGAGGCTAAGGTCGAGAGCCATGCGTCCTCCGAAACACGACCCTGTCAAGCCGCACTGCTTCTTGACACACTACTTGCTTAACCCGGAAGCCAGTCGCATCAATGTGTCGGAGGAAACATTGTACAACTGGCGTCCGCCACAAGGAGTTGCTAGAGCGTGATGGGACAAGGGCATCCCGGCCGGCCAAACCCTCCCCTAACCCGGACAACGCTGGGCCAATTGTACGCCACCTCATGGGCCTCCCGGTCATGGCCGGCTGTGACACAGCATGGGATTGAACCCGGGTCTGTAGTGACGCCTTAAGCACTGCGATGCAATGGTTTAGACTGCGGTACCACTCGGGAGGCCTAGTTCTGACTTCTGAGACAGCGATAGACGTGAATTCTAGATGACAAAGATATCTGTTACAGTGACTTAAAAACACTGATGACACTAGTGGAATGATTGTTGACAATTTTGTAACTTGTTCATTCTAGAGAGTAAAAGCAAAAAAAGGAAGAGATATTGTGAAAAATAACAGGCAAACCAAACTAAACAAATTCATATGCCGACTATCATATAATGTTTACCATAGCATGTTCAATAGCTGGGTGCTTCATCAGAAAGGGGAGGAGAAAGAAATGGCAGATGGTAAAGTCAACAAAGCACACTAGCGCTCTAGAAAACACCAATAAAATGCCTGATATGTGTATACATCCCTTTGTAAGGTAACAGTCAACGTATAGTTTGGCCTTCATTCAAAATGATACCAATAATACGAATCAAAATTGAGTGGAAATTTAATTTGAGAGATAAAATAAAAGCTCCACTAAATAAAAAGCAATGAAAAGCTGAAAATGTTAAACAACGCCAGGTCATCTGATGCAGCACTCCATCACTCTCCTTCTTGGTCAAAGAGCCCTTACACAGCCTGGAGGTGTGTTTTGGGTCATTATCCTGTTGAAAACAAATGATAGTCCCACTAAGCCCAAACCAGATGGGATGGCGTATCGCTGCAGAACGCTGTGGTAGCCATGATTGTTAAGTGTGCCTTGAATTCTAAATAAATCACAGTGTCACCAGCAAAGCACCCCCACACAGTCACACCTCCTCCTCCATGCTTTACGGTGGGAAATACACATGCAGAGATCATCCGTTCACCCACACCGAGTCTCACAGACACGGCGGTTGGAACCAAAAAGCTCAAATTTGCACTTCAGACCACAGGACAAATTTACACCTGTCTAATGTCCATTGCTCTTGTTTCTTGGCCCAAGCAAGTCTCTTCTTATTATTGGTGTCCTTTAGTAGTGGTTTCTTTGCAGCAATTTGACCATGAAGGCCTGATCACACAGTATCCTCTGAACAGTGGATGTGTCTGTTCCTTGAACTCTGTGAAGCATTTATTTGGGCTGCAAACTCTAATGAACTTATCCTCTGCAGCAGAGGTAACTCTGGGTCTTCCATTCCTGTGGTGGTCCTCATGAGAGCCAGTTTCATCATAGCGCTTGATGGTTTTTGCGACTGCACTTTTCCGTATTGACTGACCTTCATGTCTTAAAGTAGTGATGGACTGTCGTTTCTCTTTTCTTATGTGAGCTGTTCTTGTCATAACACGGTCTTTTACCAAACAGCGCCATCTTCTGTATACCCCCCCTACCTTGTCACAACGCAACTGATAGGCTTAAACACATTAAGAAGAAAATAAATTCCACAAATTAACTTTTAAGTTAATTACTGTTAATCGAAATGCATTCCAGGTGACTACCTCATGAAGCTGGTTGAGAGAATGCCAAGAGTGTGCAAAGCTGTCATCAAGGTAAAGGGTGGCTATTTGTAAAAACACTTTTTTGGTTACTAGATGATTCCATATGTGTTATTTTGTAATTTTGATGTGTTCACTATTATTCTACAATGTAGAAATTAATGAAAATAAAGAAAAACCCTTGAGTAGGTGAGTAGGTGTTCTAAAACATTTGACCGGTAGTGTATCTTAGTTAGTATAGAAGACAGAGTCAGCATATTAAATAGCCATACAATGTGCAGTCAGTGTAGGATGATTTGATAAATACATTTGATTTGATGTAGGATCTTAATTTGAGACAGTTTGCTACAACAAGAAAATTATCCTGCAGAAATGGAAATGTGAATTATTATGTGGATTATAATTAATGTAGGGTTTGATACATTTTTTGTGAGGGAAAATAACAGTGGGAACTTCAGAAGCCTTTTTAAACCTCAAATACACTACACGTTAAAAACATCCTGCATTGCAGGAAAGTTCTCCTGCAACAGGGTGATCAAATTAAGATCCTACACCTGTAGACAGGTTTCAAATCAAATCAAAGTTTATTTGTCACGTGCGCTGAATACAACAGGTGTAGAACTTACAGTGAAATGCTTACTCACAGGCTCTAACCAATAGTGCAAAAAAGGTATTAGGTGAACAATAGGTAGGTAAAGAAATAAAACAACAGTAAAAAGACAGGCTATATACAGTAGCGAGGCTATAAAAGTAGCGAGGCTACATACAGACACCGGTTAGTCAGGCTGATTGAGGTAGTTTGTACATGTAGATATGGTTAAAGTGACTATGCATATATGACGAACAGAGAGTAGCAGTAGTGTAAAAGAGGGGTTGGCGGGTGGTGGGACACAATGCAATGTGCGGAAGCCCTGGTTGGTTGGCCCAATTGAGGTAGTATGTACATGAATGTATAGTTAAAGTGACTATGCATATATGATAAACAGAGAGTAGCAGCAGCGTAAAAAGAGCGTTTGGGGGGGGGGGGGGGGACACACAATGTAAATAGTCCGGGTAGCCATTTGATTACCTGTTCAGGAGTCTTATGGCTTGGGGGTAAAAACTGTTGCGAAGCCTTTTTGTCCTAGACTTGGCACTCTTGTACCACTTGCCATGCGGTAGTAGAGAGAACAGTCTATGACTGGGGTGGCTGGGGTCTTTGACAATTTTTAGGGCCTTCCTCTGACACCACCTGGTGTAGAGGTCCTGGATGGCAGGCAGCTTAGCCCCAGTGATGTACTCGGCCGTACGCACTACCCTCTGTAGTGCCTTGCGGTCAGAGGCCGAGCAATTGCCATAACAGGCAGTGATGCAACAGGTCAGGATGCTCTCCATGTTGCAGCTGTAGAACCTTTTGAGGATCTCAGTACCCATGCCAAATCTTTTTTTGTTTCCTGAGGGGGAATAGGCTTTGTCGTGCCCTCTTCACGACTGTCTTGGTGCTCGGTCCTCCTTTTCCTGTAGTCCACAAACTTCTCCTTAGTCTTGGCTACGTTGAGGGATAGGTTGTTATTCTGGCACCACACGGCCAGGTCTCTGACCTCCTCCCTATAGGCTGTCTCGTCGTTGTCTGTAATCAGGCCTACCACTGCTGTGTCGTCTGCAAACTCAGTGTTGGAGTCGTGCCTGGCCATGCAGTCGTGGGTGAACAGGGAGTACAGGAGGGCACTGTGCACGCACCCCTGTGGAGCTCCAGTGTTGAGGATCAGCGTGGCAGATGTGTTGCTACCTACCCTCACCACCTGGGGGCGACCCGTCAGGAAGTACAGGATCCAGTTGCAGAGGGAGGTGTTTAGTCCCAGAGTCCTCAGTTTAGTGATGAGCTTTGAGGGCACTATGGTGTTGAATGCTGAGCTGTAGTCAATGAATAGCATTCTCACATAGGTGTTCCTTTTGTCCAGGTGGGAAAGGGCAGTGTGGAGTGCAATAGATATTGTATCATCTGTGGATCTGTTGGGGCGGTATGCAAATTGGAGTGGGTCTAGGGTTTCTGGGATGATGGTGTTGATGTGAGCCATGAGTAGCCTTTCAAAGCACTTCATGGCTACAGACGTGAGTGCTATGGGTTGGTAGTCATTTAGGCAGGTTGCCTTTGTGTTCTTGGGCACATGGACTATGGTGGTCTGCTTAAAACATGCTGGTATTACAGACTCAATCAGGGACATGTTGAAAATGTCAGAGAAGACACCTGCCAGTTGGTCAGCACATGCCCGGAGCACACGTCCTGGTAATCCGTCTGGCCCCGCAGCCTTGTGTATGTTGACCTGTTTAAAGGTCTTACTCATGTCGGCTATGGAGAACGTGATCACACAGTCGTCCGGAACAGCTGATGCTCTCATGCATGCCTCAGTGTTGCTTGCCTCGAAGCGAGCATAGAAGTGATTTAGCTCGTCTGGTAGGCTCGTGCCACTGGGCAGCTCACAGCTGTGCTTCCCTTTGTAGTCTGTAATAGTTTGCAACCCCTGCCACATAAGACGAGCGTCGGAGCCGGTATAGTATGATTCAATCTTAGCCCTGTATTGACGCTTTGCCTGTTTGATGGTTCGTCGCAGGGCATAGCGGGATTTCTTGTAAGCTTCCGGGTTAGAGTCCCGCACCTTGAAAGCGGTGCGGTGTGGTCTACTCCTCAATGCCATCGGAAGAATCCCGGAACATGTTCCAGTCTGTGACAGCAAAACAGTCCTGTAGTTTAGCATCTGCTTCATCTGACCACTTTTTTATAGACCGAGTCACTTGTGCTTCCTGCTTTAATTTTTGCTTGTAAGCAGGAATCGGGAGGATAGAGTTGTGGTCGGATTTACCAAATGGAGGGCGAGAGAGAGCTTTGTACGCGTCTCTGTGTGTGGAGTACAGGTGATCTAGAATTGTTTTCCCTCTGGTTGCACATTTAACATGCTGATAGAGATTTGGTAAAACTGATTTAAGTTTCCCTGCATTAAAGTCTCCGGCCACTAGGAGCGCCGCCTCTGGGTGAGTGGTTTCTTGTTTGTTTATTTCCTTATACAGCTGACTGAGTGCGGTCTCAGTGCCAGCATCTTTCTGTGGTGGTAAATAAACAGCCACGAAAAGTATAGCTGAAAACTCTCTAGGCAAGTAGTGTGGCCTGCAATTTATCACAATGTACTCTACTTCAGGCGAGCAAAATCTAGAGACTTCCTTAGATTTCGTGCACCAGCTGTTGTTTACAAATATGCACAGACCGCCCCCCCTCGTTTTACCGGAGTGTGCTGTTCTATCTTGCCGGTGCAACGTGTATCCCGCTAGCTGAATATCCATGTTGTCATTCAGCCACGATTCCATGAAACATAGGATATTACAGTTTTTGATGTCCCGTTGATAGTATATTCATGATCGTACCTCGTCTAATTTATTGTCCAATGATTGCACGTTGGCGAGTAGTATTGACGGTAACAGCAGCTTTCCCAGTCGCCTTCTCCGGGTCCTGACCAGGCATCCGGCTCCTTGTCCCCTGTACCTGCGTCGCTTCCTCTTGTAAATAACGGGGATGTCGGTCCTGTGGGGTATTTGGAGAATGTCTTGTGCGTCGTCTTTAGACAAAGAAATCTTTGTCTAATCCGAGGTGAGTGATCGCTGTTCTGATATCCAGAAGCTCTTTTTTTGCCATAAGATACGGTTGCAGAAACATGATGTACAAAATAAGTTACAAATAACGCATGGGAGGGGAAAGCAGGCAGGACCAGGGTTAGTAGGAGAGCATGGCACTGACTAAACTTGACAGGGTGTAAAGCTAGCACAGAAATGTGTTGTGAAATACATGACTGTATTCTTTAAAAGATAAACTTTTTTTTATAATTTAACCCTAGAGGATAGATCTGATCTAGCTAAATATGGACCACTCATCAGCTATATCCTTAGCTTGTAAAAATTGGTAGTATCCTTCCTCAGGATAAATTCACTGACAGCATTATACGCATTAAGGTAAAGTAAAATATATTATGTTAAAAACATGGAATTATAAAAGCAACTTCCATACATGAACAAATCATATTGGTTACTAGTAGGCCTATACAGTGGCGACTCAATGAGACTGACTCAGAAATCAATCAACACATTCCAAGTCAATTCAGCCACAACAATATACACCTCAACACTAGTCACACAGGGAGGAACATCACACTGCATCAACATGTTTCACCTATGGAGAAAAAATGTTGAGACAGACAAAAATGTGTCATTGATTCATTTTACTCTGAACTGAATTGAAAAGAACAAGATTGTGTATCGACTGCCGTAGAGAATAAGAATGGATTACTACAGCATATGTGAGGCACATTTACTCAACGTACCCTAAAGACTTTCGAGGTACGAGTCACTGGAGTTTGGCTTGGGACTGATAAAGATAAATTGAGGGCTAAATCAGAAAAGGGTAGCCTAAAACATCTTTGTTTTTCAGTCCTGAGGGATAAATTAACACAGTGAATATAATTCAATCACAAACTGACATTATAACTGGTCTCCCTTGGATGCCCATGATGGATATGCATTCACAACAACTGGAAGCTAAATAATGTTACTATCACACCCTCTTCAAATAGAAAATGAAAATCTTCCTGTAATAATGCTAGATGTACTGCTGAGCGCAGGAAGAAGCACAGAGAGGGGGTGTACAGTACTGTACCTGGCGCAGGTTGCGTGTGATGCGCACTTCGTGCCAGGCATTGTCGTTGAACTTGCCGTTGGAGGGCTCCACAAGGGCCTCGAAGGCCCCTGAGCCCAGGTTGATGACCAGCCACACAGCACCGCTCCTCAGGGATAGGTTGACATAGTCAGCTGACTTCCCGGTGTGGAGAAGGAGGCCGTTCCTCTGCAGCGTGCGGAAGGACAGAGTGATCTCGTCCAGTTTGCTCTGGATGGGCATCTGAGATAAGTCATAGCTGAAGAACTCGTTGCCTTTGTAGGTGGCAACCGACTCCTCTTTTGCTGTGGTGAGAGATGGAGAGAAGGCTGTCAAAATCAAAATCAAAAGCTATTTGTCACATGCGTAGAATACAGCAGGTGTAGACCTTACCGTGAAATGCTAACTAACAAGCCCTTAACCAACAATGCAGTTCAAGAATGATAATTTCTGAAACATCAGCTATTGTTATCACAGCTATTGTTATTATCAGCTATTGTTATCACAACCATTGATATTGTCAGCTAGTGTTATCGTCAGCTAGCGAGATCATCAGCTAGCGAGATCGTCATCTAGCGTTATCGTCAGCTAGCGTTATCGTCAGCTAGAGAGTTATTCAGCTAGAGAGTTATTCAGCTAGAGAGTTATTCAGCTAGAGAGATATTCAGCTAGAGAGATATTCAGCTAGAGAGATATTCAGCTAGCGAGATATTCAGCTAGCGAGATTGTCAGCTAGCGAGATTGTCAGCTAGCGAGATTATCAGCTAGCGCGATTGTCAGCTAGCGAGATCGTCAGCTAGCGAGATCGTCAGCTAGCGAGATCGTCAGCTAGAGTTTTCGTCAGCTAGGGAGATCGTCAGCTAGAGAGATCGTCAGCTAGAGAGATCGTCAGCTAGAGAGATCGTCAGCTAGCGAGATCGTCAGCTAGCGAGATCGTCAGCTAGCGAGATCGTCAGCTAGCGAGATCGTCAGCTAGAGATATCGTCAGCTAGGGAGATCGTCAGCTAGCGAGATCGTCAGCTAGCGAGATCGTCATCTAGCGTTATCGTCAGCTAGGGAGATATTCAGCTAGAGAGATATTCAGCTAGAGAGATATTCAGCTAGAGAGATCGTCAGCTAGAGTTTTCGTCAGCTAGGGAGATCGTCAGCTAGAGAGATCGTCAGCTAGAGAGATCGTCAGCTAGAGAGATCGTCAGCTAGAGAGATCGTCAGCTAGCGAGATCGTCAGCTAGCGAGATCGTCAGCTAGCGAGATCGTCAGCTAGCGAGATCGTCAGCTAGAGATATCGTCAGCTAGGGAGATCGTCAGCTAGCGAGATCGTCAGCTAGCGAGATCGTCATCTAGCGTTATCGTCAGCTAGGGAGATATTCAGCTAGAGAGATATTCAGCTAGAGAGATATTCAGCTAGAGAGATCGTCAGCTAGCGAGATCGTCAGCTAGCGAGATCGTCATCTAGCGTTATCGTCATCTAGCGTTATCGTCAGCTAGAGTTATCGTCAGCTAGGGAGATCGTCAGCTAGAGAGATCGTCAGCTAGGGAGATCGTCAGCTAGGGAGATCGTCAGCTAGTGTTATCGTCAGCTAGTGTTATCGTCAGCTACAGATATTGTCAGCTAGTGTTATCGTCAGCTATTTTATTTTCATTTTAATTAACCTTTAAAACTTCTTGAGGGCAGGGGGCAGCATTTTCACTTTCGGGAAAAATAACATGCCAAAATTCAACTGCTTGCTACTCATCCCCAGAATATAAGATATGCATATTATTAGTAGATTTGGATAGAAAACACTCTGAAGTTTCTAAAACTGTTTGAATCATGTCTGTGAGAATAACAGAATTTATGTAGCAGGCAAAACCCTGAAGACAAACCATTCAGAATTTGTATTTTTTTGATGTCACTGTCTTTTCAATTCGTTTTTTTAGAGACACCAGATTTCTAATGGACTTGCTTGCAGTTCCTACCGCTTCCACTGGATGTCACCAGACCTTGGAAATCGGTTGAGGTTATTCCTTTGTGTAGTGAAGAAGTAGGGCTATCGTAAATGAGGGTCACATGAAGTAAATTTTTTGAGAGAGTCACGTTACGAAAAAAGTTGCGTTAGTTTGTTGTCTTTTTGTATTGAACACAGATCATCCCGTCTTCAAATTGATCGATTATTAACATTTAACAATACCTAACGTTGTATTACCAAAGTAGTTTGAAATGTTTTGGTAAAGTTTACATGTAACTTTTGATATATTTTGTAGTGACTTGGCGAAAGTTGGAACCTGTGTTTTTCTGGATGAAACGGTCCAAATAAATTGACATTTTGGATATATATCGTCGGAATTAATCGAACAAAAGGACCATTTGTGATGTTTATGGGACATATTGGAGTGCCAACAAAAGAATTTCGTCAAAGGCATGATTTATATTTTATTTCTGCGTTTTGTGTCATGCTTGCAGTGTTGAATTATGCTACTCTCTTTGTTGAATGTTGTGCTATCATCAGATAATAGCATCTTATGCTTTCGCCGAAAAGCTTTTTTGAAATCTGACATGTTGGCTGGATTCACAACGAGTGTAGCTTTAATTTGGTATCTTACATGTGTGATTTAATGAAAGTTAGATTTTTATATCATGTTATTTGAATATGGCGCGCTGTATTTTCCCTGGCTATTGGCCGGTGGGACGTTTGCGTCCCACCTGCCCCAGAGAAGTTAATCAGGAAAGTCCCACTGAGACTATGTAGCCCTAATACTTTTCATAATTAATAAAGTGTATTAAACTGTCAAACAGTTTTGTTATATTTCAGTCTTCTGTGATGTATATAACGTGTAATATTGGCATGGTACGAGTGTCTTCTTTTTTAAACTCATAACCATGTGTGTGAGGTGTATACTTTTGTTTCCAAGTAGATTTGTTTAAGACTACCAAGAATCAATATGTGAGACCCTGATTTAGCCAACTGCAGTGAAAGACTAACAAGGGAGAACCTGGCCAAGAAGGCAGCAGGAGTCAATACAACATTATAACAATGTAAAACATACATTGTACTGTTCAAGCTTCTTGAAATTAAAGCTCTTTTATTTTTCTTTTAATGTATTATTTGTATTTTTTTCTAGTTGAGTATATTATTTATATTGCTTTGTCTTGTCTGTGTGTGTAAAACTTAATAAACAGAGTTTTCAACAAAAAAAAAAAAGAAAAGAAATGGAGCTTTGAATACTGTAATTACAGGTTAATAATATATATATATATATATATATATATATATTTTTTATGTATATTTCTCCCAATTATGACACAAAAATGGATGGGTGAACATATCAAAGAACCACTCAACGAAGATATCATCACCATCATATCCATCATATCACCATAATATCTGCCAAACATTTTCCTTACACATGTTTAAAAGTTCTTATTAAATTCCTTGAATTTCCTTCAGGGGAGAACTGACTACTGTAGCTTTTCCATGGACAACGGGGATGAGATATTAATGATGCATCTGACACACACGGCAGCACTATCACCTTCCTGGGTCCTACAGATGTCTAGGGATATATCTAACCCGGACAACGCTGGGCCAATTGTGCGCCGCCCTATGGGACTCCAGATCACGGACGGTTGTGATACAGCCCGGGATCGAACCAGGGTCTGTAGTGACGCCTCTAGCACTGAGATGCAGTGTCTTAGACTGCTGCGTCACTCGGGAGCATATCCTATCAAGTTATGGTTGGGTGCAATCAGATGCAATGTTGCTTTTCAAATTCACCATCTGATGAAATGTAAAACATTCCTGCACGTGGATGTCCTACAGACTATCAAGTGGAAAATTACATTAATTTGATCACTTGAGAGAATCCATCAAGCATGAAGCCTACGAATGTCATTTAGAATCTAGATGATTTGTGCAGGATTCAATCAAGCGGAGGCCAGCTCTTACCTTGAATAGTCTAACTCCCAGGTAACGCTCTTCTTCAGATCTAATGTATGATTCAGTCAACTGCTGCTGCTATTTACAGCAAAGCTGAACCCACATTTAACTACTACACAGCGCAATGAAAATGAGAGCTGCTCATTGTCTTAATGTCTCTCTACCACGAAAGTGAATAACGTCTTAAGATTGTGTCATGACGTTGCCCTCTTTGGGTACAGCGAGCACATCCCCCTCTCTCCGTCTCCTACAACCAGGCTGCTGTGGTCAGAGAGGTCGTAAATTCCTGGAGGAGATTATCTCCTCATGGCCACAGTATAGAGAGAGAGTGAGTTTTCATAGAGAGAACAAAGGAATTTCTTCCACTTCACAGAACTGGAGAACCGAACAACATTTATGTTCTGGAGAAGGTATAAAAGATTGGTGATGAATCCAGCTACGAACTGGTCCGTTTGGTACAATTTTGTGAAACTCATGGGAGACAATACGGCCATATTACCATAACGCTGTTTATATAATAGCCTCAGTTATGAGGCTTACATCTAATTGTTGTATAAGATGAATGTGTGAGGATGATACTGTTTGTGAAATTGTGTAATGTGATTTTGGACTGTTTAATGAAGGAAACTCCAATTCCCTAAAAAGTTTCACTAAGTCATTGGCACGCACCCAGGGGCCCAGACAGGACCTGGCTTCATGAGACAGCCCTTTTCTATGTTCCGAATGGCCTGCTGGAGGTCATTTTGCAGGGCTCTGGCAGTGCACCTCCTTGCACAAAGGCGGAGGTAGCGGTCCTGCTGCTGGGTTGTTGCCCTCCTACGGCCTCCTCCACGTCTCCTGATGTACTGGCCTGTCTCCTGGTAGCGCCTCCATGCTCTGGACACTACGCTGACAGACACAGCAAACCTTTTTGCCACAGCTCGCATTGATGTGCCATCCTGGATGAACTGCACTACCTGAGCCACTTGTGTGGGTTGTAGACTCCATCTCATGCTACCACTAGAGTGAGAGCACCGCCAGCATTCAAAAGTGACCAAAACATCAACCAGGAAGCATAGGAACTGAGAAGTTGTCTGTGGTCACCACCTGCAGAATCACTCCTTTTTTGGGGGTGTCTTGCTAATTGCCTATAATTTCCACCTTTTGTCTATTCCATTTGACCAACAGCATGTGAAATTTATTGTCAATCAGTGTTGCTTCCTAAGTGGACAGTTTGATTTCACAGAAGTGTGATTGACTTGGAGTTACATTGTGTTGTTTAAGTGTTCCCTTTATTTTTTTGAGCAGTGTATATATGTTGATTGCAATTGTTCCCTAATGAGTGAGCGTTCATGTGCAAAGGATTAGCATTTCAATTGTTATAATTATCACTCTGTCTAACAAGCCGCCATACCGGTTTAGCCCACTAGTGCACATCCCCCTACAATGTTTGTGTGATGCATTTCTGTGAATTACTTAGTTAGTAAATAAATGATTTTAAGACAATTGATGTATGGATGACTCATAGTGAAGACTGGGTTCGTGCAGATAACCAACAATTTACGACGTTTGGAATGAGACTAACGTGAGGTAAATAATAATGAATTAATCAGAAGACTAAGTGATCAGATATTAAAATATCTGAAAGTTATATTAGGAAAAGTATAACTTTGTAATCTGAATATTTTCCTTGGTTCCCCGACTTCCTAGTTAATTACAGTTACATGATTAATCAGTTTAATCGCGTAATAATAACAACAGAGAGTTATTTGATAAATAAGTCTTCAGTTTTAATGATGCCAAAGACACGACAGTTGGCATCCACATACAAGCCTTCATCTATATCTATCAGAACATAGTCCAAGGCAACAACTTTTGTCTTCGGATTAGCCTTCTCTGGCTCTCGTCGGTCTTCTCATTTGACACGTTGTAAGGATCGTACTTCTATCTCCGTCTCCCATCCTACTTGTCGCCTGCTAAAGTCTGGTGAACCCATGTGACAAGAGGAATTTAATTAGCACTACACAGCATCTGAGGAACAGTACCACAGACAACTACGCATGGGTGGCCTCTGCTACAATTCATCATTCTGTCTCACTACCGTCCCCCTCCCCCCGCTCTCTATCCCCCTACACCCCTCCCTCCCTTTCAGTCTGTGTCTGTCTATATCCCCTCCTACACAGTCCTTTGAGAGAGAGAAAGACGACAGAGAGAGACAAGAGAGAGAGGATAGAGAGACAAGAGAGAGAAAGAGACAATAGAGAGAGACAAGATAGAGAAAGAGACGATAGAGAGAGACAAGATAGAGAGATATGATATAGAGAGAGTCGACAGAGAGAGAGACGATAGAGAAAGAGAGAGAGACTATAGAGAAAGAGAGACGATAGAGAGAGAGATACGATAGAGGATAGAGAGAGACGATAGAGGATAGAGAGAGACGATAGAGGATAGAGAGAGACGATAGACAGAGAGCGACGATCTAGAGAGAGAGACAATAGGGAGTGAGAGACAATAGAGAGAGACGATAGAAAGAGGATAGAGAGACAAGAGGGAGAGAGACGATAGAGACGAGAGGGAGAGAGACGATAGAGAGACGAGAGAGGATAGAGAGAGACAACAGAGAGGGAGAGAGACAATAGAGAGACGAGAGAGAAGATAGACAATAGATAGATGATAGAGACGATGGAGAGAGAGAGACGATACAGGGAGAGAGAGACGATAGAGGGGAGAGAGAGAGATGAGAGAGACGATAGAGAAAGAGACAATAGAGAGAGATACAATAGAGAAACGATAGACACAGAGACGATAGAGAGAGAGAGAGACAATAGAGAGAGACAATAGAGAGAGACAAAAGAGAGACGATAGAGAGAGAGACGATAGAGAGACAATAGAGAGAGAGAGACAATAGACAGAGAGACAATAGACAGAGAGAAGATATAGAGAGATGATAGAGACGATAGAGAGAGAGATGATAGAGAGACGATAGAGAGAGGCGATAGAGAGAGAGACGATAGAGAGATCGAGACGATAGAGAGACAATAGAGAGAGAGACGATAGACAGAGGGACGATAGACAGAGAGACGATAGACAGAGAGACGATAGAGAGAGACGGCAGAGAGAGATACTATAGAGATACGACAGAGAGAGAGAGACTATAGAGATACGACAGAGAGAGAGACTACAGATAGACGACAGAGAGAGAGACGACAGAGAGAGAGAGACGATAGAGGTACGACAGAGAGAGAGACTATAGAGAGATGACAGAGAGAGAGACTATAGAGATATGATAGAGAGAGATACCATAGAGAGAGAGACGATAGAGAGACGATAGAGAGAGAGAAGATAGAGAGAGACTATAGAGATATGATAGAGAGAGAGACGATAGAGAGAGAAGATAGAGAGAGAGACTATAGAGAGAGACGAGAGAGAGAGAGAAGATAGAGAGAGAGACTATAGAGAGAGACAATAGAGAGAGGCTATAGAGATACGATAGAGAGAGATACCATAGAGAGAGAGACTATAGAGATACGATAGAGAGAGAGAGACGACAGAGAGAGAGACTATAGAGATACGACAGAGAGAGAGACGACAGAGAGAGAGACTATAGAGATACGATAGAGAGAGAGACGACAGAGAGAGAGACTATAGAGATACGACAGAGAGAGAGACTATAGAGATACGACAGAGAGAGAGACGACAGAGAGAGAGACTATAGAGATACGACAGAGAGAGAGACTATAGAGATACGACAGAGAGAGAGACGACAGAGAGAGAGACTATAGAGATACGACAGAGAGAGAGACGACAGAGAGAGAGACTACAGAGATACGATAGAGAGAGAGACGAGAGAGAGAGACTATAGAGATACGACAGAGAGAGAGACTATAGAGATACGACAGAGAGAGAGACGACAGAGAGAGAGACTATAGAGATACGATAGAGAGAGAAGATAGAGAGAGACTATGGCCTACAGCACATGGCCTACATCAGAGCCTGGACCTGCTAGAGCAGTAGTGCCAGACCTGGGCCCTGGCAGGTCTGTTCTACCCCCGTCGGCTCACCTCTCGCTACGTCAGTGGGCCCAAATCAAATCAAATGTATTTATATAGCCCTTCTTACATCAGCTGATATCTCAAAGTGCTGTACAGAAACCCAGCCTAAAACACCAAACAGCAAGCAATGCAGGTGAAGAAGCACGGTGGCTAGGAAAAACTCCCTAGAAAGCCAAAACCTAGGAAGAAACCTAGAAAGGAACCAGGCTATGAGGGGTGGCTAGTCCTCGAGGATCACCTACGCCCTTCCCTCCGCCTTGTCCCTTTTCGGGCAAGCATGTCGCTTTTGGCCAACATCCCCACACTCAAAACACTGTTGACTACCCGTACTAGCATAAGCCATATACAGTCTGTTGTCATACTTGACTTTAAACGATAACTCCTAAGTCTGCTCCAGTGAGTCCAAAAACATAAACACCTGTGGCCGAAACGACATAACCTGTTTCAGAGCCGGGTGTTTGCAACCCAACGGGACAATCTTAATTGAACTTGCAAACTTCCCAAACCGCAAAAATTCGCACTCCAATAGCTCATTAAACGGCGGCACATTCTAAATCATTACCCTTGCTGACGTAGAAAAAAGCGGCGTAACTTGAATAAACATAAGAAGTACACCTTTAAGAAGTACACCATGCTCAACCATCCAATCAACAAGACACTCTGCTTTAAGAAGTACACCATGCTCAACCATCCAATCAACAAGACGCTCTTCTTTAAGAAGTACACCATGCTCAACCATACGATCAACAAGACTCTCTTCTTTAAGAAGTACACCATGCTCAACCATCCAATCAACAAGACGCTCTTCTTTAAGAAGTACACCATGCTCAACCATACGATCAACAAGACTCTCTTCTTTAAGAAGTACACCATGCTCAACCATACGATCAACAAGACTCTCTTCTTTAAGAAGTACACCATGCTCAACCATCCAATCAACAAGACGCTCTTCTTTAAGAAGTACACCATGCTCAACCATACGATCAACAAGACTCTCTTCTTTAAGAAGTACACCATGCTCAACCATACGATCAACAAGACTCTCTTCTTTAAGAAGTACACCATGCTCAACCATACGATCAACAAGACTCTCTTCTTTAAGAAGTACACCATGCTCAACCATACGATCAACAAGACGCTCTTCTTTAAGAAGTACACCATGCTCAACCATACGATCAACAAGACGCTCTTCTTTAAGAAGTACACCATGCTCAACCATACGATCAACAAGACTCTCTTCTTTAAGAAGTACACCATGCTCAACCATACGATCAACAAGACGCTCTTCTTTAAGAAGTACACCATGCTCAACCATCCAATCAACAAGACGCTCTTCTTTAAGAAGTACACCATGCTCAACCATACGATCAACAAGACTCTCTTCTTTAAGAAGTACACCATGCTCAACCATACGATCAACAAGACTCTCTTCTTTAAGAAGTACACCATGCTCAACCATACGATCAACAAGACGCTCTTCTTTAAGAAGTACACCATGCTCAACCATCCAATCAACAAGACGCTCTTCTTTAAGAAGTACACCATGCTCAACCATACAATCAACAAGACGCTCTTCTTTAAGAAGTACACCATACTCAACCATACGATCAACAAGACGCTCTTCTTTAAGAAGTACACCATGCTCAACCATACAATCAACAAGACGCTCTTCTTTAAGAAGTACACCATACTCAACCATACGATCAACAAGACTCTCTTCTTTAAGAAGTACACCATGCTCAACCATCCAATCAACAAGACGCTCTGCTTTAAGAAGTACACCATGCTCAACCATCCAATCAACAAGACGCTCTGCTTTAAGAAGTACACCATGCTCAACCATCCAATCAACAAGACTCTCTTCTTTAAGAAGTACACCATGCTCAACCATACGATCAACAAGACGCTCTGCTTTAAGAAGTACACCATGCTCAACCATACGATCAACAAGACGCTCTTCTTTAAGAAGTACACCATACTCAACCATACGATCAACAAGACTCTCTTCTTTAAGAAGTACACCATGCTCAACCATACGATCAACAAGACGCTCTTCTTTAAGAAGTACACCATGCTCAACCATACGATCAACAAGACTCTCTTCTTTAAGAAGTACACCATGCTCAACCATACAATCAACAAGACGCTCTTCTTTAAGAAGTACACCATACTCAACCATACGATCAACAAGACGCTCTTCTTGAAGAAAAACCACCCCCGTTTTATTCATCCGCGATGCATAAGCAACATTCTCATATCCTACGTTCTCTCCTACGGCAACCAGAAACTCCATAGTGACAGTAGCTTCAGTAACACACCTAAAGCCGTACCGAAGTGACAGAGATGGCGTCCCCATGTGGGTCGTCATCCCTGCCAAAGCCAGGGCAATTCGGACAAGAAAAACACACAACAAATAAATAAAATAAATCATCACCGTAATCATGCATAGAAAAAGCAAAACCACCAAGAAAAGTAAAACAAGTAGGGAAAAACAGGCGATCTAACTCCAGACAACACTCGCTCATACAACTCCCAGCATGCACCACTTTATGGAACTTCTGTGAGTGTAATGTTCACAGTTCATTTTTATTGTTTATTTCACTTTTGTATATTATCTACTTCACTTGCTTTGGCAATGTTAACATATTTTTCCCATGCCAATAAAGCCCCTTGAATTGAATTTAAGTGAGAGACGATAGAAAGAGAGAGACGATAGAGAGAGAGAGAGAATAGAGATAGACGATAGCGAGAGAGAGGCGATTGAGAGAGAGACGATAGAGACGAAAGAGAGAGACGATAGAGAGAGAGAGACGATAGAGAGAGAGACGGACATAGAGCGAGAGAGTGTGAGAGAGGGAGGGAGGGAGATAGACGGACATAGAGAGAGTGTGAGAGATGGAGGGAGGGAGATAGATGAGAGAGACGATAGAGACGACAGAGGAAGAGACGATAGAGAGAGACGATATAGAGAAAGAAATACCATAGGAGACTAGACTTCATCTAGGCACAGGAAACAGGCCCTATACAGGGCATTTGTTCAGACCCCTTGACTTATTCCACATTTTGTTGCGTTGCAGCCTTATTCTAAAATGGATTAAATGTTTGTTTTCTTCCCCCTCATCAATCTACACATAATAGCCATATGATGTTGACGTCGATTTAGGAAGGACCCCGCACATCTGATTCAGCTGAATTCAGTCGTACAACTGACTAGGTATCTCCCCCCGTTCCTTTCCCATAATGACAATGCAAAAACCTGTAATAGAGAGAGGCGATAGAGAGATGATCGAGATGAGAGAGAGAGACGATAGAGACAGAGACGATAGAGAGAGAGAGAGCAAGATAATGAGAAATCTCTTAGAAAGTATATAATTACATTGTCTTATTTTAGGAACACAATATCATATAATAAAGACAGGAGCTGTGTGAAGATACTCCCACACACATAATCCTAATGGAATTCCTTCAGTTCTACTGTACAATCCACAGAGTTTGTGTCAACGGGTGGAATCTCTTCAGTTCTACTGTACAATCCACAGAGTTTATGTGTCTACGGGTGGAATCTCTTCAGGTCTACTGTGCGATCCACACAGCTTATCTGTCTACGGGTGGAATCTCGTCAGGTCTACTGTGCGATCCACACAGCTTATCTGTCTACGGGTGGAATCTCTTCAGGTCTACTGTGCGATCCACACAGCTTATCTGTCTACGGGTGGAATCTCTTCAGTTCTACTGTACGATCCACACAGCTTATGTGTCTACGGGTGGAATCTCTTCAGGTCTACTGTACGATCCACACAGCTTATGTGTCTACGGGTGGAATCTCGTCAGGTCTACTGTGCGATCCACACAGCTTATCTGTCTACGGGTGGAATCTCTTCAGTTCTACTGTACGATCCACACAGCTTATGTGTCTACGGGTGGAATCTCTTCAGGTCTACTGTGCGATCCACACAGCTTATGTGTCTACGGGTGGAATCTCTTCAGGTCTACTGTGCGATCCACACAGCTTATCTGTCTACGGGTGGAATCTCGTCAGGTCTACTGTGCGATCCACACAGCTTATCTGTCTACGGGTGGAATCTCTTCAGGTCTACTGTGCGATCCACACAGCTTATCTGTCTACGGGTGGAATCTCTTCAGTTCTACTGTACGATCCACACAGCTTATGTGTCTACGGGTGGAATCTCTTCAGGTCTACTGTACGATCCACACAGCTTATGTGTCTACGGGTGGAATCTCGTCAGGTCTACTGTGCGATCCACACAGCTTATCTGTCTACGGGTGGAATCTCTTCAGTTCTACTGTACGATCCACACAGCTTATGTGTCTACGGGTGGAATCTCTTCAGGTCTACTGTGCGATCCACACAGCTTATGTGTCTACGGGTGGAATCTCTTCAGGTCTACTGTGCGATCCACACAGCTTATCTGTCTACGGGTGGAATCTCGTCAGGTCTACTGTGCGATCCACACAGCTTATCTGTCTACGGGTGGAATCTCTTCAGTTCTACTGTACGATCCACACAGCTTATGTGTCTACGGGTGGAATCCCTTCAGGTCTACTGTGCGATCCACACAGCTTATGTGTCTACGGGTGGAATCTCTTCAGGTCTACTGTGCGATCCACACAGCTTATCTGTCTACGGGTGGAATCTCTTCAGGTCTACTGTGCGATCCACACAGCTTATGTGTCTACGGGTGGAATCTCTTCAGGTCTACTGTGCGATCCACACAGCTTATCTGTCTACGGGTGGAATCTCTTCAGGTCTACTGTGCGATCCACACAGCTTATGTGTCTACGGGTGGAATCTCTTCAGTTCTACTGTACGATCCACACAGCTTATGTGTCTACGGGTGGAATCTCTTCAGGTCTACTGTGCGATCCACACAGCTTATGTGTCTACGGGTGGAATCTCTTCAGGTCTACTGTACGATCCACACAGCTTATGTGTCTACGGGTGGAATCTCTTCAGGTCTACTGTGCGATCCACACAGCTTATGTGTCTACGGGTGGAATCTCTTCAGGTCTACTGTGCGATCCACACAGCTTATGTGTCTACGGGTGGAATCTCTTCAGGTCTACTGTGCGATCCACACAGCTTATGTGTCTACGGGTGGAATCTCTTCAGGTCTACTGTGCGATCCACACAGCTTATGTGTCTACGGGTGGAATCTCTTCAGGTCTACTGTGCGATCCACACAGCTTATGTGTCTACGGGTGGAATCTCTTCAGTTCTACTGTGCGATCCACACAGCTTATGTGTCTACGGGTGGAATCTCTTCAGTTCTACTGTGCGAGCCACACAGCTTATGTGTCTACGGGCGGCCTTTCAACCCCAGTGGTCTTACACTGGCAACATGAGCTCACGGCATTACGGAGCAGGTATGTCTATCAACAAACAAAAAGTCAGCAGAACATCAAATATATTTTTCAGCTGCGAGTGCACTGATCTCATACACATGAGTGGAGAGTAGTACACTCTCCTCCTCCATCCCTCTCCTCTTTGTATGTGGCAAGGGAATCCCTGAGACTGAACTCCTTTCCCTATCCAGATTTGTAACTCAGCCTACTTTACAGAAGCTCATTCAAGACAGTTCACGCCAGTTCAAGTCATCTGTTTATTCCCCAAACAGTAAATAAACTGCTGATATTGATGATATTGTATCACCATGAGAATCCACTGTACTGTGCAATAGCCCCCCTCTTCCTCCAGGTAAGTTCCATCATGTGCGGAGGCCAGCGGCCCAACAGATCTGTCTCTGTGCAGTGTCTCCGTCAGTGCTCGGGCCTGATATAATGTGGCTGGTCCCTAAAGTGCATGGCATTGCATGACAGACACAGCTGTGTTCCTCTGAGACAGCTCTCACAATCCCGATCTGGGGGAGCTGACTGGAATCTCACATGACAACAGGGAGAGAGGGCATACAACAGCGCAGACAACTCAGAAAAACGTTTAAATAGAGTGAGGAATATAGTAATTTGTTTTCCCATATTGCCGAAGGCTAGGGTATGCTGCATCTCAATACTGTCAATCATCTTGGAGTCTCCTCACATTACTGGTAAGAGAGAGAGGCAGCCTTTAACACCTGAAACACCTGCACTGATATCTATACATCCAGCTGGACGCCGTGACAACCCACAAAGACGGTCACGTACACCTGGTGGAAGGCGCTGGGGGCAGGATGGAGGTCATACATCTAATTCACACAATATGAAATGGGAAAAGAGCTACAGGATAGTTCCATTGTCTTCCACTGACTGTCAGTCTCAAGGGAACTGCTGTGCTTTCCTCATTCAGGTGTATAATGTGCCTTCTCATCCCATGAGGACAGACACCATTAAATGGAAGGAGATGATGTTTTGACATCATATTCTAGCACAACCTTTAATGTTGCAATGCTGAGAAAGAGAGTAAAAACAACGACTTCAATATGTCAACTACATTTTCACAGTGAACAATGAGGAAAATATTCTACAGCGGATAAATATCTTGCTTCCTATCTATGTATTATCATACTTTTAGTTATTACTTGAGTTATCTTCTATCAGCCACACATATGAGATTGACGGCTCAGCCGGGCTGGCTAGCACAGACAGCCTCTTCTTAAGGATATAAAAGATACGCACTCTGAGACGTGGACCACGCACGACAAAAGGGTAGGATTTCCAAAAATCACAGTGTCATCTTCCCTTGTTGAAAACAATTGTAGGCACTCTAGCTCAGACAGAACAGGTAAATCTCGGCCATCGTGACAAGCTGATTTGAGTGTCCACCATACAAAACTTAAACAACCAGATATTACACAATACATCTGTACATAATCTGGCAAACAGGAAACAGTTACTATCACGGTAACCCAAACTGTAGCAACACCCTCGTTACAGTATCTAGCGAAGCATGCCTTCCTAATTTATAACATCCACATGGGAGTGAACCTCAGGGTCTCCTGAACCCCACTGTGAGGAAGTCTCATTGTGCTCATTTTAGAGTCCATCCCCACCATCTGATCCCACTGAGACTTTCACCACTAGGAGAGAAAAAAGAGACACTTCAACAATGACGGAGATGAGCAAAGCCTTGAAAATGTACCCTACACAAATGCACTCGTAGGTCAAATGAGAGATCCCTTCCAGCCCACGCAAACACATATAGCAGCTGAATCGCACCAACATGTTGGTAATTTTTCTTTTGTAGATGGTGTTAGTTGAAATATGCTGAAGAAGATGAAATGATGGAGTAGGAAAAAGCCCTCTCAGGGGTTGAGATGGAGGATGGAGGTTTGAGTTACCTCTAAGTGGTTTGACAGGATGGAGGTTTGAGTTAGCTCTACGTGGTTTGACAGGATGGAGGTTTGAGTTAGCTCTACGTGGTTTAACAGGATGGAGGTTTGAGTTAGCTCTACGTGATTTAACAGGATGGAGGTTTGAGTTAGCTCTACGTGATTTAACAGGATGGAGGTTTGAGTTAGCTCTACGTGGTTTAACAGGATGGAGGTTTGAGTTAGCTCTACGTGGTTTAACAGGATGGAGGTTTGAGTTAGCTCTACGTGGTTTAACAGGATGGAGGTTTGAGTTAGCTCTACGTGGTTTAACAGGATGGAGGTTTGAGTTAGCTCTACGTGGTTTAACAGGATGGAGGTTTGAGTTACCTCTACGTGGTTTAACAGGATGGAGGTTTGAGTTAGCTCTACGTGGTTTAACAGGATGGAGGTTTGAGTTACCTGAACGTGGTTTAACAGGATGTGGGCAATATTGAAAGAAGACTTAAACTAAACATTTGTAAAAAGACATAAAAGGAAGAGGTACTCCGCTATCTGCATTCTTACACATCAGATTGCACGACTGCAGTGATGTTGAACTATGCAGACCCTTTCCACAATCAGCGAGAAGAGGACATTTCACCAATTAAGGGCGAGTTGCATACCTAAACTCACAAGTAAAAAATACTGTTTTAGAAATAACGTGTGTGTGCACGCGCCTGTGACTGCTGAGAGTGCAGGATGATGATAGAAACCTGCCTGTCACTCTTCTTCTCGCTTCCTTTCTTCTTCTCTCTAATGCCAAGGCCATGTCAAGGACACCATATGCTCCCTCAAGCTGACTGCAAAGCCATTAGACAACGTGGGATTATGAACGGAGTCTGAGGTCTGGGTCATTAACTTTTGTTGTGTGTGTGTGTGTGTGTGTTTCAGTGTATGAAAGTGGATATATTTACTTAGCTACAGTTTAGCATTAGCTTCACTGACAGAGCAAAAAAACAGACTTGGTATCCATTTGATTTGGTAATCTTCCAATTTGGGTAAATTATACTGTTACTTTAATATCAGTTGATGAACCTCTCCAGCCCGTAATGATGGCACACATGATCCCAATGAGCATGATATCAGCTCTCTCTCTCCAGGTGGGATAAACAAAGACATGCATATCTGTATCTGACAGGTCCCAACCACACACCCTGCATTCTCTGATGGTGAAGTAACACACATAAAAGAGTTCCCACTCACTGTGACAGGCTGACAGCAATATCAAATAATTAGGATAATCAAAACCGTCCCACATTTAAAAAATATATTTTAACGCACAGGACAGGTAGTGTGTAAATAAGAAACAAACCAAAATCAAACTAGATTTGAATACATCTCTGAACAAATAATTGCTAGTTTAACAAAGAAACACAGTCCTGGAAGTAGTAGGTATAGTCAATACAGAACCTCTATCAGACCGCTGACTCCTCCCATACTGCTGACTCCTCCCATACCACTCATAGTCACCATAATGAGGGTACATTTAAATAAATGTTTACATTTTAGTCATTATCCAGAGCGACTTAAAGTTAGTACAATAATCTTAAAATAACACATCACAATTGTATGAAGGACATTTATCCCTCAATAAAGTATTTCTATTTATTAAGTATTTAAGTCAGTGCTGGTAGGAAAAGACCATATAGCAGTACCACTCCCATCCCCCAGTCAGACCAGTAGTAAGTATAGTAGTACCACTCCCATCCCCCAGTCAGACCAGTAGTATGTATAGCAGTACCACTCCCATCCCCCAGTCAGACCAGTAGTATGTATAGTAGTACCACTCCCATCCCCCAGTCAGACCAGTAGTATGTATAGTAGTACCACTCCCACCCCCCAGTCAGACCAGTAGTATGTATAGCAGTACCACTCCCATCCCCCAGTCAGACCAGTAGTATGTATAGCAGTACCACTCCCATCCCCCAGTCAGACCAGTAGTATGTATAGTAGTACCACTCCCATCCCCCAGTCAGACCAGTAGTATGTAGAGTAGTACCACTCCCATCCCCCAGTCAGACCAGTAGTATGTATAGCAGTACCACTCCCATCCCCCAGTCAGACCAGTAGTATGTATAGTAGTACCACTCCCATCCCCCAGTCAGACCAGTAGTATGTATAGTAGTACCACTCCCATCCCCCAGTCAGACCAGTAGTATGTATAGTAGTACCACTCCCATCCCCCAGTCAGACCAGTAGTATGTATAGCAGTACCACTCCCATCCCCCAGTCAGACCAGTAGTATGTATAGTAGTACCACTCCCATCCTCCAGTCAGACCAGTAGTATGTATAGCAGTACCACTCCCATCCTCCAGTCAGACCAGTAGTATGTATAGTAGTACCACGACCATCCCCCAGTCAGACCAGTAGTATGTATAGTAGTACCACTCCCATCCCCCAGTCAGACCAGTAGTATGTATAGCAGTACCACTCCCATCCCCCAGTCAGACCAGTAGTATGTATAGTAGTACCACTCCCATCCTCCAGTCAGACCAGTAGTATGTATAGCAGTACCACTCCCATCCTCCAGTCAGACCAGTAGTATGTATAGCAGTACCACTCCCATCCCCCAGTCAGACCAGTAGTATGTATAGTAGTACCACTCCCATCCCCCAGTCAGACCAGTAGTGTGTATAGCAGTACCACTCCCATCCCCCAGTCAGACCAGTAGTGTGTATAGCAGTACCACTCCCAACCTCCAGTCAGACCAGTAGTATGTATAGCAGTACCACTCCCATCCCCCAGTCAGACCAGTAGTATGTATAGCAGTACCACTCCCATCCCCCAGTCAGACCAGTAGTAGGTATAGCAGTACCACTCCCATCCCCCAGTCAGACCAGTATTATGTATAGTAGTACCACTCCCATCCCCCAGTCAGACCAGTAGTATGTATAGCAGTACCACTCCCATCCTCCAGTCAGACCAGTAGTAGGTATAGCAGTACCACTCCCATCCCCCAGTCAGACCAGTAGTGTGTATAGCAGTACCACTCCCATCCATCAGTCAGACCAGTAGTGTGTATAGCAGTACCACTCCCATCCTCCAGTCAGACCAGTAGTATGTATAGCAGTACCACTCCCATCCCCCAGTCAGACCAGTAGAGTGTATAGCAGTACCACTCCCATCCACCAGTCAGACCAGTAGTGTATGGCAGTACCACTCCCATCCACCAGTCAGACCAGTAGTATGTATAGCAGTACCACTCCCATCCCCCAGTCAGACCAGTAGAGTGTATAGCAGTACCACTCCCATCCACCAGTCAGACCAGTAGAGTGTATGGCAGTACCACTCCCATCCACCAGTCAGACCAGTAGTATGTATAGCAGTACCACTCCCATCCACCAGTCAGACCAGTAGAGTGTATAGCAGTACCACTCCCATCCACCAGTCAGACCAGTAGTGTGTATAGCAGTACCACTCCCATCCCCCAGTCAGACCAGTAGTGTGTATAGCAGTACCACTCCCATCCTCCAGTCAGACCAGTAGTATGTATAGCAGTACCACTCCCATCCCCCAGTCAGACCAGTAGTGTGTATAGCAGTACCACTCCCATCCCCCAGTCAGACCAGTAGTATGTATCGCAGTACCACTCCCATCCCCCAGTCAGACCAGTAGTATGTATAGCAGTACCACTCCCATCCTCCAGTCAGACCAGTAGTATGTATAGCAGTACCACTCCCATCCTCCAGTCAGACCAGTAGTATGTATAGCAGTACCACTCCCATCCTCCAGTCAGACCAGTAGTATGTATAGCAGCACCAGCCCAGCCCTCTCTGGCTCACTGATGTGATTAATCACTGGCCCCCTTAATGCCCAGAGGTATACATTCAATCAAACGTTATCTTTTTAATATTCCAGTCCGCGCACACACACACACGCACACACACTGAGCAAATCCTGGGAATAATTACTGGGAATAATTGGAACCAGATTACTAAATCAAATCAAGGTTTCAACTGATTCTAAATGTCAAGTATTTTTAGTATTTAGAATAAGTGTTGATATACATGAGGTATGGACTTTATGAAGCCCATTTTGGAAACAGGCAACGCAGCTTAATGTAAATCCAATACTGCACATCAGTTTTCCCAAAAGTCAGCACATTGTTTTATTGTCCAGTTAAAGTTTATTGTCCTGTGAAAGTGAAAGGCTCAGACAACCAAAGCCTTCAGTCGACCTTCCTTACACTCTTACCCTATCTCAAATTCCTGCCCTCTCCAGCACCAAACAGACTTACTCCATCACATTTTTTTTGTCAGAATGCCAAAGACAATTTGCAGAAACAACAACTTTCTGTCCCCGTGGTGCAGACATACAGTACCTCCATTACACACCTCAGCTCAGAGCTGCAAGGCAGGATGTGTAGGTGTCAGATTCCAATAGGTGGCAGATGACAGAAATGGTAATACTACCATAAAGCTGCTAGCTGTGGGGCACAACCATGTGACTAATGCTCTCAAAGGCCCAGGAAATGGAATCCGTATGCAGCTTATCTACTCCTATACCGTGGCCCGGAGGAAGACTTCCTACCATAACTCATAATGATAACTTACACTTTTACCGCCTATACACCTCTAACATGTATCTGAGACTTATTCTAATCTATTTAAACGGTCATTGAAAAGAAGGATAGACTTAAGTGCCCACCTTTTTAAGCTGACTTTAAAGTGCTTCTATTATAATGTGCCTGCGAAAATTAGCCAAGCTACATAAAGACATGGGCTAACAGAAACAAAAAGAGGGAGTGACATCCCCTGGCTGGATTAGGTGGATCCTTGCTAAAGAGAGACAGACAGACAGACAGACAGACATCACATGGTCTGCTTTGAACTCTGGAGAAATTAAACCAGCAGGTATCTACATCTCCCTAGCAACATTAGAAAGGTTACTACCGGGCTCTTAGGTCAGATCACAGACAGAGAAAATAAGGCTTTTAAACTGATTTGACACAGCTATTTGAGTGTAATGCTATGGTGTCTTGAGTTATGTGAAAACAGTCAGTCATCAATGCTACATTTAGCCAACCAGATATTGTTGGAAGACATGGAATTGCTTAATTGCATCAAGGGAATACAGCTCCACAGGGTGAATGTACTGTATGCATTCAGGGTTGGGCAACTCCAGTCCTCGGGGGCCTAATTGGTGCCACAGCTTTGCCCCAGCCCCAGCTAACACACCTGACTCCAATAATCACTTAATCGTGATCTTCAGTTTAGAATGCAATTTGATTAATCAGCTGTGTTTGCTAGGGATGGAGAAAAAGTCTGACACCAATCAGGCTCCTGAGGACTGGAGTTGCCCACCCCTGCGACAACTGTAATGGATCTTTGCTACACCTCATTTGGCATCCAGCAGCAGCACAGCTCACAGATGAAGGCCATGCCATGGCAATGCTTTGCGTGTAATGACTACCACAAGTCATGGTTAGTTGTTGCTGTATTATAGAACAGCATAGTCTATAGCCTCTAGCAATGTTTCTGTGATGTCACAATCCACGCATCATTTCCTGTCCTGTCTTTTCCCTCTACTTCTCATTATCCAACACATACAATTGTGTCAGAGGAGGCTGGTGGGAGGTGATATAGGAGGACATTGTAATGACTGGAATGGAATGGTATCATACACATCAAACTAATGGAAACCATGTTTGACTCTGTTCCATGGATTCCATTCCAGCCATTACAATGAGCATGTCCTCCTCTAGCTCCTCCCACCAGCCTCCTCTGGTGTCGAAGGCTTTCTATTTCACCTACTCCAGGAAATGGTCTGGCAAACCTAGACATATTTAGAGGTACATCTGTGTCTTGCTAAACAAACACTACAAACTCCACTACCCACCAGTTGCTATGATCTGATAGAAGAGACAATGTTTGAAAAGTACTGTAGGTATTTGAGGAAAAATCTGTCTCTTTCCCAGGTGTTCATATCCTTCACTGATAGGGGACGTTCAGACTCTCTGGAATGTTCTACTAGGCTCATAAATAAAGCAAACATGCCCTTGTACGACAAGGATTTAAAGCGCAGATCCATTGTAAGACAGTCACAGTATGACCTGTTTCCATAATTACCCAAATGTTTATGCAACTCTCACTGCAGAACTGGGGCAGACATAGTCAGAATACATTCAATGTAATTCAAAAATGCAGCTGCTATTCACTGTCAAATAAAAGGTATGCTATCTTACCAGATTGCGATGATACGGCTGCGAAGAGAGAAGAAAAAAACAGTCAGTCAGGGTTTTGATCAAATCCTTCAACACCTACTCCATCCACTCAAAACAGACAATCAGGGTTTTGATCAAATCCTTCAACACCTACTGCATCCACTCAAAAGTCAATCAAGGCTTTGATCAAATCCTTCAACACCTACTCCATCCTCTCAAAACAGTCAGTCAGGGTATTGATCAAATCCTTCAACACCTACTGCATCCACTCAAAAGTCAATCAAGGCTTTGATCAAATCCTTCAACACCTACTCCATCCTCTCAAAACAGTCAGTCAGGGTATTGATCAAATCCTTCAACACCTACTCCATCCTAAATACAGTTTAAGATGATCTTAGTATGCGTTCATTGTGTTTGTGCACCCAGTAGCAGAAAAGCCACACTGCTCTTTCACTGTTCGCAAATGTCCTCATGGTTAGCAGACAAGTTGTTGTGCCGGGATCACAAAGTGACAGCAGGTCAACGGTGTACTGAAACATGAATGGACAGCCACAGCATGTGAAGCTGGGTTGTTTCAACGGAGTACACATACCAGTTGAGCTGTCCTCCTTTACCCATGCCTCAGAGTGGCGCAGTGGTCTAAGGCACTGCATCTCAGTGCTAGAGGCATCACTACAGGCCCTGGTTCGATTCCAGGCTGTATCACAACTGGCTGTGATTGGGAGTCCCATAGGGCGGCGCACAATTGGCCCAGCTTCGTCCAGGTTAGGGTTTGGCCGGGGTAGGCCGTCAATGGAAATAAGAATTTGTTTATAACTGACTTGCCTAGTTATATAAAGGTAAAAAAATAAAAAATAAATAAAATGTGAAAAGCATTCATTCATTCAGGTCATGTTGTGCACACATTGTGGGATGTGAAACATACGGTAGAAACCCACAGGTATAGAGAGCAATAGTAATGGAGTCTTTTGTAGGCATTAACGCCATGGCTCGTTGGCCAAAGCCTTTGGGGAGATAAATGTTTTTTCGGGGGGGTGGATAAATGCAGAAAACAAGGTCTGTGGTAAACACAGGCTTAGGAGATCTTATACGTTTTGTTCTATGAGAATATCTTCATCAGCTAACGTCACTTTCTGGTTCACCAACAACTTCTCAGATAGAGTTCAGTGTGTCAAGTCGGAGGGCCTGTTGTCCGGACCTCTGGCAGTCTCTATGGGGGTACCACAGGGTTAAATTCTCAGGCCGCCTCTCTTCTCTGTATACATCAATGATGTCACTCTTGCTGCTGGTGATTCTCTGATCCACCTCTACGCAGACGACACCATTCTGTATAATTCTGTCCCTTCTTTGCACACTGTGTTAACTAACCTCCAGACGAGCTTCAATGCCATACAACTCTCCTTCCGTGGCCTCCAACTGCTCTTAAATGCAAGTAAAACTAAATGCATGCTCTTCAACCGATCGCTGCCCGCACCTGCCCAGCATCACTACTCTGGACGGTTTTGATTTTGAATATGTGGACAACTACAAATACCTAGGTGTCTGGTTAGACTGTAAACTCTCCTTCCAGACTCACATTAAGCATCTCCAATCCTAAATTAAATCTAGAATCGGCTTCCTATTTCGCAACAAAGCATCCTTCACTCATGCTGCCAAACATACCCTCGTAAAACTGACTATCCTACCGATCCTTGACTTTGGCGATGTAATTTACAAAATAGCCTCCAACACTCTACTCAACAAACTGGATGCAGTCTATCACAGTGCCATCCGTTTTGTCACCAAAGCCCCATATACTACCCACCACTGCGACCTGTATGCTCTCGTTGGCTGGCCCTCGCTTCATACTCGTCGCCAAACCCACTGGCTACAGGTCATCTACAAGTCTTTGCTAGGTAAAGCCCCGCCTTATCTCAGCTCACTGGTCACCAAAGCAGCACCCACCCAAAGCACGTGCTCCAGCAGGTATATTTCACTGGTCACCCCCAAAGCCAATTCCTCATTTGGCCGCCTTTCCTTCCAGTTCTCTGCTGCCAATGACTGGAACGAACTGCAAAAATCACTGAAGCTGGAGACTCATATCTCCCTCACTAACTTTAAGTACCAGCTGTCAGAGCAGCTCACAGATCACTGCACCTGTACATAGCCCATCTGTAAATAGCCCATCCAACTACCTCATCCCCATACTGTATTTATTTATTTTGCTCCTTTGCACCCCAGTATCTCTACTTGCACATTCATCTTCTGCACATCTATCACTCCAGTGTTTAATTGCTATATTGTAATTACTTCGCTACTATGGCCTATTTATTGCCTTACCTCCCTTATCTTACCTCATTTGCACACACTGTATATAGACTTTTTCTACTTATTGACTGTATGTTTGTTTATTCCATGTGTAACTTTGTGTTGTTGTATGTGTCGAACTGCTTTGCTTTATCTTGGCCAGGACGCAGTTGTAAATGAGAACTTGTTCTCAACTAGCCTACCTGTTAAAACAAGGGTGAAATAAACCACAAAAAAAAACTTTGTGCATTTTGAAGCATTTATGTAATCAAAAGACGCACCTAAAGCACATAGTCTTCATAATTCATGAAGGTCATGTTAACTGACTGCTATTATCTCATAGAACAAAACGTATAAGATCACATAAGCCTGTGTTAAATGCCAAAAATAAGGTTAGAGGTTATCACAAAATCCCATTCTTTCCCCGTTCATTTTCCCCATAGGAATGGCTGAACAAACTAGAGGTAACTCATTTCCCCATTCATTTTCCACATAGGAATGGCTGAACGAACTAGAGGTAACTAATTTCCATTTTTTTAGGACTACAAGCTGGCAAGCTCTTTGATACCGTAGACAGTTTGAGTGCAAAAATATGTATGGATCTACCTCTACATGAGACACAAATATCCATAAAAGCTGCTTCCTTCATGATCTAAAGTACTTTTGTCAAAACCATAAAGGAAAATGGTGCTAGTACAAAACATATTTGGTGGTTAGAATCAGTAATAGGAGTGACGGTATAGACTCTATTTAAACGGTTTCTTTGGACAGCTCAGTAATTGGCAGTTAACAAGAAGGAACCATGTCATTATGTAGCCTAGCTAGTTTGTTAGATGTTTGACCCTGAAATGAATGCCTGTGTCAGCTAGCTAGCGACAGAGAAAGGATGCAGCGTATTACGACGCTGTTCGAGCCACTGAGCAGCAGAGCAGTGTGTTAGTCTAGCTGTAAAAGGACTGTAATTGCCGATCCTTTCTGTTGACTGGAAGGCAGGCCAATTGCCATGGCGACAGGATTAATACTTTGATCAGCAAAAGCTCAACTTATTCCTGTCTGAAGCAAAGTAGTAAATGATCATGTACATGTACAGCTTGATTGAAGGCATTACTTTTGATATGTCTGACATACAATATTAATACCAAAGCCCACATGGACAGTTGACACCACACCTCGCTCTGAATGATGGCACTCACAGCGTTATGTAGATTAAGACCCAGTGTTCATCAGTTGGTACTGGGCTCTCTTTGTTTATTTAAATAGAAGTAACCAGAGGAAGCCATGTGGACATACAGATGCAATTGGTGAATCTAGGAAGCTTTGTTTTCCTCCTATTAACTGCAGAGTATTGTCTATATTAACTGCTCTATGTCTCTTTGTATTAGGTGCATCATCTAGAGAGAGCATCCAATACTGTCCATGAATAATTCAAAGATTTCTTAATTTGGATATCATTTGTTCATGAAAGATGAGTTAATGAACTCGCTGGTGGTCCAATATGGTGTGTCAGCTTGCCTGCCTGTCATCCTTCTGTGTCGCCGTCTGTCTTGCTGCGACTGTTCGTCTGATTTGTCTCTCAATGTTTTCATTCCTGTAGAATACCTTCCTGTTATGCTATTAACGTACTGCTGGGAAAATCCTCATTCTGTTACCAGGAAACCTTGATGTAAGGGCCTGAAATGTTTATTTATATCTGGCTGGCCTTAGGACAGGCATGCCTAAATACTAACTAAATCTGGATCTTAAAGGCATGCAGATTAGATTAATGTGTGCAGCACAGCCATGCATAATTCTGCCTGGAAAATGCATATGCACAAAGATAATCATTTCCTAGTCACTTTAATAATGGAACACTTGTCACTTTAATAATGTTTACATACTGTTTTAACCACTTCATATGTGCAGTACCAGTCAAAAGTTTGGATATACTGACTCATTCAAGGGTTTTTTCTTTATTTTCACTATTTTCTACATTGTAGGATAATAATGAAGACATCAAACTATGAAATAACGAATATGGAATCATGAAGTAACCAAAAAAAAGTGTTAAATAAAAATATATTTTACATTTGAGAATCTTCAAAGTAGCCACCCTTTGCATTGACGGCTTTGCACACTTTTGGCATTCTCTCAACCAGCTTCATGAGGTAGTCACATGGAATGCATTTCAATTAACAGGTGTGCCTTGTTAAAAGTTCATTTGTGGAATTTATTTTCTTCTGAATGCGTTTGAGCTAATCAGTTGTGTTGTGACAAGGTATACAGAAGATAGCCCTATTTGGTAAAAGACATGAAGGTCAGTCGATCCGCAAAATGTCAAGAACTTTGGAAGTTTCTTCAAGTGCAGTTGGAAAAACAATCATGCGCTATGATGAAACTGGCTCTCATGAGGACCCCCATAGGAAAGGAAGACCCAGAGATAACTCTGCTGCAGATGACAAGTTCATTAGAGCTACCAGCCTCAGAAATGAACTGCACCTCAGATTGCAGTCCAAAAAAATGCTTCACAGAGTTCAAGTAACAGACACATCTCAACATCAACTGTTCAGAGGAGACTGTGTGAATCAGACCTTCATGGTCGAATTGCTGCAAAGAAACCACCACTAAAGGACACCAATGAGAAGATGAGACTTGCTTGGGCCAAGAAACACTAGCTATGGACATTAGACCAGTGGAAATCTGTCCTTTGGTCTGATTCCAAATTTGAGATGTTTGGTTCCAACCGTCGTGTCTTTGTGAGACGCAGAGCAGGTGAACGGATGATCTCTGCATGCGTGGTTCCCACCGTGAAGCATGGTGTAAGGGCTATTTGACCAAGAAGGAGTGATGGAGAGCTGCATCAGACGACCTGGCCTCCACAATCACCCGAGCTCAACCCAATTGAGATGAGTTGGACCACAGAGTGAAGGAAAAGCAGCCAACAAGTGCTCAGCAAATGTGGGAACTCCTTCAAGACTGTTGGAAAAGAATTCATCATGAAGCTGGTTTAGAGAATGCCAAGAGTGTGTAAAGCTGTCATCAAGGCAAAGGGTGGCTACTTTGAATAATCTAAAAAGTATTTTGATTTGTTTAACACTTTTTTGGTTACTACATGATTTCAAATGTGTTATTTCATAGTTCTGATGTCTTCATTGTTATTCTACAATGTAGAAAATAGTAAAAATAAAGAAAAACACTTGAATGAGTAGGTATGTCCAAACTAATATATATATATATATATAAAATCATACAATGTGATTTTCTGGATTTTTGTTTTAGATTCCGTCTCTCACAGTTGAAGTGTACCTATGATAAAAATTACAGACCTCTACATGCTTTGTAAGTAGGAAAACCTGCAAAATCGGCAGTGTATCAAATACTTGTTCTCCCCACTGTATATATATAACCTGCAAAATCGGCACTGCCGGTTTTCCTACTTACAAAGCATGTAGAGGTCTGTAATATTTATCATAGGTACACTTCAACTGTGAGAGACGGAATCTAAAACAAAAATCCAGAAAATCACATTGTATGATGTTATATATACAGTGGGGAGAACAAGTATTTGATACACTGCCGATTTTGCAGGTTTTCCTACTTACAAAGCATGTAGAGGTCTGTAATTTTTATCATAGGTACACTTCAACTATGAGAGACGGAATCTAAAACAAAAATCCAGAAAATCACATTGTATGATTTTTAAGTAATTAATTTGCATTTTATTGCATGACATAAGTATTTGATACATCAGAAAAGCAGAACTTAATATTTGGTACAGAAACCTTTGTTTGCAATTACAGAGATCATACGTTTCCTGTAGTTCTTGACTAGGTTTGCACACACTGCAGCAGGGATTTTGGCCCACTCCTCCCTACAGATCTTCTCCAGATCCTTCAGGTTTCGGGGCTGTCGCTGGGCAATACGGACTTTCAGCTCCCTCCAAAGATTTTCTATTGGGTTCAGGTCTGGAGACTGGCTAGGCCACTCCAGGACCTTGAGATGCTTCTTACGGAGCCACTCCTTAGTTGCCATGGCTGTGTGCTTCGTGTCGTTGTCATGCTGGAAGACCCAGCCACGACCCATCTTCAATGCTCTTACTGAGGGAAGGAGGTTGTTGGCCAAGATCTCGCGATACATGGCCCCATCCATCCTCCCCTCAATACGGTGCAGTCGTCCTGTCCCCTTTGCAGAAAAGCATCCCCAAAGAATGATGTTTCCACCTCCATGCTTCACGGTTGGGATGGTGTTCTTTGGGTTGTACTCATACTTCTTCTTCCTCCAAACACGGCGAGTGGAGTTAGACCAAAAAGCTCTATTTTTGTCTCATCAGACCACATGACCTTCTCCCATTCCTCCTCTGGATCATCCAGATGGTCATTGGCAAACTTCAGACAGGCCTGGACATGCACTGGCTTAAGCAGGGGGACCTTGCGTGCGCTGCAGGATTTTAATCCATGACGGCGTAGTGTGTTACTAATGGTTTTCTTTGAGACTGTGGTCCCAGCTCTCTTCAGGTCATTGACCAGGTCCTGCCGTGTAGTTCTGGGCTGATCCCTCACCTTCCTCATGATCATTGATGCCCCACGAGGTGAAATCTTGCATGGAGCCCCAGACCGAGGGTGATTGACCGTCATCTTGAACTTCTTCCATTTTCTAATAATTGCGCCAACAGTTGTTTCCTTCTCACCAAGCTGCTTGCCTATTGTCCTGTAGCCCATCCCAGCCTTGTGCAGGTCTACAATTTTATCCCTGATGTCCTTACACAGCTCTCTGGTCTTGGCCATTGTGGAGAGGTTGGAATCTGTTTGATTGAGTGTGTGGACAGGTGTCTTTTATACAGGTAACGAGTTCAAACAGGTGCAGTTAATACAGGTAATGAGTGGAGAACAGGAGGGCTTCTTAAAGAAAAACTAACAGGTCTGTGAGAGCCGGAATTCTTACTGGTTGGTAGGTGATCAAATACTTATGTCATGCAATAAAATGCAAATGAATTACTTAAAAATCATACAATGTGATTTTCTGGATTTTTGTTTTAGATTCCGTCTCTCACAGTTGAAGTGTACCTATGATAAAAATGACAGACCTCTACATGCTTTGTAAGTAGGAAAACCTGCAAAATCGGCAGTGTATCAAGTACTTGTTCTCCCCACTGTATATATATTAGTTTGGACATACCTACTCATTCAAGTGTTTTTCTTTATTTTTACTATTTTCTACATTGTAGAATAACAGTTTCGCAGGTTTTCCTACTTATATATATAACCTGCAAAATCGGCAGTGTATCAAATACTTGTTCTCCCCACTGTATATATATATATATATAATATATACAGTGGGGAGAACAAGTATTAAATACTTGTTCTCCCCACTGTATATATATATATATATAATATATACAGTGGGGAGAACAAGTATTTGATACACTGCCGATTTTGCAGGTTTTCCTACTTACAAAGCATGTAGAGGTCTGTAATTTTTATCATAGGTACACTTCAACTGTGAGAGACGGAATCTAAAACAAAAATCCAGAAAATCACATTGTATGATTTTTAAGTAATTAATTTGCATTTTATTGCATGACATAAGTACCAACCAGTAAGAATTCTGGCTCTCACAGACCTGTTAGTTTTTCTTTAAGAAGCCCTCCTGTTCTCCACTCATTACCTGTATTAACTGCACCTGTTTGAACTCGTTACCTGTATAAAAGACACCTGTCCACACACTCAATCAAACAGATTCCAACCTCTCCACAATGGCCAAGACCAGAGAGCTGTGTAAGGACATCAGAGATAAAATTGTAGACCTGCACAAGGCTGGGATGGGCTACAGAACAATAGACAAGCAGCTTGGTGAGAAGGCAACAACTGTTGGCGCAATTATTAGAAAATGGAAGACGTTCAAGATGACGGTCAATCACCCTCGGTCTGGGGCGCCATGCAAGATCTCACCTCGTGGGGCATCAATGATCATGAGGAAGGTGAGGGATCAGCCCAGAACTACACGGCAGGACCTGGTCAATGACATGAAGAGAGCTGGGACCACAGTCTCAAATAAAACCATTAGTAACACATTACACCGCCATGGATTAAAATCCTGCAGCGCACGCAAGGTCCCCTGCTCAAGCCAGCGCATATCCAGGCCCGTCTGAAGTTTGCCAATGACCATCTGGATGATCCAGAGGAGGAATGGGAGAAGGTCATGTGGTCTGATGAGACAAAAATAGAGCTTTTTGGTCTAAACTCTACTCGCCGTGTTTGGAGGAAGAAGAAGGATGAGTACAACCCCAAGAACACCATCCCAACCGTGAAGCATGGAGGTGGAAACATCATTCTTTGGGGATGCTTTTCTGCAAAGGGGACAGGACGACTGCACCGTATTGAGGGGAGGATGGATGGGGCCATGTATCGCGAGATCTTGGCCAACAACCTCCTTCCCTCAGTCAGAGCATTGAAGATGGGTCGTGGCTGGGTCTTCCAGCATGACAACGACCCGAAACACACAGGCAGGGCAACTAAGGAGTGGCTCCGTAAGAAGCATCTCAAGGTCCTGGAGTGGCCTAGCCAGTCTCCAGACCTGAACCCAATAGAAAATCTTTGGAGGGAGCTGAAAGTCCGTATTGCCCAGCGACAGCCCCGAAACCTGAAGGATCTGGAGAAGGTCTGTATGGAGGAGTGGGCCAAAATCCCTGCTGCAGTGTGTGCAAACCTGGTCAAGAACTACAGGAAACGTATGATCTCTGTAATTGCAAACAAAGGTTTCTGTACCAAATTTTAAGTTCTGCTTTTCTGATGTATCAAATACTTATGTCATGCAATAAAATGCAAATTAATTACTTAAAAATCATACAATGTGATTTTCTGGATTTTTGTTTTAGATTCCGTCTCTCGCAGTTGAAGTGTACCTATGATAAAAATTACAGACCTCTACATGCTTTGTAAGTAGGAAAACCTGCAAAATCGGCAGTGTATCCAATACTTGTTCTCTCCACTGTATATATACAGTTGAAGTCGGAAGTTCACATACACCTAGGTTGGAGTCATTAAAACTTGTTTTTCAACCACTCCACAAATGTCTTGTTAACAAACTATAGTTTTGGCAGGTCGGTTAGGACATCTACTTTGTGCATGACACAAGTAATTTTTCCAACAATTGTTTACAGACAGATTATTTCACTTATAATTCATTGTATCACAATTCCAGTGGGTCAGAAGTTTACATACACTAAGTTGACCGTGCCTTTAAACAGCTTGGAAAATTTCAGAAAATAATGTTATGGCTTTAGAAGTTTCTGATTGGCTAACTGACATAATTTGAGCCAATTGCAGGTGTACCTGTGGATGTATTTCAAGGCCTACCTTCGAACTCAGTGCCTCTTTGCTTGACATTATGGGAAAATCTAAAGAAATCAGCCAAAAATTGTAGACCTCCACAAGTCTGGTTCATCCTTGGGAGCAATTTCCAAACGGCTGAAGGTACCACATTCATCTGTACAAACAATAGTACGCAAGTATAAACACCATGAGACCACGCAGCCATCATACCGCTCAGGAAGGAGACGCGTTCTGTCTACGAGAAATCAACGTACTTTGGTGCGAAAAGTGCAAATCAATCTCAGAACAACAGCAAAGGACCTTGTGAAGATGCTGGAGGAAACAGGTATAAAAGTATCTAAATCCACAGTAAAACGAGTCCGATATCGAAATAACCTGAAAGGCCGCTCAGCATGGAAGAAGCCACTGCTCCAAAACCGCCATAAAAAAGCCAGACTATGGTTTGCAACTGCACATGGGGACAAAGATCATACTTTTTTGAGAAATGTCCTCTGGTCTGATGAAACAAAAATAGAACTGTTTGGCCATAATGTCCATCGTTATGTTTGGAGGAAAAAGGGGGAGGCTTGCAAGCCGAAGTATACCATCCCAACCGTGAAGCACGGGGGTGGCAGCATCATGTTGTGGGGTGGTAGCATCATGTTGTGGGGGTGCTTTGCTGCAGGAGGGACAGGTGCACTTCACAAAATAGATGGCATCGTGAGGAAGGACAATTATATGGATATATTGAATCAACATCTCCAGACATCAGTCAGGAAGTTAAACCTGGGTCGCAAATGGGTCTTCCAAATGGACAATGGCACCAAGCATACTTCCAAAGTTGTGGCAAAATGGCTTAAGGACAACAAAGTCAAGTTATTGGAGTGGCCATCACAAAGCCCTGACCTCAATCCTATAGAAGATTTGTGGGCAGAACTGAAAAAGCGTGTTCGAGCAAGGAGGCCTACAAACCTGACTCCGTTACACCAGCTCTGTCAGGAGGAATGGGCCAAAATTCACCCAACTTATTGTGGGAAGCTTGTGGAAGGCTCCCAAAACATTTGACCCATGTTAAACAATTTAAAGGCAATGCTACCAAATACTAATTGAATGTATGTAAACTTCTGACCCACTGGGAATGTGATGAAAGAAATAAAAGCTGAAATAAATAATTTTCTCTACTATTATTCTGACATTCCACAATCTTAAAATAAAGTGGTGATCCTAACTGACCAAAGACAGGGAATTTTTACTAGGATTAAATTTCAGGAATGTCAGTTTAAATGTATTTGGCTAAGGTGTATGTAAACTTCCGACTTCAACTATATATATATATATATATATATATATACACACACACATATTTTGGACATACCTACTCATTATATATATATACATATATACATACATACAGATGTGTATATATATATATTTATTCTCCGGTTTCTGACATTGGTCGTCCTAATATTTATATATTTCTTAATTACATTCTTTTACTTTTTAGATTAGTGTGTATTGTTGTGTATTGTTAGATATTACTGCACTGTTGGAGCTAGGAACACAATTATTTCGTTAAATATGTGTATGTGACCAATACAATTTGATTTGATTTGATTAGGACTGACTACCTTTTCAAACTCAACAAACATTGTTGATGAGCAAACAGACTGCATAACATTAACTTTTAAATTATTGGGTTAATTGTGTGAATATTAATTAAACATTGTACATATTCTCCTATTTCATCTCAATTCAATTGTATCATAACGGAAGAGAACCATAGTGTATGTATACAGAAAAAGCAACATGTATGTTGAAATTTCAAAGACAGATTTAAGAGCAATTGTAATCACAAATCATCTGAAGCACGAGGTATGTTTTCTCTTGGAAAGGATCACATGAAAACCAAACCGATGAAAGACTGTGGGCGTAAAAGCGTTACCTTGGCGAAAGGCTGTAGAGGTCAAAGGTGAAGTTCCAGTAGCTGGCCAGAGGTGGGGACAAGGGTTTGACGGACATAGTTGGACTGGTGTGGGCACAGATAGCACAACATGACAGGAAGCAGAAATGAAAGGACAAGTAAATGGAAGGGGGAAGAGGAAGGGGAATGTCAGTGTGGTACAGGGAAGTAAAATGATTTCAGGGCAGTGAGAGAGTGTGCAGGTGGTTGAGGGAGAAAAGAAAACCAACAGACCCCATACCTTGGCGGTTTAACATCAAGTGCGCCAGACCTTGAGGGAGAGAACAGAAAAAAGAATAGGAACAACAGGAAGGTCATAAAAAGGATTGGGAAGAAACAAAAGCATTGTCACAACCGTTGGACTGCAGTTTGTGACAGACATCCTGGGATAGGTACGGATGTCAGAGTTCAAATCAAAACTAAAACGGAGGAGGAAATGAAACTGAAAACAGACAAACGCCTCAGTCCCTTCAATAGGATGAAGGTAGTGAGGACTGATACAAAGAGTGGGAAGAGCGGGATAAGAAAAAAAGCTTCTAAATTGGTGCAACCCTCTAGGGTAGTTGCTCACACAGAAGCTTTTTTTCTAATGGAACACACAGGCTTACTCTTGAGCAGACAGCTTTCTCACATTAGAATAAGGTTTTTGTCTTTTACAATAAACATTTTGTTCATATGAAGTTCTCCAATGTTCTCCAGTGTAAATAAATCGAAACGAGCACCGCAAATATATACCTCGAACAATGCATGCGACAGGTACACAAACCAGTCCCTTCAATAGGATGAAGGTAGTGAGGACTGTCTCCTTAACTAGATTCAAACCAGTCCCTTCAATAGGATGAAGGTAGTGAGGACTGTCTCCTTAACTAGATTCAAACCAGTCCCTTCAATAGGATGAAGGTAGTGAAGACTGTCTCCTTAACTAGATTCAAACCAGTCCTTTCAATAGGAAGAAGGTAGTGAGGACTGTATCCTTAACTAGATTCAAACCAGTCCCTTCAATAGGATGAAGGTAGTGAGGACTGTATCCTTAACTAGATTCAGCATTAAGCAGGGCGAGGGAGGGCCATAACAATCAATAACCCAGGGTGTGGGAGGCATAATGTGACAGCTTTAATGTAACCATAGTGCTGCAGTTGTTGGCCAGGGAAGAATACATCATATGCAAAACACATTCATAAAATACAATGTAACTCAATAAACTAGATCTCAGTGAACTGGAGCACTCCAATTCTGTGGACATCACAGAATCAACTTTATTGTGTAAACAATTGGACCAAAGGCCTTGTGGCTTGCCGCTTGAATGTGGGCATTTAGTAATTAAAATGAACCGGAATTGTGTTAGACAAGGAATGTGGCTGATTGAAGTCTTTAAATGACCAAAGACAAGCATTTGTATCACACAATTACACCATAAGCATCCACACGCAAGAAATTAAGGGAATTGTTCAGCCCGAACAAAGACCAGGTAGAAATATTAATGCGATTTCTTGCAGTCTTTGTTGACAGTTATATTTTTCAGTGCTTTCATCTTCAGGGTGCTGGAAGTTTCCTTATAAAGTATCTGTATAATGTAGAAAATGTTAACACTTTTATAGATCAAAATGGTAACCATCTCATATATGCTGCATCATCAGTGATGTTCCTCTCCCTGGCATTTTAGCAGGTTCTTTGCGATATAACCTTTTTTCCAGCTCAACAAAGCTCATACATTGTCATTTCACGTACAGATTCATCAAAAACAAATAGCATTCCTAACACATTTAGATAAACAGCTATGCCTCAATCGAAAAGAAAGAAACCGTGAACACAATTGGATTAAACAAAACACAACCTTATGCATGGGAAGGACTTTTCCTCCAGTAACAGAGACAGTAATCACTCCATCAGCACATCTATTGTATTTACTGTGTTGACAGAGACAACAACATTTTTTCAAAAGGGCATTGAGTCTTCCATCACAAATGTGATTCATGGAGCTAGCTGGTTCTTTTTGTGAAAGCTGTGTTGGAGGAAATTGGCAAATTTAACTGGGGAATGAGATGTTATCGATCATCTAATCAGAACACAGATCTTTAGACTATGTCCATGTACCAGTTATTAATAAGGTGTATATACACATGTACCAGTTTGTTATACACCTCCCCATTCATTGACCTTTCAGAGGGCAGGAGGAAATGAGGTCAACACAAGGTCTTAGGCTGGAGGTCAGAGATAATATAGCAGAGAGCTGAGCAGAGCTGGACAGCATCAAAGACACAGAGGTTTGTCACAGCTGAAATATTCTGTTTTGACTAAGATAAACATCACCAGCTTTATTTTTCCTTTTGAAGTGTCAAACCTGACCGTGGTGGATGCATCTTGTGCATGCCCAATCTGTGTTGGCATAGCAACAGGCTCTCATGTTTCCCCCCAGTATGACGTTGACCACGATCCCCCTTTCCCCACTCCCCTCCTCCATGCTCCCTTTCCCCACTCCCCTCCTCCATGCTCCCTTTACTCACTCCCCTCCTCCATGCTCCCTTTCCTCACTCTCCTCCTCCATGCTCCCTTTCCCCACTCCCCTCCTCCATGCTCCCTTTCCCCACTCCTCTCCTTCATACTCCCTTTCCCCACTACCCTCCCGCATGCTCCCCACTCCACGCTCCCCCACTCCCAATTCCCCTCCTCCACGCTCCCTTTCCCCACTACCCTCCCGCATGCTCCCCACTCCCCTCCTCCACCCTCCCCACTCCATGCTCCCTTTCCCCACTCCCCTCCCGCATGCTCCCCACTCCATGCTCCCGTCCCCCACTCCCCTCCAGCATGCTCCCAACTCCATGCTCCCTTTCTCCACCACCCTCCAGCATGTTCCCCACTCCCCTCCTCCACGCTCCCCACTCCCCTCCTCCATGCTCCTTTTCCCCACAACCCTCCTGCATCCTCCCCACTCCCTTCCTCCACGCTCCTCACCTCCACGCACCCCACTCCCCTCCTCCACGCTCCCCACTCCCCTCCTCCACGCTCCCCACTCCCTTTCTCCACGCTCCCTTTCTCCCCGCTCCCCACTCCCTTTCTCCCCGCTCCCCTCCTCTACGCTCCCCACCTCACTCCCCTCCTCCATGTTCCCTTCCCCACTACCCTCCCGCATGCTCCCCACTCCCTTCCTCCACGCTCCCCACGCCCTTCCTCCACGCTCCCCACTCCCTTCCTCCACGCTCCCCACCTCCATGCTCCCTTTCCCCACTCCTCTCCTTCATACTCCCTTTCCCCACTACCCTCCCGCATGCTCCCCACTCCACGCTCCCCCACTCCCAATTCCCCTCCTCCACGCTCCCTTTCCCCACTACCCTCCCGCATGCTCCCCACTCCCCTCCTCCACCCTCCCCACTCCATGCTCCCTTTCCCCACTCCCCTCCCGCATGCTCCCCACTCCATGCTCCCGTCCCCCACTCCCCTCCCGCATGCTCCCAACTCCATGCTCCCTTTCTCCACCACCCTCCAGCATGTTCCCCACTCCCCTCCTCCACGCTCCCCACTCCCCTCCTCCATGCTCCTTTTCCCCACAACCCTCCTGCATCCTCCCCACTCCCTTCCTCCACGCTCCTCACCTCCACGCACCCCACTCCCCTCCTCCACGCTCCCCACTCCCCTCCTCCACGCTCCCCACTCCCTTTCTCCACGCTCCCTTTCTCCCCGCTCCCCACTCCCTTTCTCCCCGCTCCCCTCCTCTACGCTCCCCACCTCACTCCCCTCCTCCATGTTCCCTTCCCCACTACCCTCCCGCATGCTCCCCACGCCCTTCCTCCACGCTCCCCACTCCCCTCCTCCACGCTCCCCACTCCCCTCCTCCACGCTCCCCACTCCCTTTCTCCACGCTCCCTTTCTCCCCGCTCCCCACTCCCTTTCTCCCCGCTCCCCTCCTCTACGCTCCCCACCTCACTCCCCTCCTCCATGTTCCCTTCCCCACTACCCTCCCGCATGCTCCCCACTCCCTTCCTCCACGCTCCCCACGCCCTTCCTCCACGCTCCCCACTCCCTTCCTCCACGCTCCCCACCTCCATGCTCCCTTTCCCCACTCCTCTCCTTCATACTCCCTTTCCCCACTACCCTCCCGCATGCTCCCCACTCCACGCTCCCCCACTCCCAATTCCCCTCCTCCACGCTCCCTTCCCCACTACCCTCCCGCATGCTCCCCACTCCCTTCCTCCACGCTCCCCACGCCCTTCCTCCACGCTCCCCACTCCCTTCCTCCACGCTCCCCACCTCCATGCTCCCTTTCCCCACTCCTCTCCTTCATACTCCCTTTCCCCACTACCCTCCCGCATGCTCCCCACTCCACGCTCCCCCACTCCCAATTCCCCTCCTCCACGCTCCCTTTCCCCACTACCCTCCCGCATGCTCCCCACTCCCCTCCTCCACCCTCCCCACTCCATGCTCCCTTTCCCCACTCCCCTCCCGCATGCTCCCCACTCCATGCTCCCGTCCCCCACTCCCCTCCCGCATGCTCCCAACTCCATGCTCCCTTTCTCCACCACCCTCCAGCATGTTCCCCACTCCCCTCCTCCACGCTCCCCACTCCCCTCCTCCATGCTCCTTTTCCCCACAACCCTCCTGCATCCTCCCCACTCCCTTCCTCCACGCTCCTCACCTCCACGCACCCCACTCCCCTCCTCCACGCTCCCCACTCCCCTCCTCCACGCTCCCCACTCCCTTTCTCCACGCTCCCCGCTCCCCACTCCCTTTCTCCCCGCTCCCCTCCTCTACGCTCCCCACCTCACTCCCCTCCTCCATGTTCCCTTCCCCACTACCCTCCCGCATGCTCCCCACGCCCTTCCTCCACGCTCCCCACTCCCCTCCTCCACGCTCCCCACTCCCCTCCTCCACGCTCCCCACTCCCTTTCTCCACGCTCCCTTTCTCCCCGCTCCCCACTCCCTTTCTCCCCGCTCCCCTCCTCTACGCTCCCCACCTCACTCCCCTCCTCCATGTTCCCTTCCCCACTACCCTCCCGCATGCTCCCCACTCCCTTCCTCCACGCTCCCCACGCCCTTCCTCCACGCTCCCCACCTCCATGCTCCCCACCTCCATGCTCCCTTTCCCCACTCCTCTCCTTCATACTCCCTTTCCCCACTACCCTCCCGCATGCTCCCCACTCCACGCTCCCCCACTCCCAATTCCCCTCCTCCACGCTCCCTTTCCCCACTACCCTCCCGCATGCTCCCCACTCCCCTCCTCCACCCTCCCCACTCCATGCTCCCTTTCCCCACTCCCCTCCCGCATGCTCCCCACTCCATGCTCCCGTCCCCCACTCCCCTCCCGCATGCTCCCAACTCCATGCTCCCTTTCTCCACCACCCTCCAGCATGTTCCCCACTCCCCTCCTCCACGCTCCCCACTCCCCTCCTCCATGCTCCTTTTCCCCACAACCCTCCTGCATCCTCCCCACTCCCTTCCTCCACGCTCCTCACCTCCACGCACCCCACTCCCCTCCTCCACGCTCCCCACTCCCCTCCTCCACGCTCCCCACTCCCTTTCTCCACGCTCCCTTTCTCCCCGCTCCCCACTCCCTTTCTCCCCGCTCCCCTCCTCTACGCTCCCCACCTCACTCCCCTCCTCCATGTTCCCTTCCCCACTACCCTCCCGCATGCTCCCCACGCCCTTCCTCCACGCTCCCCACGCCCTTCCTCCACGCTCCCCACTCCCTTCCTCCACGCTCCCCACCTCCATGCTCCCTTTCCCACTACCCTCCCACATGCTCCCCACTCCCTTCCTCCACGCTCCCCACTCCCTTCCTCCACGCTCCCCACTCCCTTCCGCCACGCTCCCCACTCCCCGCTCCCCTCCTCTACGCTCCCCACCTCACTCCCCTCCTCCATGTTCCCTTCCCCACTACCCTCCCGCATGCTCCCCACTCCCTTCCTCCACGCTCCCCACCTCCATGCTCCCCACCTCCATGCTCCCTTTCCCACTACCCTCCCGCATGCTCCCCACTCCCTTCCTCCACGCTCCCCACTCCCCTTCCTTCACGCTCCCCACTCCCTTCCTCCACGCTCCCCACCTCCATGCTCCCTTCCCCACTACCCTCCCACATGCTCCCCACTCCCTTCCTCCACGCTCCCCACTCCCTTCCTCCACGCTCCCCACCTCCACGCTCCCCACTCCCCTTCCTCCACGCTCCCCACATCCACGCTCCCCACTCCCCTTCCTCCACGCTCCCCACTCCCCTTCCTCCACGCTCCCCACTCCCCTTCCTCCACGCTCCCCACTCCCCTTCCTCCACGCTCCCCACTCCCCTTCCTCCACGCTCCCCACTCCCCTTCCTCCACGCTCCCCTTCCTCCATGCTCCCCTTCCTCCCCACTCCCCTTCCTCCCCGCTCCCCACTCCCCTTCCTCCACGCTCCCCACTCTCTTCCTCCACGCTCCCCACTCCCCTTCCTCCACGCTCCCCACTCCCCTTCCTCCCCACTCCCCTTCATCCATGTTTCTAATGTCAAGATAAATGATTCCACCTTCACACTGTTTTTTTTTACATTGTTGTAATTACATGTCTATGAATACATTTACAATATATCTTTGAAACAATAAAATTACTGCTAAATGCTAAATCTAGTTAACTGCTGTCTCTGCTATGCTCCATAAAACAATCAAAATGAGGGCAAACAAGCTATTGTCACGTTCCTGACCTGTTTTCTGTTAGTTTTGTATGTGTTAGTTGGTCAGGACGTGAGTTTGGGTGGGCAGTCTATGTTTTCTGTTTCTATGTTGGTTTAAAGGGTGACCTAATATGGCTCTCAATTAGAGGCAGGTGTTTTTCATTTCCTCTGATTGAGAGTCATATTAAGGTAGGTGTTTTCACACTGTTTGTTGGTGGGTGGTTGTCTCCTGTGTCTGTGTATATGTCTGCACCATACGGGACTGTTTCGTTCGTTCGTTTGTTTTGTAGTAAGTACTTGTTCGTTCGTTCTTCGTGTTTCATGTAAGTTCGTCGTTCTAAGTCTGTCTACTTTCGTTTTGTTATTTTGTATCGTTTCAAGTATAGTTCGTTTTGTTCTTGTAAATAAATCATTATGTATTCACAACCCGCTGCGCCTTGGTCGAATCACTACTCCTCCTCTTCGTATGAAGAGAGAGAGGAACACCGTTACAGCTATAAAGGTCATTAAGACTGATTTTTAAAAAAGAGAAAAAAGGTGTTCTATGCAATAAGTAGATTTTCTTGTGGGTTTAAAAAAATATTGCAATAACATTTCTCTCTCATAATTCTTTCTCCATTACTACTACAGATATATATTTGACATTCAGGTCTGTTTGCAGGTGCGTAGAGAACCTTTGCACATATTGAAACGTGTTGCTGTTGTTTGTTCATTCATTTCTAACCAGTTCTAACTATTCAGTTCATCCATGATTCCAAGAAAAATAAGAGTGAACCCATTTCTTTGAAAGTGAAATACGTGTGCCACTGTGTATTTAACGTTGCACTATGCAGAAAATTGCTCCGCCATTTCCTGGTTGCTAAAACTCTAATAGTTTGCTTAGTTTCAGTTTATGTGACAAAATAAGATAGTATAGTGTAGAGAATCATTGTACCACGTAAAGCACTGTGAAATATATGTTCCATAAGCAAAAATATTGTTGTTTCAGCTGGTGTACAAAATCGAAAGTAAAAGATGCAAAAAACTAAACTTAAGAACAGGAAACATAGAACATATCTACCGCTTATTAGACTTGCTTTCAAGTATAATAATAGATCTATAACTCACATTTCTATGTGAATTTGGTCAGGTCACCCAAAAAGTGACATATTGCCACTTTTAAATAATGCTAGTTAACCTCCAACCTAGCAGTCTGATCCAATAACATCCAAACCCTAAAAATGTGGGGTCTATGTACAAAAAGTGCTGAAATTTCAAAAAAGTTCCCCCAGGATGAATGAAAATACACTGAAATTAAAGCTGACAATCTGCACTTTAATAACCTCATAGTTATTGTATCAAATCCAAAGTTCACGAGTGAACTACGAGAAGGCCATCTGTGAAATGACCACTAAGATTTTACATTTAATGTGTGAGAGTATTCTGAAGAAAAAGGCAAAGCGTAAAGGGTTAGGATTTGTGCTTTTGCTGAGTTTGTTTCTTTATGAAGTTGCAGTGTTTTGAAGGAGAGTATTCTTGAGCGGATTAAACCAAGGACAGTGGTGCTTAGAGCTCCCTGGCCACCAGCAGCAGCAGTAGAAGCTGTGTCCTGTCCTGTCCTCTCGTTTGAAGATGTCTGTGCTGAGGTTCTCACAGGGTCAGAGTCATTCACACCATCACTCTATCAACTATTAAAAGTACCGTATGACATCGTAACATCTCTTAAAAGGAACAACAAAAAATAATAATAATAAAATAAACAACCAACCCACTGGGCACAGAATCACAGATGTCAGTTCCACGATGGTTCAGCGTAATTTCATTGAACTTACGTGGAAACACTATTGATTCAACCAGTGGGAACCAGGTAATTGAAATAAAGTAATTCTCCAAAATTGTTTCATTTTGTAGATGGTGGTTTGCATAATGCACACACCAACACTATTAACACACAGAGGAAGCAGTGGTTACTGTCTGTTGGTGTTCTACATTCACCTGTGGATTCTCTTATCTCTCTCTCACAGACCCACTTTTGCTCACAGCACATCAGAGGATGCTGCACTCCACGTCTCCTGGCCTGAAAAGCATGCCCCACCTTGCCCCCCCCATTCAGGTAGCCCAGGCTCCGTGACAGACTGCAGACATGGGGGATTCCACAGGCTGACTCCTGGAGACACTCTGGAGTTCCAACCACTTATAATCCAGAATTGTCATCACTAACCCACAGTATGAAAGCCCTCAGTGCAGACAAAATAAAAGCATTGAGGTTACTATTTTTAAATGGGGTGTTCACCGGTTTGTATAGGCAGCCATCTAGGTCCATTGATATGGGGACTACAAAGACTTACTGCTGGATGTCACATTGCAATCCCCCTGGATAAAGCAAAAAGAGGAGATCTAGCTCAACACATCATTTTTCAAGTGTCATCTTTGTTTTCATGCCTTGTTCACCGGGATGCGACGCAGACTCCACGTCAAAGCTTTAATCCAATAAAGACTCATTCTTTCTCTTTGCAGCATGTTAATTTAACAACGCTCGCCTTTTGCTGTGAGCGTGGTCATAGCACCCTTGCTCATCACAAGGGAAATGAAGAGTGACTAGAGGCTGGGGTTGAAAGAGGACCCTTCTGAACTGAAGCTTTCTACTCATCATCATCGTCATCATCCCATGTAGGGCCTGGATATAGCCCTTCACATTACAACCATCCCCTGCTTACTAATCAACTCTCCCAGTCCACTGTTAGACACTGACAGTGCAGTGTTCCAAAATAATACACACAGAATGGTATGTAAGAATTAGTCAGGGAAACCATTTGGAATAGAATTATAACATGTGTATTCAAGCACATCAACGTTCATAGCTACTGTACAGTACGCACAGTGCTGACTGTCAACACTCATTGCGAACTATGTGGACATCGTTGCATGTTGTAAAAATGTAACTGAAAATACCATTTATTCCTTCTGTGCAGTCATTTATTTACAATATACAAATGTACAGAGCAACAGTATTAGATAACAGGTGTGGGTAGCTGGCTGTTCTGGTGAGCAGCAGCAGTGATTTCTAACATGCAGAGGCCCAGTGCACCCAGAGCATGGACCCCTGAGCCTGTTGGATTCTCTGGCACCACTACACCACCAGAGCTCCTCCTAACAGGCCTGATGGAAGTCTCTCACTGCACGACAACTCAGCTACACTGGGCTTCCCCACCTCCACGTTCAATCTTCATTTACAGTCTGTCTGTTTTGTTGAAGAGCAATTATATTTGTTTTATTGTGATGTGGTTAAACAGACTGCCAATGATCACATTATCAAAGACAAATTGTGTTTTCCTTCTAACAGGGACAAGTAATGCTGGGGGAAATATTTTCATTCTGCAAGCAAAGCATTTCCATTAGTGTGTAATCAGAGTGCCAATCTTTTGACAGTGTGATATACTGCCTTGATGTCAATGGCTTGGTAATCAACCATCTTAATAGCTGGGTTGTTTTAGATGGTAGCTACAGTTAGCACAAAGCGCAGCACTGATCACACAGATGATGACATCCCTACTGTCTGTGTGAGTCTGTGCAAGTCTCACAGAGACAATCACTATGTCAAAAAAGCAACGCAGAACCAATTTTAGACAATTAACTGTTGGGTTAAAGATAGCCGTTTGCTCTTCAATCGTTAAATGGACAGCTAAAGCCACAGTCAGGGAAAAGTTGCTGGACATAGATGCCATGAAAAATGGCCCAGGAAAAAGCAGCCTCAAAGTACATTATGCAGCACATCAGAGATATTCTAGAAAGAAGATGATAGTCAAGTAAGTTACCTCATAGTAGCAGAAAAAGAAAAGAAAAAAGAAAAATGGTCTTACCTTCTACTGCTTTCTGGATAACTGTATGGAATCAGAGAAGACAGAGAATCATTAGTATTGGTGACTGAAGCACATTCACAATCTATAAATGCATAAAGAGCAGCACCAAACAGTTAATGCTAATTATTCTGGGTTTAATTACAACACATACAGTAGGCCTCTCTAATTACAACACATACAGTAGGCCTCTCTAATTACAACACATACAGTAGGCCTCTCTAATTACAACACATACAGTAGGCCTCTCTAATTACAACACATACAGTAGGCCTCTCTAATTACAACACATACAGTAGGCCTCTCTAATTACAACACATACAGTAGGCCTCTCTAATTACAACACATACAGTAGGCCTCTCTAATTACAACACATACAGTAGGCCTCTCTAATTACAACACATACAGTAGGCCTCTCTAATTACAACACGTACAGTAGGCCTCTCTAATTACAACACATACAGTAGGCCTCTCCATAGACCTTTCTAATCTATACATACATATCACTTCCAGTAATGATCCTGATACTCAACTCACACATTTAGTAGGCAATAGGCATCTCTTTAAAATACTAGCACATAGCATTTTACCCCATATTTGCTGTAATGAAGGCTGACACTGCTGTACTAAAGCAGTTTTATCAGAGGATCCCTCATAGCTCATACCTACATGGAGGTTATATTGGATAGCTATGCTTTTGATGAGGCACATTTACATGAGACAATCTACATTATGAGAACAGGATATGGTCTTCTAGGAAGGTTGCAGCCGTATGTTGTTACATATGATTCACCCAGTCAGGCCTATAAATACCACATCATTACACACCGATATACTGTATCATTATACGATTACAAGCACAGACAAATTACAAGCCAACAGAGTTAAAGATGCACTGACACTGACTCAATGCACACACACACAATGCACACGCACACAATGCACACGCACACAATGCACACGCACACAATGCACACGCACACAATGCACACACACACACACACACACACACACACACACACACACACACACACACACACACACACACACACACACACACACACTCTCTCTCTCTCTCTCTCTTTGTGGAAATATTGTAAGTTATAAGGTCCCAACATAAAGTTCTCTGTGGGAACATAAATGGAAGAAATTATGAAATAAATGATCCCCTAACGGCAGGAGAGTGGAAACCTGATACAGTCTCTCAACGGTTTGGAAGAGGCCCAACAGTTTAAATTCCACATTACTTTTACCACCATTCACCCCTGGTAGTTGATTAGCAATGCCTCTGAAGTAGTGGCCACAGAGATCCGAGACCACATCAGCTCAATTCCCCTGTGACGACAGGAACCTACAGACGGCAACACACAGCCTCACACAGACCTAGTGTGTAATGAAGCATGGAAAGCCCCAGATTGCCAAGCAATAAGTGTCTGCGGGGCGGATGTCAGAGTTGTCAGAGGAGGGAAGGTGGGAGTCAAGGCAGTGCTTTGGTGATGGGTGAGTCACAGTTCCACTTCCTTGTTGGAGACTGCGATGCCATCGTGATAATGAGGGGAAAGAGGCTAAGAGCAATGCGTTGTGTCAAGATCCTGGGGCTCAAAGGAATCTATGCTGCTAGCCCTTAAAGAGGCTATATGAATGCCAACATCACTTACTGGTTTAAAGACCAACGGATTGGATTGAATGGGAAAATGAAATGTATTCAGAGAGAAATTCATTTTCATTCACTACAGCTTGAGGAAGGTAAATTCAATTTCCCTAAATTGTGATAGATAAAAATGGAATAAATGTGGCTGTGTAATCTCACTTGAAAGGAAGAAGAAAATATTCAGAGAGAATCAGGCCACACTGTATATACTGTCTTCCAAACAGTGAAAAGACAACCTCTCTGTGCGTGAGCATATTACGGAGCACGGCCAACTGTCACTATAAATCATGAGAGTGCACAGGGTCCCAGTGATGAGAGTTCAGATACAGGTGAGTTGATGTCCCAGCACAATGACTGATCTGCCTCAACATGGCAACATCTTATATGGGTCAAAATGACTTATATTGGTGAAACTAAACTACAGAGTTACAGGATCACAAGTGACTTCGAGGTTCAATGTAACCTTTAAAGTTCCTGATACTCCACATTTATCAGTCCAGAGCTTAACTTTCATTCATCCAGAAAATAGATATGACAAACTGATAACTCAGTTACAAGGTTTCTGATAAATAACCTGCACTGAATGTGGTCAAACTAATGCTAACAGTCTTCTGTTCTGAAAAAACAAATCCATAAATAGCTAGAATGATTAAGTCCTGAGCAAATGAAACCCCTAGGACTCAGCTAAACAAAATTATAGGGCTAGAATCCAGATTCCTTAAAGGACAACAGGGTTTTGTGTTCCGTCCAAGCCTTCAACAATATGACAGACAGAGGCATTAGTCCTGCTTTCTAATTGTAATCCAATTGATGTGTGCAGCTCATAGAAGTGAAATACAGTATGCAGCTTTATGGAATAGTGAGAGTTGGCAGAATAAATGTAACATATGACGGTGGTGGCAGCTTGACAAGAAGTGAGATACACTGAGTTAATGGAAAAGATAGGGTTGAATACAACCAACAGACCCAGCCAGACAAATGTTGAAGAAATATGTGGAGAGGTCCGTATATCTTTTAATCTTCACTTGTTAGCTTTGGCTTGAAACTTGGCACAATAGTAAAGGCCACGATGGAGTTGAATGCCAGTTAAATAAACTGCCAGAGGCAATTTAACGTTAACAAGCTATTTCTCTGTCACTGTAAAACTCATTATGGCTAGAAGAACATTTGAAAGAGCTTGAAGGCAACTACAAGTGTTCCAAATGTAGGGTTCAAGCTGGGCCAATACCATGTTACTTGTGTTATTGATTTCTTAACATTTAAAAAAGAGGAAGGGCCAATAAAGTTGATACAAACGAGGGACAAAGGTTTGTGACTAGTGATTTGTTTGGATGGGTGTCTCGCGTCGACTACTAGAGACAATATGCATGACAATCAGTGACCCCTGGTGAGCTGTTTCTGACAATCAGTGACCCCTGGTGAGCTGTTTCTGACAATCAGTGACCCCTGGTGAGCTGTTTCTGACAATCAGTGACCCCTGGTGAGCTGTTTCTGACAATCAGTGACCCCTGGTGAGCTGTTTCTGACAATCAGTGACCCCTGGTGAGCTGTTTCTGACAATCAGTGACCCCTGGTGAGCTGTTTCTGACAATCAGTGACCCCTGGTGAGCTGTTTCTGACAATCAGTGACCCCTGGTGAGCTGTTTCTGACAATCAGTGACCCCTGGTGAGCTGTTTCTGACAATCAGTGACCCCTGGTGAGCTGTTTCTGACAATCAGTGACCCCTGGTGAGCTGTTTCTGACAATCAGTGACCCCTGGTGAGCTGTTTCTGACAATCAGTGACCCCTGGTGAGCTGTTTCTGACAATCAGTGACCCCTGGTGAGCTGTTTCTGACAATCAGTGAGCCCTGGTGAGCTGTTTCTGACAATCAGTGAGCCCTGGTGAGCTGTTTCTGACAATCAGTGACCCCTGGTGAGCTGTTTCTGACAATCAGTGACCCCTGGTGAGCTGTTTCTGACAATCAGTGAGCCCTGGTGAGCTGTTTCTGACAATCAGTGACCCCTGGTGAGCTGTTTCTGACAATCAGTGACCCCTGGTGAGCTGTTTCTGACAATCAGTGACCCCTGGTGAGCTGTTTCTGACAATCAGTGACCCCTGGTGAGCTGTTTCTGACAATCAGTGAGCCCTGGTGAGCTGTTTCTGACAATCAGTGAGCCCTGGTGAGCTGTTTCTGACAATCAGTGACCCCTGGTGAGCTGTTTCTGACAATCAGTGAGCCCTGGTGAGCTGTTTCTGACAATCAGTGACCCCTGGTGAGCTGTTTCTGACAATCAGTGACCCCTGGTGAGCTGTTTCTGACAATCAGTGACCCCTGGTGAGCTGTTTCTGACAATCAGTGACCCCTGGTGAGCTGTTTCTGACAATCAGTGACCCCTGGTGAGCTGTTTCTGACAATCAGTGACCCCTGGTGAGCTGTTTCTGACAATCAGTGACCCCTGGTGAGCTGTTTCTGACAATCAGTGACCCCTGGTGAGCTGTTTCTGACAATCAGTGACCCCTGGTGAGCTGTTTCTGACAATCAGTGACCCCTGGTGAGCTGTTTCTGACAATCAGTGACCCCTGGTGAGCTGTTTCTGACAATCAGTGACCCCTGGTGAGCTGTTTCTGACAATCAGTGACCCCTGGTGAGCTGTTTCTGACAATCAGTGACCCCTGGTGAGCTGTTTCTGACAATCAGTGACCCCTGGTGAGCTGTTTCTGACAATCAGTGACCCCTGGTGAGCTGTTTCTGACAATCAGTGACCCCTGGTGAGCTGTTTCTGACAGTCAGTGACCCCTGGTGAGCTGTTTCTGACAGTCAGTGACCCCTGGTGAGCTGTTTCTGACAATCAGTGACCCCTGGTGAGCTGTTTCTGACAATCAGTGACCCCTGGTGAGCTGTTTCTGACAATCAGTGAGCCCTGGTGAGCTGTTTCTGACAATCAGTGAGCCCTGGTGAGCTGTTTCTGACAATCAGTGACCCCTGGTGAGCTGTTTCTGACAATCAGTGACCCCTGGTGAGCTGTTTCTGACAATCAGTGACCCCTGGTGAGCTGTTTCTGACAATCAGTGACCCCTGGTGAGCTGTTTCTGACAATCAGTGACCCCTGGTGAGCTGTTTCTGACAATCAGTGACCCCTGGTGAGCTGTTTCTGACAATCAGTGACCCCTGGTGAGCTGTTTCTGACAATCAGTGACCCCTGGTGAGCTGTTTCTGACAATCAGTGACCCCTGGTGAGCTGTTTCTGACAATCAGTGACCCCTGGTGAGCTGTTTCTGACAATCAGTGACCCCTGGTGAGCTGTTTCTGACAATCAGTGACCCCTGGTGAGCTGTTTCTGACAATCAGTGACCCCTGGTGAGCTGTTTCTGACAATCAGTGACCCCTGGTGAGCTGTTTCTGACAATCAGTGACCCCTGGTGAGCTGTTTCTGACAATCAGTGACCCCTGGTGAGCTGTTTCTGACAATCAGTGACCCCTGGTGAGCTGTTTCTGACAATCAGTGACCCCTGGTGAGCTGTTTCTGACAATCAGTGACCCCTGGTGAGCTGTTTCTGACAATCAGTGACCCCTGGTGAGCTGTTTCTGACAATCAGTGACCCCTGGTGAGCTGTTTCTGACAATCAGTGACCCCTGGTGAGCTGTTTCTGACAATCAGTGACCCCTGGTGAGCTGTTTCTGACAATCAGTGACCCCTGGTGAGCTGTTTCTGACAATCAGTGACCCCTGGTGAGCTGTTTCTGACAATCAGTGACCCCTGGTGAGCTGTTTCTGACAATCAGTGACCCCTGGTGAGCTGTTTCTGACAATCAGTGACCCCTGGTGAGCTGTTTCTGACAATCAGTGAGCCCTGGTGAGCTGTTTCTGACAATCAGTGACCCCTGGTGAGCTGTTTCTGACAATCAGTGAGCCCTGGTGAGCTGTTTCTGACAATCAGTGACCCCTGGTGAGCTGTTTCTGACAATCAGTGACCCCTGGTGAGCTGTTTCTGACAATCAGTGACCCCTGGTGAGCTGTTTCTGACAATCAGTGACCCCTGGTGAGCTGTTTCTGACAATCAGTGACCCCTGGTGAGCTGTTTCTGACAATCAGTGACCCCTGGTGAGCTGTTTCTGACAATCAGTGACCCCTGGTGAGCTGTTTCTGACAATCAGTGACCCCTGGTGAGCTGTTTCTGACAATCAGTGACCCCTGGTGAGCTGTTTCTGACAATCAGTGACCCCTGGTGAGCTGTTTCTGACAATCAGTGACCCCTGGTGAGCTGTTTCTGACAATCAGTGACCCCTGGTGAGCTGTTTCTGACAATCAGTGACCCCTGGTGAGCTGTTTCTGACAATCAGTGACCCCTGGTGAGCTGTTTCTGACAATCAGTGACCCCTGGTGAGCTGTTTCTGACAATCAGTGACCCCTGGTGAGCTGTTTCTGACAATCAGTGACCCCTGGTGAGCTGTTTCTGACAATCAGTGACCCCTGGTGAGCTGTTTCTGACAATCAGTGACCCCTGGTGAGCTGTTTCTGACAATCAGTGAGCCCTGGTGAGCTGTTTCTGACAATCAGTGAGCCCTGGTGAGCTGTTTCTGACAATCAGTGAGCCCTGGTGAGCTGTTTCTGACAATCAGTGACCCCTGGTGAGCTGTTTCTGACAATCAGTGACCCCTGGTGAGCTGTTTCTGACAATCAGTGACCCCTGGTGAGCTGTTTCTGACAATCAGTGACCCCTGGTGAGCTGTTTCTGACAATCAGTGACCCCTGGTGAGCTGTTTCTGACAATCAGTGACCCCTGGTGAGCTGTTTCTGACAATCAGTGACCCCTGGTGAGCTGTTTCTGACAATCAGTGACCCCTGGTGAGCTGTTTCTGACAATCAGTGACCCCTGGTGAGCTGTTTCTGACAATCAGTGACCCCTGGTGAGCTGTTTCTGACAATCAGTGACCCCTGGTGAGCTGTTTCTGACAATCAGTGACCCCTGGTGAGCTGTTTCTGCCGTTCAACCATATTGAATAAATCAAAAACATGGGATTTGGTTGGACACTTTGATCAATGCTACATGGCACAAAAATATCCAGAAAACTTTTTAAACCAGGAGATTATTCAACTAATCAAACTCACCACCCTGGTCTGTACGTATACTGAACACATTTTTCCATAGAGGAGTCAGGCTATAACAACTAACAACTGGGTCATCTTTGTTGGTTGTAAAATCAACCCTTCCATGCTCCAATAAATTGCTTTTTTATTGAAATGAAAAATGACATTTAGATTCATCTCCTGCAGGCAGACAAAGACAGTATCTAATACTGAATGACCTTGAGCAAACACAACACCCAATGTGTAGACACAGGTAACATATTCAATTCAAAGTGACTTTTGAGACACACCGAATAGCTTTCATTGAATGAGATGAATGCTATACACATACCCACGTATGTGTTTAAACTAGGAAAGCTTCTCTAGAGAGCTTGCTTTTTCCTCAACCATGTCTCTAAGAACAATCGGGCGAGAGCAGGACAGGACATGGGTTTAAGTTACTGTCATAACTATTTTAAAATAAAGTGCTACATAACAATAAAAACTACTATATGACAAAACACATCTGGTGTGAGGACAATGCCCAACATTAATGGTGTCCAGTGTGAGGACAACCAACTACATTACTTAAAGACACAATACATTCCAAATCCCTTCAAGTTAATCATTGGGGTAACAATTCACTTGTTAACCATCTTATACGCCTCATAATGATGTACTCTACTGATGTCTGCTCTCTACAATTTAGACTGCAGTGCCGAAGATTGGCTCTGTCAGGTAACCTCTATAACAGCAACAGTTTGTGAATACTACATCCGTGTAAAACTCAGACCCCTACTCATAACATACAGTGCCTTCAGAAAGTATTCATACCCCTTGACTTATACCACATTTTCTTGTGCTACAGCCTGAATTCAAAATTGATTAAATATATTTTTTCTCTCTCACTATTTACATACAATACCCCATAATGACAAAGTGAAAACATGTTATTAGATATTCCTTTTGCACATTTATTAAAATGAAATACATAAATAACTAATGTACATAAGTATTCACACCCCTTTGCTATGACACTCCAAATTGAGCTCAGGTGCATCACATTTCCTTTGATCATCCTTGGGATGTCACAACAACTTCATTGGAGTCCACTTGTGGCCAATTCAATTGTTTGGACATTATATATTTTTAACGAAACAAATGTCTATAGAAGATCCCACAGTTGAGAGTACATGTCAGAGCAGAAACTATACCATGAAGTCCAAAGAACTATCCGTAGATCTCTGAGAGAACTGTGATGAGGCACATATCTGGGGAAGGGTATAAAACAACTTCTATAGTGTTGAAAGTTTCCAAGAGCACAGTGGTCTCCATCGTTGGGAAATAGACAATATATGGAACTAGCCAAACTGCCTAGAGCTGGCCGTCTAACTAACACGGGCAAGAAGGACCTTGGTCAGATAGGTGATCAAGAACCCAATGACCACTCTAACAGAACTACAGAGTTACTTGACTGAGAAGGGAGAACCTGCCAAAAGGACAACAGTCTACAGCTTTTCACCAATCTGAACTTTATGGGAGAGTGTCCTGATGGAAGCCACTCCTGAGAAAAAGGCAAATTACATCACGATTGGAGTTTGCAAATAGGCACGTGACAGACAGAGCATAAGGCAAAAGATTATGTGGTCTGATAATACAAAAAAATTACTCTTTGGCCAGAATGCAAAGCACTATGTTTAGAGAAAACCAGGCACAGCTCATCACCTGTCTAACACCATCCCTACCATAAGGCATGGTGGTGGCAGCATCATGCTATGGGGATGCTTTTCAGTGGCACGGACTGGGAGACTGGTAAGGATAGAGGGAACAATGAATGGAGCCAAATACAGGCAAATCCTTGATGAGAGCCTGCTTCAGAGTGCAAACACCCTTAGACTGGGGTGAAGATTTACATTCCAACAGGACAATGACCCCAAGCATACAGCTAAAACAATGCTGGCTTGGCTTCAGAACCAGTGTGTGAAAGTCCTTGAGTGGCAGAGCAAAAGCCCAGACTTGAATACCATTGAAAATCTGTGGAAAGACTTAAAGATCGCTGTTCACCGCCGCTCCCCATCTAACTTAACAGAGCTTGTGAAACTCTGCAAGGAAGAAAAGGAGAAAATCCCAAAATCCAGATGTGCAAAGCTGATACAGACATACCCAAGACGACTCAAAGCTGATACAGACATACCCAAAACGACTCAAAGCTGTAATCTCCGCCAAAGGTTCTTCTACAAAGTATTCAGTCAGGGGTGTGAATACTTATGTAAAAAATATATTTCTGTATTTCATTTTCAATAAATGTGAGAGAAAAAAAATTGTAAAACATGTTTTCACTGTCATTATGGGGCATTGTGTGTAGATGGTTGAGAAAACCATATATAAATACATTTTGAATTCAGGCTATAACACAACATGTGGAATAAGTCAAGGGGTATGAACACTAAATAATAGGCACTGTAAAAAATACAAAACAGAGTTTCCTACATAGCTTCCATGTCAGGAGACACAAAACGGTTTCAAATGTCAGTAGGGCAAGGCCAGCAGTGCATCAGAGGGATGGATAGCAGAATGAGTTGATTTGAATGAGAGCAGAGCAGGCCTACAGATTCTCCATGTACATGTGCATCAGAGTACATGAGTGTATTCCCATTCCCTGGATTGGCTGGCAAATGAGGCGTGTGTCAGAGGGAGACGTGCGTACACCAGACTGATTTATGTCCCTGGCCTAATTCTTCTCTCTGGTGAGGAGCGCTGTAATCGACTTTGACGCTCCTCTAGGCTCTGGGGGTAAAAGGTAGTCCAGATACACCTGAGAGAGATGACTGGACCAATGAAGCTCTGTACTGACCACGTGGCCATGTGATTTCTTGACCGATGCGTGGTCTTGGAATGGCTACAAATTCCAAATCTTTGCCCCTTTGCGCTCTGTCGGAATTCAGCAGATACAGTTGAAGTCGAAAGTTCACATACACTTAGGTTGGAGTCATTAAAACTTGTTTTTCAACCACTCCACAAATTGCTTGTTAACAAACTAGAGTTTTGGCAAGTCAGTTAGGACATCTACTTTGTGCATAACAAGTTATTTTTCCAACAATTGTTTACAGACAGATTATTTCACTTATATTTCACTGTATCACAATTCCAGTGGGTCAGAAGTTTACATACACTAAGTTGACTGTGCCTTTAAACAGCTTGGAAAATTTCAGAAAATTAGTTCATGGCTTCAGAAGCTTCTGATAGGCTAATTGACATAATTTGAGTCAATTGGAGGTGTACCTGTGGATGTATTTCAAGGCCTACCTTAAAACTCATTGCCTCTTTGCTTGACATCATGGGAAAATCAAAAGAAATCAGCCAAGACCTCAGAAAAAATGTTGTTGACCTCCCCAAGTCTGGTTCATCCTTGGGAGCAATTTCCAAACACCTGAAGGTACCACGTTCATCTGTACAAGCAACAGTACGCAAGTAAACACCATGGGACCACGCAGTGTCATACCGCTCAGGAAGGAGACGAGTTCTGTCTCCTAGAGATGAACGTACTTTGGTGCGAAAAGTACAAATCAATCCCAGAACAACAGCAAAGGATCTTGTGAAGAACATAACCTGACAGGCCGATCAGCAAGGAAGAAGCCACTGCTCCAAAACCGCCATAAAAAAGCCAGACTACGGTTTGCAACTGCACATGGGGACAAAGATTGTACTTTTTGGAGAAATGTCTTCTGGTTTGATGAAACAAAAATAGAACTGTTTGGCCAGTTTGGAGGAAAAAGGGGGATGCTTACAAGCCGAAGAACACCATCTCAACCGTGAAGCACGGGGGTGGCAGCATCATGTTGTGGGGGTGCTTTGCTGCAGGAGGGACTGGTGCACTTCATGCGGAAGGGAAAATTGTTTAAGGACAACAAATCCTATAGAAAATGTGTGGGTAGAACTGAAAAAGCTTGTGTGAGCAAGGAGGCCTACAAACCTGACTCAGTTACACCAGCTCTGTCAGGAGGAATGGGCCAAAATTCACCCAACTTATTGTGGGAAGCTTGTGGAAGGCTACCCGAAACATTTGACCCAAGTGAAACAATTTAAAGACAATGCTACCAAATACTAATTTACTCTATGTAAACTTCTGACCCACTGGGAATATGATGAAAGAAATAAAAGCTGAAATACATCATTCTCTCTACTATTATTCTGACATTTCACATTCTTAAAATAAAGTTGTGATCCTAACTGACCTAAGACAGGTTTTACTTGGATTAAATGTCGGGAATTGTGAAAAACTGAGTTTAAATGTATTTGGCTAAGGTGTATGTAAACTTCTGACTTCAACTGTAACTATATGTGACTCGTTTCAGGAAACTATGAGTATGTCCTACTTTAAAAAATAATCGAAATATGTTTTTTGGCAGAAATACCTTCTGGAACTTGTATGCCATCTGTAAATATGAATAAAATTGTCAAATTACGAGCCTAATTGGTTTAACCACAGAAAAAGTCAGCAACCTTCCCGCTAGCCATGATTGGCTGAGATAATGAGTGGTCTGGACATGCAGAGAGATGAGTTCAGATTGGTCTGCCATTTAGCACGCTTCTGTCTATTTGAGCTGGTCAGTATGTGTAGGTAATCGTCTCTAACGCAGCATTTAAAAAATATATATATCGCGATAGTAGAACTGCATTTCTCTCCACTTTCTGGAGGACTGTTTTGAAATCAGTGGAATTAGAGCATGATAGCTAAGGAGATGGAGAAGACACCTGTCTCCGGATTACGTCTTCAAACTAATGGCAACCATGGCATCCGTGAGAGAGGGAGAAGCGTCCATCCATGTATACGGGTAAGATAGTCTAGCTAGCTACATTTTCAGATATTACACGTTTCTAATTTTGTCAGAAAGTCGTTTTCATTTCAAGTTAAGCGTACTGTTATCTAGTGTGACGACCCTCCCGCTCTGTCTGCCGTATTCTCTCTTTGTTCTTGTTTCCTTATTAGGATGCCGGTTGGCGGAGTTGGGAGGGTCGTCAGCTACATGGGAAACACCTGGGTCCAGTGTGTCCCAGGATAAATACACCACTTCCCCATTCATGGAGGAGACTCTCTCCATGCAGACACCTTGATAGATTTTGTTGTGTATCTTGGTGGTTTTTGGTTGTTTGCTTTGGCACCTTTCAACACCCTGCATTATCACATTCATGCATGCTAAACACTCACTTACACTACTGATTACTGATTACACACACCATTGTATATTGTACTTAGTTATATATTTATTAAATAAACTGTTTTGTTATTCCTTATCTCCACGTTGTCTCCCTTTTGTTACGGGCTTTGAGCCGGTTCGTGACACTAGCTAGTTAACATTAGCTGGTTGGATCGCTAGCTAACGTTACGTGTATGATCTTTGTAGTAATACTATTCGTATTTCAGAAGCATTTGCTTTGCTTGTTATAGCCTAATGATGAACCTGGTTGGTTAGCTACCTGCAGATTCATGAGTTTGGATTATGGTTCCTTGTTTAGCTAGCTAGCTATATGTCTTAATAAGACTCCACTATGCAAGTATCCATTTCAATAGGGCGAGTAAAATGGTCATACTGATCTCTTCTCTCATTTGTGTCTGGAAGTAGCTAGCAAGCTAGCCAACGTTAGCCAGTTAGCTTGGGTGCTTGACTGCTGTTAGGTCAGCTAGCTAACATTACGTGTATGATCTGTGTAGTAATATTATTCGTATCTCAGAGCCATTTGCTTTGCTAGTTATAGCCTAGCTAACATTGAACCTGGTTGGTTAGCTACCTGCAGATTCATGAAGGGTAGTAACATTATGAGTTGGGATTATGGTTCATTGTTTAGTTAGCTAGCTAAATGTCTTAACAAAAAACTCCACTATGCAAGTAACCGTTTCAATAGAATGTTAATGATGTCACTGCGACAACTGTTGATAGACGTAGCTGGTAAATTTGCTATCTACTCCGATTTCAGAGCACTCTCATCTGAGTGTGCCAGAGTGCAGAGTAACTGACAAATTTACGAATGCTCAAAACCCGTTGAATATGTCCGGTGTCAGTAAACGTTGGCAAAAAAGTGTAAATTGTTGCCAGCAGCACAGTTGCAGTCACCAACTGCAACTGGACAACAGAAAAACAGCCTAACCAGCTCTGTTAGGGTGAGTAAAATGGTCAGAGTGAGCAGTTCTCTCATTTGTGTCTGGAAGTAGCTATCAAGCTAGCTAGCCAGTTAGCTTGGGTGCTTGACTGCTGTTGTTACGCCAGAACACTCGGATCAACCCTTAAAGATATGGGTGCGGCTAAAGCTTAAGAGGGTGTGAACGATGCTGAATGGGTGTAGACAAAGAAGAGGTCTCCAGTAGGTGTACAAAAACATTCAAAGGCAATTTTCTCAAAAGTGAGGTTACAAGTTTCTTAACTTTCAAAGCAGAATTACTTTCCCATTGTTCCTCAACTGTAGTGTATGCATTTTCTAGCTCCGAGTCTCTACTTTTATCCAATGTAAAAAACACAATTTCAAATTTTGCTACGGAAGACCGAATCGAGCCGGTCGGTCACAAATGTATTATTTGTAAATTTCTTATAAGTCATATCTTTTATCATGTCCTCTTATCTTTTATCTCTCTGAGCTTTTGGCGTGCCTGATTTTATATTCTAGGTGACAAATATTGTCTGCAGTCAAAGTGTGATACCACATTGGTATTCTACTGTATGTCTCTATTTAGAAATGTAAAAAAAGGTGCAGTATAAGCTCACACAGAAGCCCTCTGTGAATCAGAACACACAGGGAAGTGTGGAGGTAGTGGGGGAAGGGTCTAAACCTGATGCAGGCAGTGGATGACAGCCATGGCCATGGAACCAGTTAGCCCTGGGTGTATTGATCCCTCTGAGGTGAGCATCCAGCCTATTGCTGAAATGTCATTCTGTTGCAAACTGCTACAGTATTCTGTTCCTATGGTAGCAGATATCTAGTATCAGGTAACAGCATGGTTTTAGAATGATGAATGGTAACGCCATTACTCTACTAGAGTGAGGTTTCCACCCTGCAGTATATGTGAGTGGTAGCAATAGAACAAAATGTCTGGGTGGAGGCTTGTAGATTTGCTTATTTCCCTTTAGCCATGAAACAGTCATCCACAAATGAGTTACGTGGCCCTAGCTAAAAACTCAGACAAAACGTCATCATAATCAACCGCCTATCCAACAATCTCAGTCAAACCCCCTAAGCATTCAGAAACAGAGCGTCAAGCTGTGCTGAAATGTAGATAAACAGAACTCTCCCACAAATAATTTATTAAAATGAAAATCTGTTCAGATAATGGCTCAGAATTACAAGTAAAACCCAAAGGAATCCCTCAAAAACCATCATTTAACTTCACAAAGCAATCAGTTTTACTGCTAAGGCATTCAAATGGAAAAACAGGCCCTTTCCAATAACTCATTCAGCTCAGTTTGTATTTGGCTCACCTTCATGGCAGTACTTTCCCTTGTATCCAGTGTCGGTGCAGTCACAGAGGACCTCTCCCTGGTGGATGGAGCAGAGGCCTCTGTTGCTGCAGGGGTTCTGTTTAATGCACAGGTATTCCAAATCATTCTGAACACTCTGGCCATCCAGGAGCACGGGGAGGGTCTCCCCCAGCTTCAGGTTGGCGATCAGGCCCTGGAAGGGTGGCTCGTATTTGACGGTGCTGGACGTGAGGGCAGATAGGCGCACGTCTGGCGAGATGCCGCCTACGTAAAGGTCACTGGCCACCACCATCTCACTCCTCTTGGACTTGACCTCGGCCACCTTGACCTCGTTGTCCACCACCAGGCTGGTCTCTTTGTAGTTACGGGTGAGCAGCACGCGGTGCCAGCGCTGGTCGTTGACACGAGTCTCCGTGTGCAGGGAGGCCGGCTCTGCACAGTGGATGGTGAAGCGAAGATGCAGCCGGCCGTCTGCGATCAGAAGCTCCAGGAAGTCACAGTTCCCTCCGTCGTCCAGGTAGAGCACCAGGGCCTTGCTGATGTTGGTCTTCAGAGCGAAGCTCAGCTGGCCTGTGGCCTTGGCTTCCCAGCGGCCGTACCGCGCCCACTGACCAGGGACTCCCTCGTACTCCAAGGCCGTGACCATGAATGTCAACAGCAGCCCAGTCAATAGCAGGGGCCACACGGCCCGAACTTCACACCTCCCCTGTCTGCTTATCATCTTCCACTTCTGACTCTAATCCCTCCAACTAGGTCTCGTTGCTATTAATCCACTACCGCTGAGAGAGAGGCCGAAATGAGCTCCAGTCTACACTGTTGTGTTTTCCCTAAAGTGTACAGCAATAATATGACTCAAATTCTTCTCTTTGCTTCTCTATCCTGATTTTCTTCTTAGCCTCTCCATTGAGTGGAAAAATTGGGAATTGTGTCACCTATTATCCAGAGAACCAGCTACAATAACGTTCTGGTGATATCATAGAATCCATATGTTTTGGAATCTAGGAACTAGCACTAAACATTTAAGAATTAGGAACTAGCACATACTGTAGCCTACACTTAGGAATTTAGGAACGAGCACATAGCCTAGGTTTAGGAATCTAGGAACTAGCATATAGCCTAGGTTTAGGAATCTAGGAACTAGCATATAGCCTAGGTTTAGGAATCTAGGAAGTAGCATATAGCCTAGGTTTAGGAATCTAGGAACTAGCATATAGCCTAGGTTTAGGAATCTAGGAACTAGCATATAGCCTAGGTTTAGGAATCTAGGAACTAGCATATAGCCTTGGTTTAGGAATCTAGGAACTAGCATATAGCCTAGGTTTAGGAATCTAGGAACTAGCATATAACCTAGGTTTAGGAATCTAGGAACTAGCATATAGCCTAGGTTTAGGAATCTAGGAACTAGCACATAGCCTTGGTTTAGGGAATCTAGCAACTAGCACATATCCTAGGTTAAGGAATCTAGCAACAAGCACATATCCTAGGTTAAGGAATCTAGCAACAAGCACATAGCCTAGGTTTAGGAATCTAGGAAATAGCACATAGCCTAGGTTTAGGAATCTAGGAACTAGCATATAGCCTAGGTTTAGAAATCTAGGAACTAGCATATAGCTTAGGTTTAGGAATCTAGGAACTAGCAAATAGCCTTGGTTTACAGAATCTAGCAACTAGCACATAGCCTTGGTTTAGGGAATCTAGGAATTAGCAAATAGCCTTGGTTTAGGGAATCTAGCAACAAGCACATAGCCTAGGTTTAGGAATCTAGGAAATAGCACATACGTCTAGGAGTCTAGGAACTAGTACATTTACAAAACCAAGTGAAGTGGTGATTGTTGCAGAATGTTGAAGTGAGGTAGTTGGGTCAGAAAAAGGACAAAACTAATTCAAGGTTCTCTGTTCCTCTTCCCCTCCCTCATCAACCAAATATCCTGGCCTCCTTCCAGCTGCAGTCCAGTCCAGTCTCCAGGAGTTAGCTAGGCACAGAGCCAAGCAGAAACAGGTGCAAGCGCCATCTTCCTCAGTGTCCCATTGCTCTGGAACACACACAAGAAGACTATGTTATTTGGAGAGAAATAAAAGATAATTGACAGCTTAGCATCATATTAAAACTCCTGCCGCTGGAGCTTTCTAATCTACTGAAGTTACATAATCATATAACCAAAATAATGACATAACATAATACATTATAAAAATGTAAGCTTTATCATTTTACACTGAACAAAAATATAAACCCAACATGTAAAGTGTTGCTCCCATGTTTAATGAGCTGAAATAAAATATCCCTGAAATGTTCCATATGCAGAAAAAGCTTATTTCTCTCAAATTTTGTGCACAAATTTGTTTACATCCCTGTTACTGAGCATTTCTCAGTAACAAGTGTGGCATATCAAGAAACTGATTAAACAGCATGATCATTACACAGGTGCACCTTGTGCTGGGGACAATAAAAGGCCACCAAAATTAGCATTTTTGTCACAAAACACAATGCCATAGATGGGGCAAGATTGAGGAAGTGTGCAATTGGCATGGCAGGAATGTCCACCAGAGCTGTTGAGGGATAATTGAAAGTTAATTTCTCTACCATAAACCACCTAGAAAATTTGGCAGTACTTCCAACCGGCCTCACAACCGCAGACCACGTGTACGGCATCGTGTGGGCGAGTGGTTTCCTGATGTCACTGTTGTGAACACAGTGCCACATGGTGGTGGTGGGGTTATGGCATGAGCAGGCATAAGCTATGGACAATGTACACAATTGCATTTTATCTATGGCAATTTGAATGGACAGAAATACCGTGATGAGATCCTGAGGCCAATTATGAGGCCCATTTTTTTATGTATCTGTGACAAACAGATGCATATCTGTATTCCCAGTCATGTGAAAACCATAGATTAGGATCTAATGAATTTATTTAAATTGACTGAATTCCTCATATGAACTGTAACTCAGTAAAATCTTTGAAATTGTTGCATTTTGCGTTTATATTTTTGTTGAGTATATAATAACTCATGTTATTATATACATGTATGTTTTTTTATGTTCTGAAGCTATGTAAATCAAATAATTAAATAATGACATTAAAACAAATTATTAAAATATGACACATAAAAAGAAAGAAAAGAAGAGCGAGTGAGAGAGAGAGAGCGAGACTTTACTATTGCAATGCATTATTTATTAGTCCCCTGGCAGACACAGAAGAGAACCCAGAGAGGCACGGGAGGAAAGGTTGCTTTAGTTAGAGAGCAATGGAGGCTTGGAGGGTAGGATGGGACTCTGGGCTTCTCGATCACGTCAATAGGGTTTGGAAGCTTCGTTGATATCACTATGGATAGTATGTTGACGGAGAGAGAGAAAGAGAAAGAGCGAGAGAGAAACGAGAGAAACAGCGAGAGAGGGGAGAGAGAGCAGATTGCTGTGTTCATTTTGGTGCATCTAATCAAATATGAAATGTATTTTTAGCAAGATTACCATTGCGTGCTGTAACTTTTCTCAAACGTCAGAAACACTGGGTGACATAAGGGAGAAAGTGTCAAATGTACAGTGCTCTCAGATTAGCTTCATCAGGATGGCTCTGCTGTTATCACTTTCCAGTGCTTCTGTGTCCTTGAATGTAAATTCCAACAGCAATTCTCTTGCATAAATGAGAATAACAGTCAAGTCCCGTCAGTTATCCGCTAAGAAATAGATAAAGAGAGGAAGGTGAAACATTCCCCTTTCATGTATGCACCAAAATGACAATATCAACATGAAAACAATTGTTGAGAACAACAGTACACACAATAACAAACTCTTTTCCCTGTCCCTATTGTTTCAGTAAAAAGCTAAAGGTTGGGGCTGGACCAATGCAAACACTCTCAAGTTCATAGAAATATGATTCACCATCCATGATATGAAATGTAAAGTTAACCATGTTTTGAAGCTATTTAGTGTTTGTTTACATTTACTTTGTTTACAAACATACAAGCAACTATATTTGGGGTTCTGATAGGGTACGGCAGTTGAACTAAGCTCATGAGGCTATACACTATATTTTTCAAGAATCAATGGGTACATATCATTAATTTCTAAGTGCAACAATGGATGTAGCAACTGCAGATTGCTCCTTTAATATAATAAAAAAAGACCCACTTTCAAATAACACAATTATAGTCAATAAGCCAGCGTGAAGCCGTAGTTCCAGGTTCCCCTCACTGCTCCATCTAATAAACTGAATCAAATCATCTTGATTAAAAACAGTTCTATTCACCTCTCTCATCAACCAAACCAGAAAGTGCTAAAGACTGCATGTCTTTTCAGACAAATCAGTGTATGTCTGCCTCCAGGAAAGCCACTGCAGAATCAAAGAAGCTAAGTGCCTTTGGATTACCTGCTGAATTGCTGTGGCCAGTTTGGACGGAGGCATTATGTCCTGCGGAACACAAATCTCACAGCTCTTGAGGACAATGAAACAGCCCAGGACGCTTGCATGTTGAATCGTCACTTGAAAAAAGAAAAGGCCTTGTGACCGCCTCAGTTGATTTATCTACAAATAACTTGGTAACACACCCATTTCAAAAACAGGGGTCATTGATACCAATCGATTGCAGAATCAAAGACACTGAATAAATAAAGAGAGTGCAGATAGGGGTTACAGCAGAAGGACTAAAACCAAAACATCAGCAATCCCTTGCATTTGTTATGTTATGGATATAAAACAATATTTACTTGTTGCTAGCCTGAGGTATCTCCACACAGAAGGCTCCAAATCAGACCAAGCACGAAGCCCAGCACCATCAAACAGCTGTCCTCCTAGCTAGACAACAGGGATGAAGCTGGGCTTAGAGCCCAAACTGTTCCGTTTACAGTCCAGGGAAGATCCTCTCCAGACCGGCTTTGAGCTGGATAATTCTCCGTCTCTGAGAGGAGAGGTGTGAGGACAGGCGGGATAATTCTCCGTCTGAGAGGAGAGGTGTGAGGACAGGCTGGATAATTCTCCGTCTGAGAGGAGAGGTGTGAGGACAGGCTGGATAATTCTCCGTCTCTGAGAGGAGAGGTGTGAGGACAGGCTGGATAATTCTCCGTCTCTGAGAGGAGAGGTGTGAGGACAGGCTGGATAATTCTCCGTCTCTGAGAGGAGAGGTGTGAGGACAGGCTGGATAATTCTCCGTCTCTGAGAGGAGAGGTGTGAGGACAGGCTGGATAATTCTCCGTCTCTGAGAGGAGAGGTGTGAGGACAGGCTGGATAATTCTCCGTCTCTGAGAGGAGAGGTGTGAGGACAGGCTGGATAATTCTCCGTCTCTGAGAGGAGAGGTGTGAGGACAGGCTGGATAATTCTCCGTCTCTGAGAGGAGAGGTGTGAGGACAGGCTGGATAATTCTCCGTCTCTGAGAGGAGAGGTGTGAGGACAGGCTGGATAATTCTCCGTCTCTGAGAGGAGAGGTGTGAGGACAGGCTGGATAATTCTCCGTCTCTGAGAGGAGAGGTGTGAGGACAGGCTGGATAATTCTCCGTCTCTGAGAGGAGAGGTGTGAGGACAGGCTGGATAATTCTCCGTCTCTGAGAGGAGAGGTGTGAGGACAGGCTGGATAATTCTCCGTCTCTGAGAGGAGAGGTGTGAGGACAGGCTGGATAATTCTCCGTCTCTGAGAGGAGAGGTGTGAGGACAGGCTGGATAATTCTCCGTCTCTGAGAGGAGAGGTGTGAGGACAGGCTGGATAATTCTCCGTCTCTGAGAGGAGAGGTGTGAGGACAGGCTGGATAATTCTCCGTCTCTGAGAGGAGAGGTGTGAGGACAGGCTGGATAATTCTCCGTCTCTGAGAGGAGAGGTGTGAGGACAGGCTGGATAATTCTCCGTCTCTGAGAGGAGAGGTGTGAGGACAGGCTGGATAATTCTCCGTCTCTGAGAGGAGAGGTGTGAGGACAGGCTGGATAATTCTCCGTCTCTGAGAGGAGAGGTGTGAGGACAGGCTGGATAATTCTCCGTCTCTGAGAGGAGAGGTGTGAGGACAGGCTGGATAATTCTCCGTCTCTGAGAGGAGAGGTGTGAGGACAGGCTGGATAACATGTTGCAATGCAGCACTAATGCAAATGATCTATCAGACACCAGAGACCAGACTTAACTACATTTACGAGTGGCATTTGTAACACCAACAATTATAAAAGGATTTTAAAAACTTGAGCTTATTAACAATTCATATCACACAAACAGCCTTTTGTGCAAGGGAATGTTAAATGACCTAGCAGGAATACAAAGACAAATCATTGTCCTGCCAACCCACTCTATGTGTCTGAATACAGTCTGAATACAGTGCATAATATTTCTCTCACTCGGACTGTGGCTGTGTTTGTGAGGAAAGCACAGCTATCCTCTCAGATGTGTCAGAGTGGTGCGATGCAGGTACAGAGCAGCTCTCTCCCCTGCCCTTCACTTCTGAACGTTACCTCTGACTCCAGTGTTGCATCAGGGCTCACTAACTCACTGAACACACAGGAGGCTGGGTGATGGTGGGGAACCAGGGCTTGCTCTGAAATGGCATAGTTCATTATATGGGGAATAGGGTGCCATTTCAGAGGCAGCCTGGGGGTTTCACAGCTCAAATGGAGAAAGATTAAGGCTTATGTCTTGATTTTATTTGTTGGAGTGTATGGAGGAGGGGATGAGCGACAGTGTAGTGTGTGGAGGAGGGGGTGAGGGGCAGTGTAGTGTGTGGAGGAGGGGATGAGCGACAGTGTAGTGTGTGGAGGAGGGGGTGAGCGGCAGTGTAGTGTGGAGGAGGGGGTGAGGGGCAGTGTAGTGTGTGGAGGAGGGGGTGAGGGGCAGTGTAGTGTGTGGAGGAGGGGGTGAGGGGCAGTGTAGTGTGTGGAGGAGGGGATGAGCGGCAGTGTAGTGTGTGGAGGAGGGGATGAGCGACAGTGTAGTGTGTGGAGGAGGGGATGAGGGGCAGTGTAGTGTGTGGAGGAGGGGATGAGGGGCAGTGTAGTGTGTGGAGGAGGGGGTGAGCGACAGTGTAGTGTGTGGAGGAGGGGATGAGGGGCAGTGTGGTCTGTGGAGGAGGGGATGAGGGTCAGTGTATTGTGTGGAGGAGGGGATGAGGGGCAATGTAGTGTGTGGAGGAAGGGATGAGGGGCAATGTAGTGTGTGGAGGAAGGGATGAGGGGCAGTGTAGTGTGTGGAGGAAGGGATGAGGGGCAGTGTAGTGTGTGGAGGAAGGGATGAGGGGCAATGCAGTGTGTGGAGGAAGGGATGAGGGACAGTGTAGTGTGTGGAGGAGGGAATGAGGGGCAGTGTAGTGTGTGGAGGGGATGAGGGACCGTGTAGTCTGTGGAGGAGGGGATGAGGGACAGTGTAGTCTGTGGAGGAGGGGATGAAGGGCAGTGTAGTCTGTGGAGGAGGGGATGAGGGGCAGTGTAGTCTGTGGAGGAGGGGATGAGGGCAGTGTAGTCTGTGGAGGAGGGGATGAAGGGCAGTGTAGTCTGTGGAGGAGGGGATGAGGGCAGTGTAGTCTGTGGAGGAGGGGATGAGGGGCTGTGTAGTCTGTGGAGGAGGGGATGAGGGGCAGTGTAGTCTGTGGAGGAGGGGATGAGGTGCTGTGTAGTCTGTGGAGGAGGGGATGAGGGGTTATTCCACCAGGAAGGGCAGAGCATATGATTTACAGATGAGATCTTCCATATGCTCACATGTGTCATACACATTGCAAGGAGGATCTCCAAGTACTGGCCTGCATCTTCTGGGACCTCAAACAGGCAGCTTTGATGAAAAAGCTAGTAGTGGCCAAATCCTATTTTACAGCAATACTTGGCATTGTTTTATCTCTAAGAATAAGATTCACTCTTATTTAGATAACAGATATGCCCATTAAAATCAGGATATTATCCATGGCTAATACATATCCAGCAGCCATCCACAGACCTAATCAAAATAATGTACATCTCAGAGTTAAAAATATCCATAACTCTTGAAGACAGTCAGTGTTGGCCCAGAGGACTCAGCTGTGAACACACTTCCAAACCTGCTCCACAAGTCCCTGGCTCTGCACTAACTCATTATGGCATCTGTGTCACAGCCAGTCACATTAGAGCACCACTACAGCCTTCTTCCTGTGTCACAGCCAGTCACATTCAAGCACGACTACAGCTCAGATAATCCCTAGCATTGTGTCGCTGAGTTGTCGTAGTGCTGCTGCAAATGTACATTGTCCCAGGGGTGTTAGCAGACACAATGTAAGTAACTTAATTTATGCCCTGAATGCCTCTGTTGATCCTACAGCTATTGTATTCAGTAATCATGTCTTGATGAACCAGAGTTCTACTGTTAGCACTGAGGCGGTGTGCCCTAGTAGGAAGTCCACTGTGTGCAGCTCACCCTACACTATCAGCTCAAACATAAATAACATTGTCATGTCTACTACTGATAAGCTTCACAGTAAAACAATAAAAACGATCAACACTCCCAGAAAGTACTAAAAAAAGCCCACATTAACATATGTAGCCTAAAAAACTAAGTTCATGAAATCAATAACTTTTTAGTAACAGATGACAATCATATTTTGACTATCTCTGAAACTCACTTTGATAATACCTTTGATGATACAGTGATAGCAATACATGGTTATAACATATACAGAAAAGACAGAAATGCCAATGTGGGCGGTGTCTATTTTCAGAACCACATTCCTGCTTAGAGATTCATCTCATGTTAAATTCTGTTGAAGTAATATGGCTACAGGTTCATCTGCCTCACCTAAAGCCCATTCCTGTGGGAAGCTGCTATAGACCACCAAGTCAGTATCTGGATAATGTGTGTAAAATGCTTGATAATGTATTTGATATCAACAGAGAGGTATATTTTTATGGGTAATTTTAACATTGACTGGGTTCACAAAGCTCAAGAAAAAGCTTCAAACTGTAACCAGTGCCTGTAACCTGGTTCAGGTTATCAGTTAACCTACCAGGGTAGTTAAAAACAGCACAGGAATGAAATCATCAACATGTATTGATCACATTTTTACCTATGCTGCCGAAATGTGCTTTAAAGCAATATCGATCACACGATAGTGGCCATATCTGCGATAACCAAAGTTCCAAAGGCTGGTGCTAATATAGTGTATAAGAGGTTTTATGGTACATATTACCATTAGTACTGTATCTATCCTGCTACTGTCCACTATTACTCTTCTTTACATCTATATATTACCATTAGTACTGTATTTATCCTGCTACTGTCAACTATTACTCCTGTTTACATCTATATATTACAATTAGTACTGTATCTATCCTGCTACTGTCCACTATTACTCCTGTTTACATGTATATATTACAATTAGTACTGTATTTATCCTGCTACTGTCCACTATTACTCCTGTTTACATGTATATATTACCATTAGTACTGTATCTATCCTGCTACTGTCCACTATTACTCCTGTTTACATGTATATATTACCATTACTACTGTATCTATCCTGCTACTGTCCACTATTACTCCTGTTTACATGTATATATTACCATTACTACTGTATCTATCCTGCTACTGTCCACTATTACTCCTGTTTACATGTATATATTACCATTACTACTGTATCTATCCTGCTACTGTCCACAATTACTCCTGTTTACATGTATATATTATCATTACTACTGTATCTATCCTGCTACTGTCCACTATTACTCCTGTTTACATGTATATATTACCATTACTACTGTATCTATCCTGCTACTGTCCACTATTACTCCTGTTTACATGTATATATTACCATTACTACTGTATCTATCCTATCCTAACAGCACAGGAATGATATCATCAACATGTATTGATCACATCTTTACCTATGCTGCCGAAATGTGCTTTAAAGCAATATCCATCACACTATAGTCGCCATATCTGCGATAACCAAAGTTCCAAAGGCTGGGGCTAATATATTGTATAAGAGGTCATACAATACATTTTGTAATGATTCCTATGTTGATTATGTAAAGAATATTTGCTGGTCTGTGGTGTGTAATGAGGAGCAACCAGACACTGCAATTGACACATTTATGAAATTATTACAGTTACTAATAAGCATGAACCAATTAAGAAAACGACTGTAAAAACGGTTAAATCCCATTGGATTGATGATATTCAGACGTCTTCCCTTTTTCCAGACGTTGTTAGGTTACTCTAAAATGCATTACATAAAAAATGTCATCAAACTACACACAATAACCCATAATGACAAAGCGAAAACAGGTTTTCAGAAAAGTTTGCAAATGTATTACAAATAAAAAAACAGAAAATCCTTATTTACATAAGTATTTAGACCCTTTGCTATGAGACTCGAAATTGAGCTCAGGTGCATCCTGTTTCCATTGATCATCCTTGAGATGTTTCTTCAACTTGATTGGAGTCCACCTGTGGTAAATTCAATTGATTGGACATGATTTGGAAAGGCACACACCTGTCTATAAAAGGTCCCACAGTTGACAGTGCATGTCAGAGCAAAAAATCAAGCCGTAAGGTTGAAGGAATTGGCCGTAGAGCTCCGAGACAGGATTGTGTCGACGCACAGATTTGGGGAAGTGTACCATAAAACGTCTGCAGCATTGAACGTCCAAGAACACAGTGGCCTCTATCATTTTTAAATTTAAGAAGTTTGGAACCACTAAGACTCTTCCTAGAGCTGGCCGCCCGGCCAAACTGAGCAATCGAGGGAGAAGGGACCAAGAACCCTATGGTCACACTAACAGAGCTCCAGAGTTCCTCTGTGGAGGTGGGAGAACCTTCCAGAAGGACAACCATCTCTGCAGCACTCCACCAATCAGGCTTTTATGGTAGAGTGGCTAGATGGAAGCCTCTGCCTTTACTGAGGAGAGTTTGGAGTTTGCCAAAAGGCACCTAAAGAAACCAAGATTGAACTCTTAGGCCTGAATGCCAAGCGTCATGTTTGGAGGAAACCTGGCACCATCCCTACGGTGAAGCATGGTGGTAGCAGCATCATGCTGTGGGGATGGTATTCAGCGGCAGGGACTGGGAGACCAGTCAGGATGGAGGGAAAGATGAACGGAGCAAAGTACAGAGAGTTCCTTGATGAAAACCTGCTCCAGAGCACTCAGGACCTCAGACTGGGGCAAAGGTTCACCTTCCAACAGGACAATGACCCTAAGCACACAACCAAGACAATGCAGGAGTGGCTTTAGGTCAAGTCTCTGAATATCCTTGAGTGGCCCAGCCAGAGTCCGGACCTGAACCTGATCGAACATCTCTGGAGAGACCTGAAAATAGCTGTGCAGCAACGCTCCCCATCCAACCTGACAGAGCTTGAGAGGAAGAGTGGGAGAAACTCCCCAAATACAGGTGTGCCAAGCTTGTAGCGTCATACCCAAGAAGTCTCAAGGCTGTAATCGCTGCTGAAGGTGTTTCAACAAAGTACTGTGTAAAGGGTCTGAATACTTACTTCATAGCCTTATCCATTTTAGAATAAGGCTAGAATGTCACAGCCAGTCACATTAGAGCACCACCACAGCCTTCTTCATTCATATTTACCTACTTACAGTCCAAAGCAAACTGACAACACTGCATCACTTCAGCTGGGTACAACAAACACTGTACATTCCAAGCCTAACAACTCGAAAGATTCCTCTGGCCATTGCCCATACACTGTATACAATATCTACACTGAGTGTACAAAACATTAGGAACACCTTCCTAATATTGAGTTGCACCCCCTTTTGCCCTCAGAACAGCCTCAATTCTTTGGGGTCGAAAGCGTTCCACAGGGATGCTGGCCCATGTTGACCCCAACGCTTCCCACAGTTGTGTCAAGTTGGCTGGATGTCATTTGAGTGGTGGACCATTCTTGATACACACAGGAAACTGCTGAGTGTGAAAAACCCAGTAGCACTACAGTTCTTGACACAAACCGGTCCGTCTGGCAACTACTACCATACCCTGTTCAAAGGTACTTAAATCTTTTGTCTTTCACATTCACTCTCTGAATGGCACAGATACATAATCCATGTCTCAATTGTCTCAAGGATTAGAAATCTTTCTTTAACCTGTCTCCTCCCCTTCATCTACACTGATTGAAGTGGATTTAACAAGTGACATCAATATCGGATCATAGCTTTCACCGGGATTCAACTGGTTGGTCTATGTCATGGAAAGAGCAGGTGTTCCTAATGTTTTGTACACTCAGTGTATAACATATGCCAACATCAAGAGGCCCACTTTGAGGTCTATCTGCAGAAGACTTCACCAATCATAATATACCAGCCCCAGTAACTAACCTATGGTCACCTTTCACCTGGACTCAGTCATCCTGGCCTCTCCAGAGAGATTCATAAAGATTGAGTTAGTTTCCATCCACCTGTCTGTGGAGCTGCAGGCCACCTGACCTAGCCTCTGTCAGCCCTGTGCACTGCAGCAACCTCTCCTTCTATGATGTGTATTCCCTCTGTGTCTCTCTGCGCCTCGCTCTGCCTCTCTCTGGGCACAGCGGAGGTGGATGGGCCCCCAGGCCAGAGAGATGAAAGAGGTAGGCAGGGGTGGAGGGGGCCCTGGGGAGCACCTCCACTGAGCCTGCCAGAGATAGAGAGAGAGAGAGAGAGAGAGAGGGGAGATGCACCCACACGCCCGCCACACACACATACACCAGAAAATAAAAGACGAAACAAAGATTCATCATGGTATAGCAGTTTAGAGGAATGGACAGTATTGTATAACAGAGTTCATCATTATCATTTTGCAATTCATGTCTCCCAGTAATACAGTAGCTGATACCTCCCAGTAATATATGCAGTAGTTGATACCTCCCAGTAATATATGCAGTAGTTGATACCTCCCAGTAATATATGCAGTAGTTGATACCTCCCAGTAATATATACAGTAGCTGATACCTCCCAGTAATATATACAGTAGTTGATACCTCCCAGTAATATATACAGTAGCTGATACCTCCCAGTAATATATGCAGTAGCTGATACCTCCCAGTAATATATACAGTAGCTGATACCTCCCAGTAATATATGCAGTAGCTGATACCTCCCAGTAATATATGCAGTAGCTGATACCTCCCAGTAATATATACAGTAGCTGATACCTCCCTGTAATATATGCAGTAGTTGATACCTCCCAGTAATATATACAGTAGCTGATACCTCCCAGTAATATATGCAGTAGTTGATACCTCCCAGTAATATATACAGTAGCTGATACCTCCCAGTAATATATGCAGTAGTTGATACCTCCCAGTAATATATACAGTAGCTGATACCTCCCAGTAATATATACAGTAGCTGATACCTCCCAGTAATATATACAGTAGCTGATACCTCCCTGTAATATATACAGTAGTTGATACCTCCCAGTAATATATGCAGTAGCTGATACCTCCCAGTAATATATACAGTAGCTGATACCTCCCAGTAATATATACAGTAGCTGATACCTCCCTGTAATATATACAGTAGTTGATACCTCCCAGTAATATATGCAGTAGCTGATACCTCCCAGTAATATATACAGTAGCTGATACCTCCCTGTAATATATGCAGTAGTTGATACCTCCCAGTAATATATACAGTAGCTGATACCTCCCAGTAATATATACAGTAGCTGATACCTCCCTGTAATATATACAGTAGCTGATACCTCCCAGTAATATATACAGTAGCTGATACCTCCCAGTAATATATACAGTAGTTGATACCTCCCAGTAATATATACAGTAGCTGATACCTCCCAGTAATATATGCAGTAGCTGATACCTCCCAGTAATATATGCAGTAGTTGATACCTCCCAGTAATATATACAGTAGCTGATACCTCCCTGTAATATATACAGTAGTTGATACCTCCCAGTAATATATACAGTAGCTGATACCTCCCAGTAATATATGCAGTAGCTGATACCTCCCAGTAATATATGCAGTAGTTGATACCTCCCAGTAATATATACAGTAGTTGATACCTCCCAGTAATATATACAGTAGTTGATACCTCCCAGTAATATATACAGTAGTTGGTGGAACAGATGTGAAGAGAGGTCTGTTAATAGATTAGTGGTTAGGGAGTCATACTCAGCATTAGAGCAAGCAAAAGGGCATTTCGTCTCTGTCTCTTGGGTAAAAAGCCAAGGTCAGCGATTATGTGCCAGGCATTAGTAACTGTAAATATGTTGATATATTTCAGAGACTATATATACCTCAGTATGTAAGTAGCAAGATAAAACCTCGATGTTACTAGAACCAATGAAATGATAGCCATCTTAGGGCAATATTTCTACATCATTAAAGACTGAACAAATGTACACACAGAATCATGTACGTACACAGTCCTTAAGAATTTTCTGTCTCACTTGCAAATGAGCGCACGGACATGCCCACGCGCACCCACACACAATCTCTCACACACACAACACCGCTAAATGATTATTGATTAGATGTATTACTACAATTACACTGCTGTTAATTGATTATTATTTGCCATTAGTATCTATCCTGCTACTGTCTACTATTACATGTATATATTACCATTAGTCCTGTATCTATTTATCCTGCTACTGTCCACTATTACCATTAGTACTGTATCTATCCTGCTACTGTCTACTATTACTCCTGTTTACATGTATATATTACCATTAGTACTGTATCTATCTATTTATTCTGCTACGGTCTACTATTACTCCTGTTTACATGTATATATTACCATTAGTACTGTATCTATTTATCCTGCTACTGTCCACTATTACTCCTGTTTACATGTATATATTACCATTAGTACTGTATCTATCTATGTATCCTGCTACTGTCCACTATTACTCCTGTTTAAATGTATATATTACCATTAGTACTGTATCTATTTATCCTGCTACTGTCCACTATTACTCCTGTTTACATGTATATATTACCATTAGTACTGTATATATCTATCTATCCTGCCACTGTCCACTATTACTCCTGTTTACATGTATATATTACCATTAGTACTGTATCTATTTATCCTGCTACTGTCCACTATTACTCCTGTTTACATGTATATATTACCATTAGTACTGTATCTATCTATGTATCCTGCTACTGTCCACTATTACTCCTGTTTACATGTATATATTACCATTAGTACTGTATCTATCCTGCTACTGTCCACTATTACTCCTGTTTACATGTATATATTACCATTAGTACTGTATCTATCCTGCTACTGTCCACTATTACTCTTGTTTACATGTATATATTACCATTAGTACTGTATCTATTTATCCTGCTACTGTCCACTATTACTCCTGTTTACATGTATATATTACCATTAGTACTGTATCTATCCTGCTACTGTCCACTATTACTATTACTATTAAGACCCAGAGTTGACTCTGCTGCAGAGGATACGTTCATTAGAGTTAATAGCCTCAGAAATTGTTGCCCAAATAAACAAATAGACTTCAAGTAACAGACTCAACATCAACTGTTCAGAGGAGACTGCGTGAAATCAGGCCTTCATGGTCGAATTGCTGCAAAGAAACCACTACTAAAGGACACCAATAAGAAGAAGAGACCTGCTTGGGACAAGAAACATGAGCAATGGACATTAGACAGGTGGAAATCTGTCCGTTGGTCTGATGAGTCCAAATTTGAGATTTTTGTTTCCAACCGCCGTGTCTTTGTGAGACGCAGAGTAGGTGAACAGATGATCTCCGCATGTGTGTTCCCACCGTGATGCATGGAGGAGGTTTCATGGTGTGGGGGTGCTTTGCTGGTGACGCTGTCTGCAATTCATTTAGAATTCAAGGCACACTTAACCAGCATGGCTACCACAGCATTCTGCAACGATACGCCATCCCATCTGGCTTGCGCTTAGTGGGACTATAATTTGTTTTACAGCAGGACAATGACCCAAAACACCTCCAGGCTGTGTAAGGGCTATTTGACCAAGAAGGAGAGTGATGGAGTGCTGCATCAGATGACCTGGCCTCCACAATCACCCGACCTCAACCCAATTGAGATGGTTTGGGATGAGTCGGACCACAGAGTGAAGGAAAATCAGCCAACAAGTGCTCAGCATATGTGGGAACTCCTTCAAGACTGTTGTAAAAGCATTCCAGGTGAAGCTGGTTGAGAGAATGCCAAGAGTGTGCAAAGCTGTCATCAAGGCAAAGGGTGGCTACTTTGAAGAATCAAAAATTTGTTTACAACAGTAGATGATTCCATGTGTGTTATTTCATAGTTTTGACGTCTTCACTATTATTCTACAATACAGAAAATAGTAAAAATAAAACCTTGAATGAGTAGGTGAGTCCAAACTTTTGACTAATACTGTATATAAATATTAGGATGAACAATGACAGAGTGACATTGACTAAAATACAGTAGAATAGAATACAGTATATACATATTAGATGAGTAAAGCAGTATGCATTCGGAAAGAATTCAGACTCCTTCCCTTTTCCACATTTTCTTATGTTACAGGCTTATTCTAAAATTGATTAAATAATGTTTCCCCTCATCGGTCTACACACAATACCCCATAATGACAAAGCGAAAACAGGTTTTTAGATGTTTTTGCAAATGTATATATATTTTTTATAAAAATACTTTATTTACATAAGTATTCAGACACTTTTTTTAATGAGACTCGAAATTAGCTCTGGTGCATCCTGTTTCCATTGGTCATCCTTGAGATGTTTCTACAACTTGATCGGACATGATTTAGAAAGGCCGACACCTGTCTATATAAGGTCCCATAGTTGACAGTGCATGTCAAAGAAAAAACCAAGCCATGAGGTCGAAGGAATTATCCATAGAGCTCCGAGACAGGATTGTGTCGAGGAACAGATCTGGGGAAGGATACCATAAAATGTCTGCAGCATTGAAGGTCCCCAAAAACACAGTGGCCTCCATCATTCTTGAATGGAAGAAGTTGAATGGAAGAACCACCAAGACTCTTCCTAGAGCTGGCCGCCCGGCCAAACTGAGCAATCGGTGGAGAAGGGCCTTGGTCAGGGAGGTGACCAAGAACCCTATGGTCTTTATGGTTGAGTGGCCAGACGGAAGCCACTCCTCAGTAAAAGGCATATGACAGCCCGCTTGGAGTTTGTCAAAAGGCACCTAAAGACACTCAGTCCATGAGCAACAATATTCTCTGGTCTGATGAAACCAAGATTGAACTCTTTGGCCTGAATGCCAAGCGTCAAGTCTGGAGGAAACCTGGCACCATCCCTATAGTGAAGCATGGTGGTGGCAGCATCATGCTGTGGGGATGTTTTTCAGCAGCAGGGACTGGGAGACTAGTCAGGATTGAGGGAAAGATGAACGTAGAAAAGTACAGAGAGATCCTTGATGAAAACCTGCTCCATAGTGCTCAGGACCTCAGACTGGGGCACCTTCCAACAGGACAACGACCCTAAGCACACAGCCAAGACAACGCAGGAGTGGCTTCTGAATGTCCTGGAGAAACTCCCCAAATACAGGTGTCCAAGCTTGTAGCTTCATACCCAATAAGACTCAAGGCTGTAATTTCTGCCAAATATGCTTCAACAAAGTACTGAGTAAAGGGTCTGAATACTTAGGTAAATGTTATATTTTTGGTTATTTTTGTTTTGTCATTATGGGGTAGTGTGTAGATTGGTGAGTATTTTTTTTAAATGTAATTTGTTTTTAGTCTGAATACTTTCCGAATGCACTGTATACATTTTGTATTATAATTATAGTAACAATTTTGATATTGATTACTGCAATGTTGGGTAGATTGCAAGTTAAGCATTTCACTGTACTTGTGCATGCAACAATAGAACACGCACAAGGGGACAAGTACAAAGAGTATACAGTGTCAGTAGAAGTAACCCATGCACAGGGAAAGGGAGAGATGGTGACACTGAGTAATGGCACTTGATTGGAAAGACCAAGAGCCATGAGGTGTCCCAGAGGAGCCGTGTGGGCCATAATTAATAGAGACGTTGCACATGTAAGAGAGGGATCACACAGCTGCAAAACGAGCCTCTATCAAACCTGGAGTGGAAAAGGAGGCTTCTGGGAGATGGGCTAGCAGCTAGCTGGAAGGACCTGAATTATATTATGCCCCAAAGCTAGTGCAGACAGAATGTGTTAAGACTTTAGTTTTCATAGTCTTTATGCTTAGGTTGTTGGTCCTGTGAGTCTGGAGTGTTGTGGTGGTGACAACTAGTGGTGTGCGGGTCAGCCGTTTGTTCACCCGCAATTGCTAATAACCCATCCACATCCACCCGACTATACACTGAGAATAACAAACAATAGGAACACTTTTGTTGATTTGGTAGTTTTTTTTAATTTACGGATTTAGGGGCACACTCCAACACTCAGATCATTCAGAAACAAAGCATGTGTGTTTAATATGAGTCCACAAGATCAGAAGCAGTAGAGATGACTAGGGATGTTCTCTTGATAAGTGCATGAATTAGGCAATTTCTGTCCTGCTAAGTATTCAAAATGTAACTAGTACTTTTGGGTGTCAGGGAAAATGTATGGAGTAAAAAGTACATAATTTTCTTTAGGAATGTAGTGAAGTAAAAGTTAAAGTTGTAAAAATAGAAATAGTAAATATACCCCAAAAAACTACATAAGTAGTTTTACATCACTGCCTACTACCGTACTCTATTCAAAAGCACTTAAACATTTTGTCTTGCCCATTCACCCTCTGAATGGCACACATACACAATCCATGTCTCAATTGTCTCGAGGCTTAAAAATCTTTCTTTAACCTGTCTCCTCCCCTTCATCTACACTGATTGAAGTGGATTTAACAAGTGACATCAGTAAGGGATCATAGCTTTCACCGGGATTCACCTGGTCAGTCTGTCATGGAAAGAGCAGGTGTTCCTAATGTTTTGTACACTCAGTGTATAACGTATGCCAACGTCAAGAGGCCCACTTTGAGGTCTATCTGCAGAAGACTTCACCAATCATAATATACCAGCCCCAGTAACTAACCTATGGTCACCTTTCACCTGGACTGTCATCCTGGCCTCTCCAGAGAGATTCATAAAGATTCTTAAGGTTTTTTTATACTCAATGTATGTGATAAAGTGAGAATCTGAAGCCCGGACTAGACCCTAACCCACAAATGTAGAAAATGCCTGATTTAGATATGTTTCCACTTATAATTTCCAACATTTTGGTAGGCTATTTGTTATTAAATAAACCCTTAATAATATCATAAATCGATAGAATGCATGCTTCAACCTAGTTGACATTAGTACATTTCTGTCATCTTCTTTCGAGGAGCAACGATGTTTAGGGGTCGGGGAGAAAATGCAATAAAAATATATATATTTTCTGTGAGAAATGAGTTTGAAATCAGTTTGATCGGTTGTATGGAAATAGAAAGCTGTGAAAACAGCCAAACATGTTTTGATAAGATTTCAGTTCGGCTTGGATACATATTTTATGTGGTTGAAATACTGTCAACTTTTAGGATAATGATAAAGATAGCACCTCTACACATGGTATCTAACTGAGCATTCGTATTCTCTCAAGATACTGAAATAAAAAAATCATATTTCTCCACTCCTGTTCCCGAGTCAAAATTTTGCCTGCATTTGGTGTATCATTTTACTGCAAGAAATGCTTAATTCTGCATGAGTTAATGTTAAGGCTATGTGAGAGGTTATTGACCTACAATCAGTATCCAGATTTCAGTTTCCATTTAACCCATCTGAACAGTAGGCTACAGTGCCATTGACGTGCCATTGGCTAATTATAGCGCCTCACAATCATCACACATGACAGAGCCGGCACTGCTATCATCCTCTTTTACCACTTCAACAAATCTTTCCCAAACATTACTTTTCTGTCCCTCCCTTCTCTTTATATTCAACTCTCCTTTCACAGCTTTTTGGCAAAAGTACAGTTAGACCCTAAAGCTTAGGCATATGCACGAATGCCAGAGAGTCTAAAATAATGAAAGAAAAACCTCAATGTAGCCTATACATACATTGTAGCCTATACATACATTGTAGCCTATACATAAATTGCACAAGAATGATAAATCCAGAAATCTAAGTTATTGTTTTCTCTTTATTCAACCCGCCCACCACCCACCTGCCCTTCAACCAAACAATATTTAATTACCCTCGCGCATCACTAGTGACAACCAATACTGCTTTTGCATGTAGCCTAATTAGCGCTATTATACAACTATTTGCCTTCTGACTTAATAAGAAACAAAAACCTAACCCATCAGTTCAACGTCTAGCTTTGATTTAAATTTGGTTGAGTTGTCAACTAAAATCAAATCAAATTTTATTGGTCACATTCACATGGTTAGCAAATGTTATTGCGAGTGTAGCGAAATGCTTGTGCTTCTAGTTCCGAAAGTGCAACAATATCTAACAAGTAATCTAACAATTCCACAACAACTACCTAACACACACAAATCTAAGTAAAGGAATGGAACAAGAATATATAAATATATGGATGAGCAATGACCGAACGGCATAGGCAAGATGCAATAGATGGTATAAAATACAGTATATACACATGAGATGAGTAACGTAAGATATGTAAACATTATTAAAGTGGCATTAAAGTGACTAGTGATCCATTTATTAAAGTGGCCAATGATTTAAAGTCTGTATGTAGGTAGCAGCCTCTGTGTTAGTGATGGCTGTTTAACGGTCTCGGTCCCAGCTTTGATGCACTTGTACTGACCTCACCTGCTGGATGGTAGCGGGGTGAACAGGCAGTGGCTTGGGTGGTTGTTGTCCTTGATCTTTTTGGCCTTCCTGTGACATTGAGTGCTGTAGGTGTCCTGGAGGGCAGGTAGTTTGCCCCCAGTGATGCGTTGTGCAGATCGCACCACCCTCTGGAGAGCCCGGTGGTTGTGGGCGGTGCAGTTGCCGTACCGGAGGTGATACAGCCCGACAGGATGCTCTCAATTGTGCATCTATAAAAGTTTGTGAGGGTTTTAGGTGACAAGCCAAATATATCTTCAGCTTCCTGAGGTTGAAGAGGCGCTGTTGCGCTTTCTTCACCACACTGTCTGTGTGGGTGGACCATTTCAGGTTGTCCGTGATGTGTATGCCGAGGAACTTAAAACTCTCCACTGCGGTCTGGTTTATGTAGACAGGGAGGTGCTCCCTCTGCTGTTACCTGAAGTCCACGATCATCTCCTTTGTTTTGTTGACGTTGAGTGAGAGGCTGTTTTCCTGACCCCACACTCCGAGTGCCCTCACCTCCTCCCTGTATGCGGTCTCATCGTTGTTGATGAATTCAACATGAAATCAACAAAAAATGTCAGCATACCATTGGATTTAGGTTAACAGTTGGGTGAGAAAAAAAATACAAAATTCCCTTACGTTGATGACTTTCTACAAATCCAATCAGTTTACCATGTTAATTCAACATCATCACGTTTTTTGTTGTTGTTGATGAAATGGTGTGGAAACAACGTTGACTCAACCAGTGTTAGTTTGCCCAGTGGAAAGCCTCTGGCTGTGTCATAGATAGCACAAACAGACTGGAACTCCGGCTATCAAGTCAACTCCTTGTCACGCCAAACAATTGGCTTGACAAGGACAGCAATGGAGTTGGCGCGAGCACAAACAGATCTGGGACCAGGCTGTCATATACAGTTGAAGTCGGAAGTTTACATAAACTGAGTTTAAATGTATTTGGCTAAGGTGTATCACAATTCCTGACATTTAATCAGAGTAAACATTCCCTGTCTTAGGTCAGTTAGAATCACCACTTTATTTTAAGAATGTGAAATGTAAGAATAATAGTAGAGAGAATGATTTATTTATTTCATCACATTCCCAGTGGGTCAGAAGTTTACATACACTCAATTAGTATTTGGTAGCATTGCCTTTAACTTGTTTAACTCGGGTCAAATGTTTTGGGTAGCCTTACACAAGCTTCCCACAATAAGTTGGGTGAATATTGGCACATTCATCCTGATAGAGCTGGTGTAACTGAATTAGGTTTGAGGGCCTCCTTGCTCACACATGCATTTTCAGTTCTGCCCACACATTTTCTATAGGATTGAGGTCAGGGCTTTGTGATGGCCACTCCAATACCTTGACTGTGCTGTCCTTAAGCCATTTTGCCACAACTTTGGAAGTATGCTTGGGGTCATTGTCCATTTGGAAGACCCATTTGCGACCAAACTTTAACTTCCTGACTGATGTCTTGAGATGTTGCTTAATATATCCACAATTTTCCTACCTCATGATGCCATCTATTTTGTGAAGTGCACCTGTCCCTCCTGCAGCAAAGCAACCTCACAATATGATGCTGCCACCCCCGTTCTTCATGGTTGGGATGGTGTTCTTCGGCTTGCAAGCCTCCTCCTTTTTCGACCAAACATAACGATGGTCATTATGGCCAAACAGTTCTATTTTTGTTTCATCAGACCAGAGGACATATCTCCAAAAGTACGATCTTTGTCCTCATGTGCAATTGCAAACCGTAGTCTGGCTTTTTTATGGCGGTTTTGGAGCAGTGGCTTCTTCCTTGCTGAGAGGCCTTTCAGGTTATGTCGATATAGTACTCGTTTTTCTGTGGATATAGATACTTTTGTACCTGTTTCCTCCAGCATCTTCACAAGGTCCTTTGCTGTTGTTCTGGGATTGATTTGCACTTTTCGCACCAAAGTACGTTCATCTCTAGGAGACAGAACGCGTCTCCTTCCTGAGTGGTATGACGGCTGCGTGGTCCCATGGTGTTTATACTTGTCTACTATTGTTTGTACAGATGAACGTAGTACCTTCAGGTGTTTGGAAGTTGCTCCCAAGGATGAACCAGACTTGTGGAGGTCTACAATTTTTTTTCTGAGGTCTTGGCTGATTTCTTTTGATTTTCCCATGATGTCAAGAAAAGAGGCACTGAGTTTGAAGGTAGGCCTTGAAATATATCCACAGGTACACCTCCAATTGACTCCAAATGATGTCAATTAGCCTATCAGAAGCCTTTAAAGCCATGACATAATTTTCTGGAATCATCCAAGCTGTTTAAAGGCACAGTCAACTTAGTGTATGTAAACTTCTGACCCACTGGAATTATGATACAGTGAAATAATCTGTCTGTAAACAATTGTTGGAAAAATTACTTGTGTCATGCACAAAGTAGATGTCCTAACCGACATGCCAAAACTATAGTTTGTTAACAAGAAATGTGTGGAGTGGTTGAAAAACGAGTTTTAATGACTCCAACCTAATTGTATGTAAACTTTCGACTTCAACTGCAAGTGTTAAAAACGTATATATGTATTTACGACATGTTTCATCTTCATATTATCTCATGAGTTATGCCTGTGGTGTACGTGTGCACTAGAAACACTCTGTGTCCTATAAAATGTGTTAAAACCCATGTGCTAAAACCGTAGATTGGTTTTTGACAAGTTTCACCTTGATATTCTGTCATGTATATCGTGATGTGGTACCGCTGTACACATATAGTTCCACTGCTAGTGGTTTGGGAGTGCTTCCTTTTAGGGAAGTGCACATCTCTTTGTATCACCCTCATGGTCCTGTGTCCATGCCCTACAAGGTGCAGTACGTCAGCACCAGGGTATGTCTCGGCTCTATGGTTCCATGGTAGTTGTTTTGGGGAACTATGTAGGATCTTAATTTGATCACCCTCTTGCCGGAGAAATTGCCTCAATACGTGAAATGTCAAACTTGTAGTGTATTTGAGGTTTAAAAAGGCTTCTGAATTTCCACTTTGAAATTTCAGACTTGATTTTCCCTTATGAAAAATGTATCAACCCCTTCCAAAATGTCCACAACATTTGCTGTTGCTGCAGGATTATTGTTCTTGCTGAAGCAAACTGGCTGAAATTAATATCCTACATCTGTACATCACATTAATTCACCCTGTTTAACCCAGTACTACATTAAGGAGATGTAGAGAAGTAAGGCTATCTTACTCAACACTGAGTAGAAAATATGTTGCTGAAATTAGCATCATATCTGTGTGTGGGTAAATAGCAAAAAAAAAAAAACACACACACACACAAACACACACAAACACACACAAACACACGGAAACAAAGTCATTTGGTGGCTGATGCAGTACGGGGGAGAGAGTGTGAGCGACGAGCTCATGAATAATTCCGTGGCTGTGCCACCTGTTCTCGGCCTCTGCTAGGACACACAGAGACGACCTGTGACGTGACCCAATGACATCACTGTGTGTGAGGAGAGCTCTGCCGCCTGCTCTACGTGAGCACAGCAAGCTACTGCTGTCTCACAGCACACTGCACACACTCACACCAGTCAACCTTGGTCGTGATGAGGAGAGTCCGGATGCTGGACAGGCTGAGCTCAGAGATCACCAGGGCCCATTTTGCCCTCAACGGGGCCTCAGAATGCCAAACTGGCCAGCTAACAAGCCAAAGACTAATGGGTAATTGGGTATGATGCCCAGCACAAAACACTACATTTAGCCATGTTGTGTTATAGATACCAAGTATTTGGTCATCAGTCATCACTAGATAAATACAGAAATTAAAGATATGTTGTTAACCAATAACTTGTTCGCACAAATCCATGTCAAAAATCAAGAAGTGTCTAAGTAACAGTTAATTTTCTAAATAAAACTTAAAATGGACTTGACCCAATTTAAATGATCTCCTGGGCTGAGAGAGAGGGCTGAGAGAGAGATAGCGAGAGAGAGAGAGAGAGAGAGAGGCTGGCCGCTACCCTGGGCACCAACTACAGTCCATACATCAGTCAACCTACTGCTCAATGGCAGGATGTTATAGCCGCCAGAATGCAGCAGTCAAAAATGTCCTCTGTCATGGCGGGGGACATGCCCCAGGGCTGAACAGAGTAGTTCTACCTCAAATGTGGAAACAGTCTTATACTAGAAACAATCATGTCTATGGTACATTATGACAAATTAAATGTGGTTGGATTGTGTAAAATAATCAAGTATGTACAGCAGAGGTCTGGGTCAATTCAGGAAGTACACTAAAATTCTCAATACTTTTCAATGAGGACAATTTGGTTTGCTTTCTAAATTGACTGGAATTGAAATCGAATTGACCCCAACCCTGATGTAAAATCAAAATCAAATCATATTAGTCACATATACATATTTATCAGATGTTATTGCGGGTGTACCAAAATGCTTGTGTTCCTAGCTCCAACAGTGCAGTAGTATCTAACAATTCACAATACACACAAATCTAAAAGTAAAATAATGGAATTAAGAAATATATAAATATTAGGATGAGCAATATCAGAGTGCATTTCTAAAATACAGTAGAATAGAATACAGTATATAAATATGAGATGAGTAAAGCAGTATGCAAACATTATTAAAGTGACTAGTGTTCCATTATTAAAGTGGCCAGTGAATCCATGTCTATGTATATGGGACAGCAACCATGATGTACAGTGGATTAGTCATGAATGCAGATGGTGATCGAAAGCTGAAATGCTGTAGGGTTTATTGCCCGACGTCAACTGTACCTTCTCAGTGGATAATGGTAACACAGGGCCGTGCTACAGCCATGTTGCTTTGAGCCCACTTCATTTAATTAGCTCCCTTCAGTTCCGCTACACAACAAACTGTTGCAACCCTTTTAAAACACGCTGTACACAAATGTGTCTGTTCATCAGCACAACATCCCATTCTGCTCTGAGGGACATGCACGTTACATCTGGATCACAGGAGGCTGGCGGCACCATAATTGGGGAGGACGGGCTCCTGGTAATGGCTGGAGCGGAATCAGTGGAACGGTATCAAATACATCAAACACATGGTTTGGCGCCATTCCATTTGCTCCGTTCCAGACATTATGAGCCTCCCCTCAGCAGCCTCTACTGGTGGATACACTGTGTACTTCATATAGTTGACTGGAGCTAAGAGCACATACGTGCAGTAGAGTTCACCTACTGTAATTCAATTTTTTTTTTAACTGACTCTGGACTCTGTACACTACAGTATGGGCTCTGGTTAAGTGCATGCATTGACGTCGGTCCCACGCCGTTGCATAAAATACATCAGGGGGTGAACTGTACAATATTAAGACTGACACTGACTATATACACTTCACTCATTATTTACATTTGACACCGTATTGGAATTATGAGCATCTAATCATTCATCATAACCACTTCCTGAAAATACACTTTCATTCCAATTCCTCCATCATTAATATTGATGAACCACACAAGTGTCTAACTCTACAGTAGTAGCTCATCCTCATCTGTAGCGCCATGAGGGGCTGATGAGTGCATTATTCATGGTGCTCTGACTGGCCTGGCAGTAGCCCTGGATACTGGAACTGTGGAGAGGGGTTAGCAGTTCAGTTGGACACTACCGCATCTGGGATAGTGCTAAGACCATTAGCTAACGGAGTAGTCATGTAATCGCACTGATCTGGAGGGTGTGTGAAACCTGAAGTGTTACGAGTTAACTGGGGCTATTTCAACTCAGAACGCTGATGCACTGTGGGGTGCACAATAGTATTCATAATGTTACTGTAAAGTCCAGGCTAGGGCTGTGACGGTCATGGCATTTTGGATGACGGTAAGTGGCTGCCAAGGAAATAAAATGAATAGAACATGTGTCCCTATTCAAGTCAATGATGGCATAATGGGTGGACTGGTAGCCATTGCGAGGAGCAAAGCAGGAAGTAAAAGTAAGAAGTGTACCCATCAATATGTGCTGTGATTTGTTGATTAAACTCTAATGACATAAAATACATTAAATTGCATGAGCCACATCAGTTAACATAATCTGAATTAACATTCTACATTACCATGGCAATTAAAGTATCACAATACCAGGCAGCCATTGCCAGTGTACCCTTGAGTTTATCAGTCAAATTGCCACACGAATGCCTGGCTGTCCAGTCTTCAGTCAGCTGTTCATACCACACCCGAAACAATTTTTTTTAAATATAAAAAATTCAAAACGATTATGTCGCTTATTTTAATGACGGTCTTCATCCATAACCGTCAGTTACACGGTAAATGTGCCAGCCCTAAAGTCCCTTGTACCGCACTGCTGTGAGTTTCATTACCAAGACAATCATTACACCACAAATGATCTGGTTATCTTTCTTACATGTGTTCACTTTAATGGCAAACGCTTGAGTGAAGTACACTTGTGGGATTTAGCACAATTCACACACACTAATTCATAACCACGGATTTTATATCAATTCCATTGTAAAGAAGACAGTAAGCTTACTCTCTCTGCTCTGGATGAACCTCAGAATAGGAGTAGTCATATATTTTCCATTTGTCCTATACAGTCCTTCATAATAGTAATGTTGTCCAATCCCCCCATGGCAGTGCCGGATAATGACTGGAGGGGAGATAATCATCTGCATGCGCTGTGGGAGGTTAGCTCATCTTCTGCTGGCTCATGTTGTCTGTCATATTGTGTTGGGGACACAGGCAGCTCTGTGGGAGGTTAGCTCATCTTCTGCTGGCTCATGTTGTCTGTCATATTGTGTTGGGGACACAGGCAGCTCTGTGGGAGGTTAGCTCATCTTCTGCTGGCTCATGTTGTCTGTCATATTGTGTTGGGGACACAGGCAGCTCTGTGGGAGGTTAGCTCATCTTCTGCTGGCTCATGTTGTCTGCCATATTGTGTTGGGGACACAGGCAGCTCTGTGGGAGGTTAGCTCATCTTCTGCTGGCTCATGTTGTCTGCCATATTGTGTTGGGGACACAGGCAGCTCTGTGGGAGGTTAGCTCATCTTCTGCTGGCTCATGTTGTCTGCCATATTGTGTTGGGGACAAAGGCAGCTCTGTGGGAGGTTAGCTCATCTTCTGCTGGCTCATGTTGTCTGCCATATTGTGTTGGGGACACAGGCAGCTCTGTGGGAGGTTAGCTCATCTTCTGCTGGCTCATGTTGTCTGCCATATTGTGTTGGGGACACAGGCAGCTCTGTGGGAGGTTAGCTCATCTTCTGCTGGCTCATGTTGTCTGTCATATTGTGTTGGGGACACAGGCAGCTCTGTGGGAGGTTAGCTCATCTTCTGCTGGCTCATGTTGTCTGTCATATTGTGTTGGGGACACAGGCAGCTCTGTGGGAGGTTAGCTCATCTTCTGCTGGCTCATGTTGTCTGTCATATTGTGTTGGGGACACAGGCAGCTCTGTGGGAGGTTAGCTCATCTTCTGCTGGCTCATGTTGTCTGTCATATTGTGTTGGGGACACAGGCAGCTCTGTGGGAGGTTAGCTCATCTTCTGCTGGCTCATGTTGTCTGTCATATTGTGTTGGGGACACAGGCAGCTCTGTGGGAGGTTAGCTCATCTTCTGCTGGCTCATGTTGTCTGCCATATTGTGTTGGGGACACAGGCAGCTCTGTGGGAGGTTAGCTCATCTTCTGCTGGCTCATGTTGTCTGTCATATTGTGTTGGGGCCACAGGCAGCTCTGTGGGAGGTTAGCTCATCTTCTGCTGGCTCATGTTGTCTGTCATATTGTGTTGGGGACACAGGCAGCTCTGTGGGAGGTTAGCTCCTCTCCTGCTGGCTCATGTTGTCTGCCATATTGTGTTGGGGACCCAGGCAGCTCTGTGGGAGGTTAGCTCCTCTCCTGCTGGCTCATGTTGTCTGCCATATTGTGTTGGGGACACAGGCAGCTCTGTGGGAGGTTAGCTCATCTTCTGCTGGCTCATGTTGTCTGCCATATTGTGTTGGGGACACAGGCAGCTCTGTGGGAGGTTAGCTCATCTTCTGCTGGCTCATGTTGTCTGCCATATTGTGTTGGGGACACAGGCAGCTCTGTGGGAGGTTAGCTCATCTTCTGCTGGCTCATGTTGTCTGCCATATTGTGTTGGGGACACAGGCAGCTCTGTGGGAGGTTAGCTCATCTTCTGCTGGCTCATGTTGTCTGTCATATTGTGTTGGGGACACAGGCAGCTCTGTGGGAGGTTAGCTCATCTTTTGCTGGCTCATGTTGTCTGTCATATTGTGTTGGGGACACAGGCAGCTCTGTGGGAGGTTAGCTCCTCTCCTGCTGGCTCATGTTGTCTGTCATATTGTGTTGGGGACACAGGCAGCTGAGGGTGTGTGGGAACATGAACCCTCTGCCTTAGTGCCTTCCCCACTGAGGCTAAATGGCTCTCTGCTGAGGCTGTTTCTGTGTGCCGCTGTGCACAACCTCCGTCTAGTTCCACATGGGACAGACAGTCACACTGCAACTGGAAGAGCCCTGTCTGCTTGCAAAAACGACTACATTTGACATTTTTGTCATTTAGCAGACACTCTTATCCAGAGCGATTACACTGCTATGCTCTTTGATTCATGCGCTGTGCATAGAACATTATGGTGTCTGGTCTCTAGATGCTGCTGCCCTCATTCAATATGCAAAACATAATCAGACATTCATGGGATAGACTGGGTGGGGTTAACACATAATATGTACTGTTTGGTAAGCCCTAAAGTAATGTAGGATAGGACTATCCATATGTCCCCAAAGCATATCTTCAACTTGTGTCATGTGGGCAGCTGTGAAACAGAGCAGAAGATTAGGCTTTGACAGATAACAGGCCTACCGCAGAGCCTGGACTGATAACAGGCCTACCACAGAGCCTGGACTGATAACAGGCCTACCACAGAGCCTGGACTGATAACAGGCCTACCACAGAGCCTGGACTGATAACAGGCCTACCACAGAGCCTGGACTGATAACAGGCCTACCACAGAGCCCAGCTGGAGGAAATATTTAGTTTGCTTCTAGAGAAATTACTGTTCACATAGAAAATCACTCAGCCCTCTGATATACAGTACATGTGCAGATGCCACTTCCATCCATTGATAGCCTCACACTAATACCATTCACTGGGGATTGTGTTGAAATGTAGCTAGGACACAACACGGTAACAAGAGCAGTGCATCCCCACTGTAGAACATGAAAGTCAACCCGCCTGGGTGTTGTCACTGTGTTTAAAGGGTATTGAGGGTATCAAGGAAAATGTTCACTGACCATTGAAAACATTGTAATGCTATAATCCATTTTCATGACACTACATGGAAAAATTATATGTGGAGGAATATATTTAAAGTGATAAAATGGTGAGTGATGGAGGGATCCAAGAGATAAGGAGAGATTGTCCCATAATTTCTCTCTACCCTGGAATGTCACTATCCATCAGGAGCAGAAAATGATATTTCCTGGAACAGCTCGACAGGCTATCCTTAGGCTGGCCATACACCAGGAACATGATTTATGATCCTCAGTCACGACCCCATAAAAACACAAAGGCCCAAGGGAGAAGGAGAGAAAGAAGATAACCTCCATGTTGCCAATTATGGTTACAAATGAATACATCCCTGTGTGGCCTTCACTTTCAATTGATACTCTCGTCTGCCCGCATTCGTCATCTCCACACACAACCTTTTCACCTCGGGTTCTCTGACTTCTCTCCAGCCTGCCAGGGGTGGCATCACACCCTGCCTACGCTTCTCCTGTCATCTCTGAATTGAAGCTTTTCATCTGTGGACAAGGTCTATACTAAACTACTCCATACCAATATATTCACAGAAACCATTTCCAAAACATGAATACAGAGATCGGGCCACAGAACACACACTGGCAAAATAGTTCATAGAAAGATAGGAATTGACATCTATTTCCTGGGTTCTTAACCCATTTCAAGTGCCCATTTTCTCTTTCTAGTTCCAATATAGTTTATTATGTATGCACAGTACGTAAATGTATGGATGAATGATAACCAGTGAATCCCAGTTGGCAGCAGCATGGACATGGACTCAATGAGGAACTCTGTGTGTACACAGTGGTATGCTCGTTGTCTGTTTGGTTTTATGCCGATTTGGAGGAAGCGGAGCAGACAGAAATGTACTGTATAAAGAGGAGAAGTGTGTGGCTGTCACCCTCCCTCTCTCCCTCTCTCCTTGCGCTCAACCTTGGATGAAACTAGCTGTTAAACGATACAATAAATACTCCCATTGTCTTGCAGCCAGTATTTCCCTACAAATAATGTATTTTGATGGAGATAAATAAATACTAGCAATTCCTTGCAGTGTGAATATTAATTTGTACAATAAATGTTAAGTATCAGTTTCAAATTTGCACGGCCCAGGGACCAAACCAAGCCACTTTAACACAAACACCAAATTACATCTTCTGACACCATATTCTGGAGGGGAACATTAGCCCAATTGATAGTGTCTTTTGGCTGCTGTTAACATTATGAAAAGAGATTCTTTTGAGGGAGGGGCCAGTCCGTGCACGATAGAAACCCCGAATAGGATATGGAGGCTTCCTTACAAGGTATTGGAGTCCCAGTTAAAGACACATTCTACAGACAAAACCAGAAGTCTAGATCTGCATATTTCTGCAGAAAATGTAGATTTAATATCTCTTCACATATTGGGACATTCCTCTCAAGAACATAGTTACCGTTTCTCTTTCCTTATGGAAAAACAAGACATGCAAACACTACCACCTGCAGAGACGACAAATAATGTCATTCATCATTTGATTGAAATTCCCTGTGAATTACTTCATACCATCAACTGTCAAACACCTCATGTTCATGCACACTTATAAAAGTAATGATGAATCCACAAGCCAGCCTACCACAGGCACCTTACCAGCTCTTATATCAACCCCCACTTCACACTGATACAGATGGTAGCACCGATACAGATGTTAGCACCGATACAGATGCTAGCACCGATACAGATGCTAGCACCGATACAGATGTTAGCACCGATACAGATGTTAGCACCGATACAGATGCTAGCACCGATACAGATGCTAGCACCGATACAGATGTTAGCACCGATACAGATGCTAGCACCGATACAGATGCTAGCACCGATACAGATGCTAGCACCGATACAGATGCTAGCACCGATACAGATGCTAGCACCGATACAGATGCTAGCACCGATACAGATGCTAGCACCGATACAGATGCTAGCACCGATACAGATGGTAGCACCGATACAGATACTAGCACCGATACAGATGGTAGCACCGATACAGATGGTAGCACCGATACAGATGGTAGCACCGATACAGATGGTAGCACCGATACAGATGGTAGCACCGATACAGATGGTAGCACCGATACAGATACTAGCACCGATACAGATGCTAGCACCGATACAGATGGTAGCACCGATACAGATACTAGCACCGATACAGATGCTAGCACCGATACAGATGCTAGCACCGATACAGATGCTAGCACCGATACAGATGCTAGCACCGATACAGATGGTAGCACCGATACAGATACTAGCACCGATACAGATGGTAGCACCGATACAGATGGTAGCACCGATACAGATGGTAGCACCGATACAGATGGTAGCACCGATACAGATGGTAGCACCGATACAGATGCTAGCACCGATACAGATGTTAGCACCGATACAGATGCTAGCACCGATAGAGATGCTAGCACCGATACAGATGTTAGCACCGATACAGATGCTAGCACCGATACAGATGCTAGCACCGATGCAGATGCTAGCACCGATACAGATGCTAGCACCGATACAGATGCTAGCACCGATACAGATGCTAGCACCGATACAGATGCTAGCACCGATACAGATGCTAGCACCGATACAGATGGTAGCACCGATACAGATACTAGCACCGATACAGATGCTAGCACCGATACAGATGCTAGCACCGATACAGATGCTAGCACCGATACAGATGGTAGCACCGATACAGATGGTAGCACCGATACAGATGGTAGCACCGATACAGATGGTAGCACCGAAACAGATGATATTTGTTTGGCATCACAAACAAATACACACAGAACACTCAAATCAACAGAATACTTAAATATCAACTTTCCAAATGAAAATCTTAAAAAGGAAATAGTCCAGTTTCCATTGGAAATGGGAGCAACAGATGTGACTTACACACTGATGTGAATGTTATTCCATATTCCTAAGGAAGGCTGACTCATTTATCATGCAGGCTCAGAGAGAACAGCCCTTCTTCCGTAATGGACTCACATGGTTTCCATTTTGGAACAATGAGTAAAAGCTGCTCCCTCCCTGATGTATTTAACATCATCATCCTAATTCCATGAGAGACACTTACTTTGCCTCTCTCATCTAGAACCATGGTGGACAGAAACATCACAGCAGTATTTGGGTAGAGGCGATAAGAGAGGTGGAGTATGATCTGTTCCTCTCCGCTGCAGCTGCTAACTTCCTGCCATATGCAAGCCTGGAGTAATTTGCATTCTTAAGGAGGTCTATAGGCTGCTCTCCATGTGTTGAATGAGCGAACACTACTGGGCATGTCTGTTCAAAGCAATGGCCAGGACAAGACACGAGATCTAGAAGAGAGCAGCCAAAACACACTGCAACACTGGCCTTCTGAATCAGTTAGCATCTCAACTGTGCTCCAACTGTCCTCTCCAGCCTCCTCACTCTCATACCTTGACTGCACAGAAGGCTGGTGAGGAGAGGACAGCTAATAATAATGGCTGGAATGGAGTATATGGAACGGTATCAAACACATGGAACCATGCGTTTGATGTGCTTGATTAAATTACATAGATTAGTTTCCTGTCGTTACTAGGAGCCCGTCGTCCCCAATTAAGTTGTCACCAGCCGCCTGTGCTTGACTGTATTTTTATCTGCTACAACATGGCTCCTATTCTGTTTCCCAGGACACAATGTAACCTTCAGCTTATCACTCTGTAAATACAGAATGTTCACTAGCTACCTGATCATTTTATACCTCTTCATATCATGGTAGTGGATGGTTGTTGGTGTAGGGCTGTGTACAAACTACACTCTTGGGAAAAAAGGTGCCATCTAGAACAGGTTCCTCGGCTGTTCCCATGGGAGAACCCTTTGAAGAACGCTTTCTGGTTCCAGGTAAAACCCTTTTGGGTTCCATGTAGAACCCTTTCCACAGAGGGAAAGCTTATCCCATGGGAACAGCTGAAGAAACCTTTAGCAACCCTTTTTTTCTGAGAGTGTAGGGGGTGACATTTTGACAGCACCAAAAACATTCCATAACATTTCAAAAACTTGGCACAGCACTTCATTTGAATGAGTTACACAGTAGGCCCTCCTGCAGCTTGCGATACCATTGCATGCTTCACAAGTTCTACACAGACATTTTGAAATGCATGAATCTACACATGTTGGTACTTCTGAAAAGGAGGCCCTTGGTCCCACGTGGTATCTCTACACAGACGACAGGGCCTGGGTGGACTGACACTTAAAACGTGTCTGGGGAAAAGATCTAAAAGATCTAAGTGGAAGTCAAGAATTAGAACGTAGACTTGGCTCTGCATAAACACACATCAGATGTCTTCTAGAGGAGCCCGTAAGCAGATGCTGCAAAACAGCCAGCTTATTACAGCAGCGATTTCAGTTGAGTCTTCTTGGGTATGACGCTACAAGCTTGGCACACCTGAATTTGGGGAGATTCTCCCATTCTTCTCTGCAGATCCTTTCAAACTCTGTCAGGTTGGATGGGGAGCGTTGCTGCACAACTATTTTCAGGTCTCTTCAGAGATGTTAGATCGGGTTCAAGTCCGGCTCTGGCTGGGCCATTCAAGGTCATTAAGAGACTTGTCCCGAAGCCACTCATGCGTTGTCTTGGCTGTGTGCTTAGGGTAGTTGCCCTGTTGGAAGGTTGAACCGTCGCCCCAGTCTGAGGTCCTGAGCGTCCTGGAGCAGGTTTTCATCAAGGAGCTCTCTGTACTTTGCTCCATTCATCTTTGCCTCGATCCTGACTAGTCTCCCAGTCCCTGTTAATGAAAAACATACCCACAGCATTATGCTGCCACCACCATGCTTCACAGTAGGGATGGTGCCATGTTTCCTCCAGACGTGACGCTTGGCATTCAGGCTAAAGAGTTCAATCTTGGTTTCTCATGGTCTGAGAGTCTTTAGGTGCCTTTTGGCAAACTCCATGCGGGCTGTGATGTGCCTTTTACTGAGGAGTTTCTTCCGTCTGGCCACTCTACCATAAAGGCCTGATTGGTGGAGTGCTGCAGAGATGGTTGTCCTTCTGAAAGTTTCTCCCATCTCCACAGAGGAACTCTAGAGCTCTGTCAGAGTGACCATCGGATTCTTGGTCACCTCCCTGACCAAGGCCCTTCTCCCCCGATTGCTCAGTTTGGCCAGGCGGCCAGCTCCAGGAAGAGTCTTGGTGGTTCCAAACTTCATCCATTTAAGAATGATGGAGGCCACTGTGTTCTTGGGGACCTTCAATGCTGAAGAAAATGTTGGTACCATTCCCCAGATATATGCCTCGACACAATCCTGTCTCGGAGCTTGCAACCTCATGGCTTGGTTTTGCTCTGACATGAACTGTCAACGGTGGGACCTCATATAGACAGCTGTGTGCCTTTCCAAATCATGTCCAATCAATTGTATTCACCACAGGTGGACTCCAATCAAGTTGAAGAAACATCTCACGGATGATTGATGGAAACAGGATGCACCTGAGCTCAATTGAGTCTCATAGCAAAGGGTCTGAATACTTATGTAAGTAAGGTATTTCTGTTTTGTTTTTTTTATACATTTGCTTTGTCATGATAGGGTATTGTGTGTAGATTGCTTAGGATTTATATATTTATCAATTTTAGAATAAGCCTGTAACGTTACAAAATGTGGAACAAGTCAAGGGTTCTGAATACTTTCCAAAGGAGATGTATGTGTGCTTGTTAATGGTATAGCCCAGGGTTTCCCCTATATTCATTCATATGGTTGCCACCGCTGCAGAAAATATGTCATTCTTTATATATACAGTATATATATATATATATTTATATATACAGTATATATATACACTGCTCAAAAAAATAAAGGGAACACTTAAACAACACAATGTAACTCCAATTCAATCACACTTCTGTGAAATCAAACTGTCCACTTAGGAAGCAACACTGATTGACAATAAATTTCACATGCTGTTGTGCAAATGGAATAGACAAAAGGTGGAAATTATAGGCAATTAGCAAGACACCCCCAATAAAGGAGTGGTTCTGCAGGTGGTGACCACAGACCACTTCTCAGTTCCTATGCTTCCTGGCTGATGTTTTGGTCACTTTTGAATGCTGGCGGTGCTTTCACTCTAGTGGTAGCATGAGACGGAGTCTACAACCCACACAAGTGGCTCAGGTAGTGCAGCTCATCCAGGATGGCACATCAATGCGAGCTGTGGCAAGAAGGTTTGCTGTGTCTGTCAGCGTAGTGTCCAGAGCATGGAGGCGCTACCAGGAGACAAGCCAGTACATCAGGAGACGTGGAGGAGGCCGTAGGAGGGCAACAACACAGCAGCAGGACCGCTACCTCCGCCTTTGTGCAAGGAGGAGCACTGCCAGAGCCCTGCAAAATGACCTCCAGCAGGCCACAAATGTGCATGTGTCAGCATATGGTCTCACAAGGGGTCTGAGGATCTCATCTCGGTACCTAATGGCAGTCAGGCTACCTCTGGCGAGCACATGGAGGGCTGTGCGGCCCCCCCAAAGAAATGCCACCCCACACCATGACTGACCCACCGCCAAACCGGTCATGCTGGAGGATGTTGCAGGCAGCAGAACGTTCTCCACGGCGTCTCCAGACTCTGTCACGTCTGTCACATGTGCTCATGTGCTCAGTGTGAACCTGCTTTCATCTGTGAAGAGCACAGGGCGCCAGTGGCGAATTTGCCAATCTTGGTGTTCTCTGGCAAATGCCAAACGTCCTGCACGGTGTTGGGCTGTAAGCACAACCCCCACCTGTGGACGTCGGGCCCTCATACCACCCTCATGGAGTCTGTTTCTGACCGTTTGAGCAGACACGTGCACATTTGTGGCCTGCTGGAGGTCATTTTGCAGGGCTCTGGCAGTGCTCCTCCTTGCACAAAGGCGGAGGTAGCGGTCCTGCTGCTGGGTTGTTGCCCTCCTACGGCCTCTCCTGGTAGCGCCTCCATGCTCTGGACACTACGCTGACAGACACAGCAAACCTTCTTGCCACAGCTCGCATTGATGTGCCATCCTGGATGAGCTGCACTACCTGAGCCACTTGTGTGGGTTGTAGACTCCGTCTCATGCTACCACTAGAGTGAAAGCACCGCCAGCATTCAAAAGTGACCAAAACATCAGCCAGGAAGCATAGAAACTGAGAAGTGGTCTGTGGTCACCACCTGCAGAACCACTCCTTTATTGGGGGTGTCTTGCTAATTGCCTATAATTTCCACCTTTTGTCTATTCCATTTGCACAACAGCATGTGAAATTTATTGTCAATCAGTGTTGCTTCCTAAGTGGACAGTTTGATTTCACAGAAGTGTGATTGACTTGGAGTTACATTGTGTTGTTTAAGTGTTCCCTTTATTTTTTTGAGCAGTGTATATATATTTCTGCCGACACCGCTTTTAAATGGATAGTCGTTGGCTCAATGACTGACAGTCTATGGGAACAGCTAGCATGTCATTGTGCTAACACTAGCAGCAATGCAACCCCTCCCCACTACCCTTGCCACCAGTGCTGAAAGAAATCATAGGAGAAACGATGTATAGACTATGTTGTTTGTGTGTGGTTGGTGTATTGTGTGAGTGTTTGCGTGATTACTGTGTGTGTGTGTGGTTGGTGTATTGTGTGAGTGTTTGCGTGATTACTGTGTGTGTGTGTGTGTGTGAGTGTGAGTGTTTGCGTGATTACTGTGTGTGTGTGTGTGCGTGTGTGTGTGTGTGTTTGCGTGTGTGTGTATTTAGAGGAGTGATAATAGTGGATGGAAAAACCAATGGAGTTCTTCAAAAACAATTTCCTCAGTCCTCCTTGGGAGGAAAAGTGTAATCATATAACCAAATGAGAGGACACAAAATGTAATACAGGGAAGACCAAGATTACAACGACTCACCAAAGGGAATTCAACCACAGACTAACTAATCAGGCTAGGCATCAACAGGGGAATTCAACCACAGACTAACTAATCAGGATCGGCATCAACAGGGAATTCAACCACAGACCAACTAATCAGGCTCGGCATCAACAGGGAATTCAACCACAGACCAACTAATCAGGCTCGGCATCAACAAGGGTAATTAAACCACAGACTAACTAATCAGGCTCGGCATCAACAAGGGTAATTAAACCACAGACTAACTAGTCAGGCTCGGCATCAACAAGGGGAATTAAACCACAGACTAACTAATCAGGCTCGGCATCAACAAGAGTAATTAAACCACAGACTAACTAATCAGGCAAGGCATCAACAAGAGTAATTAAACCACAGACTAACTAATCAGGCAAGGCATCAACAAGAGTAATTAAACCACAGACTAACTAATCAGGCAAGGCATCAACAAGAGTAATTAAACCACAGACTAACTAATCAGGCAAGGCATCAACAAGAGTAATTAAACCACAGACTAACTAATCAGGCAAGGCATCAACAAGAGTAATTAAACCACAGACTAACTAATCAGGCAAGGCATCAACAAGAGTAATTAAACCACAGACTAACTAATCAGGCAAGGCATCAACAAGAGTAATTAAACCACAGACTAACTAATCAGGCAAGGCATCAACAAGAGTAATTAAACCACAGACTAACTAATCAGGCAAGGCATCAACAAGAGTAATTAAACCACAGACTAACTAATCAGGCAAGGCATCAACAAGAGTAATTAAACCACAGACTAACTAATCAGGCAAGGCATCAACAAGAGTAATTAAACCACAGACTAACTAATCAGGCAAGGCATCAACAAGAGTAATTAAACCACAGACTAACTAATCAGGCAAGGCATCAACAAGACCAGTATCTGGCCTTTTACACCTGTATGTCCCCTCTACAATACTATCCAGATTTTAAGTAACAATCTTGTCAAACTCTGCAGTCTGGCCCTAAAACCTTTGCCTGACAACTTGAATTGACTTCCGCTCCACTGATTGCTCCATACAGTCTGAACCTGTTTGTGCTGACGTCAAAATGACATGATTCATGAGTCGTGTTAGCCAGCTCTGGTCCAACCCATCGATTTCTGGGACCAATCAGAACGGTTTGATTATGTTCACATTCGAGAAGTCGTCTGGGACGGCCTCATTGCCAACATTCCAAAGTATCCCTTTAAGTTTCAGGGAATTACAATGAATTTAAATGTGTCTTTGTTAGAGTATAACTAGCATATGTCCTACAGGACCCCATACAAAAAGAATGACCATATTTTCAGATAAAAGAGCACAGAGGTGCTACTGTACAACAGTTAATGTGACTCAGGCTCACACACAGGTAGTGAAGTCAAGCCCCATTACTGAATAACACAAGGTTACAAAGAATTCTGTAGTGCATCTTGCAGTGTTGTATTCAAACTCAGCGTTCTTACTCACACACTCCCACATAGAGGGTGTGAAGTAGTGCTCATTGGGCAGAGCTAATATTCTTTACTGTCAAAACACATCCACTAACGCAGAAGAATCATACAGAAAATTGCCATGGAGAAAATAGCTCCGATTTGCAGGTATCAGAGATCACTGCAGTGGTTCTCAGTGAAACTCAACCAAAATTGCACATCTGTCAAATTGCCACTTCAGCACCTAAGTCAGGATATGCAAATTGCCCAACTACCTGAACAAGCATTCTGAAAAGAACTGGAGTGATAATGAAATACATTCCGTGGTGTTTTTCCACAACTCTTAACAAGATTTTTTGAATTGCTGAGATTTCCTTAAAAGCATCCTCCAACGCAAAGACCATTATAAACTACAGTGCAAAGTGTAATTCCATCCTCGAAACAAACGCAACACAAAACAGGACCGTGTCAAGTTCCTAGAATGCAGAATAAACCAAATCTAACAATGAATTTGCGTGCAGCAAACAACCTAGCCTGGCTACCCATCCACATCGTTCTGGAAAAATGGACATTCCTTCTCCACGATGAGTCTGGATTTGCCTCCCTCCCCTATGATTTGTAGAACACAAAGAACATTCTGACCGTTCTGATTGGTCCCAGAATCCGATGGATTGGGCCAGAGCCGGTCTACATGATGACTTCATCAATTTTGATACTCTGATTAGTTAGATTGGTTAGAGACGATCCAATCGTTGATGAATTGGTTTTGTAGAGCGCCCCTCATTTAAACGTTACACAAACGTCTCCTAGGATGGCAGATTCAGACTGAATGTATGTAGCTATTGATATCAGAGGAATTGATTCAGGGTGAGTTGTCAGGTAAACAACCCTCATCCTGTCTCACACATCCCCTCAGAGTTCTGCACCACAACAGCAGGGGGAAACGTTTGGCTACGGCATCTTAGCCAGAATCTGAGAGCCTTGCAAGGGATTGGTGAGCAGTGACATCGATGTGCTACGGAGGATCTACATGCAGGCAGGACGACACTCGAGACAAGCTGCTTTAGAAGAGACATCCTAAGGGAGGGCAAAAGCATTTTTTGCAATGCGGCATAGGGATGGATTTTTCTGTGCGTATACTATTCCAAATCAGCATGAATCTCTCTACCAGGGGAACAGCTGCAGAGACAGACAGTGTGAATTGACATATAGGAGTGTGCTCCAGCTTTTACCAGCATGGCCCTGCTCACCAGCAGTGCCTGGGCCCCGCACAGAGCAATGTGATGGATGGACACCCAGACAGCTGCTAAACATCTCAAGATTTACACATTGCCTGATGCGTCACTCACTGACCGATTGCGCCCAAGTAAATCGCAGGTCTGGCATCAATGTGACACGATAAGCAAGAGGGACTGGGGAAGAAACAGCAGACCCTTCTTCTTCATCTTATCCCAGGTCCTTGTTTTGTAAAAGGTGAATCCTTTCTCTGCCTCCTTTCCCTTCAATCATGCTCTTCTTCTACAGAGCCATTCTCCTCCTGCTGCTTTCTGTCAGAGGAGACTGGGAGTCTTTATTGAATGATGGCTGTGTTTGGCATGGCTTTAATACATCTGATCCCTAGGGTGACTGGCCCTAACACAGTACTGATGGGTCCTTTCTAAATCTGCTTTACAGCAGCGGGCCAACATTGGTGCATTTCTGTTGGGGTTGCCATTTGTTTCCATGGACTACTAGGTGTACCTGCATAATGTATTAACCTGACAGGCTGATATCCTGTTTCATATCTCTAAGGGCATAGACTACACTGGCCACATCTTATTTAACAGCACAGTTGGAGTATTCTGCCCTCCTGTGGGTCACAGAGTAACAGTGTGTATCAGCGGACAGTTTCAACGTACCGTTTCCCAGCGTGGGAGATAAACAGAGACAGGACCACTTCCTCCACACAGTATCACCACTAGCTTCTTTGCTCCTCCGACTATTAGGTTTCCTTATCAGCCGATTACACAACTCATGGTGATGCTTGACACAGTTAACATGTAATAAACTAAAATGTGTTCACAACACCTGTGCTAAATCCATGTACAAACTGTGCCTTCCTGTATTAAACTTATGCAGCAAAAAAAAAGGTTTTCTATTCCACTGAGCCATTTACTTTATGTTCCTATTCTTATAATTGTGTTATTTCTTATTGTTGTTCCATTGTGGAGAAGGAACCTGCCAGTAAACATTTCATTGGATGGTGGGTTCCATGCGTATCCTGTACGACTATTAATGTGACTCATACAGGACTTTCCTGTGTAAACTTACTGAAAATGCAAAGTCCCTTCCAATACTCACTGCATTGGGTTATGACTTGTTATGCAAATTGGACTAGAAAGACAAACTGACTCATTACAACAGGCTGTGTGGCCAGCATATCTAACATAGCATTGTGATGTCTAGCTCTCTCTGGTTTAAGCTCATTTAAACATGGGCTATTCCCAGAGAGCCACACACTCCCACATCCAATGTGTTGCTGCATCCTGAGAACCACTAAATCTTCTGCTCTCACTCCCTCTCTCTTCTCCAGATCTCCTCTCACTCTTTCTCCTGATATCCTCCTCTCTCTCTCTCTCGCTCTTCCACAGATCTCCTCCTCTCCCTCTCTTGCTCTTCCTCTTCCTCAGATCTCCTCCTCTCTCTCTCTCTCTCTCTCGCTCTTCCACAGATCTCCTCCTCTCTCTCCCTCTTCTCCAGATCTCCCCCTCTCTCGCTCTCCCCCCTCCAGATCTCTTCCAGATCTCCTCCTCGCTCCTCCAGATCTCTTCCCTCACTCGCTCTCTCTCCTCTAGATCTCCTCCTCGCTCTCTCTCTCTCTCTCCTCCAGATCTCCTTCTCGCTCTCTCCTCCAGAACTCCCTCTCTCTCTCCTCCAGATCTCCTCCTCACTCTTTCTCTCTCCTCCAGATCTCCTCCCTCTCTCTCTCTCCTCCAGATCTCCTCCCTCGCTCTCTCTCTCTCCTCCTGACTCTCTCTCCTCCTCACTCTCTCTCTCTCTCCTCCAGATCGCCTCCCTCGCTCTCTCTCCTCCAGATATTCTCCTCTCTCATCCAGATCTCCCCCGCTCTCGCTCTCTCACTCTCTCTCACCTCCAGATCTCCTCCCATCTCTGTCCTCCAAATGTTTTCCTCTTTCCTTCAGATCTCCTCCTCTCCCCTCCAGATCTACTCTTCCTCCCTCGCTCTCCTCCAGATCTCCTCTCCTCCAAATCTCCTCCTCTCCCTCTCCTCCAGATCTCCCACTCTCTCCTCCAGATCTCCCACTCCCCCTCGCTCTCCTCCAGATCTCCTCAATCGCTCTCTCTCCTCCTTGCTCTCTCTCTCCTCCAGATGTCCTCCTCTCGCTCTCCTCCTCTCCCTCTTCGCTCTCTCTCCTCCAGATCTCCCTCGCCTCCTCGCTCTCTCTGCTCCAGATCTCCCTAGCTCTCTCTCCTCCTCGCTCTCCTCCCTCGCCATCTCTCTCCTCCAGATCTCCCCTCCCTCTCTCTCTCCTCCAGATCTCCTCCTCTCCCTCTCTCCCCCAGATCTCCTCCAGAACTCCTCCCTCGCCTCCAGATCTCCTTAATCGCTCTCTCTGCTCCAGATCTCCCTCGCTCTCTCTCCTCCTCGCTCTCCTCCCTCGCCCCCTCTCCTCCAGATCTCCTCCCTCGCCATCTCTCTCCTCCAGATATTCTCCTCTCCAGATCTCCTCCCTCACTCTCTCCTCCAGATCTCCTCTAGATTTCCTCTCCCTCCACCTCTCTCTCGCTATCTTCCTCTCTCCCCTCCAGATCTCCTCCTCTATCTTCCTCTCTCCCCTCCAGATCTCCTCCTCTCGCTTGCTCTCTCCTCCAGATCTCCTCCTCTCGCTTGCTCTCTCCTCCAGATCTCCTCCTCTCGCTTGCTCTCTCCTCCAGATCTCCTCCTCTCGCTTGCTCTCTCCTCCTCTCGCTTTCTCCTCCAGATCTCCTCCTCTCGCTATCTCCTCCAGATCTCCTCCTCTCGCTATTCTCCTCCTCTCTTCTGCTTTCTCCTCCAGATTTCCTCCTCTTGCTATTCTCCAGATCTGTTCCGTCTACGTGGCATCTAAGCAGCCTCTCAGGATTTATAACGACTTGCAGTTATTTTGGGCTGTTATTCTCTGTTTTTAATAGGTACCAATCAGATACCCTTTGTCAATCAGCTGTTAGTGCTGCTTGTTTTCTTCAGTCATTTTCAATGTTCACTCTTCCTGGATTTTAGTATTATCCTTCTGGATATAAATACAATCAATCTCAAGTGTTTCCTCAAGAAAATAGCACAGAGACCCACATGGGATTTCCACCATAATGCCTTGTATTCCACATAATGCCTTGTATTATTGTCATGTGCACATGGGAACCTACGGCATAAAGCAAATCATTCCAGTTAGTAAGCAAAGTTCAACAGAGCCAAAGCCCCAGAATGAAATACATAAAGCAGTGATCCCTGAAGGTGTAGAGAAACAAATATCTCAACAGTGACCTTTTTTCCTCTTGGTCATCCAGGGAAGCGATCTCTGTTTGGCTGTATGTACAGCTGGCATGCGGCTGAGTCACGCGTCAGGCCTGATTAAAAGCAGCAGTGCTCCCCGGGCAGGGCCCATTTCTCTGGCAGGGCCAGGAGTGCAGTGGGCCAGGGCCACCGTGCTCAGTCTGTGGACATGACCTTGGTGGGGCATGATGGAGAAGGAGACACACAAGCCAGAGTGACACATGGTGTTTATAACCCCGCCAACTCACACACACACACACACACACACACACGTCATCTCCAACTGGGCTCATCATCACCTCAAGCACAACTCCCTGTCTCCTTCACTGCATATTGACTGATATGCTTTGACTGAAACATTTCTGAAGAGAATCAAATCTACTTACAAACCAAATAGTGCTGCATTAGTTAAGTCTCTACAGCTGTCATTCAAATAATACAATTATATCAAGAATGTACATGATGAAAAAAGGCTATCCAGTAGCTTCCATAAAAATAAAAAAAAAATTGCGTAAATATATCTATTTATTTTATCCCTCAACGGGCAACAGTCTATGGCTGAGTTTCCCTCATTATAAATACAACAGAAACAGTTCCAGTGAGATGAAGGCAGCACTCTGTCGGCTGTGATGTGACAGAGAAAATAACATCAGCTCTAATGCATCACAGATCTGGAGCAGGAAGCAACCATGTTTCTTAGGACAACAGACGGTTCAATGTTCACTGCAGTAACATCCTTAGGGTGGTAAAGTAAAGACATCCAGCAGCTTTCCACATACAAACTGTTGCTTATAAATAAGCTTTGTTCAAAGGCTGGGACATACACAAGTGTGGTGCTGAAATTAGATACCATCTCACTGAGTAGAGCAGCAGTCATCTCATCTGCTTCTAGATAGAGATTAATATAACTAAGAAATCAGTGTGTTTTACTATTGTTTGGATTCACAGTATGGCAACCGAAAGAGAGACCAGTGAAAATAAGATCATTCTTTCTACCCACTCCATCATACATTCAGTTTAATAATTTAGCAGATGCTCTTATCGGGTGATTCAAACCAGAAACCTTTCGGTTACTGGCCCAACGCTCTTAAACGCTAGGCTACCTGCCATCCCTTCCCTAATAACTCATTACCATTAACATGTTGATTGCCACTGGCCATTAGACAATTACAAGGTAATCTCTGTCACGTCTACACTGTTAATTTGGTCCCTTCTCACGGCAATTAAAACACTAGCACTAGGCGAGAAGACATGTCATTAGTGGCACTGTGAGAGAGAAGGAACATGGGGGAAGGAATCCAACAGTCATCCTGGTCCTTCCAGAGCCACCTCCTCACATGCTCTATATGGAGTTGTATGACACATCCAGATGATGTGATTGTTGTGTTGTTTTTATACTCAAGCTGCCCTTCTGGTCAGGCCTCTCACCAAAAAAGAGATATGATTTTTATCTCAAGTGACAAATGGCTAAAGAAAGGATCAACACAAACAAAAATATGTAATTGATGGGAATAAGAAGCTTCCTCTGTATCCGATAGGCTACCTCCTTACTCTGTTTGAACAGGGCTGATTATCAGACAGCTGTAGGCTACCTCTTTACTCTGTTTGAACAGGGCTGATTATCAGACAGCTGTAGGCTACGTTTGACCACTAATCAGATGGTCCAGAAAGACAAAAATCAAACAAATCCTATCTGTAAGCTATTTAAACATGTAATCAGATCACCCTAGGAGGCTAATCGGTCAGTGCGCTGCAGTTCCAAGTCTGAGTGAGTGAGGCCCTGCTGCTGGATCAGTTTGACCACTGGGGTGTGAGGTGCAGGTGGGATGATGCTACATCATTAAAAAGAGAGAAAGATATTGTTTATTTCACTTTTGTTTATGATCTAGTTCACTTGCATTGGTAATGTAAACATCTGTTTCCCATGCCAATAAAGCCCATTGAATTGAGAGAGAGAGCTGTGGACAGTTGGTAATAAAGCGCATCACACTAGGACACCTCTACCGGCTGACAGTAAGGTGCCGATGGTGTGTTACCCTTAACGGGGAGCTGAGAAGATACACCACCAGAGGCCTGAATTGGCCTTATGTGTTTAAGTTCAGTTACTTCTCACAGACAGGGAGATGCCCCCAGGTGTGTGTGAGAGAGAGTCTCGCCAATGTCTGGAGCAGAAGCTTACTTCATTCCAGAGGAAACAAATGCGATGAAATGACAAAAATGGTCATGATTATACTCTACATTATTGGAGGGACTGTGTCACCTAAAGCACAGAGCACCACCTTGACAATAGTTTCGCCAAGTGTAAAACTGGCCCGTTGCCTACATCTGCTTATAGGCTACTACACGTCACTGTCTAATTCACACTATTCACTATTGCGTGATGTGAGCCAGCAAACAAGCTAAATCTGCGGGCAAGCTTGCCAAGCCATTACTACCCGCATGCAATTAAGCGACTTTATGCTCTCATAGATATATATGTCTATGAGTTTGACTGTCCTCTCCCCTCAATTGATGCTGCTCTAACCCAGTCAATACATAAAGAAACGGAATGACTCCGAGAAGCCTCATTTATAGCATAAATATAACGCATGTCCTATTACTTGACGACAGACAATGATTATTTAATGATTGGAAAGCAGAATATTTGTAGGCTAGTGCAGACAACCACAGGTCTGGTGATAGCGAGAGAGATCCGTCCTGCTAAATCAAACCACGGGTCGGAGTCTACGGATACAATATTTACTGCAACACATGGAACAATATGTCAATGTTTATTTATCGAGGTCATTCCCCAGAGAAATGTGTAGTGGTCTCACCTGGGCATTATTCTGTGCTCCAACACCCGATAGAAAGACAACGTGGTTTGTTAGAATTATCCCGGGGTTCGGGGCAGAATTCCTGCGGTCTTTTGAATATTTACATGGAGGTGATATGCTGCAGACTTCTTCGTCTTCCGGAAGGACAGACTTCAGACTCACATGCCGTTATGAGCCCAGCCGATCCACCTGAATCCCCGCATTAGACAATGGTTATCTTCCTACGCCGCACTGAAGGTAGCAGCAGAAGCATCAATCCCCGTACTCACCGGTGCTGATTGTTCCGTATATGGTTGAGGGCGCGGTCAGCAGCAGTTGACCAATAATTTGCACTCCCAATGAAACTTACATGTGCGTTGCCATGGAGGACAATCACACCGTTAATGGGTTCAAGCTGTATCTCCCTATTATCCGATCAAATATAGCCACAGCGTTGGAACATTTTGAGAGCATTATCGTAACCACCAAATTAATTGATTAACTCAAGGACAGCTGTTATAACGGTGGCAACTTTCAGCATGAGCATTTTGAATATAACTTCACCAAACCGTTTCATTGTTCCATTTTGAATGTTTCATGTTATGTAGCCTATTTCACATGCAACATACTCTGGCCTTCATGTAAATGTTACAAACGATAACTAGCCTCGGAGCCGTGCTCCATGTGTTCCACAGAACTGTTAATGCAGTGTGACAAGGTCATATGGGTTGGAAATCTCCCTCAGTAATAACCTTGTTTCAGTAGGGGAGAATGGGAGGGAAAGTTGTGGGCTTTTTCCCCACATTCAGCATCACTCCGCCAAGGGAAATATAGGGGTAAGTTGAGCCAGCTACAAAGTTCTGCACTGAATAAAATATTACCACTACCTTTTTAAAAACATGTCTTAGTTTCCCAAACACAATCCCTTTGTCTTTAATAATTTTAAGCATCTTTTAAACACAGACAGAACACCTAAAAAACTTGTAAGTCGCTCTGGATAAGAGCGTCTGCTAAATGACTTAAATGTAAATGTAAATGTAAAAAACAAACCCTTTGTACTTTTTTAAACACTTAACATAGGCCAAGCCCTGTTACCTCATATCCAAATGGTAATGCCTTGCATTATGCCTGAGAAGAAAACACTAACATTTGCCTCAATTTACCCCAAGGCAAACATTTTTACGATATTATCCCACACAGCTACAACGACGCACTTTAATGCTAGGTTTAGGACCTAATATTGAAGCTTAGAGACCAACTGATGTATAGAACAATATTAAAATTATATACTTTGGTTTAGATACAAGCAACAGGAAACCAACACATTCATTTGACTTGGTGAAAATCCATTTTTGGATCTAATTTACCACTTTTTCCATGTGGTTTCTTCCTTCAGACTCCATGAAATGACCACGCTCTTCCTAGATCTTTGATCCAATTTTTAATTGTGTGTATGTTTGAGGTTGATCCAGTGGTAGGATTGGAACAGTGAGGCTGACAATGAAAATGTTTTTTTTCTGCTCACAGCTTTTATTAGCAAACATGAAGATAAATAGCCACCGAAAACTGTACAAGTATTTACAAAACAAATTGGTCATGGCAACCAAAGGATATACACGAATAACACTCTTCAACCAAAACCCAGCAGTTTGATGTGACATGATTTAAGTACACATACCCACAATGCATCAGCAAATGGGAGGAAGACTTGACACAATGATCAACTAACATTCATAATGCATTAACTACATTACAACATGTTCAGTTCATAGACACGTGTTTATACAGCACACATGTCAATAAACTCTAACACAAGTTTCTTCTCTCTTTCACAGATGATTATCAATCAGAAGAGCATCGCTAACCACACAATTACAATTAATAAATGTGTTTCTTATAAATCATTAACCCGTTTGCAATGTCTGATTATTGATACTAAGGCCCTGTTTTAGATGAGGTGACAGTGGACATGAGGAGGATCATCACAGTATGGTTTCCTAGAAACAAGGGTGGCTCAACTTAACCCTTTGGCTCAACTAACTCCACTCTCCACTATAGGGAACGCTACCACAATAGGAACAGGACTAGCCATTGTGAGATGGCTTCAGTTGTCACAGGCCAGTAATAGCCTACAGGATACCCGGTGTGGAGTTACTATGGTGACAAATCCTCAGCTGGACCCAGGTAGCCTACCACAGTTGGCAGGAGTCATCAACACCTGAAGGCTGTGAGTTTGCAAAATGAGTGGTTCAAATAAGGACAGCACAAAGTGTTAAACATTTACATCATTTTGCAGACGCTCTTATCCAGAGTGACTTACAGGAGCAATTAGGGGCAGATGGAAAGAGCTTTCACCGATTCAGTTCAGGGATTTGAACCAGCTACCTTTTGGGTACTGGCCCAATGCCGCCAGGTTACTTGCCTCCATCACGATCAATATCTTTTATTCTCACAGTATCTACAAAAGTTCATTGCAACAAAATGCTTTAAATTGGAATCTGTTAGAAAGTGGAAATAAGGAATTTAAACTGGGTTTCAGAGCATGACATTTATTTAGGATAAATCACAATATTTTTACATGACACCACATTCATTAGTTTTGATCAGTTTGGAATATATTTCAAAATGATAGTTTAAAATGTAGCCTGTATTTGTGCTGCTCTCCCATTTTACAGTGTCACTGAAGCCCATATGTATAAAGGTAGAACAAACGTGTGGAGTAGTTTCTGTACAATGATATTACTATATTTATAATTTTATATTCTAAAATAATTACAGTATGTAGGTCTTTTAAATTGTACCACAGGATTGTCTAGTTGAGGAAATAACCTCAATTGATCTTGTCATTAACAATCCACTCCCACATTTTTCCTACTCAACTAGACCACACAAACAGGAAATGTAAAAAGGCAGTGGTAGCCTACACTATCCAGTGTTGTGACACACAAACAGGGAAACACTAAAAACAGGGAATGTAAAAAGGCAGTGGTAGTCTACACTATCCAGTGTTGTGACACACAAACAGGGAAACACTAAAAACAGGGAATGTAAAAAGGCAGTGGTAGCCTACACTATCCAGTGTTGTGACACACAAACAGGGAAACACTAAAAACAGGGAATGTAAAAAGGCAGTGGTAGTCTACACTATCCAGTGTTGTGACACACAAACAGGAAAACACTAAAAACAGGGAATGTAAAAAGGCAGTGGTAGCCTACACTATCCAGTGTTGTGACACACAAACAGGGAAACACTAAAAACAGGGAATGTAAAAAGGCAGTGGTAGCCTACACTATCCAGTGTTGTGACACACAAACAGGAACACACTAAAAACAGGGAATGTAAAAAGGCAGTGGTAGCCTACACTATCCAGTGTTGTGACACACAAACAGGGAAACACTAAAAACAGGGAATGTAAAAAGGCAGTGGTAGCCTACACTATCCAGTGTTGTGACACACAAACAGCCTCATCTAGTGGAGAAGCAATCTTCTGCAGTCATGAACCACATACAAATACACACAGGGATATGCATATACTGTAGGTTTACCTACTGTGAAAGCTGTGAGCAAATAATATGATGTTGAAGGATGAATCAATCAGATGAAGGATGAATCAATCAGAAAATTTAAAAAATCCTTCCTCAGATGCGAAATGCTCTTAAACTGGAAAATGTGAAAGTCTCTAACATCCGTTGTATCTTCAAACAGGATCATTACGTTTCCATCACACTGAGATCTTCAGAGTGCCGTTGCGGCCGGGAACATGGGCAGTCATTGTTGTTTTTGTCCTCAATGTTGGTCTTCATTCTGATATAAAAATTAACTAGTAAGTAGACTACAAAATTAATTCAAGGAAAATATAGAAATGCAATCTAAACGGGATGTGCTTAGATATGATATGCTTAGAGACCACTTCAAAACACCTGCAGACAGAGCATAATGCTCCAATTCTGACCAGAACCTTTTCTTGCACTTGGATTACTCCAACACATATACCCTGTATTCTCCTACACCTCTTACCTCCTCAAAGGTGGACATCAAACACTTCATCCCCCAGGGAGTCAGGAGCTTCCTCTGTAATGACTGGGGAGAGAGAACAAAGTCTATCTGTGTTAAGGGCACCACATCAGCCATATTGGAGAACAGCAGCGTTCAAAAGCATTTGCACTGAGTAAAAATACACACCTGTAACTATGGTAACTATGTACAGTGGGGAGAACAAGTATTTGATACACTGCCGATTTTGCAGGTTTTCCTACTTACAAAGCATGTAGAGGTCTGTAATTTTTATCATAGGTACACTTCAACTGTGAGAGACGGAATCTAAAACAAAAATCCAGAAAATCACATTGTATGATTTTTAAGTAATTAATTTGCATTTTATTGCAAGACATAAGTATTTGATCACCTTCCAACCAGTAAGAATTCCGGCTCTCACAGACCTGTTCGTTTTTCTTTAAGAAGCCCTCCTGTTCTCCACTCATTACCTGTATTAACTGCACCTGCTTGAACTCGTTACCTGTATAAAAGACACCTGTCCACACACTCAATCAAACAGACTCCAACCTCTCCACAATGGCCAAGACCAGAGAGCTGTGTAAGGACATCAGGGATAAAATTGTAGACCTGCACAAGGCTGGGATGGGCTACAGGACAATAGGCAAGCAGCTTGGTGAGAAGGCAACAACTGTTGGCGCAATTATTAGAAAATGGAAGAAGTTCAAGATGACTGTCAATCATCCTCGGTCTGGGGCTCCATGCAAGATCTCACCTCGTGGGGCATCAATGATCATGAGGAAGGTGAGGGATCAGCCCAGAACTACACGGCAGGACCTGGTCAATGACCTGAAGAGAGCTGGGACCACAGTCTCAAAGAAAACCATTAGTAACACACTATGCCGTCATGGATTAAAATACTGCAGCGCACGCAAGGTCCCCCTGCTCAAGCCAGGGCATGTCCAGGCCCGTCTGAAGTTTGCCAATGACCATCTGGATGATCCAGAGGAAGAATGGGAGAAGGTCATGTGGTCTGATGAGACAAAAATTGAGCTTTTTGGTCTAAACTCCACTCGACGTGTTTGGAGGAAGAAGAAGGATGAGTACAACCCCAAGAACACCATCCCAACCGTGAAGCATGGAGGTGGAAACATCATTCTTTGGGGATGCTTTTCTGCAAAGGGGACAGGACGACTGCACCGTATTGAGGGGAGGATGGATGGGGCCATGTATCGCGAGATCTTGGCCAACAACCTCCTTCCCTCAGTAAGAGCATTGAAGATGGGTCGTGGCTGGGTCTTCCAGCATGACAACGACCCGAAACACACAGCCAGGGAAACTAAGGAGTGGCTCCGTAAGAAGCATCTCAAGGTCCTGGAGTGGCCTAGCCAGTCTCCAGACCTGAACCCAATAGAAAATCTTTGGAGGGCGCTGAAAGTCCGTATTGCCCAGCGACAGCCCCGAAACCTGAAGGATCTGGAGAAGGTCTGTATGGAGGAGTGGGACAAAATCCCTGCTGCAGTGTGTGCAAACCTGGTCAAGAACTCCAGGAAACGTATGATCTCTGTAATTGCAAACAAAGGTTTCTGTACCAAATATTAAGTTCTGCTTTTCTGATGTATCAAATACTTATGTCATGCAATAAAATGCAAATTAATTACTTAAAAATCATACAATGTGATTTTCTGGATTTTTGTTTTAGATTCCGTCTCTCACAGTTGAAGTGTACCTATGATAAATATTACAGACCTCTACATGCTTTGTAAGTAGGAAAACCTGCAAAATCGGCAGTGTATCAAATACTTGTTCTCCCCACTGTATCTGTTCATGGTTATACCAAGAGGTCTACGGTAGAAAACTAGATTCAGCCACTGAACGGACCGTAATTATAATAATTTGTACACTGTAAATTGACCACAACTAAGCCCAAAAAGAGATTGTATTTAAAAATAACAATAAGTTCATACCTTGATGACATTGAGATATGATCACGTCTTTTTTTGTATTCGTGGTAATACTTGTTGAACATATTTCCCAAATTAAACAAATATTGAGCTGAATTCCTGGTGATTTAAGTCTTTTCTGACCAAAAAACGAGAATCCGCAATTTTTGGGGGGGACCCAAAAAAATCACTCGTGGACTGATTTTGGCCCGTGGGCCACCTATTGCTGACCCCTGATCTACGGTATAAAAGCTTATAGGCTTATGAATATGAATATATTAATGTGAGAGTGAGCCATTAATCTTTATTACTATGACAATGTTTCAAGTAGATTGGACAGGAGCAAAAGCTTATTTGTGCCAGCTACTGACATGAGATAATATGCACTAAATTGGCTAAATATACCATACCTAACCATACCTAACCATACCTAACTGCAACAAGCTGTACAAAGTACTGTACCAGTCCTTGTGCTTCAAGACTACAGTAAGTTTGAAACATCCAGGTAAAGATTTGAACATAAAGGAAAAGAGAGGTGAATTGGGAGGTGTGCTTGTACCTGTATGTTGTACAGTGTGTAGCGGCTGAGCTATAGTAGGCACACTGAAGGAACGGGAGTGTTGGGGAGAATGGTATTCGTGACAGGTGCTCTGTGTTCGTTTGCGGCACTCCACAGCAAGGCGGCTGCGACAATCTTTGTGGCAGCTCACCCCACAGGCTAGAATAGAGAAGAGGGGTTGAATCTCTTACATCTGAAAACAGACAGCATTGGTACTGGCATTGCTATTGTATTGTTATATATCTAGCCTTGGCTTCCTATAGGCATTGTAATATGGCTTTTGTGTTTAACTACACAATGTGTCTTGGAAAGGTCTTGGAAAGGTTTTGGAAAGGTTTTGCTCAACTTCTTACTGTGTACACTAATCAGTGTCTGTCTCAATGAGCAAGAGTATCTGGTAAATAACTGAATCCTGAAATATAAATAAGCAAATAAGCAATATAATGTTGGTCAACATTACACAACATTGTGCGTGGGGTGCGATAGGTGCAGAATACCCGACAGAGATCATTTTATTTGTGTACCTTTACACTTGTATCTTTGTTTGTAAAATCTCCACATCTGAAAAATACAATACATCTGTTACATATCATATTTAGCATTAGAAAAAAAGACAGGTTAATGGTGACTTTGTAAATGAAACTGATTGTTGAATAATCTTTTTATCCAAATTTCACATGCATTAATTTCAAAGCCTTTCGTCAACAGTGAGCAGTTAATTAAGTCTTGTTTGTAACTGTCACTTCAGCTTTCTCAGGAGTCAACAAGAGTCAACTGCTGACAGCTTGATTGGTTCACAATGATAAGTACAGAACAGACCTGAAGTGGGGCACCATAGGCTACAGTATGAAAGGAAATTAAATGAAGTGTCCTCAGAATAACAGACTAAACATGAGTGAGAGACAGAACGAAACACTTGAAAAAAGGAAACAGAACTGTTGTGTTTGGGTGGAAGCCATCAGAAAATGTGAGATCAGGAAGTCAGTTCTTTGTTTTGTTAAGCAATGTCACCAATAGAACCAGTATCTTTCCACATCCAAAATGGTGTCCTCTAAATACCTTATTCCAAAATATCCACTATTCTGGTCACAATATGTGCTTCCTATAATATGGGTACCTTAACATCATTTGTATATACAGGTCCTTATAATAATTGGTTTATACGTAATTGTTTCATATTTATTTACTTATGATTATATATTTTTTGTTTCTAATAGCTTTTACATGGAGTTGTACACAGTTGAAGCATAGGCATCATTGTACTTACCATGCCTTTACAGTGATGGCAACGCATAGGCTTCATGCAGGGCTTCTCTGAAAATGTGTGGATGAACCCCATCTTGCTGTTCAGTAAAGAGCTGGCCTTGGTGAAATAGTCAATCATCTCCTCCTGACTTATTCTGCCGTCCCTGAGAGGGTGAGGGGTCAAAGGTTGATATTACAGTAATAGCAAGATGCTCTGTGTGACTTGTGGATCTAAAGATAGTTGAAATGTTGGCTATCAATAGTTATGACTTGTCATACTCACTGATTCTTATCCAGGTCGTCAAACTTGCAGAGGTATGGGAAGTTAGTCCTAATGATCTCAAATTCCTCCTGAGTGACGTAGCCGTCTCCATCAGTGTCAAAATTCTTAAACACAGACTGAAAAATGACCAAATTTAAGTTCTCATTGCCATCTTTTATAATTACATTTCATATTTCAAATATGTTGAACAGCCTACCTCTACCATCTTCTGTATGTGTTTACTGATGATGGTGGGGTCAGCTTTGGGCTTCACTGAAGATGCCCACTCTTCTATCATAGGTGGGCTTGGGGTAGACTGGCAAACCAAAATAAATATTTGACAATAATTAATATTTCCTCTAGATTACATACAAGCTCTGTGTCTGTGTCCGTGGCCATGTCTGTGTCTGTGTCCATGTGTCCCTGACACACACTCACCAATGGCCTGGCTGTGCGGGGCTCCCTCTGCAGGGACAGCTGATAGATCTCTTCCTCTGAGTGATACTGGTCCAGAGACACCTGAAAGGACCCAAACACAAACTGTTCAATCAAATGCCAACAGGTTAAACAAATCTACCAAGTCGTACAGTATCAGTCAACAGGGCCAGACCATGAGCAGGTTGAGCAGGTCCATGTTGGCATCGACGCTGGGTGGCATGGTCTGGATCAGCGCAAGCTCCTGGAGGATGGCATACAGCTGTTGGGTCTTGGCCAGGTTGACCTGCGTCTTCTCCCGGTCACTCCAGTCGGGCAGGGCTACGTGCACAGCAATCAGGTCCTTGAGGTGCACGCCCAGGATGGGGAAACGGAAGCCTGTGCTCTCTGAGAAGCGCTGGCGGTACTGGCTATAGTTCCCACAGGATGTCACAAGCTCCACCAGGTTGTTGAACACCTGAGGCAATAAGGATGTCACATAATGTTGGACATCACATAGCTAGAGCCAAATAATAGGTCACATTTTGACGTAGATCTACATTCAAAATGCAAATGTTTAGTTGTAATTGGTAAGTAAATAAAATAAAATAATTATGATCGAAACTGTTTACCTTGCTCACATCGTTGCTGATGTGTGACTGTGTGTCTTTGAGGCGTGAGATGGAGCTGTTACTGAGACCCCCCACTACTGCCATCAGAGTGTTGAAGTTCTGCAGCTGTAACAACCTCTACAGAGACCAGATACAAAAATATAACCCATCTTAGCCCTAAAGGAGCCAACAAAAAATTGCATGGAACACAAGACAGACCAACTTCTAGAGGGAGTTTGGATTCCATTCACTGAGAAGCAGTGGCACTAATGGACTTCTCTTTATCTGAGGGATGATTCACACTGACTTGGGAGATGACTCAGTTAACAGGGAGTGGACTCTTTCTGACCTGGTAGCTGACTTTTTCTGACTCGGTAGTTCAGCCTGATCTCATAGTAAGATAGTAAGGTACATCCGCGAAACACTCAAATTAGTATGATATGTTATGTTTAATATGGTTACATAAGACAGAACACAGCTAACTTGAGCATTTCAGCTAATAAACAACTTTTCAACTAGTTACTACTTTTTAGCTACTTTGCAACGTCCTAGCATATTAGCTAACCCTTCCCCTAACCTTAACCCTAAACTTAAGCCTTTTAGCTAACCTTCCCCTAACCCTGTAACCTTAACCTTAACCCTAACCCCTATCCTTAACTCTTAGACTAACTAATGCTAGCCAGCTAGCTAATGTTAACATTAGCCACCTAGCTAACATTAGCCACAACAAATTGGAATTCGTAACAGATCCTAAATATTTCAAATTCACAGCATATTCTAACACATTAATACATACCATACGAAATGTAACATCATTCTAAATGGAATGTCTTGGATATACAGTACATACAGAATAATATGAAATGCTCTTAGACCAGGTTGGTGATTATTTTTTGACCTGGTAGTTGACTCTTTCTGAGCTGGGAGTTTACGCTTTCTGATTTGGGAGTTGACCCTTTGTGACCTGGAAGTTGACTCTTTCTGACCTGGTAGTTGAGCTTTTCTGACCTGGGAGTTGATTCATTGACCTGGGACTGGGAGTGATTCATTGACCTGGGACTGGGAGTTGATTCATTGACCTGGGACTGGGAGTTGATTCATTGACCTGGGACTGGGAGTTGATTCATTGAACTGGGACTGGGAGTTGATTCATTGACCTGGGACTGGGAGTTGATTCATTGAACTGGGACTGGGAGTTGATTCATTGAACTGGGACTGGGAGTTGATTCATTGACCTGGGACTGGGAGTTGATTCATTGACTTGGGACAGGGAATTGATTGACTGACCTGTGCGACCCTAATAAAGTGGGAGATGACTGCAGCCCTCTGGGGGGCGGTGGGCTTGCTGAGCACCATCAGCTGGATCCACTGAGACACGCTGTTGAAGAGGGTGATGAAGCGTTCCAGGATGGGGTTATCCACTGTGCAGCCATGCATCACAAAGCTGTGGTAGTCCTGGAACTGGAGGGCAAGGGACCATTTTAAAAACAATGTCCAATATGCAAACACACAGTCTATCTTACTTAAACCACAAATACAACAACTACTGCATAATTCAGCCAAAAGCAAAGTCACCTGGGTGAGACCCATAACGAAGCTGGCGAACAGAGCCACCTGCTGGCCACCCACTCACCAGTATCCGACAGAAGGACTTATACTCCATGTAGGTGAGGTGCTCTGCTAGTTCAGATGAGTCCAGGTGATCAAAGAGGAGAGACGTCTTCCTCTTCTTGAAATCAGACTGAGCTGGTTGGCTCACCTGCCTACTCCACTCATATGACGGCCTAGGGAAAATAAGAAAGGAAGCTCAACTATCAGTAGAAGTACTGCGAGAGTGGCCGAATGTAGATGCACTCATGCACTCTGAAAACTGTTCTACTGTATCATTGAATGCTAAGCTGTCACTGTGTCACTGTGGAGGAGACTATGCCTTCCTGGCTGGTTAGCTGCTACAATGCTTGTATGATTGCCTGGCTGAAGACAGGGGGCACTTACACACTGTCAACGTTGATGAGTGTGCTCTGGTGCTCCTCTCCCTGCTGAGCCAGCTGCTCCTTCAGCCCTCTGATCTGCTCTGCCAGCTCTGGGTTCAGGTCAAACTCTGCTGGGAACTCGCTGATCCAGTACCTTACGGTGCAGTATGGAGAGGAGATGCGGGGTTTACAGGGACAGAAAGGTAGGACAGGAGAAGTTAGTGTTGTCATTTCTGGCTCGGAGCCAGAGAGTATGGAAATCATATACCTACATGGAGATTGTATACCTACATGGAAATCATATACCTACATGGAGATCATATGTCTACATGGAGATCATATGTCTACATGGAGATCATATACCTACATGGAGATCATATACCTACATGGAGATCATATGTCTACATGGAGATCATATGTCTACATGGAGATCATATGTCTACATGGAGATCATATGTCTACATGGAGATCATATGTCTACATGGAGATCATATGTCTACATGGAGATCATATACCTACATGGAGATCATATGTCTACATGGAGATCATATGTCTACATGGAGATCATATACCTACATGGAGATCATATACCTACATGGAGATCATATGTCTACATGGAGATCATATACCTACATGGAGATCATATGTCTACATGGAGATCATATGTCTACATGGAGATCATATGTCTACATGGAGATCATAGACCTACATGGAGATCATATGTCTACATGGAGATCATATACCTACATGGAGATCATATGTCTACATGGAGATCATATGTCTACATGGAGATCATATACCTACAGTGGCAAGAAAAAGTATGTGAACCCTTTGGAATTACCTGGATTTTTGGATAAATTGGTCATCAAATTTGATCTGATCTTCATCTAAGTCACAACAATAAACAAACATTCTGTAACGGGTGTCGTCCTCCTCCTCCTCGGAAGAGAACTAACACCTGTCTCTGATTGAGAACCATATAAGGCTAATTACAAGTGACCTAAACATAGAAACACAAAACATAGAATGCCCACCCCAACTCACGCCCTGACCAACTAAACACATACAAAAATAACATAAAACAGGTCAGGAACGTGACAGAACCCCCCCCTCAAGGTGCGAACTCCGGACGCACCACCAAAAGTCTAGGGGAGGGTCTGGGTGGGCATCTGTCCACGGTGGTGGCTCAGGCTCTGGGCGTGGTTCCCATCCCACCATAATACATCCCCACTTTTTTATCCCCCTCACAATGCCCACCCTCCAAATAACCCCACCTAAATTAAGGGGCATCATCAGGATAAGGAGCAGCACCGGAATGAGGGGCAACACCGGAATGAGGGGCAACACCAGAATGAGGGGCAACACCAGAATGAGGGGCAACACCAGAATGACTGGCGGATCCTGGCTGGCTGGCTCTGGACGCTCTTGGCTGGCGGAAGGCTCTGGACGGTCATGGCTCGCTGACGGCTCTGGACGGTCATGGCTCGCTGACGGCTCTGGACGGTCATGGCTCGCTGACGGCTCTGGACGGTCATGGCTCGCTGACGGCTCTGGACGGTCATGGCTCGCTGACGGCTCTGGACGGTCATGGCTCGCTGACGGCTCTGGACGGTCATGGCTCGCTGACGGCTCTGGACGGTCATGGCTCGCTGACGGCTCTGGACGGTCATGGCTGGCTGAAGGCTCTGGCTGATCCGGTCTGGCGGAAGGCTCTGGCTGATCCGGTCTGGCGGAAGGCTCTGGCTGATCCGGTCTGGCGGAAGGCTCTGGCTGATCCGGTCTGGCGGAAGGCTCTGGCTGATCCGGTCTGGCGGAAGGCTCTGGCTGATCCGGTCTGGCGGAAGGCTCTGGCTGATCCGGTCTGGCGGAAGGCTCTGGCTGATCCGGTCTAGCGGAAGGCTCTAGCGGCTCCTGTCTGGCGGACGGCTCTAGCGGCTCCTGTCTGGCGGACGGCTCTGTAGGCTCATGGCAGACGGGCGGCTTTGCAGGCTCATGGCAGACGGACAGTTTACATTTACATTTAAGTCATTTAGCAGACGCTCTTATCCAGAGCGACTTACAAATTGGTGCATTCACCTTATGATATCCAGTGGAACAACCACTTTACAATAGTGCATCTAACTCTTTTAAGGGAGGGGGGTTAGAAGGATTACTTTATCCTATCCTAGGTATTCCTTAAAGAGGTGGGGTTTCAGGTGTCTCCGGAAGGTGGTGATTGACTCCGCTGACCTGGCGTTGTGAGGGAGTTTGTTCCACCATTGGGGTGCCAGAGCAGCGAACAGTTTTGACTGGGCTGAGCGGGAACTGTACTTCCTCAGAGGTAGGGAGGCGAGCAGGCCAGAGGTGGATGAACGCAGTGCCCTTGTTTGGGTGTAGGGCCTGGTCAGAGCCTGAAGGTACGGAGGTGCCGTTCCCCTCACAGCTCCGTAGGCAAGCACCATGGTCTTGTAGCGGATGCGAGCTTCAACTGGAAGCCAGTGGAGAGAGCGGAGGAGCGGGGTGACGTGAGAGAACTTGGGAAAGTTGAACACCAGACGGGCTGCGGCGTTCTGGATGAGTTGTAGGGGTTTAATGGCACAGGCAGGGAGCCCAGCCAACAGCGAGTTGCAGTAATCCAGACGGGAGATGACAAGTGCCTGGATTAGGACCTGCGCCGCTTCCTGCGTGAGGCAGGGTCGTACTCTGCGAATGTTGTAGAGCATGAACCTACAGGAACGGGTCACCGCCTTGATGTTAGTTGAGAACGACAGGGTGTTGTCCAGGATCACGCCAAGGTTCTTAGCACTCTGGGAGGAGGACACAATGGAGTTGTCAACCGTGATGGCGATTGACAGTTCAGACGGCGTATGGCAGACGGGCAGTTCAGGCGCCGCTGGGCAGACGGGCAGTTCAGGCGCCGCTGGGCAGACGGGCAGTTCAGGCGCCGCTGGGCAGACGGGCAGTTCAGGCGCCGCTGGGCAGACGGCAGACTCTGGCCGGCTGAGACGCACTATAGGCCTGGTGCGTGGTACCGGAACTGGAGGTACCGGGCTAAGGACACGCACCTTCAGGCTAGTGCGGGGAACAACAACAGGGCACACTGGACTCTCGTGGCGCACTCTAGGCCTGGTGCGTGGTACCGGCACTGGTGGCACCGGGCTGAGGGCACGCACATCAGGATTAGTACGGGGAGAAGAAACAGTGTGTACAGGGCTCTGGAGACGCACAGGTGGCTTAGTGCGTGGTGCCGGAACTGGAGGCACTGGGCTGGAGACACGCACCATAGGCAGAGTGCGTGGAGGAGGAACAGGGCTCTGAAAACGCACTGGAAGCCTGGTGCGTGGTGTAGGCACTGTTGGTACTAGGCTGGGGCGGGGAGGTGGCACCGGAAATACCGGACCGTGCAGGCGTACTGGCTCTCTTGAGCATTGAGCCTGCCCAACCTTACCTGGTTGAATGCTCCCGGTCGCCCGACCAGTGCGGGGAGGTGGAATAACCCGCACCGGGCTATGTAGGCGAACCGGGGAAACCATGCGTAAGGCAGGTGCCATGTATGCCGGCCCGAGGAGACGCACTGGAGACCAGACGCGTTGAGCCGGCCTCATGACACCTGGCTCAATGCCCAATCTAGCCCTACCAGTGCGGGGAGGTGGAATAACCCGCACCGGGCTATGCACACGTACAGGAGACACCGTGCACTCTACTGCGTAACACGGTGTCTGCCCGTACTTCCGCTCTCCACGGTTAGCCTGGGAAGTGGGCGCAGGTCTCCTACCTGCCCTTGGCCCACTACCTCTTAGCCCCCCCCAAGAAATTTTTGGGTAGTACTCATGGGCTTTTCAGGCTTCCAGCCACGTCTCCTTGCTGCCTCCTCATACCACCGCTGTTGGGCTCTCGCTGCCTCCATCTCCTCACGAGCGCGGCGATATTCCCCAATGTGCGCCCAGTGTCCTTTTCCCTCCAATACTTCGTCCCAAGTCCACGAGTCCTGGTTGCTCTGTTGAGCTCTCCCCCGCCGCTTGGTCCTAGGTTGGTGGGTGATTCTGTAACGGGTGTCGTCCTCCTCCTCCTCGGAAGAGGAGAGGAGAGAAGGATCGGTGGACCAATACGCAGCGAGGTATGTAGACATAATGAATTTATTTAAACAAGAACAAAAAACAAAAACTTGAAATGATTACAAAATAACAAACGGACAACGTAGACGAAACCTGAACATGGAACTTACATAACAACACGAAGAACACACGAGCAGGAAACAGACTACATCAAAACGAAAACAACCGAAACAATCCCGTGTGGTGCGCAGACACAAACACAGGAGACAATCACCCACAAACAAACAGTGTGAAACAGCCAACCTATATATGGTTCTCAATCAGAGGAAAACGTCAAACACCTGTCTCTGATTGAGAACCATATAAGGCTAATTACAAGTGACCTAAACATAGAAACACAAAACATAGAATGCCCACCCCAACTCACGCCCTGACCAACTAAACACATACAAAAATAACATAAAACAGGCCAGGAACGTGACACATAGTGTGCTTAAACTAATAACAAACAAATTATTGTATTTTTATTGTCTGTATTGAATACATCATTTAAACATTTACAGTATAGGTTGGAGAAAGTATGTCAACCAGTAGGCTAATGACTTCTCCAAAAGCTAATTGGAGTCAGAAGTCAGCTAACCTGGAGTCCAATCAATGAGACGAGATTGGAGATGTTGGTTCGAGCTGCCTTGCACTATATAAAACATTCACAAAATTTGAGTTTGCTATTCACAGGAAGCATGGCCTGATGTGAACCATGCCGCGAACAAAAGAGATCTCAGAAGACCAAAGATTAAGAATTGTTGACTAGCATAAAGCTGGAAAGGGTTACAAAAGTATCTCTAAAAGCCTTGATGGTCATCAGTCCACGGTAAGACAAATTGTCTATAAATGGAGAAAGTTCAGCACTGTTGCTACTCTCCCTAGGAGTGGCCATCCTGCAAAGATGACTGCAAGAGCACAGTGCAGAATGCTCAATGAGGTTAAGAAGAATCCAAGTGTCTGGCAAAATATTCTGTGGACAGATGAAACTACAATTGAGTTGTTTGGAAGGAACATGCAACACTGTGTGTGGAGAAAAAAGGCAAAGCACACCAACATCAAAACCTACCCAATTGTAAAGTATGGTGGAGGGAGCATCATGGTTCGGGGCTGCTTTGCTGACTCAGGGCCTGGACAGTTTGCTATCATCGACGTAAAAATGAATTCCCAAGTTTATAAAGACATTTTGCAGGAGAATGTTAGGCTATCTGTCCGCCAATTGAAGCTCAACAGAAGTTGGGTGATGCAACAGGACAATGACCCAAAACATAGAAGTAAATCAACAAGAGAATGGCTTCAACAGAAGAAAATACGCCTTCTGGAGTGGCCCAGTCAGAGTCCTGACCTCAACCCGATTGAGATGCTGTGGCATGACATCAAGAGAGCAGTTCACACCAGACATCCCAGGAATATTGCTGAACTGAAACAGTTTTGTAAAGAGGAATGGTCCAAAATTCCTCCTGACCGTTTTGCAGTTCTGATCCGCAACTATAGAAAACATTTGGTTGAGGTTTTTGCTGCCAAAGGAGGGTCAACCAGTTATTAAATCCAAGGGTTCACATACTTTTTCCAACCTGCAGAGTGAATGTTTACACGGTGTGTTCAATAAAGACATGAAAACATATCATTGTTTGTGTGTTATTAGTTTAAGCAGAGTGTGTTTCTCTATTGTTGTGACCTAGATGAAGATCAGATCAAATTTTATGACCAATTTATGCAGAAATCCAGGTATTTCCAAAGGGTTCACATATTTTTTCTTGCCACTGTACACGGAGATCATATGTCTACATGGAGATCACATGCTTCCACATTGCTTACAGGGAAATCATATACTGTACCTACAGTACATGTGTTAATGTTGACAAACAAGCACAGAATCTATCTCACGACTAAGACCTATAGCAGTGCTTCCTCTGTGGCTCCATGATTTTCTATGCTGTATTCACTCACTTGATAAGATGGCAGATTTGTGACCTGAGTTCAGGCAGACAGTTTTCCTCCAGCGACCTGTTGTGTGGTTAAGGAACAAAATTCCACAAAAATTTCCACCAAAAGCATTTGAAACCCCTGGTCTAGTAATCCTTAGGCCCATCACTATTATGGAAAAAATAAATCTCTGCTAGCATCTCGGGACATACATTTAAGAGAACAGTGGTGTGTCATTCATCTGAAAGGATACTTGCTGGAGAGTTTCTTGGCCAGGTCAGCAGAGGAGAGGTACCATGGATGCATCATGAGAAACATCCGGACCAGAGACTCATCATTCAGCCTGCCTTCATAATCTACCAGGAGAGGAGAGACCGAGATACATGGATGAGCTTCACTGTACAAGGCAAGCTGCCACATATTGTGTAAATCATTTATATATAGGCAACTACTGCAGTTGTACAACCAAACAACAATGAAAATGTTATCTAAGCATGTACTGTCTGCAACTATTTACACCAGGAGAGAGGCAAAGGGAGAGTAATCCTGACCAAATGCTTTGATGCAGGCCTCCGTAAGCTCATCGACTGTCGCCGACTGATCTAATTTGATAGACTTCATCCTCCTCTGGTTCTCTCTCCAACAGTCCTCTCTGTACTCTCCTCCGTTGAAACATACACAGTGAGACTGTGATGAGGTGTGGGATTTAGAAGAATGTCTGTGTTCTCTATTCTGTTGGGCAACCTTCCAACAGAGTCCTCTGATGAGTCTGTTAGTCCTCAGGCAGGCAGCTACCCTGCTCCAGTCAACAAGCTAAGAAAGTCTCTTCCTCTTTTATGAAAGCTTTTAGTTTGTGTGCTTCCTGCCCCACCTTAAAACAAGAGCATTGGTATAGTCATGAAAACCCCCAAAACCCAGTTGAGAGTAGGCCTTTAGCAATTCACTATTCAATTGTTTGCTTACTGATGATAATACAAACAAAACATTTTTGTGACACAAGAACCTGCAATATGGCAATACTAATTCACCCTCCACATACATTATCTATCTGATTATTCATGATGAAAGGAAAAGATAATCCCAGCCAAATGATTACCCATCAGACAGAGATTAAAGTGTGTTGGTGGCTGTTTTCCCAGGTATCAAATACATGTCAACAGTTATCTCAAACACAATTAGAGATTGCACTGTTTTGCACTTGCAAATTGAGTTTAAAAACATTGACTGGTTTTATAATTTCATAATTTATTAGATACAGTACATGAGTCATTAAGAAATGACACCACAACCAGTCTACCAAACTATGTTATATCATACTAATAAAAAAAGGTCTTACCCTCTTGAATTGACCACAGCAGTCTTGTCATAAGATGTGGAAAATCACAAGACTACGAAAGGTGTCTGCACCCCTCCATTGCTTCTTCAAAGCAGTTTGTCTAACTAAGTGACAGTTATATATCCCTTCAGTTGCCTTTTGCTCTCAGTTTCCTTTTTGCTGTGCATTTTAGTGCGGTCACATTTCCTCTTTACAGACCGTGCCCCAAAGTGTCAACCAGTCCTTCTAAATGAAATGCACTTTCACTGTCAAGGCAGTGCTGTTGGTGGTGAGATTTCAATAAAGTATTATTAAGGGTACTTAGTCAGATGAAATAACAAAGCACTTACATGTTGTAATGGAAATTATATATTATTTGACAATTTAAAATACATAAAGAAGCCACACCAGGCAACAAATACATGAACCACAACGACAGAGGATTATATACTGTAGAAAAAAAGTTAAAAGATGTCTGTCTATCTTGCTCTACGCACGCACGCACGCACACACACGCCCTGAGGGTGTTATGCTGGTTTTCTAGTTATTCAGTTGCTCTGAGGTAGCAGATCCCTGACTTCATATACAGTGCCTTCAGAAAGTATTCACACCCCTTGACTTATTCCCCAAGAAATTGTGTTACAGCCTGAATTTAAAATGGATCAAATTTAGATTTTTTTTGTCACTGGCCTACACACCATTTTTTTTAAATTAATTACAAATGTGAAGCTGAAATGTCTTGAGTCAATAAGTATTCAACCACTTTGTTACTGAAAGCCTAAATAAGATCAGGTGTAAAAATGGGTTTAACAAGTCACATAATAAGTTTAACATGATTTTTGAATGACTACCTCATCTCTGTACCCCACGCATACAATTATCTGTAAGGTCCCTCAGTTGAGCAGTGAATTTCAAATACAGATTCAACCACAAAAACCAGGGAGGTGTTTCAATGCCTTGCAAAGAAGGGCACCTATTGTTAGATGGGTAAACATTTGAAAAAGCAGACATTGAATATCCATTTGAGCATGGTGAAGCTTTTAATTACACTTTGGAGGGTGTATAAATACACCCAGTCACTACAAAGATACAGGCGTCCTTCCTAACTCAGTTGCTGGAGAGGAAGGAAACTGCTCAGGGATTTCACCATGTGTCACACCCTGATCTGTTTCACCTGTCTGGTGATTGTCTCCACCCCCTCCAGGTGTCGCTTATTTCCGTGGTGTATATATCCCTGTGTTTCCTGTCTCTCTGTGCCAGTTCGTCTTGTATGCCTTTCAAGTCAACCAGCATTTTCCCCGTACTCCTGCCTCTATTCTCTTTTGCTAGTCCTCCTGGTTTTTGACCCTTGCCTGTTTTTCTGGACTCTGTACCCACCTGCCTGACCATTCTGCCTGCCCTGACCTCGAGCCTGCCTGCCAATCTGTACCTCCTGGACTCTGAACTGGTTTTGACCTTTTGCCTGTCCACGACCATTCTCTTGCCTACCCCTTTTGGATTGTTTAATAAATATCAAGACTCAAACCATAAGCCTCCCGGGTCTGCATCTGGGTCTCGCCTTGTGCCCTTATACCATAAGGGTAATGGGGATTTTAAAACAGTTACAGAGTTCAATGGTTGTGATAGAAGAAAACTGAGTATGGATCAACAACATTGCAGTTATTCCACAATACTAACCTAATTGACAGAGTGAAAAGAAGGAAGCCTGTACATAATACAAATATTTTAAAACATGCATTCTGTTTGCAAAAAGGCACTACAGTAATACTGCGAAACATGTGGCAAAGAAATTCACATTTTGTTTTGAATACAAAGTGTTATGTTTGGGGCAAATCCAATACAACACACTCTCCATGTTTTCAAGCATAGTGGTGGCTGCATCATGTTATGGGTATGCTTATAATCATTAAGGACTGGGTATCAGGTTTCAGGTATGACCCAGATGCAGACAGTGTCGAAGAAACAAAAGTTTATCTCTAGTACAGGGCCAGGCAAATAACAGGTCAAAGGCAGACGGAGGTCAGTAATCCAGAGAGGGTGCAAAAGGTCCAGAACGGCAGGCAGTCTCAGGGCAGGCAGAACGGTCAAAACCGGGAAGGACTAGAAAACAGGAGCAAGAACAGACAGGAGCAGGGGAACAAATGCTGGTAGGTGTCACGAAACAAATCGAACTGGCAACAGACAAACAGAGAACACAGGTATAAATACACAGGGGATAATGGGGAAATGGGCGACACCTGGAAGGGGGTGGAGACAGGCACAAAGACAGGTGAAACAGATCAGGGTGTGACACTGGGGAGGATTTCAGGATACAAAAATCAACAGAATGGAGCTAAGCACAAGCAAAATCCTAGAGGAAAACCTGAGTCAGTCTGCTTTCCACCAGACACTGGGAGTGTTGAGGTTACTGTAAACTTGGTATTGTTTGATTGGTCAATAGTGGTTGGTTTTGGGTTGCAAGGTTACACCTTCAGATGTTATAAATGGAATGAAAAACTTTTGTTCTCTCTCTTATCCTGTATCCAGTCCATGGAGGAAGGCTAGATTATCAATTCTAATTTCCTGGGCTTCTAGGCTTCTAGCCTAGTAACCATCTCTTTGTTCATGCTTTGTCCTGTAAGTTAACCTTAGGATCTATATGCCTAGAAGTATGCTTTGTAATGGTTGTTAATGCTTTGTAACTTAAGCTTTATGCCTTGTATGTGAATTCATTCATTGTACAATGTTAATTAAATATCTGCCTTTGATATAGACAATTCTCAGACCAATTATTGCTAGTCAACGTCAGCTCATTGCCTCATGCTTGCTTGTATATTTTAATTATCTTTATGGAGTCAGGTTAACATTTTAATAGGCTAATTGCTTAGTCTCATTACGAGTCACATGTGAGGTATTAATAATATCATATGTAATGTTTGTCAAATATGACTGCCCACTACACATTTATTATACAGCAATTCCAGATGAGCTGTTGTACTCAGAGACAATCTCAAACAGACAGTAACTGTGCACAAGCTCTAGGTTCCTGTTCCATCTGTCCAGGCCAAGGGGTCATTTCCTATGACCCTACTATGACCCATGACCCTACGCTACTGTTGTGAGCATGACAACTATAGTATAGGGACATGCAATGTTCTGTATAATTTTTCTTTCTGTATAATTCTATTTAATTGTAGCTGGTTTACATCCCAGTCTTCACTGGGATCAATGTCAAAGGAAGGAGGGTTTTGACTACTGGAAGTCAATGGAGTAGAACTGTACTGCATTCTTTCATGTTGTCAATGACAAAGAATGCTATTTAAATTTGAGAAATGCAAACATGTTTTTTGTTGTAAGTAGGCCTATTTGTAAAAAAATAAAAAATAATAAAAAGGATTACTTATTATGACTGTGATAATGTGGTTGTCTCACCTAGCTATCTTAAAACCTCTTGGAAATAGGGGGCACCAGTTTATTCTACGTTTATTTATTATGACTTTTGGAATTTTTGGGGAATTTTTCGTTCCATGCGCCAAGTGTTCATGGACATGTGCGCTCCACCATGCTAGACAAAGTTGCTAATTCGACAGAAGAAATTGACATTCTAAAACAAAGCAACGATTTATTGTGGAACTAGGACTCCCTGCACTACATTCTGATGGAAGATCATCAAAGGTAAGCGAATATTTATGATGTTATTTCGTATTTGTGTGGAATATGTTGGCTCCAACATGGCGGAGAATGGCTGGGCGCTGTCTCAGATTATTGCATGCTGTACTTTGTACTAAAGTTATTTTTTAAAATCTAACACAGCGGTTGCATTAAGAACCAGTGTATCTTTCATTTGCTGTACAACATGTATTTTTTAGCAAAGTTTATGATGAGTTTTTTGGTTAGATTACGTGACTGTCCAAAATTTCTCCGGACAATTTGGTGCATTTTGGCGCCATATTCACAATGTAAAACCAGGATTTGTAGCTATAAATATGCACATTTTCGAACAAAACATAAATGTATTGTATAACATGATGTTATAAGACTGTCATCTGATGAAGTTGTTCAAAGGTTAGTGATTAATTTTATCTCTATTTGTGGGTTTTGTGAAAGCTACCTTTGCGGTGGAAAAATGGCGGTGTATTTTTGGATATTGTGGTGAGCTAACATAAATATATGTTGTGTTTTTGCTGTAAAACACTTAAAAAATTGGAAATATTGGCTGGATTCACAAGATATTTATCTTTCATTTGCTGTACAACATGTATTTTTCATAAATGTTTTATGATGAGTATTTATGTATTTCACGTTGCTCTCTGTAATTATTCTGGCTTTTATGGTGCCATTTATGATCATGGCACCAATGTAAAACCAGGATTTGTAGCTATAAATATGCACATTTTCGAACAAAACATAAATGTATTGTATAACATGATGTTATAAGACTGTCATCTGATGAAGTTGTTCAAAGGTTAGTGATTAATTTGATCTCTATTTGTGGGTTTTGTGAAAGCTATGTTTGCGGTGAAAAAATGGCGTTGTGTGTTTGGCTATTGTGGTGAGCTAACATAAATATACAGTATATACAGTATATTCGCTGGAAAACATTTTAAAAATCGGAAATGTTGGCTGGATTCACAAGATGTTTATCTTTCATTTGCTGTATTGGACTTGTGATTTCATGAAATTATATTATATGATATCCCTGTGGCGCAAGGCTAGGCTATGCTAGTCAGCGTTGCCCTGCCCTGTTAATGCATGTATTAATTCTGATGAGGAGGATCCCGGATCCGGGAGGGTGGGTCGGTAGAGGTTTTTAAGATGAATGCACTAACCGTAAGTCGCTTTGGATAAGAGCATCTGCTAAATGACTAACACATACAAATTCACTGTTCACCTTTCTATGTAAATACATATGCCAACATGTGCATATGACAACGAGAGAACATTTTTGGACGCAGATGGTCAATGTAAATTTCAAGTGGTGTTGAGTTGTTGGAAATATGGAATGTTTGGCTCATGTGACCTAGCGATCCCTGCCAGCACCTCTCTATCAGACCTAACCCTCCCATTCTGTTCTTTGTTATATTTTTGCCCTTTTCGTGAAGTATTGTAATCTTCTGTTTTCAGACAGCGTTAGAATTGTTGAGGTCTCTTACAACCAGAAACAAATGCTTTGGAAATTGTTAACATACGTGTATATTCTATGAGTTTCAGTTTTTCTATCAGTTTTCATTTTGAAACTGCTTCTACAGTAAGTAAACTCACTGCAAGGACAAGACGCAGTAATGATTACACCATCCTAATGCAGAAAGGTCACAAACAAATATTGCCCTTCCCTTAAAGCTGTGGGAGTGTTTGGTTTGTGTCAGGCTTCAAGTGTTGTCTACTGGCTCCTGACATTAACCAGACATGCCTTCCAAATATCATGGCCTTTGAGACTGGGTCACAGCTGCTATTAATGAACCAGGCCTCCATGATATCGCCAAAGACAGTACAGTATGAAGATAGGCAGAAACTGCTTCTCCAATAGAAATCCCATATCACACTTGTAGGCGATGTCATGGTTAAGTTGGTTAGCTAAGCTCATGTGTAGATACACGTCATCGGGTCTAACGGTTGTCTCGCACCAAACTGTGCATGTGCAGGCCATCAAATCAAAGTTACTCATTCAATACAAAGTTGTTTTTGACGAAAATGAAAAGTGTGTCTCTTCCACGAGTAATAACATGTTCCACGAGTAATAACATGTTCCATGAGTAATAACATGTTCCACGGGTAATAACATGTTCCATGAGTAATAACATGTTCCACGAGTAATAACATGTTCCGCGAGTAATAACATGTAATAACATGTTCCACGAGTAATAACATGTTCCACGAGTAATAACATGTTCCACGAGTAATAACATGTTCCACGGGTAATAACATGTTCCGCGAGTAATAACATGTAATAACATGTTCCACGGGTAATAAAATGTTCCGCGAGTAATAACATGTTCCGCGAGTAATAACATGTTCCACGAGTAATAACATGTTCCATGAGTAATAACATGTAATAACACATTCCACGAGTAATAACATGTTCCACGAGTAATAACACGTTCCATGAGTAATAACATGTAATAACATGTTCCACGAGTAATAACATGTTCCATGAGTAATACCATGTAATAACATGTTCCACGAGTAATAACATGTTCCACGAGTAATACCATGTAATAACATGTTCCACGAGTAATAACATGTTCCATGAGTAATAACATGTAATAACACATTCCAAGAGTAATAACATGTTCCACGAGTAATAACACGTTCCATGAGTAATACCATGTAATAACATGTTCCACGAGTAATAACATGTTCCATGAGTAATACCATGTAATAACATGTTCCACGAGTAATACCATGTAATACCATGTTCCACGAGTAATAACATGTTCCATGAGTAATACCATGTAATAACATGTTCCACGAGTAATAACATGTTCCGCGAGTAATAACATGTAGTAACACGTTCCACGAGTAATAACATGTTCCACGAGTAATAACATGTTCCACGAGTAATAACATGTTCCGCGAGTAATAACATGTAGTAACACGTTCCACGAGTAATAACATGTTCCATGAGTAATACCATGTAATACCATGTTCCACGAGTAATAACATGTTCCACGAGTAATAACATGTTCCACGAGTAATAACATGTTCCGCGAGTAATAACATGTAGTAACACGTTCCACGAGTAATAACATGTTCCACGAGTAATAACATGTAGTAACACGTTCCACGAGTAATAACATGTTCCACGAGTAATAACATGTAGTAACACGTTCCACGAGTAATAACATGTTCCATGAGTAATACCATGTAATACCATGTTCCACGAGTAATAACATGTTCCACGAGTAATAACATGTAGTAACACGTTCCACGAGTAATAACATGTTCCACGAGTAATAACATGTAGTAACACGTTCCACGAGTAATAACATGTTCCACGAGTAATAACATGTTCCACGAGTAATAACATGTTCCGCGAGTAATAACATGTAGTAACACGTTCCACGAGTAATAACATGTTCCACGAGTAATAACATGTTCCACGAGTAATAACATGTAGTAACACGTTCCACGAGTAATAACATGTTCCACGAGTAATAACATGTTCCACGAGTAATAACATGTTCCGCGAGTAATAACATGTTCCACGAGTAATAACATGTTCCATGAGTAATACCATGTAATAACATGTTCCACGAGTAATAACATGTTCCACGAGTAATAACATGTTCCACGAGTAATAACATGTTCCACGAGTAATAACATGTTCCGCGAGTAATAACATGTAGTAACACGTTCCACGAGTAATAACACGTTCCACGAGTAATAACACGTTCCACGAGTAATAACATGTTCCACTACTATTTAAGACATCGGCTCGAATCTAGGTTGTGCCTTTAGATTTCGATAAAATTAACCACACTCAAACCCCAAACCTCAGCCATCCAAACCCCGGCCATCCAGGACCTCTATATCAGGTTGTGTGAAAGGAAGGCCCGGAAAGTCGTTAAAGACTCCAGACCAACAAGTCATACACAAGTCATACACTGTTCTTCTGCACAGCAAGCAGTTCCGGTGCATCAAGTCTGACACCAACAGGCTCCTGAACAGCTTCTATCTCCCATGCCATAAGACTGCTAAATAGCTAACAAAATAGCTAACGAAATAGCTAACAAAATAGCTACATGTACTATCTGAGTTGTCCCTTGTATTATATTCTTATTTGTGCACTGTCTCTATGCACACTCACAGGGTCCTACACACTCACTCACACTGTCACTCCAACACACACACTGTCACACCAACACACACACAAACCCTCACTCCATCATTTTCTCACTCACAATAATATGCACATACATTTAAAGTGGCTCTACACACACACGTACACCCACTCGCATACAAGCTGCTCCTACTCTGTTTTATCTTATATTGTGTTGCCTAGTCACCTTACCCTTATATTCCTGAACATTGTAAATATGCTACTGGATCTGACCGTGTATATAGTATGCTTACTTACTTCATCGTGTTCTTCTTATTTTTATATCTCGTGTGTTTTTGTTCTACCTTGTTATTTGTAGTATTACATTGTTATTGATTACTGCATTGTTGGGTTAGAGTTTGTTCTACCTTGTTATTTGTAGTATTACATTGTTATTGATTACTGCATTGATGGGTTAGAGTTTGTTCTACCTTGTTATTTGTAGTATTACATTGTTATTGATTACTGCATTGTTGGGTTAGAGTTTGCAAGAAAGGCTTTTCACTGTACTTGTGCACGTGACATTAAAAACTTTGTCTGTTTCGCAAGTGTTTCAGGGAGTCTGGTTTAGAAACTCTGTGGTTGTAGAGAGAAATACACATAGATGTCTGGCCACATACTAGTAGAATAAATTCATAGGATCATTCCTATTGCTGTCACGATCGTCTTGCGGTGAGAGAGAGGACCAAGGCGCAGCGTGTGAAAAATACATCTTCTCTTTATTTAAAAGAAGAAAAAAACGAAACAAAACAACAAATAGACGAACGTGAAGCTATAAACGACTAAGTGCAAAACATGCAACATAGACATAGACATAGACAATTACCCACAAATGCATGATGCCTATGGCTGCCTTAAATATGGCTCCCAATCAGAGACAAATGAAAGACATCTGTCTCTGATTGAGAACCACTCAGGCAACCATAGACATACCTAGAAACATTCACTCAACACAAACTCATACACTAAACCCAACACCCCCTTTACCATATAACCACCCAAAACGACAAAACACAAACATTCCCCATGTCACACCCTGACCTAACTAAAATAATAAAGAAAACAAAGAATACTAAGGCCAGGGCGTGACAATTGCACATTTTATACCAGTAGAACACTGTTCACACTTGAGTCGATGTCCGCGTCCCCGCGGTAATCTCGACATTATTTTACCCCATAAAAATACACCTCAATCCACCGCATCCGCCGACGTCGGCCTTCCACATCTGTGGTAGAAGGTGGCAGAGCTTCAGCTGTGTTTGTCAGACCAGGAGACATTCCGAAAATCTGCCTTCTCATAAAAACGTTCGTTTTGCTCTACGACACCCACAATCATCATGGGACTCGTCTGAAGTCGGTACCGCCGATCTGCCAGCTTCTGTCTGTACCGTCCGAACAGTTTGGGCTACACACTAATATGTACAATAGTACCCACCATTGAAAGGTGAGACTCTTAGGAACATACAGGTCGGTTGTTTTGCTTTAGGATGCACACAAGACTCGTCTTTAGGTAGCCAGGTACAAGTTTAAAAAGTATGGAAGTATCTTGGGGCCAAAAAAGGGGTTAAATATGAGTCAATTTAAAATAAAATACAAATCTGCGCTTTCTTATCTCTCAGATAGGCCTAAATCCATAGACACTTCAAAACCTTCAAAGTATTTTTTTTCATGACAATTCAATTCAGATTAATTTAGTTTCTAGACTGCAAGATGTGAAATAGGCCTTAATCTAAATATTTGAAAATATTCCTATGTAATAATTGGGACTGAGTAGTGATTGGCTTTCCCGTTTGAGTATGCTCCGCCTTCTTCTTAATATTCATGATCACTCTTATAAATAGGTGAACATGACCCATCCATGTGGGTGCTTCTGTAGTCGTATCTGAACTGGCTGGACGTGCACCTGAAGTTGTATTGGAACAAGGAAGCCAGGGGTAGAGCATCATGTCAAAACCGTTGTCAGACCACGATAAAAGGAAGCAGATCTCCGTGAGAGGTCTTGCTGGTGTGGAAAATGTCGCTGAACTGAAGGTCGCTTTCAACAGGCATCTCCATTTTACACTGGTCAAGGACAGAAATGTGGCAAACAAACGGGATTACTACTTTGCTCTCGCCAACACCGTGCGCGACCACTTGGTGGGCAAGTGGATCAGAACCCAGCAGTACTACTATGAGAAAGATCCCAAAGTAAGTTCCACTGTTGAAATGTTCATATCATCTGTAGCCTCCTAAAATCCATAGAATAGAATAGAATAGAACAAATAAAATGGAATATAAACTAATATAATATAAACGAAAATAGTAAAATTTAATATAGTATAAACTAATATAATAGAAACTAATATGATAGAAACTAATATGATAGAAACTAATATAAACAAAGAGAGAAACAAATGGAATAGAATGGGATGTCAAATTTCCCCTTTGGTTTCACAGTACCATCTAGCAATGAAAAATAGACATCATTAGTAATTTATCATGAAGAGCATTCCATGTAAAAAAAGGGTTAACATAAGTATATGGGAAATATATGGGCATACTGTGAGAACAGTAAATAACAGTCATTTTACATTCTAGTGGTCTTGGTCATACCACACAATATTTGACAAATTATGTATTATTGTGTGCCTCCGACCTCAGGTGATAATCCCACTGTTCCAGTGGCCAGTGTTATTGGCAGGATAATAGGCAATTTAGGACATATGGTTTGAAAATATCATATTTTTACATTTTAGTTGTCAGATTATTTTACCCAGAGCTACTTAGAGTAGTGAATGCATACATTTTTAAAACTTTCTTTTCATACTGATCCCACATGGGAATTGAACCCATAATCCTGGTGTTACAAGTGCCATGCTCTACCAACTGAGCCACACAAGATCATAAGAGCTTCAAGGCAATTTAATATCACACCTATCACACATCCTGTATACTCTTATCACGCATACTGTATACTCTTATCACGCATACTGTATACTCTTATCACGCATACTGTATACTCTTATCACGCATACTGTATACTCTTATCACGCATACTGTATACTCTTATCACGCATACTGTATACTCTTATCACGCATACTGTATACTCTTATCACGCATACTGTATACTCTTATCACGCATACTGTATACTCTTATCACGCATACTGTATACTCTTATCACGCATACTGTATACTCTTATCACACATACCGTATACTCTTATCAAACATACCGTATACTCTTATCAAACATACTGTATACTCTTAACACGGAGTGAAATGACACATTTGAAGCCTGGTTGTATGATTCACTACTGTAAGTTTTTTTTACTAGTCATTCCCCAGCAACATGCTGCTGTCCACAGAGGGCCTCTGTCCTGGGTTACTTCTCTTTGCCAACTGTTGCATTGCTGCATTAATGCAAGCGGTATCACCATGACATTTCCAATTTACTAGTGCTCCTCAGCCGTGATGATCTGCCAATGCTGTGCTGTAATACTAAACCTCTCTGTGACCTTCTCCCCCCGTTCACCCAGTTCATCCTAGAGTCGATATAGCTACAGCTGTAGGAGTAGCAGAGGTGCCAATTGACATCAACGAGTGTAAAGGAGCAGGGGGAAACTTTGTTTCCATACCCTCATTGATTAGTTTTTATCACACTGAGCCTTCGATCTAGTTAATTAGTTTTTATCAGACTGAGCCTTCTATTTAGTTAATTAGTTTTATCAGACTGAGCCTTCTATTTAGTTAATTAGTCTTTATCAGACTGAGCCTTCTATTTAGTTAATTAGTCTTTATCAGACTGAGCCTTCTATTTAGTTAATTAGTCTTTATCAGACTGAGCCTTCTATTTAGTTAATTAGTTTTATCAGACTGAGCCTTCTATTTAGTTAATTAGTCTTTATCAGACTGAGCCTTCTATTTAGTTAATTAGTCTTTATCAGACTGAGCCTTCTATTTAGTTAATTAGTTTTATCAGATTGAGCCTTCTATTTAGTTAATTAGTCTTTATCAGACTGAGCCTTCGATCTAGTTAATTAGTTTTATCAGACTGAGCCTTCTATTTAGTTAATTAGTCTTTATCAGACTGAGCCTTCTATTTAGTTAATTAGTTATTATCAGACTGAGCCTTCTATTTAGTTAATTAGTTTTTATCAGACTGAGCCTTCTATTTAGTTAATTAGTTTTATCAGACTGAGCCTTCTATTTAGTTAATTAGTCTTTATCAGACTGAGCCTTCTATTTAGTTAATTAGTTATTATCAGACTGAGCCTTCTATTTAGTTAATTAGTTTTATCAGACTGAGCCTTCTATTTAGTTAATTAGTCTTTATCAGACTGAGCCTTCTATTTAGTTAATTAGTTATTATCAGACTGAGCCTTCTATTTAGTTAATTAGTTTTTATCAGACTGAGCCTTCTATTTAGTTAATTAGTTTATCAGACTGAGCCTTCTATTTAGTTAATTCGTTTTATCAGACTGAGCCTTCTATTTAGTTAATTAGTTTAATCAGAATGAGCCTTCTATTTAGTTAATTAGTTTTATCAGACTGAGCCTTCTATGTAGTTAATTAGTCTTTATCAGAATGAGCCTTCTATTTAGTTAATTAGTTTTATCAGACTGAGCCTTCTATTTAGTTAATTAGTCTTTATCAGACTGAGCCTTCTATTTAGTTAATTAGTTTTATCAGACTGAGCCTTCTATTTAGTTAATTAGTTTTATCAGACTGAGCCTTCGATCTAGTTAATTAGTCTTTATCAGAATGAGCCTTCTGTGTAGTTGTGAATCAGCCTCTTCCATAACTACCGTATTCATGAAACATCCTAACAGACAGTGAAACCTAGTCAGTAAAGATGAACAGGATCTAAAGAGATCTTCTTGACACAGAAAAAACTCAATCAGATATCAATATTGGAGTGAAAGGGACTGAATGATTGAAACTTCAACGAGTGCATGTCAAATTTGCACTATGAAATGAATTGCTAATCTTTTAATTCACATGTTTCATTGAGTATTGACTGGTTCATTTACACATATGATATCATAATACATTAATAATCTAATGAAACCACACACTCTTTAGTTTTAGGATTTAAAAAATCATTTTCTCATGGGCATGGGGGAGGTATGCTGCGTACTGTACTGTGCAATGGAATTATCTAGACGGACACTCCTGACCTGCAAACCTATATTTAAATCTCAGAATTGGCTCAAATTAGGTTACTGTTAGGGTCAGGGTTAGGGTCAGGGTGAAGTTAAGGGTCAAGGTCAGGGGGAGGCTGAGGGTCAGAGTGAGGGTAAGGGTAAGGGTCAGGGTGAGGGTGAGGGTCAGGGTCAGAGTGAGGGTAAGGGTCAGGGTCAGGGTTAGGGTAAGGGTAAGGGTCAGAGTGAGGGTAAGGGTCAGGGTTAGGGTAAGGGTCAGGGTTAGGATAAGGGTCAGGGTCAGGGTCAGGGTCAGGGTGAGGGTCAGGGTGAGGGTGAGGGTAAGGGTCAGGGTGAGGGTAAGGGTCAGGGTCAGACTGAGGGTAAGGGTCAGGGTCAGGGTTAGGGTAAGGGTCAGGGTCAGGGTTAGGGTAAGGGTCAGGGTCAGGGTGAGGGTAAGGGTCAGGGTGAGGGTAAGGGTCAGGGTCAGACTGAGGGTAAGGGTCAGGGTCAGGGTTAGGGTAAGGGTAAGGGTGAGGGTGAGGGTAAGGGTAAGGGTCAGGGTCAGAGTGAGGGTAAGTGTAAGGGTCAGGGTCAGGGTAAGGGTGAGGGTGAGGGTAAGGGTAAGGGTCAGGGTCAGAGTGAGGGTAAGGGTAAGGGTCAGGGTCAGGGTTAGGGTCAGGGTGGGGGTCAGAGTGAGGGTAAGGGTAAGGGTCAGGGTCAGAGTGAGGGAAAGGGTCAGGGTCAGGGTTAGGGTGAGGGTGGGGGTCAGAGTGAGGGTAAGGGTAAGGGTCAGGGTCAGAGTGAGGGAAAGGGTCAGGGTCAGGGTTAGGGTGAGGGTGGGGGTCAGAGTGAGGGTAAGGGTAAGGGTCAGGGTCAGAGTGAGGGTAAGGGTCAGGGTAAGGGTAAGGGTAAGGGTCAGGGTCAGAGTGAGGGTAAGGGTAAGGGTCAGGGTCAGGGTTAGGGTGAGGGTGGGGGTCAGAGTGAGGGTAAGGGTAAGGGTAAGGGTCAGGGTCAGAGTGAGGGAAAGGGTCAGGGTCAGGGTTAGGGTTAGGGTAAGGGTAAGGGTAAGGGTCAGGGTCAGAGTGAGGGTAAGGGTAAGGGTAGGGTCAGGGTCAGGGTGAGGGTCGGGGTCAGGGTCAGGGTGAGGGTAAGGGTCAGAGTGAGGGTAAGGGTCAGGGTCAGAGTGAGGGTAAGGGTCAGGGTAAGGGTCAGAGTGAGGGTAAGGGTAAGGGTCAGGGTTAGGGTGAGGGTGAGGGTAAGGGTCAGAGTGAGGGTAAGGGTAAGGGTCAGGGTTAGGGTTAGGGTGAGGGTAAGGGTAAGGCTCAGGGTTAGGGTAAGGGTAAGGGTCAGGGTTAGGGTAAGGGTTAGGGTAAGGGTGAGGGTCAGGGTTAGGGTAAGGGTCAGGGTGAGGGTGAGGGTCAGGGTTAGGGTTAGGGTCAGGGACAGTTTTAGATTGTTGTTTTGCAGGTCAGCAGTGTCCTTATAGTCTCCCCTGTGGAATGAGGTCATTTCTGGATAATATTTTTGACCATTTAGGTGGCCCTCTTTGGCTCAAGAGCACCCCCAGTGGTTAGAATATAATATTTAAGAGATGCCTTGACCCAACATATCATACTTGTACCCAAATTGTTACCAATTTTGTGATAGATGTTCATATCTGTTTAGTACACATTTAGCTGCACATTTACACCTCTTTTGGAGGGTTCACTCGTACACTGTACCCCCAGAGTACAACATTAAGTCATTTATTAGACTTGATACACTAGACCTCTACATACTTGATACTCTAGTGCATCAGTACCCTCCCTGGTACAGCTACAGTATGTTTTCAGACCTCTCTTTCACCATTCATGAGTATCACACATAGACTAACCTTTACAACAGCCCCAGCTGAAGCTATTTTTGCCTGAGCCAAAATGCCAATGTTATGTAACACCAACAGCAATCTGTCTCCCGTAGTACCTATCACCTCTCTTCTCTGTCCTTTGCCCCCTCCTCTCTGTCCTCCGACCCCTCCTCTCTGCCCTCCCCCTCCTCCCCCTCCTTTCTGCCCTCCTCCCCCTCCCCCTCCTCTCTGCCCTCCCCCTCCTCTCTGCCCTCCTCCCCCTCCTCTCTGCCCTCCCCCTCCTCCCCCTCCTCTCTGCCCTCCCCCTCCTCCCCCTCCTCTCTGCCCTCCCCCTCCTCCCCCTCCTCTCTGCCCTCCTCCCCCTCCTCCTCTCTGCCCTCCGCCCCTCCTCTTCCCTCTCGCCCCTCTACTCTCTCTGCCAGAGTGTTCCAGACCTCCCTATCCAACACCAAGAGAACAACATGTGAAATGTCAAAGGCTAAGCTACTGTAAGGCTCAGGTGTCAGATTTCCACACGCAGTCGTTCACCAAGTGTTCAACAGTCCTTAAAATAATGAAATGCACTTATTAAAACAGCAGACTGTGACTCATTGGGTTAGAGACTTAATAAGATGGCCATACTCTTAATATTGTCTCTCCTCTGGATGTTGGCTCTGCTACGGTATCCCAATCTCATCTTTCTCTCACTCTATCCCCCTCCTCCTCAGCGTGTGTACTACATCTCCCTGGAGTTTTATATGGGTCGCACCCTGCAGAACACTATGGTGAACCTGGCCCTGGAGAACGCTTGTGATGAGGCCATATACCAGGTGAGGGATGCTCACAGTCATACAGATAGCTTTTTCATTGCTGTGGCTCACCACGGCTGTCAAACTGACTGCACCTTCTGTAACATAACTACATTTTCTACCCTCATTCATTTTTTGGGGGGTCAAAATATCGACCCCTGTTTTAACTGAATGTCATGGCCACAGAGCTGTGATTTTAACCTGACTTGACCTGAACCCCTTTGTTCCGTAGCTGGGTCTGGACATGGAGGAGCTGGAGGACATGGAAGAGGATGCTGGCCTGGGAAATGGTGGTCTTGGCCGTCTTGCCGGTCAGTTGCCTAGCTACTTGCTCTCACAGAGAGAGTGCAACATTCGTGTGCCTTAGACAATTGTATGAATTATACTAGAATTATCAAAACATTAAAATAACGATATAACATGATCATAAACATGATAAGTTAATTTAGCCAGTGTAACCCTAACCTAAGCCTTCCCTGGTCATCAGCATGCTTCCTGGACTCAATGGCTTCTCTAGGCCTTGCTGCCTATGGCTATGGTATCCGCTATGAGTTTGGCATCTTCAACCAAAAGATTGTCAATGGCTGGCAGGTAACCTATATACACTCCTATGCTTTTGAACTTTTTCTTTGGTTTCCGCATCATGTTCAGACCATAAGACACAGGGGAGTACTGTGAAACAACTTTGCCCGACAGACTGTATTACATTTCAATTTTTGTCATTTAGCAGATCAAGAGCAACTTACAGTTAGTGCATTCATCTTAAGATCGCTAGTTAAGACAACCACATATCACAGTCGTAGCAAATACATTTTCCCTCAATAAAGTAGTTATCAGCAAAGTCAGTGCTAGTAGGAACATATTATATTTGTTGTATAACCCAATGATTGACAGGTTGAGGAGGCCGATGATTGGTTGCGTTACGGCAACCCCTGGGAGAAGGCCCGCCCTGAGTACATGCGCCCCGTCAAGTTCTATGGCAGGACCGAGCACACCCCAGATGGTGTGAAATGGGTTGACACTCAGGTGAATAAAGGACAGGGGTCGGGGTGTGATTGAGCATAGGAGGGAGACGTGTGTGTGTGTGTGTGTGTGAGTGAATGTGTGTGTGTGTGTGTGTTTATGTGTGTGTGCGCGGCTACGGCAACTGGATGCCACCAATGAACCATCAATGAATATGGATTCTGTTAGCAGGTTTCTTTAAGTTCAGTCTCTTGTAATTGTGTTGACAGATAGTGCTGGCTCTGCCATATGACACCCCTATTCCTGGCTACAGAAACAACATTGTCAACACCATGAGACTGTGGTCTGCTAAGGCCCCATGTGACTTCAACCTGAAAGACTGTAAGTCTACACTTTGCTCGGCTAATTGTTTTCACCTTGACTGGCTGCATTCCACCATTTCATATGCTTATTGTGTCAAATCTGAAAATGGCTAACATGGCTACTCATGTAGCATGACATAATTGGCCACTGGGAACCATTATCCTTAGGGTGTGTTTTTCCCTTTCTCAACAGTCAACGTTGGTGGCTACATTCAGGCTGTGTTGGACAGAAACTTGTGTGAGAACATTTCCCGCGTGCTGTACCCCAACGATAATGTAAGGATAGATTTCTCTCTAATATCCATGTGCAGCAATTATATACTGTATATACTGTACAGTGCATTCGGAAAGTATTCAGACCCCTTCCCTTTTTCCACATTTTGTTATGTTACAACCTTATTCTAGGTTGTAGAATGTGCAGGTCAGATGTGCAGGTCAGTGTGGATTCACCACTACATGTGTTTCTCCCCAGTTCTTTGAGGGCAAGGAGCTGCGTCTGAAGCAGGAGTACTTTGTGGTGGCCGCCACTCTGCAGGACATCGTCCGTCGTTTCAAGGCCTCTAAGTTTGGCTCCAGAGAAGTCGTCCGCACAGACTTTGCCGAGCTACCAAACAAAGTGAGAACCCACTATTGGTTATTCTAACATATACTGATATGTTTTCATGTCACTTACAGTTGTGGTACCCTTGCACGATTCGCTCTCTTTATTTTAAAATAAGTTGAAATTGAAAACTTTTGTTTAATTTACAACGTATTTGTTTGATTTGCAATGACACCGGACCCAAAAAATTATAATCAAAACTGACATTTTTATTTTTCTAGTCAAAAAATGGCCTGGACTAAATTATTCAAAATTCCAATGAATTGGGCAATTGTGTCATTTATCTCACCTGTGGTAAGTTACAGCTGCCTACAGAATAAAAAGAACCATTCAACCTGTTTTGAAAAGAGAAGACTGAACATTTTGCTCCATTGTAAAGTGCAAGGATGACAATATATGTGACTGCAACTGTCTCCATGTCACTGGTTTAAGTATAGTTGTATTGATGACTTGTTCTGATGTGAATGTGTGATATAATAAAAAGAATAACAATGTACTCGATGTCTTTCACATCCAGGTTGCCATCCAGCTGAATGACACTCACCCTGCCATGGCTATTCCTGAGCTGATGAGGGTCCTGGTTGATGAGGAGAAGCTGGGTTGGGACAAGGTGAGTGGAAGCTGATGAGGGTCCTGGTTGATGAGGAGCTGGAATGATTTATACATACACTAGATGACTGATGAGGGTCCTGGTTGATGAGGAGCTGGAATGATTTATACATACACTAGATGACTGATGAGGGTCCTGGTTGATGAGGAGCTGGAATGATTTATACATACACTAGATGACTGATGAGGGTCCTGGTTGATGAGGAGCTGGAATGATTTATACACTAGATGACTGATGAGGGTCCTGGTTGATGAGGAGCTGGAATGATTTATACATACACTAGATGACTGATGAAGGTCCTGGTTGATGAGGAGCTGGAATGATTTATACACTAGATGACTGATGAGGGTCCTGGTTGATGAGGAGCTGGAATGATTTATACATACACTAGATGACTGATGAGGGTCCTGGTTGATGAGGAGCTGGAATGATTTATACACTAGATGACTGATGAGGGTCCTGGTTGATGAGGAGCTGGAATGATTTATACACTAGATGACTGATGAGGGTCCTGGTTGATGAGGAGCTGGAATGATTTATACACTAGATGACTGATGAGGGTCCTGGTTGATGAGGAGCTGGAATGATTTATACACTAGATGACTGATGAGGTTCCTGGTTGATGAGGAGCTGGAATGATTTATACACTAGATGACTGATGAGGGTCCTGGTTGATGAGGAGCTGGAATGATTTATACACTAGATGACTGATGAGGGTCCTGGTTGATGAGGAGCTGGAATGATTTATACACTAGATGACTGATGAGGGTGCTGGTTGATGAGGAGCTGAAGTGATTTATACATACACTAGATGACTGATGAGGGTCCTGGTTGATGAGGAGCTGGAATGATTTATACACTAGATGACTGATGAGGGTGCTGGTTGATGAGGAGCTGAAGTGATTTATACATACACTAGATGACTGATGAGGGTCCTGGTTGATGAGGAGCTGGAATGATTTATACACTAGATGACTGATGAGGGTGCTGTGTTGAAGCCACCTTGCCTCCATCTTGGCACTCCCTCACCATTGTAAACAAATATTTTAAAAGCTATAGAAATGTATGTATTAATGTGTTTATATGTGTTTTTGCCACATGTATTCATGTGTATTCAGACAACTTAATGCATATTTTAAAATTATATTATGTGAGCTAAACATACAAATAAAACATGAAAAAAATGGATGACTAATGTTACTGTCCCCACTACAACACAAACATACTTAAATTCATAATGATACCAGCAGGGGGCAAACAATACCAGCATAGTAGAATGTGTTGGCTTGGCAACACACCACAGATAAAGACTTAGAACAAATGTAAAGCTAGGACTACTAAGACTACCGTTACTGTATCCTACTTCTGTCTAGAGAGGGTCAAATGAACCATGAGGTATATAAACCGTATTATCTTACCTCTGTCCCTGTGTGTGCCCAGGCCTGGGACGTGTGTGTCCGTACATGTGCCTACACAAACCACACCGTGCTGCCTGAGGCCCTGGAGCGCTGGCCCATTGACCTGTTCCATCACCTGTTGCCCCGTCACCTGGAGATCATCTTCGAGATCAACCGTCGCTTCATGGAGGTACGTGAGGCCGATGGCACACAGACTAACGCTAGCCTACCATAGAGAAAGTGTTTATCACAGATCAGTGTTCCTTTATCTAACTGAAACTATTGTACCACGATGTATTATTATAGGCTAACTTTATTGAAATCCAACTTTGTTACAGAATATTAATGTCTACCTTGTGGAAACCTAAACCTTTGTTTCACCTGTCCCTCCAGTATGTTGCCTCTAAGTTCCCTGGAGACCACGACCGTCTGCGCCGCATGTCCCTGATTGAGGAGGGAGAATGCAAGAAAGTCAACATGGCTCATCTGTGTATCGTTGGTTCCCATGCTGTCAACGGCGTGGCCCGCATCCACTCTGAGATCCTCATCGCCACTCTGTACGTGTCCTACACAAACACAAATACATTTAAATCATCATATTTAAACGGCACAAACGCAACACATTATGATACTATTGGTGATGCACATTTTGATTGGATTTGTTTGAAGAGCTTAAGTGAACTAGTTTGATATTGTTTGTGCTACTATGTGCAGGTTCAAGGACTTCTATGAGTTGGACCCACACAAGTTTCAGAACAAGACCAATGGGATCACCCCCCGTCGCTGGCTGGTTATGTGCAACCCCGGCTTGGCGGAGGTCATCGCAGAGGTGCGGGATTGTTGCAAAAGTGTTTTCACTGGATGTAGCCATTTGTCTAAGAAATATATATATATATTAATCCTTATATTTATAGAATCATTTATAATATCAGTGTAGTTAAATAGATGTTTCTGTTCTTGATGATAGTATCAGTAAGCGGATACTTGCACACTAACATTTCTCATGTCATCCCATTGGTCAGAAAATTGGAGAGGAGTTTATCCGTGACCTTGACCAGCTTAAGCGACTGTTGAAGTTCGTTAATGATGATGCTTTCATCCGTGACATCGCCAAAGTCAAGCAGGTGAGTCTCACTAAGTTGTCACCTCTGGTGTTTACTAAGATCCTGTAACAGCCTACTGTGTGTCTGTGTTAACTCCACACCCCCATCATAACTCCACGCCCCCATCATATCCCCCCTTATGTAGGAGAACAAACTGAAGTTCGCCATGCACCTGGAGGAGCACTACAAGGTCAAGATCAACCCCCAGTCCATGTTTGACTTCCAAGTCAAAAGAATCCACGAGTACAAGAGACAGCTGCTCAACTGTCTGCACATGATCACCTACTACAACCGTTAGTACTACCTTGGCACTCACTCACTCACTCACTCACTCACTCACTCACTCACTCACTCACTCACTCACTCACTCACTCACTCACTCACTCACTCACTCACTCACTATATACCCCTCTGTCTCTTTCTCAGGTATCAAGAAGGAGCCCAACAAGCACTGGACCCCAAGAACCATCATGGTCGGAGGAAAGGTATGTTTGGTGCCCCTCAGCCTTTACAGCCACCAGCGTTTAGTTACAGGAAGTACATATAGAACAATACATTTACATTTTACATTTAAGTCATTTAGCAGACGCTCTTATCCAGAGCGACTTACAAAAATTGGAAAGTTCATACATATTCATCCTGGTCCCCCCGTGGGGAATGAACCCACAACCCTGGCGTTGCAAGCGCCATGCTCTACCAACTGAGCCACACGGGACCAATACCTCCCATCCACAACTCACTGTTATTATGCAACGTCCTCTCCCCCCTGCTTTTCTCCCAGGCTGCACCAGGCTACCACACAGCCAAGATGATCATCCGTCTCATCACAGCTATCGGTGAGGTTGTCAACCACGACCCCGTTGTCGGCGACCGCCTCAAAGTCATCTTCCTGGAGAACTACAGAGTCACCCTGGCTGAGAAAGGTGACTGACTAACCCATAACTCCATGGGTATCTGTTGTTGTAACGTATACTCTTCTTGTACTGCATCCCTATGCTTATAGTTTTACTCACCCTCCTTGTCTCCTCCCAGCCATCCCCTCTGCTGACCTGTCTGAGCAGATCTCTACAGCTGGCACCGAGGCCTCTGGCACTGGTAACATGAAGTTCATGCTGAACGGTGCTCTGACCATCGGCACCATGGATGGAGCCAACGTGGAGATGGCTGAGGAGGCCGGAGAGGAAAACCTCTTCATCTTCGGCATGAGAGTGGAGGATGTGGACGCAATGGACGCCGGCAAAGGGTGAGCATGAGGACATGGACATGGAGATCAGAAGGCAGAGAGGACACTGGGTTAGGGTAAGGGACAGGGAAGTAAGGAGAAATTGATCCACAGGAATGGGAGTGCTGTAAGCGGAGAAGGGGATTACAGAGGCTGTGCAAGTCAGGATACAGAGGCTGTGCCAGTCAGGATACAGAGGCTGTGCCAGTCAGGATACAGAGGCTGTGCCAGTCAGGATACAGAGGCTGTGCCAGTCAGGATACAGAGGCTGTGCCAGTCAGGATACAGAGGCTGTGCCAGTCAGGATACAGAGGCTGTGCCAGTCAGGATACAGAGGCTGTGCCAGTCAGGATACAGAGGCTGTGCCAGTCAGGATACAGAGGCTGTGCCAGTCAGGATACAGAGTTGACAGTGAGGTCAGAGGGAGATAGTATGTCTGCCCTGTCACTTGTCTGTCTGGCCAGGTCTCCCTTGTATCTCAACGTTTAAGATAACACATGTTTTTCTGTTTAAGATAATAGAGAGACAAAACCAAACTGGAGAGCGCGTCCTTCTGAACAGCGAGATTTAAACACTGCCTTTGTCTTGCACAGATACCACGCCTCTGAGTACTACAACCGTATTCCCGAGCTGAAGCAAGCCATGGACCAGATTGCTGGTGGCTTCTTCAGTCCCAAGGAGCCTGACCTCTTCAAGGAACTTGTGGACCTGCTGATGCACCACGACAGGTAATCACATCAACACACACACTCGCTCACACTCGCTCACACTCACACAGAGGGCCGTGCAATGACCTTTGGTGGGGTAGGTGCTCAAAGTTTAAAAAAGGGCACACTCACTCATCACACATTGTAGAAGTAGCAAGCTAGAACCACAGATGAAAGGGAGTTAAGCATTTTTGCCCCTGTTGCGGTGGGCTATACTAGCTGATCATCAGTAATACAGGCCAGATGAATCAGCTAGTTAGCTAGGCTATGCTGTCAAAACAAGCCCACTTTTCCCCCCCTACTCTGACAGTCTACCTGCAGTTGCCCCTTCCCTGGCCCTGACTGTGAGATAGAACACATGCTAGCAACCCCAAAGTAACCTACTGGTGGTATTTTTTTTATTCGCCACTAGGTGGCGGTAGGTAGCTCACACAGGCAACGAGGATGAGCACAGCAACCCACTGCGCCAGTGGCAGAAGGGTGGGGAGGGTACTTTTTTCAAGATTTATGAGTTGATGAGAAATTATCTAGTTTGATAGGCAAGTTGTTGCATTTAACAATACAAGATAGAAAAGAGATGATTTCATATCTTATTTCATAGTTTTGATGTCTTCACTATTATTCTACAATGTAGAAAATAGTAGAAATAAAGAAACTCTTGAATGAGTAGATATGTCCAACCTTTTGACTGGCACTGTATATATATGTTTTATACCCCACCAATCAAAAGGGCAGGCTTTATGTGTGCAGACGCACCTCAAATGTATTTTCTTGTATTTATTCATATCTAATGTTTTATGTACAGGTTCAAGGTGTTTGCTGACTACGAAGCCTACATCAAATGCCAGGACAAGGTCAACCAACTGTACAAGGTCAGTGTTATGTCTAAACCGCATAGGTCCTAGGTCACCTGGTTAAGGTATCTGTCCATACCTTCTCAAATATTGCACTGCAAAAAGTGAAATCTAAGCAAGCCTAAATATCTTATATTGAGTGATAATTATTCTTATTTCAAGACATTTTTCAAGATATTTTACCTTAATAAGACGATAAAGGTAAAATATCTTGAAAGAAGATAAATTACTCGTATTAAGCCTTTTTTAGGTTGCTAAGAAAAAACAAAAAAAGCACACTCAATTTAAGTGAATTATCACTCAATATAAGATATTTAGGCTGGCTTAGATTTCACTTTATGCAGTGTGATCTCAACATAATCTTTCCTTCCCTCCTGTCTGTCCCTCCGTCTCTCTCTACTAACAGAATCCCAAGGAATGGACCAAGATGGTGATCCATAACATTGCGGGCTGTGGTAAATTCTCCAGTGACCGCACCATTGCCCAGTACGCCCGAGAGATCTGGGGCATGGAGCCCAGCCTGGAAAAGATCCCTGCCCCCGATGAGAAACTCAAATAAGCTGTCCGTCCAATCCCATCTCCACCACTTACCCCATGCTACTGCTGTTAGGAGATAAGCACCGCTAGATACGTCTGAGGAAAATGGCGAATAATTTCTCAAAGCACTTGAATGACTGTAATGATTGATGCCTGTCTAATTTGTCTCATACACAGAGTTCTGGCTATTCACATGGCTCATACCTTATTGTGACAGGTCTTGAGACCAGAATAGCAATAAATGAAAAATGAAGCAATGCCTTCTGTTTTGTAAAAATAGAGAGGTGAATTTACCGGTTTTCTCTGTTCCATCACTAATCAGACCGTGCAGGTAGTTACAATCTAAACTGCTGTTGTGGAGAAGACATAAGAGTTCTGTGGTGGGTTTTGTGTTTGGTTGTGCATTCTGGAGTGTATCAAAATGTATGTATGCTTGGATCCATTCTGAATGAGTTTCTGTGGTCTTAAATGCAAGAGTAGGTTGAGCTGTGTGTCTTTTATCTTAGCTTGAATGCTGTCAGTATCGTGCATGCATTCTCAAAGCATAGACTCTAGTCCACGATGAGAACAATCATTCTCTTAGGGTACTGCCATGATCGTGCTGTGTTTGTCCCTCTTAGCGGACAATAGACACTGGACCTGATCGGACAGCTCAGAGAGTCTTCTCTTTTCTGTCCATAAAAACACATGGATGGGTTTACCCCTCTACACCCCATCTACCTTATATGTATGGCAGTGTTGGCTGGTGGGGGTAGAACGGCTCATAATAATGGCCGTAACGGACCGGATGGAATGGCTTCAAACACATGGAAACCATGTGTTTGATGTAGTTGATACCATTCCAGATATTCTGCCCAGACATTAATACAAGCCCATTCTCCCCAATTAAGGTGCCAGCAACCTCCTGTGATGTATGGTGCCTAACCCTCTGATGGGACATAGGCCTGCAATAATATGTTGATCTGAATCTCCCACAGAAGGTTTGCTGAGGGGAGGACGGCTCAAAATAATGACTGAAAGGGAGTGACTGGAATGGAGTGACATGAATGGTATCAACAACATGGAAACCCTGTGATACTATGCCGTTCCAGGCGTTACTATGAGCATGACCTCCCCAATGAAGCTGCAACCAGCTACCTGTGGATCTAGTCTTTTTACTTTTTAATTGGGTAGAAAAAAACAATGCTAAACAGCTTTATGTTTGTCAACTTGCGTATGTTTCGTCTTTACCTGAAGAAACCAACGTTTCCATGTAGTCTATTTGAAGGCCTCTGAGGGCTAGCCTGGGAACCAGTGAAGCAGAGCAGCGGAGGGGTGGGATAACACAGCTGCTCCACAGTTGGAGGAAGCATGTCAGTGTTTTGATGTTGGGACCCACATAATGGCCTTGCCACCCATTCTGAAACCCAGCTCTCTGTTTGTTTCACCTTACGGCTGTCAAAAATGCCAGCTGTGGCCAACGAAGCCCCATCCTCCGACCACGTCTTTTCAGGATGTTCTAGTCTAGTTATACAACCACATTAAAGTATACTAGACACTAAGGCCTTTTGTCTTTTCTTCACCACGCACAAACATTCCACTACCAGCATGTGCATTCTAGAGATGTTGCATCTTAGAATTGAAGACACATGTCCCCGAACTGAAATTATGAAACAAGTATAGTTGCCACCTCCCACTGGGCACAAACTGGTTGAATCAACGTTGTTTCAACGTAATTTCTCAACGTATTGTGACAAGTCATCCCAAAAAAGTTGAGGGGAAGTTGTTTTGAGGGGAAATTTCAACCACAGGGTTATGTCATCATGGTAACCAAATTTTGACATAGATTAACCTTTAATAAAATATGTTGAATTTGTACCTTTAAAACAACATCTGATCTTCAACGTTACATCCACTATCAGGAAAAAATATATAGGCTGTGCAGCAGCTTTTACTGGAAAAAATAATTATTTATTGCTACCCTCTGGTCTCACATCCAGGTATTTTTTTGTACTTTTACATGATATCCAATTGGTAGTTACAGTCTTGTCCCATCGCTGCAACTCACCTACGGACTCGGGAGAGACGAAGGTCGAGAGCCATGCGACCTCCGAAACACGACTCTGCCAAGCAGCACTGCTACTTGACACACTGCTCGCACCAATGTGTCAGACTCACGGGGGTGGGCAACTCCAGCCCTCGTGGGCCTTATTGGGGTCACACTTTTTCTCCATCCCTAGCAAACACAGCTGATTAATCAAATTGCATTCTAAACTGAAGATCATGAATAGGTGATTATTGGAGTCAGGTGTGTTAGTTCGGGCTGGAGCAAAACTGTGACACCAATCAGGCCCTCGAGGACTGGAATTGCCCACCCCTGTCAGAGGAAACACCATCCTGCTGATTCCATATGTGTTATTTCATAGTTTTGATGTCTTCACTATTATTCTACACAGTAGAAAATAGTAGCAATAAAGAAAAACCCTTGAATGAGTAGATGTTCTAAAACTTTTGACCGGTAGTGTACCTTTATGTTCAATGATGCCATATAGGCCTAAATAACATTTGCAAAGTCATCAACAGCTATTGTTTCAATTCAACACAGAACTCAATTAAAAATAAACAATACAACAGGCCGAGATAATTTTTATGATATTTAGGGCTCGATCCAATTTGTATGGCTGAAGCGTTACAGATTGTGCAATTGAAATGTAAAGGTAATTTCCGATTGATCCAACATATGCAGCACTTACCATGAACGCAGTCTCCGCTAAAGCAGGAACATAGCCTTTAAATTTCAATCAAGCTGTAACACTGAACTTCAGCGATACAAATTGAATAGAGTCCTTATATATTATCAAAGATGATGGATATACTGACAAGATACACGTCTCTCCGCCCTAACAATGGCAGTCGTTGTCCACAAAGCGGCACGGCGGGCTGTTTAGCTCCCGCCTATCCTTTCTTTGGATTGGTGGATACATCTCATTATTGTAATCTTTTTTGAATATTTGATGAGGATTGTTGACATTAACTTCCCGTATTCAATGGAGACAGATACTATGCTACTAGCCTCATGACATGAATATGCATAGCCATCTCGAGACAACTCCAATATAAAGTGTTTTCTCTCAAAGTTGCCGGGATGTCACTCATAAGTATACTCATAACAACTTAAGCATTAAGAAACTTATATTAGATCAGATAAACCTCACATAGCAAATAAACCAATTTCGACACTCTCTCATTGACCTCCATACAAACACTCCTTTCTTGGTGGGCGAGACAACGAAAAAAACACCACCTGCTGGAGGGAGACAGATTTTCTGCTGAATTGGGCCTCTCTCTTCCTCTCTGATGATATTGAATTGTGTTTGGTTGTGAACGCAACCAAACATAAACATTTGAAGGATATTTTTCTTAATTTAAAGTTAATTTAAAGTCTCAGTTGATGTAGTCCTATTCTTTAACTTAGATTTTTGGTTGAGATGGAGACACAATTAAATATCACTTTTGAAATACAATAAATTGCCTTTTAACTCACGACAAGATCACAAATTATACTGTATGTTTGATTCACGTCGCCAACTCAACCAAAAATCTAAGTTAAATTATGGGATTAAGCCAGTGGCTCAGATGTAATTATCCAAGTAGTAGACACATCTCCGTTAAATGTTGAAATTTGGTTGAGTTGTCAACCAAATCTTACAAACTAATATAACATTTACCTTAAAATGAGTAACACATCCATGGCCACATTTTGAGGTTACTGTAACTTTACATTTCTTCTTATGTAATCATATAAAGTGTGCATGTTCAAGAGAGCATGAACAGGTCATCACAGATCAGTGGAGAACTTCACATTGCTGTAATAATCTGCTCAGAGTCTTGAACAGCTTTGATCACTTGCACCATGTACTTTTAATGTAATCTCAACTGCAATCCAGGTAACTTGGTTGTGCTATTAGAAGAAGACCAGTGATAACACATTATTATGTTGAAGAAATAAACAAAATATTTGACATTGTATTCCCCTTTAAAAGTTACTGTGCTTTTAAATGGTTAAAAGCAATAACACATTGGATATTCAACTAACTTTTGGCTGTCTTTTTGAGTGGCGTTGAAATAGAAGCTGTTTGAATTGGCACTTAAAACCCTTACAAACTTTTACAGATGCACAATCGAGAGCATCCTGTCGGCCTGTATCACCGCCTGGTACAGAAACTGCACCGCCCGCAACCGCAGGGCTCTCCAGAGGGTGGTGCGGTCTATCCAACACCAACACGCATCACCAGGGGCAAACTACCTGCCCCCCAGGACAACTACAGCACCAGATGTCACAGGAAGGTCAAAAAGATCAAGGACAACAACCACCCAAGCCACTGACTGTTCACCCCGTTATCATCCAGAAGGCGAGGTCACTACAGGTGCATCAAAGCTGGGAGCTGTTGTCATAACTCTCCTGTGACGATCTGAAGGATCAGTCTTCTCTCTCTAGTAGAGGGACTATCGATCACTACAGAATAAGAGCAAATCATAGCCGTAGAATTACTATTCTGCAGCTGGAAATGACGTAAATCTAGTAAGAGAATACCGACAACCGCGGAATCATCTATTCTGTGCAACGACCATCTGTACGCCTGACATATCCATTACAACAGAGCCGCTGAGAAAGCTACAACCACGAAAGACATTGTGACTTCTGGGGAAGTTAACCAGAGACTCTCTGATGAACTGACTCTCCAGCAGACGGAGTGGCGATTCCAACTGGTGAAGACAACAACGACAACCGGGTGTAAATATATACATTGCAATTATTTTTGAATGAGCGGCCGTTCATGTGCAAAGGATTAGCATTTCAATGAATATAATTATCAACTGTGTGTAGGGAATCCATTTTGTGTTTTCCTGTCCCCACCTCTCTTTTCCTGTCCCCACCCCTTTCTATTGTCTACCAAGTCATCATGCCGGTTTAGCCCACTAGGGACTTATCAATGCATTGTGTTAGTAACCCATGACTATATTGTTTGTTTATGTATTTCTGTGATTTGTTTAGTTAGTTAGTAAATAAATAATTAAGCCAATTTGTAAATCATTGAGTCATTATGGAGACAAGGCTTCGTACAAATATCAAAGGGTTTGTGACATTCAGAAATGAGGCTGAAGAGGTAATTGATAAGATATGAAAATATCTGAAGAGTCGATTCGGGAAATAGAGACTCTATAAAACAACTTCCTAGTTAATTAATGTTTACATGATTCATTTAATCACATAATAATAATTACACATAGAGAATTTATTTGATAAAATAACAGTCTTCATATTTTATGATAGTCACAGACACGACAGTGTTAAATAACAATCACTAGCACGTTAGTGGCTGCTGCCCTACATACATAGACTTGAAATCACTGGCCACTTTAATAATTGAACACTAGTCACTTTAGTAATCTTTACATATTTTGCATTACCCATCTCATATGGATATACGTACTGTATTCTATTCTATTCTGCTGTATCTTAGTCTAAGCTGCGCTGACATTGCTCGTCCAAATATTCATATATTCATAATTCCATTCCTTTATTTAAATTTGTGTGTATTGAGTGTATTGTTGTGAAATTGTTAGATATTACTTGTTAGATATTACTGCACTGTTGGAGCTAGAAACACAAGCATTTCGCTACACCCGCAATAACATCTGCTAAACACGTGTATGTGACCAATAACATTTCATTTGATTTGATACACATACACCGGCTTACCTCACATTCCCACACTCTGTGGCAACTCAACACCGACACACATTGCAGTCTCTCTGACGATAGGATCCAAGCTGTTACCATTATTTCTGCCAGAGATCTGTAATGCATTAAAAGACATGGGGACGAAATGAGTGACCAGTTACTCCAGACAGTCTTCTCCATTACACATCTACATGCCTTGTTTCAACAGTTGATTACAAGACAAATGTATATTCATCATGTGTGCTTTATAAAAAGTTGTTGTTTACTATATAAACAGTTGTCACATTGACGTTCCCAGGAAATTAGCGAAAAGTTTAGCCTTCTTAAGGTGTCGATGACTATTCGCACCACCTGTACAAACACATAGTGCATCGAAACCTACAAGGTCAAACTCTCCCTCACTGAATTATAAGCTGTTTTAACAGCATAAAAACTAGAGTTGATGTCCGCACCCCCCGCGGAAATTTAATTAGCATAATAAAATAAATAAAAAATCCCAAAATCCCCAAAATCCAAAATCCGAGATATCAATTTTTTTTCTTCATGGGTTGGGTTTCAATCCACTGCATCCGCCAATGGAGGCCTTCCGCATCTGTGGAGTTACAGTGATGTTTGTCAGACCATGAGACATCCCGAAAATCGTTCTTCTCACGAAAACGTCTGTAGCACCCGAACGGTTTGGCCTATAAACTAACATGAAAAAGGAATGGTGAGACTCTCACGAACACGTACATGTCTCTCTAGGATGCTCTAAAACTAGTCTGAAGGTAGCTCGGTACTAGCTTAAAAATGAATGGAAGTATAGTTTAGTGATAAATATGGGTGTAAAAAATAAATAATAATATCCTGATCTATCTTATTTCTCAGATATAGGACAGACACAATTAAAACAAACTTCCTTTTGATTAAGTTTGCCAGCAGCATACCACCCTGCATACCACTGTTGGCTTGCTTCTGAAGCTAAGCAGGGTCGGTCCTGGTCAGTCCCTGGATGGGAGACCAGATGCTGCTGGAAGTGGTGTTGGAGGGCCAGTAGGAGGCACTCTTTCCTCTGGTCTGAAAAATATCCCAATGCCCCAGGGCAGTGATTGGGGATACTGCCCTGTGTAGGGTGCCGTCTTTCGGATGGGACGTTAAACGGGTGTCCTGACTCTTTGAGGTCATTAAAGATCCCATGGCACTTATCGTAAGAGTAGGGGTGTTAACCCCGGTGTCCTGGCTAAATTCCCAATCTGGCCCTCAAACCATCATGGTCACCTAATAATCCCCAGTTTATAATTGGCTCATTCATCCCCCTCCTCTCCCCTGTAACTATTCCCCAGGTTGTTGCTGCAAATGAGAATGTGTTCTCAGTCAACTTACCTGGTAAAATAACGGTAAAAAAAAAAGTGTTGGACTACCTGTTTTTCCATGAATTAATCTGTTATTCAATTTGTTTCTGTGGGCTAATAGCAGTAAACATAAATTCAAATTTTCAATAAATGTTTTGCTATATTTTTGGATACCTAAAGGGGTCACATAGCTAATTTACCATATTAATACAATTTCATATGTTAGCTTAGTAAAACCCTTGTCTTTTACTCCATAATTACCTAAGGCTGGAACAATACATTGGGAACTCTTGTTCAGTGTGTCTCTGCATAACTCAGGCTAAACTGGTCTGGAATTGTCTGGTGGCACCTTACAAGTAGAGAGTCATTCATTCTGACAACTCATGCTGTTTCTTATTGGAGCAGAGCAGATTCCTCCAAACCAATTGCCACTGTGGTAGATATCTGTAACTCGACTAGCAACGTTTCTTACTTATAGACAGTACATACTGTATACATGCATGGATAGCTAAGGAAAATACTACTTCCAGAGAATGACTAATAATACTTTAATATCTTCAGTATATCTGTACGTCTTTCACCCTGTCCTCTGGCTCACTCTCTCAGGTCAAATGTCTAGACAACCCCCCTCTGTTTCTCCCAATTCCTGTTAATATCATTTGATCATTACTTTGTTCCTTTGTCAGAAGTGTCCCAAAGTATTGCTAACTCATTGTACTCTGGGTCCAAATGTCAAACGAATGGAATAACCGGATGGGATATTGTGAGTGGGGTTCTGGTCACTTATTGGCCACAGATTGTCTTAAGAAACACAATGTGAAATGAAAAGTAAATACATTAGCACAAGAGAACACCTTTCATACTATTTATGGATACATTCAACTCCATGATATAGAGTATGTCTGGATACGTTCAACTCTACGATATAGAGTATGTCTGGATACGTTCAACTCCATGATATAGAGTATGTCTGGATACGTTCAACTCCATGATATAGAGTATGTCTGGATACGTTCAACTCTACGATATAGAGTATGTCTGGATACGTTCAACTCCATGATATAGAGTATGTCTGGATACGTTCAACTCCATGATATAGAGTATGTCTGGATACGTTCAACTCCATGATATAGAGTATGTCTGGACACGTTCAACTCCACGATATAGAGTATGTCTGGATACATTCAACTCCATGAAATAGAGTATGTCTGGATACGTTCAACTCTACGATATAGAGTATGTCTGGATACGTTCAACTCTACGATATAGAGTATGTCTGGATACGTTCAACTCCATGATATAGAGTATGTCTGGATACATTCAACTCCATGAAATAGAGTATGTCTGGATACGTTCAACTCTACGATATAGAGTATGTCTGGATACGTTCAACTCTACGATATAGAGTATGTCTGGATACGTTCAACTCCATGATATAGAGCATGTCCGGATACATTCAACTACATTTGGTTGACCTCAGGTCTCCCACTGGAAGCCTGAGGTCGGGGGAGCGGGGGAATCTTTCAAATAGTGCACCTCTAACTTTGTACAGTACTAATGCAAATAGTAATACAATTAGTTGTGCAATTTAGTTTATGTGTTTCTTGTTTGAAGCGCAATAGTGTAATCATCAGGTTCTCTTCTTTATAAGTGTATTGTTCTATTTGTGTATTTGTGTGATATATGATTTGTTATATTTAGTTTTATTTGTATGTTTTTTGTTAGCAATAGGGCAATAGTGTAATAATTCAATTATATTTTTTATTTGTATTTATATACTACAATTTGTTTCTATTTGTCTTTGTTACTTCTTTTTGATATTTATGAGTCTTATTTTTGTATATATTTTTTATATTAATATAGTTTTATATGTTATGATCACTTATTTCTGTTGTTCCAAATGTCTGAATAAAAATGACAGTTAGTGCAGAATGGTGCTTTTTCTGTTGGTGGGGGGGCTGATGGGGGGGTTCGCCCAGGGAGCCATACAACCTAGAACTGCCACTGCTTACCAGTGTGTTCCCTGTGTTCTAGTTTTTGGTTTTTCTTAGTCTTCCCAGTTCTGACCTTTCTGCCTGTCCTGACCTTGATCCCATCCTGTACCTGCCTGACTCTGATTTGGATTACGACTCTTTGCCTGCCTTGACCTACCGATTGCCTTCCGTCCTGTACCTGCCTGACTCTGATTTGGATTACGACTCTTTGCCTGCCTTGACCTACCGATTGCCTTCCGTCCTGTACCTGCCTGACTCTGATTTGGATTACGACTCTTTGCCTGCCTTGACCTACCGATTGCCTTCCGTCCTGTACCTGCCTGACTCTGATTTGGATTATGACTCTTTGCCTGCCTTGACCTACCGATTGCCTTCCGTCCTGTACCTGCCTGACTCTGATTTGGATTATGACTCTTTGCCTGCCTTGACCTACCGATTGCCTTCCGTCCTGTACCTGCCTGACTCTGATTTGGATTACGACCATTTGCCTGCCTTGACTTACCTTTTGCGTGCCCCTTGTACTGTAATAAACTCTGACACTCGTACTATCCACCTCTTGTGTCTGCATCTGGGTCTTAGCCTGAGCCGTGATAGGTGAATATTTCCAGATTGACAGCCAATTGACAGCCCCTTTTGTAGGCCTGTGGATCTATCCTCCCCCCAAAAAAGAAAAAACACTTAGTTGGTGTCTCAACTTACTATGGTGCAATTTCAAAATTTGTTTGTATATCGGCAGGTTTTCTATTGCTATGTGAGCGTCACGAATACGCAGGGAGTCATGAAGCATGTGCAGAAAGAGAGTTTAATAACAATGATGAAAGGCAAATGAACAAAACAGGAGATGCATACTCTACATGAAAGCAAACCAATACTGTCTGATGACTGAGGCTACTGAGGGCTAAATAAAGGGAAGGTAATGAAGGTGATGATGTGTGTAATGATGGGGAGCAAGTGTGTGTAATGATGGGGAGCAGGTGTTTGTAATGATGGGGAACAGGTGTGTGTAATGATGGGGAGCAGGTGAGTGTAATGATGGGGAGCAGGTGTGTGTAATAATGGGGAACAGGTATGTGTAACGATGGGGAACAGGTGTGTGTAATGATGGGGAACAGGTGTGTGTAATAATGGGGAACAGGTGTTTATAATGATGGGGAGCAGGTGTGTAATGATGGGGAGCAGGTGTGTGTAATAATGGGCAACAGGTGTGTGTAATGATGGGAATATGTGTGTGTAATAATGGGGAGCAGGTGTGTGTAATGATGGGGAGCAGGTGTGTAATGACATTATATAATGAACAACAAAAAAGGAAAATGATAAATGGAAGAATGACATATTACACCTGAAATAAAATACTGAATGGAAATGTAGCTTGTCAATTACGCTGATTTAGTTAAAACATTTAATTGCAAATATTACTTACCCAAATTATGCCTACAATCTTCAGTGAAAATAACATGATTGAAGACCAACTTTTAATGAATTACCACATTGTAAATGAAAATGATATGGATTACAACAACATTTGTGATAGACAATTCAAATATCATTACGATGACACACTTTGCATCTGTTTCTTTGGTTAAGATAGCAACTTCCAAATAATAAGAAATGACTTTCCCTATTTCTTTCCAATTCAGACGTAGGCGCTTCAATAAAGTACAATATGCCACTGTAGGCCTACTGGCCGACTTACTTTAGCCTGTAAGTAAATATAAAGGTTCACTATTGATTGTTATCACGTTGTTCTACAGATAAATAAATAATCTCCGCTATCCTCACAACATTGTAAATGTTACTCTTCACTACTAGCCTAACAACGAACAGTTCGTCACGCATAGACAATTATGCACAATCACGCCAAGTTGTATGCTGTTTGTAGACTGTTGTTTTGTTTTTGAAAGGGTTAAATAAAACAATTCAAATATCATTTGTGCAACTTTAAATAACTTTTTTTTTTAGATCATTTGATTAAAAATAAATTACGATTTAGTTAAAAATGTTAAATGGGCAAGAAATTGTGATATTTCATTAAGACAAGTAAAATCATTAACGGATTACATAAATCGGAAACGAAAAATGTATCCGAATGGACTTTTCCATTCATAAAATGTTGTAGGGTTGCCATATTAGAGTTTCCATGGTAAACTATGCAATACTTTATTTCAGTTGTAAGGAATGATTGTCAAATAGATAAATCGCCCTTAGTCTGCTAAAATCGCAGGATTCCACTTCTCATGATAACTACTAGAGGGCCAAATAGTCTTGAAAAAACTTGTACTTACCACAAATGCCTCATTTGCAAAGTTCGGCGTATTGTACATTGCTCTCTGTTACTCTTTTTATGTATTGGCATTAGCACAGTATACATGATCCCAATTCTAAGACAGTGACAGTTTGAAAAAACAAAAAAGTAGATTGTGTTGATTTATAGGGACATTGAACCATGTTGCGCGCCGTAGTTTAAAAAGTCTGTGGATTGTGCTCAAACGAAAAAGTAATACCTTAATTCCTCCATCTTTATGCATCTTTATGCACCTTTGCCATTGAGATCAGCTGTGTGGGTGACTTCAGCCCATATTGATGGTGTAACGGTCCAATGCGACTGTTTTTTATCTCAATCTCAAATCATTTCTGGGTAACAATTAAGTACCTTACTGTCAAAATTTGCCTAAAACTTGTCTGTCCATCACATGTAAACACCTAGCTTGCCTGCTCCCAAGCAAGCTGCTCTATCCACACTGATTGTTGAAGTCATTTAATGAGCTAAATGGAAAAAACTGTTGATTTCACAGGTTGAAAAAGGAACAGGAAGGAACAATATAAACCTGTACTTTTTGGGAGTTCGAACTGGTTCAGAACTTTATTTTGCTGGTAGGAACAGTAAAACGTAACAAAAATATTGTGGTTCTGTTCAGAACAAAACGATTGGAAAATTATTTTAGGAACTCTCTTTGTGGTTGGACTTTGCTGCTGTTATAACTGTGGAGTGAGTTATTTTATGCAACAGTTACTGTCCTTGTCTTTGCGCTTGTCTAATATCTAATCTTTCTTGTCTCAGAAATATTACAAAATATGATCTCTTTGACCGACTGTCACCATGCAGCATACCAGCAATAATTGTTCCAAAAAGTCAGTTATTTGCCAATCTTAATCCCCTCCCACAATCCCCAACTAACACACACACACACACACACACACACACACACACACACACACACACACACACACACACACACACACACACACACACACACACACACACACACACACACACACACACACACACACACACACACACACACACACACACACACACACACACTAACCCCTTCACTCACACTAAAATATAACCAATCAAGACGTTGGGACATCTGTATATACAAAAGAACTCTAAGTGTGTGCCTGTGTGTTCAGTATGATGGTGTTGACTCTCCAGTGGACAAGGGATTAATGCCACACAGCAAGGACTCTCCTTCTCCCTCAGCGGTCCATGGAAAGAGTAGTTAAGACCTCGAGCGGTTTAACTGAGCAGGTTATAATCCAGAAAGAGTCTATTTCCTCAGAAAAGCCATAGAAATTCCAGAGCAGATTAACTAACAATGCGTAGCAAAAGCACTGTTTCTTTTGGCTGTTGTTAAAGGGAACTTTTTAAATATAATGTAACATATTGAAGTGAATGGTCTGAATGGACTCCATGGAATCTTGGTCTCTCTCTGAAAAAAACTCTTGCTGTGAAGGCTGTGTTTGTTCACAGTAGGATGCTTGCTAAAATCTGGACTTTTCTTCAACAAAGGCAAGGCTGGTGCATAACGGAATCTATATAACAGCTTTTGTGTCTCAAGTGAAGTATTTGATTTATTTTGAAGTCAAACCTTTTAGATGTACTTTGTCCAGATGTTCTATAATGGGAACGAACAGGTATGTTTACATCTCTGCTTCCACTGGATATTCTTGTCTGAGGTATTATTTTTGCACATAATCTGATTATAAAAGAATAAGAGTAAACATCACATCACAATGAAAATGATTGCAAGTACTGCTATACTTCTTCCCATTAATGTGCTTCTGTACTTCTTTCACAGGTAGGCTACAAATCTCATCAAGTGGAGTAAAACATTTTTTAAACTTGTTTTTTTAACTTGAGTGTTTTTACTCGCTGGCATTTTTAGACGTGTTACAAAAGAAGTTGAAGAGGAGAATCACATTCCTTGCTTCAGCAACTTCTCTTCTCAAGCAAACCCACTTCTAGTTGTGTCTCACAGCCATGGCCTTTGGAGACCTTCTAGAACAGGTGGGCAGCACAGGCCGCTTTCAGGTCCTGCATGTCACCTTGCTCTGTATGCCCATCCTTATGATGGCCAGTCATAATCTGTTGCAGAACTTTGTGGCCTTAGTACCCCCCCACCACTGCAGTGTCCACAGGAACCTGTCCCTGTCTAGTCTGAGCCCGGAGCAGGTTCTGCTGCTCACCGTGCCCCAGGACATTAAGAACAGCAGGCCGGAGAGATGCCTGCGGTATGCTGCGCCCCAGTGGCAGCTCCTGTCAGAGAATGGGACCTACAGTCCAAAGGTGGAGCGAGACAGTAGTAATGATACTGATGACCTTCTAGATGCAGAGCTGCAGGGCTGTAAAGATGGATGGGAGTACAGCATGACAGAGATGAGCTCCACAATTATCTCTGAGGTAACAATCATGGATAAGGTTTACGTAGTAGTTTTATATGCGTCCAAACAAAAATTTGAAAGAGAACAACGACAAAAATAATTGTGGATGTGTTTCAAACTGTCAGTTATATGTATTTTCTCTTCTTCTCTTGTCAGTGGGACTTGGTCTGCGATCTTCGCTCGTTGAAGCAGATGGGACAAACCATTTATATGGGAGGGGTGCTTGTGGGAGCTGTAATCTTTGGGGGACTGTCGGACAGGTACCGCTTTGCTTTTCTTATTGAATAGATCATCAGATCTCGATTGTCAGATAATTTCTGTTTTTCTGTTTCGATTCTAAGGCCTGGTTTCTCTCTTTGATATTTTGTTGGCTTATCTCAGACAAGGCCATACCTCTTCTGCAAAGACAGGCCTCGAAAATACTGGAAGTATGCAGCTGCAGCAGTTATTCAGATACTACACATGGTATTGTACTCTTCAGGGATTAATGGCCTCTGTACCCACTCTCTCTCTCTCCGTTCTGTCTCAGATTTGGACGGCGTTTCCTGCTGCTAATCTCCAACCTGTTGATGGCAGTGGGAGGGACGTGTGCTGCCTTCTCCACCTCATTCTCCGTCTTCTGCCTCTTCCGCTTCATCACTGGCATGGCCCTTTCTGGCCTGGGGCTCAACTCCTTCTCTCTCAGTACGTTACAGGAAGGGCTGGGTAGGCAGTGGGCACTGCAGGCTAAGGTGGGAAATGTTCAAGAAGAGAGAGGCCCACCCACCATGTAATTACTCTTTCCGTCTCTCTGTTTCTCTCTCCTCTAGTTGTGGAGTGGATTCCCACAAGAGTGAGGACAGTGGTGGGTACAGGGACAGGCTACTGTTACACAATGGGTCAGCTGATCCTGGCAGTAGTGGCCTACTACATTCGGGACTGGCGCTGGCTAACGCTGGCTGTCTCCGTACCTTTCTACATCACCTTCCTCTACTCATGGTGAGACCCAAAGGATTGGAGCAGCCATGACACTTTACCTAGTAAGACTATTTGATTATAACATGTTGTTTACCACATCTGACTTGTGCAGGTGGTTCCTGGAGTCTGCAAGATGGCTCGTCCTGACCAGAAAGTCTGAGCAAGCGGTCAAAAATCTCAAAACAGTAGCCCGAATCAATGGACGCCGTGAAGAGGGTGACAGAATCAATCTTGAAGTAAGGAACTGTGTGTTAATGTGTGTGTGTGTACCTGCACTTACAGTTAAAAGTTTACATACACTTAGGTTGGAGTCATTAAAACTTGTTTTCAACCACTCCACAAAATTCTTATAAACAAACTATAGATTTGGCAAGTCGGTTAGGACATCTACTTTGTGCATGACACAAGTAATTTTTCCAACAATTGTTTACAGACAGATTATTTCACTTATAATTCACTGTATCACAATTCCAGTGGGTCAGAAGTTTACATACACTAAGTTGACTGTGCCTTGAAACAGCTTGGAAAAATTCCAGAAAATGATGTTATGGCTTTAGAAGCTTCTAATTGACTAATTGACATCAATTGACATCATTTGAGTCAATTTAGAGGTGTACCTGTGGATGTATTTCAAGGCCTACCTTCAAACTCAGTGCCTCTTTGCTTGACATCATGGGAAAATCAAAAGAAATCAGCCAAGACCTCAAAATTGTAGACCTCCACAAGTCTAGTTCGTCCTTGGGAGCAATTTCTAAATGCCTGAAGGTACCACGTTCATCTGTACAAACAATAGTACGCAAGTATAAACACCATGGGACCACGCAGCCGTCATACCACTCAGGAAGGAGACGCGTTCTGTCTCCTAGAGATTAACGTATTTTGGTGCGAAAAGTGCAAATAAATCCCAGAACAACAGCAAAGGACCTTGTGAAGATGCTGGAGGAAACAGGTACAAAAGTATCTATATCCACAGTAAAATGAGTCCTATATCGACATAACCTGACAGGCCGCTCAGCAAGGAAGAAGCCACTGCTCCAAAACCGCCATAAAAAAGCCAGACTACAGTTTGCAATTGCACATGGGGACAAAGATCGTACTTTTTGGAGAAATGTTCTCTGGTCTGATGAAACAAAAATAGAACTGTTTGGCCATAATAACCATCGTTATGTTTGGAGAAAAAAGGGGGAGGCTTGCAAGCCAAAGAACACCATCCCAACCGTGAAGCACGGGGGTGGCAGCATCATGTTGTGGGGGTGCTTTGTTGCAGGAGGGACTGGTGCACTTCACAAAATAGATGGCATCATGAAGCAGGAAAATGATGTCAATATATTGAAGCAACATCTCAAGACATCAGTCAGGAAGTTAAAGCTTTGTCACAAATGGGTCTTCCAAATGGACAATGACCCCAAACATACTTCCGAAGTTGTGGCAAAATGGCTTAAGGACAACAAAGTCAAGGTATTGGAGTGGCCATCACAAAGCCCTGACCTCAATCCTATAGAAAATTTGTGGGCAGAACTGAAAAAGCTTGTGCGAGCAAGGAGGCCTACAAACCTGACTCAGTTACACCAGCTCTGTCAGGAGGAATGTGCCAAAATTCACCCAACTTATTGTGGGAAGCTTGTGGAAGGCTACCTGAAACGTTTGACCCAAGTTAAACAATTTAAAGGCAATGCTACCAAATACTAATTGAGCAGTAGCGTGCCGTGGGCCTGGCGCCTGGGCCTTCAGTGAGGTCCTACACAGTCCCACCCGAATTAATCCACCTGTTATTACCATCATTTAGATGCCATGGCTCTAGACACTATACATTTAGACAGAAACGCAGTATAACCAGGCGTTGCGTCACCTTGAAATTGACATTTTTTTCAGAGAATTGCAGGGGAAGAGTACAATACAGTACAGTTCAACTAATAGGCAAGAACATAGTCGAGTGCAACAGAGTTATATTAATATTCTTCTTCTATCCATTTCTGGTCCACAAACTTTGAGCTTTAAGTCCCCCAAAAAATAAATACAGTGTGTTCACTAAACAGCGCATTGTCGCACCCAAAGCAGTTTCACCGTGATGATAAAGACACATAACTATTCACTGAAAATAAAAGAAAACAAATAATTTCCAACATAGGCTATTTGCCATTTTATTTTGTTAATATATAGGCTATTTAATATTAACGAAATAAAATGCGAAACATACATACACATTTAATAAAAAATAACATGCATTGTATGCCTACTCACCAAAGACTGATTATTAGACAGTTGCGTGCGCTTAGGGGATCGTGAGAAAAATGCTGCAAGGCCATTGAGGTTGGCAAAGAAGACCTTGCATTCTTTAAGCTTTGAGGCTCCTTGAGTCAGTACTAAATTTAGTCGATGTGCATAGCAGTGAATGAATAAGGCCATCGGTGCCCTCTCCTTAACTTTAGCCTGCACCCCATTGAGTCCAGATGCCATGACTGCTGCGCCATCAAAACACTGTGCCACAACTTTATCCAGACTACATTCATTTTCCTCCAAGAAACGGAAAATAAGAGCGGCAATGTCATCAGCTCGCTTGCCGCTTGTCACATCTTCAAACCGGATAAATCGCTCCTTGACTCCCGTGTCCGTCACATAACGCAGGACGAGTGAGAGCTGTAGCTCCACTCTGGTGTCCCCAAACGTTTTCAAAAGCACCATTGCTTGTAAGTGCCCAGCCGTACTTTGGTGTCTCGTTGCTGCCTTGGTTAGACAACTCAAGTTTGCAAAGCCAGTGTGGCTCCAAACACCAAATCGATCACTTGCAAATAATAGGCATTCCCAGCAGTACAGTTTGCAGTGCTTCTCGGAGCCTGTGAGCCATTGACAGCGCTCATAGTTGAAACTTTGAAAGTGGCGAACGAACGAACCCCTTTCCCGCCTGTGACAGGCTTTGTGGCGTCGGGCGACCTCTCCTTACAATGTCTAACTTTTCTTGAAAAGTTCGTCTTGAGAATGGCGTTATAATTATATCCTCGACCAAATCGATATCTTCTCCTCCTTCCGCCATTGTGGGTTCAAAAAACAGTAGAACGCGAATTAATTCGTTTATCAAATTTAGTTTCCTAGATCTGCATAGACCTGCCCATAGGACCTGCCTCTCAATATTGGTAATCCAATCAAAAGACGTGGACGCCCTACGCCTGCTAGCTGGCTCCTGTGTAACACTGGAGCCAGCCAGCAGGCGTACAATAGCCAACTCTAAAGCTGATTGGTTGACACAAAATTTTAATTTCCATTCCCTTTAAGCTACAAGCGCCCGCACTGTTGATTCTGAAGGCCTGAGGGCAGATTTTAGACCCCTGGCAACACATGATGGCTGAATATGATTGGATAAAAGATCTAACGTAAAGACCAGCCCTCCAAATCTCAACCTGGGGCTGGAAGCAGTGCAACCAAGAGGAAAGCTATGAAATGAAGAGTATAACTCTTACTCTGGGGAATAATTTAATACATATTTGTGGGAAAATATATTTAAAAAAAAATTATATTCTGATGATGTTTAGGCCAGCAGAGAAGGCCTTGCAGGCCCTGACGGCCCACCACTGTAATTGAGTGTATGTAAACTTCTGACCCACTGGGAATGTGATGAAATAAATCAAATTTGAAATAAATCATTCTCTCTACTATTATTCTGACATTTCACATTCTTAAAATAAAGTGGTGATCCTAACTGACCTAAGACAGGGAATTGTTACTCAGATTAAATGTCAGGAATTGTGCTAAACTGAGTTCAAATGTATTTGGCTAAGGTGCATGTACATTTTCGACTTCAACTGTATGTGAAAGTACTCAGTACTGTCTCTGTGCGTCCAGATGCTGCAGGATTCCATGAAGAAGGAGATGTCCTGCTCACAGGGCTCCTACTCTGTAGTGGACCTGCTCCGCACGCCCACCATGAGGAACATCACCATCTGTCTCAGTGCTGTCTGGTATGTCTCCTCTACTTCTGCCTTTCACTATGACAAAGTGCTGCCCAAAAATCCCTTCTAAATGAAATGATCATGACACCCACTTTGACATTCTTTAAGGTTCTCCACCAGCTTCGCCTACTATGGTCTATCTATGGATCTGCAGAAGTTTGGCGTGGACATCTACTTGATTCAAGTGATATTCGGAGCGGTGGACATCCCTGCCAAAGTAGTGGTTACAGTGTCCATGAGTATATTTGGGCGTCGGCCCTCACAGTGCGCTGCACTCATATTGTCTGGAGTCACCATTTTGATCAACATATTGGTGCCATACGGTGAGGTGTTTTTGTCTGTGTCGGGTGTCATTGTGCTCTTTTTGGATGTCATGGCTAACAGCACTGGTGTGATTTCATTGTTGTCTTTTGTTGTTATCGCTTCCGTTCAGAAAAACAGACAGTGCGCACCACTCTAGCCGTGCTGGGTAAGGGGTGCCTGGCCGCGTCATTCAACTGCTGCTACCTCTACTCTGGAGAGCTGTACCCCACCGTCATCCGGTAATTCCAACTCTACCAATGACACCCATCACCCACAGGAGGTTTCAGTTGACTATAGTATTCCAATACTGACTGTAAAATGTATGTGTTTTTATATGTAATCTTTTTACCTGTTTATTAGCATTAGGCACTATTGTGATGAAGATGAATGCAAATGGGGAAAAATGTATTCTGTTCAGGTGTCTGATGAAATTTGATAGTTGGGGATTCTCTTCTGTGCCGCAGGCAGAATGGCATGGGCTGGGTGTCCATGATGGCTCGTGTAGGAGCGATGGTGGCCCCCATGGTGCTGCTCCTTGGGGAGGCTGTCCCGTGGCTGCCTGGCTTCATCTATGGGGTAGCCCCCATCTTAAGTGGGGTGGTCGCCATCTATCTGCCAGAAACACTTGGTGCACCGCTACCCGACACTATCCAGGATGTGGATGAGAGGTAAGTCGAGACACAGTCTCAATAGCAATAGAATTTTGAACACTGTACCAGGAGTAGCAAAGTGAGAACGACTCCCAACTGCAAACTAGCTTCCTTTATTTTCTTTCTTTCAGAAGTTGCAAGAAAACAATCCCCAATGCCTCGCCCAAGAAGGAGGAGCTGGACATGAAAGATACCAATAAAACCCTGTTCAAGGAAGCTGCCTGAAGACTCATCAAATGTTACTGACCTTGCCTGTATAGTCTAAATAGATACTGCAGTTGCTTGCTCTACAGTTTTTTTCACAAAGACTGTAATGTAGCAATCAATATTGTAACTGGTCCACTGGTGTAGGAGGAAATGACCATGATTTGTTTGGAAGACTGATGAACTATGAGCTATGTAGAATAATGGAATGATCTGCTGTGGTCCGCTGTGGTCTGTTTAACATTAATATTTCAACAGTAAAACATGAATTAATGGTAGATTGTGAGTAAATAAATATATGCTACAGTATATTGTGTATTCTAACTACAACTTTATTTGCATTTTTCTATGGGCCAGGCCTATATTTTTATGTTCTATACTAGTATGCATTCATTAAAATAATGACAACCTTATCCTCACCTTCTATCAGTATGATCAGTATGAATGGTCTTAGCCATGTGGCTATATTGTTTGTGACTGTGGCACAATTTCCGTTACAGTCCATGAAACTGGTCATCTTGACTGGGCATGGTATTTGTAGCTGGAATCGGTTTGTGTAGCTTAGGCCTACAGTATATCAGGTAGAAAATAAAATGTCAGATGTCGTCCTGTCTCCGTATTTTCCTAGAAAACGGGGAGGGGAAAATGCAATCATATCACCTAAATAAAAGATGCTACACATGGTCAGTGTTTAAAAGATCAGAAGAAGATCAGATAGATACCCATACATAACTTTTTTTTAGGACATGATGCCCAGAAAGTGCAAAGTTGCGTATATGTGGGGCTACAACACCCCTACCCTACATTGAACATGCTTTTTAAGTCCAGGACTCGAGTAGGCTTATTTTGGTCCAATAAAAAAATACAGATTAGAAAAACTCCCTAAAAAATGGCCCTATGGTTCAGACTTTAAGCAAAGGGTATAGAATTTAATCACGGTGAGAATGCCATTTTTAAAAGTTTGGCAAAAACAAGTTGGTCTCAAAAGAGTGTTCTCGCTGGCAATGAAAAGGGGAGTATCCTAGTATGTACAGTACCAGTCAACAGTTTGGACACACCTACTCATTCAAGGGTTTTTCTTTATTTTGACTATTCTCTACATTGTACAATAATAGTGGACATCAAAACTATGAAATAACACATATGGAATCATGTAGTAACCAAAAAAGTGTTAAACAAATCTACATTTATTTTATATTTGAGAATCTTCAAAGTAGCCACCCTTTGCCTTGATCACAGCTTTGCACACTCTTGGCATTCTCTCAACCAGCTTCATGCAGCTGGAATGCATTTCAATTAACAGTTGTGCCTTGTTAAAAATTAATTCGTGGAATTTCTTTCCTTCTTAATGTGTTTGAGCCAATCAGTTGTGTTGTGACAAGGTAGGGGGTATACAGAAAATAGCCCTATTTAGTAAAATACCAAGTCCATATGATGGCAAGAACAGCTCAAATAAGCAAAGAGTCCATAATTACTTTAAGACATGAAGGTCAGTCAATCCGGAAAATTTCAAGAACTTTGAAAGTTTCTTCAAGTCAGTCGCAAAAACCATCAAACGCTATGATGAAACTGGCTCTCACGAAGACCACCACTGTAAAGGAAGACCCAGAGTTACCTCTGCTGCAGAGGCTACATTCATTAGAGTTACCAGCCTTAGAAATTGCAGCCCAAATAAATGCTTCAGAGTTCAAGTAACAGACACATCTCAACATTAACTGTTCAGAGGAGACTGCGTGAATCAGGCCTTCATGGTCGAATTGCTACAATGAAACCATTAGTAAAGGACACCAATAAGAAGAAGAGACTTGCTTGGGCCAAGAAACACGAGCAATGGACATTAGACTGGTGGAAATCTGTCTTTTGGTCTGATGAGTCCAAATTTGAGATGGTGGGAACTCATTCAAGACTGTTGAAAAGCATTCCAGGTGAAGCTGGTTGAGAGAATGCCAAGAATGTGCAAAGCTGTTATCATGGCAAAGGGTGGCTACTTTGAAGAATCTCAAATATAAAATATATGTTGATTTGTTTAACACTCTTTTGGTTACTACATGATTCTATAATTGTTATTTCATAGTTTTGATGTCTTCACTATTATTCTACAATGTAGAAAATAATAAAAATAAAGAAAAACCCTTGAATGAGTAGGTGTGTCCAAACTGTTGACTGGTACTGTATATAAATAGCTAAACAGGTGGAGCTGAAAACACCTGCCCTGGATGATGGGTCGTCACTGCTCATTCACTAACATTTCATCTTCAGAACTCAATCTGACGTAGAGCTCACTGTTTGCACTTGACAACAAACTTTTTCAACACACCTCTTTTCCACCATCTTCAACAGATTCAGATTCAACCTCTGCCTCCCTCATTCTCTTCAACCCCTCTTCCTCTCTTTCTTGCCACCTCAAGTGACGCCATCTCTACTGCCACTCCATCATCTCTGAAAAGACATTCGCACACCGGTAGTCGTCTTGTATGATAACTACAACTACCATAATGCTGTTGGGATATCACAGAATTACCTCTTTGGCCTATCAACTCGGTTGTCACTAGTTACCACACCCACACATTTCAAAATTCGCTATATCCTAAAAATTCATGAATTTATTTCCTTGCTTTTTTGTCTTAATTTAATTTTAGGTATATGGTTATGTTTCAAATCTGATTTTAAGAAGGTAAATTGTAGAAATAGGTGGGGTTTAGCCATAATTATGACTTTGCCGCTCTGGTAACTAGTAACAACCGATCACCACCGCAACCCACTTCTCGACCATTACAGAACATTGCTCTACTCCACAGTTATGTCTGGGCTCCTCAGAACTATTTCAACCCGCACTGCTCTGGCACTGCGGGGACCCACGATCACCCAGAGGGCCAGTGTCTTCACCAGACCAGCTAAAGACCCTCTCGGCCCTTCCGTAAGTTGGTAACTTTACCTGTGGTCGTGAAACAGGCAAGAAGCTCGTAGCTGTTGAGGCATAAGCCATGTTGGGCCTGCTAGTTAATGTTAGCTTGCTAACCGATAGCTGAAGTTGTTTAGCGTCATAGCTAGCCAGCTAATTCCGCTGTGGTAGCGATGACACGAGTGTTGCATATATTTTATTTTAGCTAAACATAAATTGAACATTTTAGAGTTGAACTGGAAGGTCACATTAGACAGTTAACTGTAGGTCAGTTCATGACAGGCTGGTGTAAGAAATTGTATTAGATACTAGTAACTTGTTTTAACCACTTCTCAACATAAGCTATTCTTGGCACAACATGCACCCATTCCCACTACTTTGTCAGACCCACACACACATCCCCTCCCCCATGAATAGGGCCTGTGAAAACAAACGCACATGCAGGATGCCTTGGGATGTGACTAGGACAAAGAACTGTGTGAAAAGCCAATGGAATGTCGACATCAGGCCGAACAGGACTACCCACGACCCAGATCGACCAATCGGAAGGCCAGACGACAAGATCAACCTACTTTGCTTGTTGCCTATATAATCTGTATGTACTGCTTAGAGGGGCTCTCTTCTCCGACGATTTCATAAGAATCTGACAGAAAGGGGCCGTGCACGTTTTTGCCTGATATCTTTACACTTTAATAAAACGGCCTTATTATAAAATTATCCACCTCGTCCTATGTCTCCACTTGGTCTCCTGTCTCCAGTAAACGTTTTATCAACACTGGGCAGGGATGCATAGCTACTATGGCAAACTAACGTTAACTAGCTGACATTTTTTATTTAACCTTTATTTAACTAGGCAAGTCAGTTAATAACAAATTCTTATTTACAATTACGGCCTAACCCGGAGGACACTGGGCCAATTGTGCGCCGCCCTATGTTACTCCCAATCACGACCGGTTGTGATACAGCATGGAATCGAACCAGGGTCTGTAGTGACGCATCCAGCACTGAAAGCAGTGCCTTAGACAGCTGCGCCACTCGCGGCACCAGATTGCGGGATGTCGGACCTATTCCTGTTTTGTTTCTTCCTTTTAAAAATACATCTAATTTAGCAACTTTCCTATCAATGTAAAACTTTCTTTCTTTTTATGATAATAATTTGCAAACTTTTGTTGGTGTGATAATCTGCAAGGTCGTGTTAGCTATGTAGCTTGCTAACATGGCTAACCACTGATTCATCAGCAACAGGGCAGTGATCAGGAGAATATCCATGATGGGGGCATTGTAGTTATGCCCCTAAATACATGTGTTAGAGGTCTATCCAGTGAACTGAAATTCTCAGAACACAGAGATAGAAATGTAGCTAAATAGCTGCACTTAAATATCGTTTTGCAAGGTCAGGAGTGTCCATATAGCCTTTTCCATCTGACATGATTCCTTGTACCACATGACATTGAGAAGTAATCATCTGTTTGACACGTTTGAACATTCTCATTCTGTAACATTACACAACACCCTCAACATCGCACCATGCCATGAATAACCTAGTCCTGTTTACTCTACCATCCTTTCTATAGGAGACCATCATCGGACTGGGCCTGTTCGCACTGGCTATCCTGGGACCTTCCGGTTGGATTCTCGCCAACATTGAGGACTACAAGAAGAAAGATTAACCTAACATGAACTCATGTTAATGGATGTTCTGTACATTCTCTACTTATTCAAGACCCTCCTGGGACCATCATTACTTCAAGAACTCTGTGGAACAAATCCCCAACCTCCATGAACTACCTCTCCATCTCCACTTTACCCTCCTCACTCCTAGTTTACTCTTCAGCCCTTTGGAGAACCGTCTGCAAATAGAATGGCTGCACAACATCTCAATAATTGTGAATTTTAATTGAACAAGCAGTATGTTACAAAAATAAAACATAATTCAACTTTAAATATTCTAGTCTCAAATGTGCCTGTTTGTCAAGTGCCTCTCAATGATGCCAACACCACTCACTAAATAGCCTGGAGAAAAATAAGCTATAAGCTGTCTATTTGATTTACTAAGTGTACTTTTGAAGTTACTATAAATCATTTCACATTCCTGTAAAGAATGTTATTTTTGGGTTACCTTATGATGTGGTAAGAAAGTAGTCTGGGTACTGGTCTTTTTAGCTAACATTCCACCCTTTGCTACTCCTGTAAATTACCTAGTGGAATGTTAGCTAAAGAGAGCGGTACCCATTCTAGTAAGAATGTACTTAAGCACTGATCTTCAAATGGGTGTATTTCATTCTAGTATCCACTTTTTTTCTTTCTATAGGCTTCAAATTTATTGAAGCCCCTTGCTTCCAAAGTGTGTCTAATGGTGATGTAAATTATGATTTCATTACAAAATGATCAACAGCACCATCTGTTGGCCAATAGCTGCTATTACAAGAACACGCTGCAATTGAAATGACAGTTTCTCTCAATTGCTAAAACACTAAAACCCATTGGCTGACCAAAGTTCTCAGTTGCCTGGACTCATTTAGCTAATTATGCAGTCTGTTGTCAATACCTTAAACCATTTCACATGGTAAAACACAATTTGCAGATCTCACTTAGACTTTTCAGCAAAACTCATTCTCATTCTCAAAACACATTCTGAACTCTAATGCACATGTCATCCATACTGGTAAACACAAGTGGCAACAATCAAATACAAATAGAGAACACATGTCATTGATTGAACACAACCACTCAAAATTGATTTAACCTGTTTCAAATGATGCGACACAACCAATATAAGCCAGTTCAGAGAGCAAACAGGTTGTTGAAGGTGGGAAGGAGAAAGTCTGAGAATGGATAGAAGAAACAATGTGAGAGGACGAGTGCATATGCAAGGAGGAGGAGGAGGGCAAGGAGGAGGACGAAGAGGAAGACAAAGAGTGGAAATATCTGATGAAATTCAAGCAACAGTTATAGACCATGTTCTTGTCCATGGACTGACAATGAGGGAAGCAGGACTTAGAGTGCAACCCAATTTGAGCCGATTTTCTGTGTCCACCATAGTAAGGACATTCAGAGAAGAGAACATGTACAGTATACTACTGTATTTTTGTAATTGCAAATTTACTGTACTACACTATATGCAGCTGTTTCAATAGAAATTTGTAAAGTTAATCACTATGTATTGTACTGCATGAATATGTTTTGTAACTGCACAACTACTTTTTGTAGAATTGCAAGGCTGCCGCATGCAGGTGGAAGGACAGCTATATTCACTCGGGAGCAAGAGGCCTTTATAGTTGGCATGGTCCTTCAAGATAATGCAATACGACTCAGAGAAATCCAGGAACGAGTAATACAACACAACACACACTTCCAGGGAATCGACAGTGTGAGCATTTCCACAATTGACCATGTCCTCCATCGTAACAGGATGCGAATGAAACAAGTATACAGAGTACCTTTTGAGCGCAACTCACCAAGGGTGAAAGAACTGCGAGCTCAGTATGTGCAAGTAAGTGTACATTCAGAAACATTTACTGTAATCCAGATTGCTAACAGTACTAACACATACTACTGTATGTGAATGACATTACTCTTCAGCACATACAATGTATGTGAATCAGAAGCCTAATTGTACTCTACAGTATAGCACTGTCTCTGTACTACTTACAAAATCCTACATACAGTATATTGTATTTCTACACAGACAATATTTGGCTTGGAATCCTTGGACAGACTCTATGAGGTCATATTTGTCGATGAAGCAGGCTTCAATCTAACAAAGAGGAGAAGGAGAGGCCGAAACATGATTGGACAGCGGGCCATTGTTGAAGTCCCTGGTCAACGAGGTGGCAATGTCACAATCTGTCCTGCTATCAGCAACCATGGTGTTCTACATCACCATGTTACACTCGGGCCATATAACACCCAGCACCTTCTAAGATTTATTGCCAATCTAAGAGATATTTTATTTGAGCAGCAGGTTCAAGAGCAGCAGGGTCAAGAGCTAAATGAGAATCCCATTCCCACCTATGTGATAGTGTGGGACAATGTCAGTTTCCACCGAGCTGCTCAGGTAAAGGAATGGTTTAACATCAATGGGCAGTTTATGAACTTGTACCTCCCTCCATACTCGCTTTTCCTGAATCCGATTGAGTTTTTATCCTCTTGGAGATGGAAAGTGTATGATAGACAACCCTACACCAGAGTAAATCTGCTGCAAGCCATGGATTTAGCCTGTGGTGATATAGGTGAGGAATCATGTCAGGGCTGGATACGGCACACAAGAGGCTTCTTCCCCCGTTGCCTCAGGAGGGACAATATTGCTTGTGATGTCGACGAAGTGGTCTGGCCTGACCCAGCCCAAAGACAAGAAGAAGCACATTGATCACATGTTTACTCCTTTGATTTTTGTCCCTTTTAGTATTGTATACTGTAGTGCAGTGCATTGTAGGCTGTATACTGTACAATGGACAAATTGTATGGCCCTGAACATTGTGCTTTCCATTTATTAACAGTACTGACTGCTCAATAGATTTTGACTGGTTGCAGGTTCATATCAACAAAGAACAAGAATTACAGTATCACAGAGACAAAAGACAAGTTTGTGAGATGCAGGGTACAGTACTGTAAAAATAGGGGTTCAAGGAGGAGGAAGAACAAAAAACCTAATTGCAAAGAGCAAAGCAGAGTAGTAATTTCTGATCAATTTTGAGCTACTATGATAGAACATGTTTTCGTTCATCAAAAGACAATGACAATATGAATATTTTTTTAGATTAAAAATGTACTCCTCCCTGAGAATTGTATGTTTTGAACAATGTGTTTTCTATTTTTCGGTGTATTGTTTACTGACTGCTTGAGAGTGTATATCATTTTGATCACTTTGTTTATGATTTGAGAGCAGTGTTTGATTTTGAACACAGGTAAAACTGTTTTGAGGCGAATGTTTCATTTTGCGAGAGGAGTCAGAGGTTATGTAAATAGTGCTTGAAGATTAAGTTTTGTGTTTAATGTTTTCAGGAAATGGAGCAAGGTTTCAGAAATTGTGTTTTAGCAATGGAGAAAAACTGTAACACTGTTACCTTTATTTAACTAGGCAAGTCAATTAACACATTCTTATTTTCAATGACGGCCTAGGAACAGTGGGTTAACTGCCTTGTTCTGGGGCAGAACAACAGATATTTACCTTGTCAGCTCGGGGATTCAATCTTGCAACCTTTCAGTTACTAGTCCAATGCTCTAACCACTAGGCTACCTTTCACTACAGTGCATTACTTTTTTTTACACCTTTATGGCTGCCTACACAAGTAGCGCAATTCTGATATTTTGCCCAATTATTGAGCCTATGTGCTAAGTCCCTTATGGAGTTTTGGAGTTTTAATCTGGCTCCATTTCATTTGTTAGTGTACCTTTTTAAACAAATCTTGAGTCTGCATTTGAAAGTTTGAGTGTCTACAGAGTTGTGCTCTTCTGTTACCCCTTATTTATTGAATATGTCCATCTTGTTTTTTTTTTATCGCCATCAGGTTAAAACAGACAGGAGTCCAATGTTTATTGTGTTAACAATAGTTTAATATAGTTTATGAAGTAATTACTTTAAATGTTTATAGTGGAGTAGGAAGTGGAAAATGCTTTGATGCACTACTATTGACTCAAATTAGGGCATCAAAGAAACTTGTCAGTGCTGCATCGTTGCCCGGCTCTGCTTTGTCACAGAAAGAAGGAGGGTTGAAAACTTCAGGGTCCTCAACTCCGAGCACCATGTCAAAGAAACTCAGACTGGAGATGAAACAGACAGTAACATAAAAGCCCCCGTCAGGCTAAAAGCATTCAGACATGGGCTCTTTCTCAATGCAGTGTTTCTCAAAAAATACCATAGTCCCTTCATCAGATACTCTATATGACTGTTTCATGATTTACGACTGCAATAACAAAACTGACTAAAATTGGGATTGTGTACCACTTACCTTAGAAGGGTTTGACGCTCAATGTTGTACCACCAGGCATGAACGGGCAGGCAGCCGAACTCGGTGAACGTGAGGAGGTAATCATCTGTAAGGAGTGTGCATGGACATCATAATAAAGTGTGCAGAGATGATACAAACCACTAGCTATGTGAACAGCATACCGATGGATTTATGGCAAGGTTTTGATTATATTTCTTAAGTCTCTCATGCTAAGGGAATTTAGCAGTGAATGTAAATAATAGTCCGTAGTTAGTCTGAGGTTTTCTAGAGTATTTGTCATTCACTCACCGTGAGGCTCTGCCACTGTTCCTGACCAGTTGTTGACCAGCAGCCCTTCTGCAGGAGCGGAAAGGCTCCCAATGATCACCTGTGATTGGAACTTGGCATCCCTGGGGATCTCCATTGGCTTCCAGGGATCCTTAAAGTGGACCTTCTCACAGGTTTGGTTATGGCGGAAGATTTGGTAAGCTATACCCTGAGAAGTTGAATAATAGACACATCGTCAGAATGGTTTTTATTTTTGGATGGAAATTGTCTTCACACTATATCATCATCCAGTACAACCCCCTGAATAACAATGATAATGTATAGAATATGTGTCTGTAAGATCAAACCTCTTTATAAAGAAGAAGGGTGTCTCTGTAGGTGGTGTGGTTGTCCTGGTCCAGAAGAAGTCGGAGGTGTACCCTCTCTTCAAAAGCATCATAGGAGAATTTCTCAACACCAAAAGTTTTCTCCTTGAGGATCGTCTGTTTGAATGTGTGATAGAAAATACACACATGATACCATTCAGAGATTATTTATAAAGAAAAGCATGCATATTTCATTTGAACATGAAAGATACAATATCAGGATATCTTTTAGTGCTCATCTCAATTAAATTAAATCATACTGCAGTATATACACAGTAGCTCTTATTTATACAGCCAAATAAAATCACAGAATGGTTTTGGGTGCCGTAAAAACCTAGTACAACTATGAGGAAGAATCTTTCACAGGTATCAAAGGTAGTGGTTTGTAAAAAAAGACACCGTGTAAAGGTTTCTCTTGTGAGCTTGATATATTTTTAAAGACTTACCAGTGCCATACTGCCCTCGACCAAAGGTGGGGATTCTTTAATGTGAAAGACATACATTTGTCATATTACAGTAATAAAAACAGGTAGAAAATGATTTCCCAAATAGAGATGCGATCTGGCATTCTTCATGCTATTTGCGTGTCTAGGCTATAGACAATATGTTTAGTGTTATTTGATTAACATCGTGGCGGTGCATTTAGTTGGTTATTCAAAAAGTGTCTCAATAAGGAATTAAAGTTTTTCTCACTTACTGCATGGATGAGGTCGTTCTGCCAAGCTTCCAACAGCCAGACACAGGCTGATGAAAAACAGAAGGTAGGCTTGCATCGTGTGGTTCTAACGTTGGTCTAACGTGTGCAGTTGTAACGGCAGCAGCTTGCTCTCCTTCAGCGGTCCTCTCTGACTCACCCTCGTATTCAAGGGGTTCTTATACACACCTCTTTTAATCGAACTCCACCTCCATGTTTTCTCTCTCACTGAGAGAATGGTACAAGGCCAAGCAGAAGGTCATGTGCGAGTCATGAAACATCCATAAAATAAGTAGACTGTGTGTGTGTGTGTGTGTGTGTGTGTGTGTGTGTGTGTGTGTGTGTGTGTGTGTGTGTGTGTGTGTGTTTTGTTTGACAGAACATAAAACCATTCGGGACTTACACATACAGGTGTCCCATGGACTAACAAAGTTAATTACCTTATCTAACCTAGGTACCATGACTGTGGCCCATCTCCTGTACACATTAACACAAATAGACCCTAAAAGCAGCAAACAAGCATTTTTAGCAGTAATACTGTGCAATAGTGCACACAGACATTCGGTGTCAACCTTCTTCAGTGTGTGTATGTTAAATACAATTTTATTAAAGTTGCCAAATAATACAAAACAATAAAATGTACATGTACAAATAAAATTTAAAACTTTATCAAGCAGTTTTTTTTATTGGTTTCAATTCTCACGAACACAATGCAACAACACAGTGTTGGAGAAAAAAAGTCAGTTTGAGAGTGCAAAACACAATGTCTTCCATTATGTTCTTGAGAATTGAAACCAATACAATACAATACAATACAATACAATACAACACAATACAATACACACAAACACAGAAAGTGCAATATCATGTCATCCTAGGGGCAATGAACTTTACAATTATAGCTGCTTGTGATAAACCAATACATGAATAAAGTCATACATAGTCGTATACCATTTATTTTTTAAAGAGATGTGAGTATAAAACGTCATGTGGGCTTGATAAAGTCATTATGGTTTCACCATAAGACACTATTCTGTACAGTATGTCTATCTAGACAATGCATCGGAGCTACTCTCGTTTCAGATCCTTTCATCTATCTTCTTTATTGAAAGGTTTACCTTTAGGCAATACATTTATGTGATTAGTGGAATGTGTACACTGAGTATACAAAACATTAAGAACACCTGCTCTTTCCATGACATAGACTGACCAGGTGAACACTATTATCCCTTATTGATGCCGGGGGGGGGCTTAACTTGGCTGGCCAGGCACCTGTAGGCTGACTTCAGTCGTCAGTTGAACGGTGTTTCCTCCAACACATTGGTGCAGCTGGCTTCCGGGTTAAGCGGACGGGTGTTAAGGAGCGAGGCTTGGCGGGTCATGTTTCGGAGGACGCATGACTCAACCTTCGCCTCTCCCAAGCACGTTGGGGAGTTGCAGTGATTAGGATTAGGATTTTTAAGCCTTGAGACAATTGAGACATGGATTGTGTATGTGTGCCATTTAGAGGGTGAATGGGCAAGACTAAAGATTTAAGTACCTTTGAACGGGGTATGGTAGTAGGTGCTAGGCGCACTGGTTTGTGTCAAGAACTGCAACGCTCAATATTTTCCTGTGTGTATCAAGAATGTCCACCACCCAAAGGACATCTAGCCAACTTGACAACTGTGGGAAGCATTAGAGTCAACATGGGTCAACGCTTTCGACACCTTGTAGAATCCATACCCCGAAGATTTTAGGTTGTTCTGAGGGCATCTCAATATTATGAAGGTGTTCCTAATATTTGGTATACTCAGTGTATATTGGAGTTTGGGCTCTATGGTTACTGTTAATGACAATATGCTCATTCTTGGGAAAATGACTAAGTGGAAAGGCATGCACTATTGCATTGTATTACTGCTAAAAATGCTTGATTGCTGCCCTTAGAGTCTATTTGTGTTAATGTGTACAGGAGATGGGCTACAGTCATGATACCTAGTGTATGTTTCCGTATTCTCCAAAAATGGTAGCCAGAGGGTTTGAGTATTCTCTGATTCAAGGCTTGTACTGATACTATGGTTTATTAATGGAGGAGATAAAGGCACATTGCCCTGTACTGATGGTTTTCTTTCTAAATTGAGACATACACAATGCACAACTGAAATTAAGTGGAGGTTATGGAGCAGGGAGGTTTTTAGGAATGTCTCCATGCCTTTGAACAACCTTTATATTGTCTAGGGATTGTTTGAGTAGTTTATCATGACATATTGTATGAATCCTTTTCCTGCAGTCGAATGACCAGAAGTGCCCTCTAGTGGCCCCTTGTATTAATATTTGTATTTGTATAATATTTAAAATAATTTCATAATAAACATTATTTAACAGTCAAACAGGCACTCAGCCAGCCAAACCCCAAGTTGAGATCTTTATCAGCCTCTCTCCCCTCCAACACAAGGCCATTAATCACATAGATCAATGTCAAAAGCGCAGAAAAACTGAGAACCTCAACTCTGAGAACTGCTTTTTCCAATACAAACAAAATTACCAACTTTAAAAGTGGATAAAGAAAATACAGATATATTTTCCCTGCTCACATGTCAACCATTGGAACCCATGCACATCCGGTTTGATCACAACAATACATTTTCCAATAAACCACCAATAAGCCATTGGTTAAAAAAACAGTTGCTGTTTTGTTGCGCTATGAGCTACTGGCGTTCTGTGCTTTTGTATTGATCTGGTTAACTATTGGATACGTCTTTGTCATTCAACAGTATCACCTTAAGTCTATCCTGATGGTATTTGAGTAATTTTCTAAAAAATTGTTTTCTTTATGGGGTATTGTGTGTAGATTGATGAGGAACAAATTGTATTTAATCCATTTTAGAATAAGGCTGTAACGTAACACAATGTGGAAAAAGTCAAGGGGTCTGAATACTTTCCGAATGCACTGTATACTGTACATAGCCAGCACTGCCTATCCCCCACCAAAATGCTTTGACCCAGATAGTTGCTGTTCAGCGCGTAGTCTTGTTAATGTGGAAGGCACATTCGAGCAGGCATGGGATGGCCATATTGCCTATAGAGTGGTGAGGAGGAGGAGTCAACCATGTCCTGAAGCGCTGTTTTGCCAACTTAGCGACTTTGCCGAGTGGCGCAGCGGTCTAAGGCACTGCATCTCAGCGCTAGAGGTGTCACTACAGACACCCTGGTTCGAATCCAGGCTGTATCACAACCGGCCGTGATTGGGAGTCCAATAGGGCGGCGCACAATTGGACCAGCGTCGTCCGTGTTTGGCTGGTGTAGGCCGTCATTGTAAATAAGAATTTGTTCTTAACTGACTTGCCTAGTTAAATAAAGGTTATGTTAGTGAGTATTCAGAACCCTCTAGCGACACATTTTCAAAAAAACGACTAGTGACTTTTTCTGGTGTTATTTGAGACTTTTGGAGACTCTGATGTGAAAGCACATATGGTTCTTACTCTTCTCAACGAGCAGCGGGTACTACCGTGGGCCCCACCCCCATCCCAAAGCACTCACAGGCGGCCCAATCCTCGCGCAGCAGTCCCTCCCAGCTGCAGTCAGAGCAGGAGATGTTCACCCCTCCGCGTCCAGACTGCAAATGAATCGCGCATGCGGGAAGCCGCCGCTGGCTAATCCCGCCCTGGCTTACATTCAGGGCGGGATGTAAATGTAAAATGTTCTTTGTCTAAAATAAATCACTGCACAAAAATAAATCACTGCATTTGACTCACACAGCCTCAGTCACTTACTCACCTTATCCACTGTGTGTGTGCCTCTCTGTGACATAAGCTAAACATCTAGCTGGCTAGCTCATCATGTCTCAGTCTAAACTGTACACTCAAAAATACAGAAAGGAGTGGGAATCAAACCCTGAATTCAAAGGCTGGTTGAAGCTGTTTATTGGAGATGATACACGGGCATACTGCCTGTATTGTAAGGCTGATTTCTACGCCAAACTTAGTGATGTAAAAAAACACATGACTCAAAAACATACTCAAAAGGCAAGGCCTTATAACAGTTCCACCCAAAACAAGCTGCCATTTATGGTTAAAAAAATTGACTTCAAAAAAGGCTGAGGCCACCATGGCATTAGCTATCGCTGAACACTGTTCCATGCTGGCATGTGATCACATTGGAGAAGTAGAGCTGCTTTCTCAGACTCCACTGCTGCTACCCACTTCAAAATGCACAGGACAAAGTGCACAGAAATTATTAATGGTGTTCTAGCACCATACTTTCTGAAAAAGTTGGTCGCAGATGTGGGTGACCAGCGTTTCAGCCTCCTCCTCGATGAGTCCACAGATGTAAGTGTTTCTAAGTGCCTGGGGGTTGTGATAAGGTACTTTAGTGACACCAGGCAGACAATTGTATCAACATTTCTGGGGCTTGTTGAGTTGGATGGAGGAGATGCCAAATCTATAGCCCGTGCTGTTGTGGCTTTCCTCGAGAAGTGTTGTCTTAAAAAAGAGAAACTCCTGGGGATAGGGACTGACAATACCTCTGTTATGATGGGGATTAACAATGGGGTCCATAAAGTGCTGAAGGAGGAGTATGGCCTCAAATATCTGGTTCTTATTCGCTGTGTGTGCCACTCTCTGCAGCTTGCTCATTTGTAGTTCCAAACATATTTAGGGTGTTTTTTACTCACTTTTTGTCTCTCCCATGACGTTATTCCTCTCTCCTACAGTGTCCATCACAATTACATGCACATGACCAATTATGCAAATTAGGTGATGACGTCATTTTGCGACTTCTAGCGACTTTTAGGTCAGTCAATAGCTACTTTCCTTACTGAGGAGTTGGCAACACTGCTAAAGCGAATTCACCATTCAATTTCTGTATTCAGGGTTCACTCAAACATTGTTCTAAACTTTGTTTTAGAATTGACAGTTACAGCTGATTTCGGGATTGTATATCGATTTGCTTATTAATTTCACTCTCTGAATTGTTTAATCAAACTTTTCACCGCCAGCTCTTGACATCATGGCGTAAAACTACAATCTGTCTCTTGAATTAGCCTGGTGTGCACATGTGCATTAGGCCCAAGCTCGTTTTAACCGGTTTTCCCTGGCTAAACTTGCTGTCTAGCTGAAATATGCTAGTTTTCGTCCTGATTCCCAGACTCTATAAACACTGCACCCTCAACTTCTAAAAATCTTTGCTAGTTATACAATCATGTAACTACGACATTTGCTGGAAAGAAACTTGAAAATTCGGTATTGTTTTATTGTTTTGTTGAATAGTCATGGCTATTTCAAGACAACCGTGGCGAAGGATATCATTGCTACTTAACGAGGCTCCAAGTTCAGTTTTGAGATCCACCGGCGTCATTGGCCTAGCTGGACATTTCTGACTGGTCTTGGAACTGTGACAGGCTGTCCCTGCTTGGTTCACTGGGATATGTACTGATTTTGCCAACAAGGCCATATAGATTAAATATGACTTTATTAATATAATGAGTAATACAGGAATGTCATAAGTTAATTGACAATAGAACACCCGAGAAAATAGCAACTCTACAGATCGCAACGACTACGATGAATGGCAAAATTAATTCCTTGACACTAAGGGCTCCCGAGTGGCGCAGGGGTCTAAGGCACTGCATCTCAGTGCCTTAGGTGTCATTACAGACCCTGGTTCGATCCCGGGCTGTATCACAACCAGCTGTGATCAGGAGTCCCACAGGGTGGTGCACATTTAGCCCAGTGTCGTCTGGGATAGGGGAGGGTTTGGCCACAGTAGGCCATCATTGTAATATAAGAATTTGTTCTGAACTGACTTGCCTAGTTAAATAAAAAAAATAAGGGGTGGTTTCCCAGACAGAGTTCATTTTAATCAGGACGAGGCAAAGATCTACTTAAATTAATCCAGATTTAAAATAATTGCTTTCTTTGACTTGCTTAGACTAGGGCGTCCCAGTAAGTAAGGTATAGCCAGTTAATCTTTGTGAAGAATAATTAGATGAACTACAGTGCATTCTGAAAGTATTCCACAGTTTCTTACGTTCAGCCTTATTCAAAAATTGATGAAATTGATTTTTCCCCTTCATCAATCTACACACAATACAATAATGACAAAGTGAAAACAGGTTTAAATTTATCTTTGCAAATGTATTAAGAGATAAAAACAGAAATAACTTATTTACATAAGTATTCAGACCCTTTGCTATGAGACTCGAAATTGATTGTGTTGGGGCACAGATCTGGGGAATGGTACTAAAAAATGTCTGCAGCATTGAAGGTCCCGAAGAACACAGCGGCCTCCATCATTCTTAAATGGAAGAAGTGTGGAACCACCTAGGTTCTTCCTAGAGCTGGCCGCCCGGACAAACTGAGCAATCGGGGGAGAAGGGCCTTGGTCAGGGAGGTGATCAAGAACCCGATGGTCCCTCTGACAGAGCTCTAGAGTTACTCTGTTGAGATGGGAGAACCTTTCAGAAGGACAACCAGCACTCCACCACTCAGGCCTTTATGGTAGAGTAGCCAGACTGAAGCCACTCCTCAGTGAAAGGCATGACAGCCTGCTTGGAGTTTGCCAAAATACATCTAAAAGGACTCTCAGACCATAAGAAACAAGAATTTCTGGTCTGATGAAACCAAGATTAAACTCTTTGGCCAGAATGCCAACCGTCACGTCTTGAGGAAGCCTTGCACCATCCCTACGGGGAAACATGGTGGCAGCATCATGCTGTGGGGATGTTTTTCAGTGGCAGGGACTTGGAGACTAGTCAGGATCAAGGCAAAGATGAACGGTGCAAAGTATAGAGAGAACCTTGATGAAAGCCTGCTCCAGAGTGCTCAGGACCTCAGACTGGGGCAAAGGTTAACCTTCCAACAGGATAACGACCCTAAGAACACAGCAAAGACAACGCAGGAGTGGCTTCGGGACAAGTCTCTGAATGTCCTTGAGTGGCCCAGCCAGAGCCCGGACTTGAACCCGATCGAACATCCCTGGAAAGATCTGAAAATAGCTGTGCAGCGACGCTCCCCATCCAACCTGAGTGGATGGGCTTGAGTGGATCTGCAGAGAAGAATGTGAGAAACTCCCCAAATGCAGGTGTGCCAAGCTTGTAGCGTCATACCCAAGAAGACTCAAAGCTGTGATCGCTGCCAAAGGTGCTTCAACAAAGTACTGAGTAAACAGTCTGAATACTGAATACATGTAAATGTGATATTTCAGTTTTGTATTTTTTATACATTTGCTAAAATAAAATGTTTAAAATGTTTTTTCTTTGTCATTATGGGGTATTGTGTGTAGATTGATGAGGGGGAAAAAACATTTTAGGAAAAGGCTGTAACGTAACAAAATGTGGAAAAAGTCAAGGGGTCTGAATACTTTCCGAATGCACTGAATGTGCACTTTCTGCTGACCTGAGGATGCTTAAAAAAACAGGGATGGGACACTAATACATAAGCATTGTGTGAAATTGGAGCAAGTCACCTAAATCAAATAATGGATGGATGTAAAAGAAAACGTTCAAAGAACTTCAGTGAAACCACCCAATTATCGAGAACAAACAGCATGATTAATCAACAGAAAAAAAGAAAAAGAATGTCTGTACAACCATTTGTAATGAATTCAACTCAAATGAAAAATTAAACAAAAGGACGCTACAACAACTTCAGGTACTATTGTTGGCCCACTTTTACAAATCAGAGTCACTTTGAAATTGTAGTTTTCTGTATAACACAACACAGTGGTGCCTAAATGTATTTGTGTGAAAGAAATGTAACACAAACAATATCATAGATCATTATTAATATATTTTCTATATTGTTTTGTCTTTCTAAGGTCCTGTGGAAAAACATCTAACCTACTTAAAGAAGACAAATGCTGTTGCTCGTAGGGAGAGTTTCAAGACTGGTGGCGGTCCCCCAGTAAGACCAGGGACAGATGAGCTGGGACCGAGATCATTCATAGCCAGCAACCCCTGGGTTAGTGCTGCATAGCCACATTTTCAGTCAATGCAAACACAACATTATTTAGGATATCTAGTTCATTCAAATGGTGTACTGACTCGCTTTTGAAGAAATCCTGAACATGCTGCAAAGCAATTGTGTTCCCACAGGTACCCTGTTTATAGTGTCTGTAGGATATCCAGGGCTTAAAAACAAATCTAGACATAACTAATAGACAGTTACAAAATGCTATTTATTTGACCTTTCAGGAAAGATGGCCTCTGTGATGCAAACTCTCTCCTGGATGACCAAGAAGAGAAGTACCACTACTCACCGCAGCTGTGTCCCTGACCAGAGCTCCCATTTACATGCCGATAAAAACATCCAGAGGTATCTGTACAGCCCCTTTACTGTGACATGAACCCAGGCTATCTGTACAGCCCATTTACTGTGACATGAACCCAGGCTATCTGTACAGCCCCTTTACTGTGACATGAACCCAGGCTATCTGTACAGCCCCTTTACTGTTACATGAACCCAGGCTATCTGAACAGCCCCTTTACTGTGACATGAACCCAGGCTATCTGTACAGCCCCTTTACTGTGACATGAACCCAGGCTATCTGTACAGCCCCCTTTACTGTGACATGAACCCAGGCTATCTGTACAGCCCCTTTACTGTGACATGAACCCAGGCTATCTGTACAGCCCCTTTACTGTGACATGAACCCAGGCTATCTGTACAGCCCCTTTACTGTGACATGAACCCAGGCTATCTGTACAGCCCATTTACTGTGACATGAACCCAGGCTATCTGTACAGCCCCTTTACTGTGACATGAACCCAGGCTATCTGTACAGCCCCTTAACTGTGACATGAACCCAGGCTATCTGTACAGCCCCTTTACTGTGACATGAACCCAGGCTATCTGTACAGCCCCTTTACTGTGACATGAACCCAGGCTATCTGTACAGCCCCTTTACTGTGACATGAACCCAGGCTATCTGTACAGCCCCTTTACTGTGACATGAACCCAGGCTATCTGTACAGCCCCTTTACTGTGACATGAACCCGGGCTATCTGTACAGCCCCTTTACTGTGACATGAACCCGGGCTATCTGTACAGCCCCTTTACTGTGACATGAACCCAGGCTATCTGTACAGCCCCTTTACTGTGACATGAACCCGGGCTATCTGTACAGCCCCTTTACTGTGACATGAACCCGGGCTATCTGTACAGCCCCTTTACTGTGACATGAACCCAGGCTATCTGAACAGCCCCTTTACTGTGACATGAACCCAGGCTATCTGTACAGCCCCTTTACTGTGACATGAACCCAGGCTATCTGTACAGCCCCTTTACTGTGACATGAACCCAGGCTATCTGTACAGCCCCTTTACTGTGACATGAACCCAGGCTATCTGTACAGCCCCTTTACTGTGACATGAACCCACGCTATCTGTACAGCCCCTTTACTGTGACATGAACCCAGGCTATCTGTACAGCCCCTTTACTGTGACATGAACCCAGGCTATCTGTACAGCCCCTTTACTGTGACATGAACCCAGGCTATCTGTACAGCCCCTTTACTGTGACATGAACCCAGGCTATCTGTACAGCCCCTTTACTGTGACATGAACCCAGGCTATCTGTACAGCCCCTTTACTGTGACATGAACCCAGGCTATCTGTACAGCCCCTTTACTGTGACATGAACCCAGGCTATCTGTACAGCCCCTTTACTGTGACATGAACCCAGGCTATCTGTACAGCCCCTTTACTGTGACATGAACCCAGGCTATCTGTACAGCCCCTTTACTGTGACATGAACCCAGGCTATCTGTACAGCCCCTTTACTGTGACATGAACCCAGGCTATCTGTACAGCCCCTTTACTGTGACATGAACCCAGGCTATCTGTACAGCCCATTTACTGTGACATAAACACAGGCTATCTGTACAGCCCCTTTACTGTGACATGAACCCAGGCTATCTGTACAGCCCCTTTACTGTGACATGAACCCAGGCTATCTGTACAGCCCCTTTACTGTGACATGAACCCAGGCTATCTGTACAGCCCCTTTACTGTGACATGAACCCAGGCTATCTGTACAGCCCCTTTACTGTTACATGAACCCAGGCTATCTGTACAGCCCCTTTACTGTGACATGAACCCAGGCTATCTGTACAGCCCCTTTACTGTGACATGAACCCAGGCTATCTGTACAGCCCCTTTACTGTGACATGAACCCAGGCTATCTGTACAGCCCCTTTACTGTGACATGAACCCAGGCTATCTGTACAGCCCCTTTACTGTGACATGAACCCAGGCTATCTGTACAGCCCCTTTACTGTTACATGAACCCAGGCTATCTGTACAGCCCCTTTACTGTGACATGAACCCAGGCTATCTGTACAGCCCCTTTACTGTGACATGAACCCAGGCTATCTGTACAGCCCCTTTACTGTGACATGAACCCAGGCTATCTGTACAGCCCCTTTACTGTGACATGAACCCAGGCTATCTGTACAGCCCCTTTACTGTGACATGAACCCAGGCTATCTGTACAGCCCCTTTACTGTGCCATGAACCCAGGCTGTCTGTGATAGTGACATGATGAGAGAGGGCCTACCTGTAAGATATTTTGTTAATAGTGCTATAAATGTACTTCTATTTGAAGAGGTTTTTGACCATTCAGGGGCCTAATCATATTTTTTTATTTAACCAGGTAAGTTGCCTGAGAACACATTCTCATTTACAGCAACAACCTGAGGAATAGTTATATCAAATCAAATCAAAGTTTATTTGTCACGTGCGCCGAATACAACAGGTGTAGGTAGACCTTACAGTGAAATGCTTACTTACAGGCCAGGGCGGCTATTCTCAAGACCAACTCCAGGTATTGTCGCTGGACCCCAGCTCCCCGCTACCGCATTGGGCAGAGTGTATGGCTGTCCACATGGGACCTGCCCCTCTGGGCCGCAAACTGTCCCCCCGTTTATTGGTCCTTTTCCCATCGCCAGAGTCCTGAGTTCCACTGCTGTCCATCTCTTGTTACCCCGTACCCTCCGTATTCACCCTACGTTCCATGTGTCTAGAATTAAACCCATGTCTCTCAGTTCTTTCTGTTCCCAGCCCCCCCCCCCCCCCTCCCTGTGTCATTGATGGCCATCCAGCATACACGGTGAGACGTCTCCTGGGTGTTCGACCACGGGGCTGGGGTTTCCAGTACCTGGTTGACTAGGAGGGTTATGGCCCGGAGGAGAGGTGCTGGGTTCCCGCTAGAGACATCCTGGATCCAGCCCTCATCACCGACTTCCACCGCCGACACCCCGGTCAACCAGGTTCACCTGTCCTCGTTATTGTCTCCACCCCCTCCAGGCATCACTTGTTTTCCCGTTTATCCTTGTGTTTCCTGTCTCTCTGTGCCAGTTCGTCTTGTATGTCCTACCAGCTTTTTTTTCTTTCTTTTTTTTCTCCTTTATCTAGTCCTCCTGGTTTTTACCTTTGCCTGTTCTGGACTCTGTACCCGCCTGCCTTGACCACTCTGCCTGGCCTGACCTCGAGCCTGCCTGCCACTCTGTACCTTCTGGACTCTGAACTGGTTATGACCTTTTGCCTGTCCATGACCATTCTCTTGCCTATTCCCTTTGGATTTATTAAACATCTTAAACTCCAACCATCTGCTTCTGTGTCTGCATTTGGGTCTCGCCTAGTGTCACGATAGGCCTAATAGCAGAGGGTTAGGTTCCATTGCCACACCTGTCTCTCTCTGTGTGTTTTTTACAAGAGAACATGCGTGTCAATGGGCATGCACAGTCTGGGTAAATTTGTCAGATTACAAAGCAGAACACATGGATAATCATGTCTTCTATCAAATAGTTAACTTCTTGACGCTAGGGGTCAGATTTTTTATTTTTATTTTTTAAATAACGTTCCCAAGGTAAACAGACTATTTCTCAGGTCCAGATCGTAGAATATGCATATAATTTACAGATTAGGATAGAAAACACTCCAAAGTTTCCAAAACGGTCAAAATACTGTCTGTGAGTATAACAAAACTGATTCTGCAGGCGAAAACCTGAGAAAATCTAACCCGGAAGTGATATTTAAAAAAAAAAAAAAACATCTGTTTCCTGGCCCGTCTTTCTTCCATTTAAAGGGGTATCAACCAGATTCGTTTTCCAATGGCTTCCTCAGGCTGTGACCAGGCTTTAGACATAGTTTCAGGCTTTTATTTTGAAAAAATGAACGAGATTTTTCAAAAGTAGTCAGGTGTCCTCTGATTACTTCTGCGAGAGGGGAGCTCTCCATTTTCTTTTTCTCTCTTATTGAATAGGTTACGGTCCGGTTGAAATATTATCGATTATGTTTGTTAAAAACAACCTGAGGATTGATTATAAAAAACATTTGACATGTTTCTACGACCATTACGGATACTTTTTGGAATTTTCGTCGAACGGAACGAGGCTGTAGTTTTCTGAACATAACGCGCAACCCAAATAGCGTTTTTTTGTTATAAAAGTAATATTTATCAAACAAAAATAACATTTGTTGTGTAACTGGGAGTCTCATGAGTGCAAACATCCGAAGATTATCAAAGATAAGCGAATAATTTTATTGCTTTTCTGACTTTCGTGACCAAGCTAACCAGGCTAATATAAGGCTAACTGTTCTAGCATTGATTGATACACTCACAAAAGCTTAGATTGCTTTTGTTGCAAAGCATATTTTCAAAATCTGACACGATAGGTGGATTAACAACAAGCTAAGCTGTGTTTTGGTATATTTCACTTGTGATTGCATGATTATAAATATTTTTAGTAATATTCTTGAATTTGGCGCCCTGCAATTCAGCGGTTGTTTAGGGTAAGGATCCCGCTAAAGGGATCTGTGCGCAGAGAGGTTAATAAACAAGGCTTCTTGACCCTGAGGGGTAAACTACAAAGCCAGATCAATGAATTAGCCAGCCAACTTCCCAAACTATACTAAATTAAGGTTTTAGTTTTTAGGAAGATAAGAATGAAATGGGCATGGTCTAAGTGTCTCAACAACCTAAAACACGTCTAAGTTTAGCTAAGAGGTGAACCAGAAAAACAGTTATTTTTGGTTGTTTAACAAAGTTAGCTGGATAACTCATTGATCTTGCTCTGTAGTTTACCCTCAAGCTGATGGTAACATGATGAGGTAATGCTATAGCCCTATTTATTCTCCCAGAGTTCCACCCTCCGATGGACTGACAACCACTCACCAACAGGGCCTCTTTTCCCCGCAAGTGAATCATGTCTGAAAGTCAAAGCATACTGTAAATACAAGATCATGACAATGTTCTCAGTGACTGAGGAGACAGACGTTCGTTCAGATCGAGGTTGAGTTTTCCCTGACGTGACAACGGATGCTCTGGCTTTCTATATTGACTGCAATGCTGCCTAGATACTTGTTTTAATAGTGCTTTTGACCTTGCAAAGACGTGCAAAGCAGATGTACAGGAACAGAAAGCACAGAGATGCCAAATTGATCTGAACAGTTGAATGAAGCATGGAGAAATATCGCACACCATATTCCCTTGAAAGCAATCACTTCTCTCTCTCTCTTAATAGCCGCAAGTCAGATTAGAGTTGCCAAGGATGTGAAAAGTCAGCAAGTACAATTCAAGCAAAATAAAAATGGTGAAAATTGGTTATACTTTTCTTCAACCCTTCATTAGCCTTCATAACACTGTCATAATGGTGACATTACAGACACATATGTTATCCCTGCAGAGGCTGGCAGTATGGGACACTGATTGCAAGATGTGTGTGAGTGAGTTGAACAAGTTGCAATATAGATTTTTAAATTAGTTGAAAAAGTAGACGCCAATAAAAGCAATATTTTAAATTGGATCATATCAATCGTGGTATATTCCAAGAAGTCCTCCTACAGTATATCTTCCAGAACCGCTGGCTTGTTTTAAACTTGGTTTGACAGAAGTGAAATAGTATGATGCACATGTTTCAAGTTTTAGCATGTCAGGATTGACCAGAGAGAACTAACGCCACATAAAAACTGATCATTGATATGGGTCATAAGGGAAATAAACGTATTAGCGATGATGAAAGCCAGATGAATGTCTTGTAAATGTCTTGTAAAAATGTCTTGCGAAATAAGTAAATTGTTGTTTTGACACTGAACCACGCTCATGAACACTTGTATCTCTGTTTCATGTACAGCACAACAGCCTAACCTATACACAAGCAGTGTCCCTTGCACACAGATAGTTTTATAGACTAGTTTGTATGAACAAGGCACCATTTTTCCTAACTCTTAACTCTGTGTGTAGTAGAGAACGAACAGCCTTTCCCCTGGTTTCTACGGTTCCATATCTAAAGATTTCTGAGAAATGGCACTCTAGACACAAAAATACTACCCTTTACTATAGAATACTACAGTACTTACTATAGGATTATATAATAAACTGTAGTGTACTGTAGAATACTATACTACACACAGTAGTATCCTTCTAACGTGTAATACTTACAGTTGAAGTCGGAAGTTTACATACAGCTTGGAAAATTCCAGAAAATGATGTCATGGCTTTAGAAGCGTCTGATGGACTAATTGACATAATTTCTCAATTGGAGGTCAATTGGAGGTGTACCTGTGGATGTATTTCAAAGCCTACCTTCAAATTCAGTGCTTCTTTGCTTGACATCACGGGGAAAACAAAAGAAATCAGCCAAAAATGTCAGACCTCCACAAGTCTGGTTCATCCTTGGGAGCAATTTCCAAACGCCTGAAGGTACCACGTTCATCTGTACAAACAATTGTACGCAAGTATAAACACCATGGGACCACTCAGCTCTCATACTGCTCAGGAAGGAGACGCGTTCTGTCTCTTAGAGATTAACGTACTTTGGTGTGAAAAGGGCAAATCAATCCCAGAACAACAGCAAAGGACCTTGTGAAAATGCTGGAGGAAACAGGTACAAAAGTATCTATATCCACAGTAAAACGAGTCCTATGTCGACATAACCCGAAAGGCCGCTCAGCAAGGAAGAAGTCAGAGCTCCAAAACCGCCATAAAAAAGCCAGACTACGGTTTGCAACTGCACATGGGGACAAAGATCATACTTTTTGGAGAAATGTCCTCTGGTCTGATGAAACAAAAATAGAACTGTTTGGCCATAATGACCATTGTTATGTTTGGAGGAAAAAGGGGGAGGCTTGCAAGCCGAAGAACACCATCCCAACCGTGAAGCACGGGGGTGGCAACAACATGTTGTGGGGGTGCTTTGCTGCAGGAGGGACTGGTGCACTTCACAAAATAGATGGCATCATGAGGAAGGACAATTATGTGGATATATTGAAGCTACATCTCAAGACATCAGTCAGGAAGTTAAAGCTTTGTCACAAATGGGTCTTCCAAATGGACAATGACCAAGCATACTTCCAAAGGTGTGGCAAAATGGCTTAAGGACAACAAAGTCAAGGTATTGGAGTGGCCAACAGAAAGCCCTGACCTCAATCCTATAGAAAATTTGTGGGCAGAACTGAAAAAGCTTGTGCGAGCAAGGAGGCCTACAAACCTGACTCAGTTACACCAGCTCTGTCAGGAGGAATGGGCCAAAATTCACCCAACTTATTGTGGGAAGCTTGTGGAAGGCTACCCGAAACGTTTCACCCAAGTTAAACAATTTAAAGGCATTGCTACCAAATACTAATTGAGTGTATGTAAACTTCTGACCCACTGGAAATGTGATGAAAGAAATAAAAGCTGAAATAAATCCTTCTCTCTACTATTATTCTGACATTTCACATTCTTAAAATAAAGTGGTGATCCTAACTGACCTAAGACAGGGAATTTTTACCGGGATTAAATGTCAGGAATAAAAAAAAAAAATTGAGTTTAAATGTATTTGGCTGAGGTGTATGCAAACCTCCGACTTCAACTGTACTATAGAAAGTTGTAGTATACTGTAGAATACTATAGTAAATACTACAGTAAGGTTCACAAAAACACTACAGTCCACAAAAACACTACAGTCCGCAAAAACACTACGGTCTGCAAAAACACTGCTTTTTAACTATAGTAAATACTGCAGAATGCAATTTGCACATACCCTGCCCATTCCCCTCCCCAATATCCCAATTTGTGCCACCTATAAGTGAGAAACCTACATACCAAGTATAGCCCATATACTGTGTTCCCTACAGGTTAAACAATCACTTTATTAGGTACACTACACTCATTCACAAAAATGCATCGCTCCAACAGTCACGTGGCTTGCTATATAAATCAGACAGACAGGAATCGAGGCATTCAGTTACTGCGATTGAATGTTAGAATGGGCAAAACGAGTGTGATCGTCGGTGCCTGATATGCCGGATCCAGTATCTCAGAAATGGCCACCCTCCTGGGCTTTTCACTTCCGACAGTGTCTATGGTTTCCTCGAGATTGGTGCGACAAACAAAAAACAAACAGTCAGTGACAGTCCTGTAGGCAAAAACAGTTCATTGATGAGTGGTCGAAGGAGAATGGTAAAAATCATGCAAGCTAACATTTGGGCCACAAACAGACAAATAGCGGTGCAGTAGAACAGTGGTGTGCAGAATGGCATCTCAGAATACACAACTAGTCGACCCCTGTCACGGATGGGCTATTTCAGCAGACGACCACACCGGGTTCCACTCCTATCAGCTAAAAACAAGAAGAAGCGGCTTCAGTGGGCACAAGATCACCAACACTGGACAATTGAGGTGGTCATGGTATAATTGAGACAATTGAATCCCGGTTCCTGTTGCGTCATGCTGATGGTCGAGTCAGGATTTGGTGTGAACAGCATGAGTCCACGGACCTGTTGTCAACAGTACAGGCTGGTGGAGGTGGTGTACCGCCGTCCAATCTGCAGCAACTGTGTGATGCCATCATGTCAGCATGGACCAACATCCCTGTGGAACATTTCCAACTTGTAGAATTCATGCCCTGTTCTGGAGGCAAAGGGGGTTCCGACCCGGTACTAGTTGAGTGTACCTAATAAACTGGCCGGTGAAAAGAGAAGCTCTGAACTATCTGTTCAGACCTACAGGTTATGGCCTCCACTTCTATGTCAATGGTAATAAAACAAAAACAGTACAGTAAATACTGCACTATACTACAATCCGCAAAAACACTACATGAATTACTGTAGTATATACCACAGTTTTATTTTACTACAGTATTTATACTATAGTTAACTGTAAATACTACAGTAAATACAGTATTAAACAATTCTACAGTGTAAACTAAAGTATTTATACCATAGTATACCATAGTATTTTTTAATGTGACTTTTTCCACATTTTGTTGTGTTACAGCCTGAATTTAAAATGGATTAAATAGAGATTTTGTGTCACAATAACAAATAATGTGAAGGTGGTTTTATGTTTTTATAAATTTTTGTAAAGCTGAAATGTATTGAGACAATAAGTATTCAACCCCTTTGTTATGGCAAGCCTAAATGAGTTCAGGAGAAAAAATGTGCTTAACAAGTCAGGTAATAAGTCAGTCAGGTCACCTGTGATACAAGTCAGAATTCGACGTCCATCCATGTCGGGAGGATGTCAGGAGATGACTTGGAAACCGGGCACTAGGGGCAACAGTGAGCGATGTTATCTTCAAGTAGGTTTTGGTTTTGCTAGGAAATTGTGGACAGGGATGGCAGACGGGCATAAGCATCTGATTCCAAAGGTTGCAAGTTCAAATCCAGCGATAGAAAGTTGTTTTTAAGATGTTTGTTTTAAGCCTATCCCAAACCTTAACCCTTACCTTAAAAATTCGAAGTTAATGCCTAAACTTAACCTTAAACACTACCGATATACCCAGTCACTACAAAGATCCACAAAGATACAGGCGTCCTTCCTAACTTAGTTGCCGGACAGGAAGAAAATAGCTCAGGGATTTCACTATGAAGCCAATGATGACTTTAAAACAGTTACAGAGTTGAATGTCTGTGATAGGAGAAAACTGAGGATGGATCAACAACATTGTAGTTACTCAACAATATTCACCTAAATTACAGAATGAAAAGAAGGAATCCTGTAGAGAATAAAAAATATTCCAAGCATGCATCCTGTTTGCAATAAGGCATTCAAGTTAAACTGCAAAATATTTGGCAAAGAAACTGACTTTATGCCCTGAAAACAAAGCTTTATCTTTGGGCCAAATCCAACACAACACATCATTGAGTACCATGCGTCATATTTTCAAGCATGGTGGTGGCTGCATCATGTTACGGGTGTGCTTGTCATCGGCAAACCTTAGGGAGTTTTTTAGGATAAAAATAAACGTCAAACAGGCAAAATCATATCGGAAAAGCTGTTTCAGTCTACTTTCCTACAGACACTGGGAGACAAATTCACCTTTCAGCAGGACAATAAGCTAAAACACAAGGCCAAATATACACTGGAGTTTCTTACCAAGACAACATTGAATGTTCCTGAGTGGCCTAGTTACAGTTTTGATTTAAATAGTCTTGAAAATCTATGATAAGGCTTGAAAATGGCTGTATAGCAATAATCAACAACCAATTTGAGGTTGAAGAATTTTATAAAGAATAATGTGCAAATATTGTACAATCCAGGTGTGCAAAGCTCTTAGAGACTTACTCAGAAAGATTCACAGTTGTAATCACTGCCAAAGATGATTTTAACATGTATTGACTCAGGGGTGTGAATACTTATGTAAATGAGATATTTATTTAAAATAAATTATCTAACATTTCTACATTCAGGTTTTCACTTTGTATTGTGTGTAGATGGGTGAGATTATTATTGTTTAAAAAAATCAGGCTGTAACACAACAAAATGTGTAATAAGTCAAGGGGTGTGAATACTTTCTGAAGGCATTGTTTTACAGGAACCACACACTTCAGATACTGGAAACAAAAGCCACAAGCAGAAAGGTTATAGAAACCAGCCATACAGTACCTCAGCCCAATGGCTAAGGATATCTAAAAAACACACACCAAAGTCCTGCACAGAGATGACCACTTTATGTTAAAATGATATGAATAAAGATATATTTTGTGGATTATTTTTTAAATTTTATTTTACAATCTATGACAATCTCGCATTTGTACTTTTTTTCTAGCATATTCCTAGAATGGAGATGGGGGGGGTATTTTTATTGCTGAATGTTAAATGAAATACACTTCCACTGACTGAAAAAAAAATGACTGCTGCTTTTTACCATGCACCCATATACCTTGACCACAAGTACATGCAGAGGAGAGGTGTTGAAACATTTCAAGCGAGGGAAGAAAAATAAAAACATGAGAAACTGACAGGACGAACCTGGCAGCACTTCTATTGGGTGAGGAGGGGGGCAAGGTTGGGGAAATATCACATTTAAACTAGAACTACTGTCTTCTTTTGCATTTTTCAAACATACAAAATTACACTCAGAGTGTAAGAAACCGAAAGGAGAGAAAATCCATTTGTGAGATGTCTACGTGTCTTTATCAATGTGCCTTCATCTTACAGCCGTTAACAGTTGTGTTTTAAATCCTACTTATCAGTTTACTTTTGATCTAGACTCATCTGATGATTTTGTCCTGGTACAGTCATTTCAGTTTTTTGGTTATATTTTAGAATGTACATAACCAGTTTTGCAGGATTATCAACGATCATTTCAAATGCATTGTCAGAACCATTTACTCCAAAATTTTTGACAGGTATGAAATTAACTTCCAAACCTGTTAGTGACATACTTCATAACAAACAACATTATTATCCTTATCCACAAGACTGAGCAGCACTCAACATTAGTGAATGAGACCCTTTAAAGTGATTAGTCATTACTGTAGACTTGCGTGTTGTCTGCTTGGTCTGGACTCGGTGAGATAAGAATTCATGAACACAATCAGTCAATGGACATGAATCTGTGAATGAGGAAAATTGACAATTTGAGCAAGCGCTGCATAACTGCATGAAAAATAAGAATGGATATAAATATGTATTGATATCATGTTACTTCTTCTGCACAATAGGCATTACATAGGTTTCACACAACACACTACAGTCACCTCTTAGAAAATGACGTCATCAAACAGAGCAAAATAGAAAGTTTGCATATTTTGGCATTTTATGATCCTCCAAAGTTTCACAGCTATTTCTCTTGTATTGGTTTAGTATGTTCTGCTCTACTCTATTCTATTCTGTTCTATTCTGTTCTATTCTGTTCTGTTCTCCACTGAGATTCAGAGGCATAGCATGTTGCGTGTTGTTTATGTCCTTGGGGGGACCTTAGTCTTAGGGAAATATGTTGGTGGAGGGAGAGGGAGAGAGAGAGAGGGGAAGAGGGGGCAGAGGGGTGGGTGGAAGTCCTGAGATGCTATGCGGACCTTTACTTTGGCCACAGGTACACAATGGACAGGTGAGGAGGATGATGAAGAGGAGGAGGCATGGGTGATGGGAGAAAGAGATACATTTATGGGATGTTCTTGCTTTTAGTTTTGTCTCTTTGTATTGAGCCACTATCACTGATGGCAGGGATATCTCCAGACCAACTGAGACACTGGCCAACGACATTTCTTCTTCAGAATCACAGATAGCCAGGATGTTGGAGGCTACCATGAGACAAACCTTACCCTGTTGGTAGAAGGAGGGGGCCATGAGACAAACCTTACCCTGGTGGGACCAGTAAGGAGCCAGGAGACAAACCTTACCCTGTTGGTAGAAGGAGGGGACCAGGAGACAAACCTTACCCTGGTGGGACCAGTAAGGAGCCAGGAGACAAACCTTACCCTGTTGGTAGAAGGAGGGGGCCAGGAGACAAACCTTACCCTGGTGGGACCAGTAAGGAGCCAGGAGACAAACCTTACCCTGTTGGTAGAAGGAGGGGGCCAGGAGACAAACCGTTACCCTGTTGGTACATGGAGGGGGCCAGGAAACAAAGGCGGGGCAGCTGTAAACACACATCAAGCAATGACATGCAGAACTCTCTACCCAACAGAACTCTCTACCAAACAGAACTCTCTACCCAACAGAACTCTTTACCCAAAATAACTCTTTACCCAAAATAACTCTCTACCCAACTGCAGCACAATCCCGGAACCCAGGCTGATCTTCACTGTGCACCTGCAGCTTTCCTCTACTGATACAGTTGCTTTGGAGTCCAATAGAGCAACCAGTTGGTTGGTACAACAACACATTAGGACATCTAACACTCACACACACACACAAGCACAGCTGTACACAAAATCCCCCCCCCCACACACACACATACGCACACAAACACGCGAGCACACGCACTTACGCACACACAAACACTCCTCCCCACTCAGAGAGCAAGGACCTGTGTTGCATTGATCAGATGTTCTACTGGAGAGTCCCAAAATGATAAACCCTATAGGTGAATTATATTCATGTAAACATACACCTTATGATTAAGTGGTTTATATTGCATGAGGTTGAAGGGGAACGGTAATGTTCAAATGGGGCTAGACTCCCAGAAGAACGCAGCCTGAAAAGAAAAAAAACAAAGCCCAAAAAAGAAAACAAGAGGAAACGTGTATAAAAATGATGTCCATATAAGAAAGGCTACAAAAACTTCCACTGGCCCTCTGCCATCGGCATACAGCAAAAGGCACCACAATATTACTCAATTTTTGAAGTTGTGAAAAAATTGGCACGTCTTTTTATACTGTAAATCAAAATGTACATATAAATAGAGTTTTCCCTATAAAAAAGTCTTTGCTGTTAACTAGTAGACAACTTTTGCTAAAAATGAAAATAAATATTTCATTTGTTTAGAATATCTGTCAGTTATATAAAATAAAAATATTTTGTATAGGTGCAGGTTTATACTATATTGATTTTCGTTGGTAGCTCATCTTCTTTCTTTAATGGGGTACATTGTCCGGTTTGGACCGTGAGTGCGTCTGTCTGGTCTGTACAGTCCCGCGTGCACCGTGCCGCCCCGAAGAGTGTGACTGAGAAGTCCGACTGTTGGCCGGCCTGCAGATGGTGGAGGGCTCCGCGTTCATATTCTGCATACTGAGGAAGGGCGTGCTCTCGCCCTCCTCCTCCGACTCGCTGTCCGTCAGGCAGCTGCGAGAGCCGTAGTCCCGTGACGCCTCGTATCCTCTCGGTGCTACGTAGCCGTTCAGTCTGGACCTCCGCAAGCGCCGACCCCCAACACCACCGCTGCTGGTCCCACTTTTCTTTGGTTGTTCACGGGAGGAGAGGTACTCCTGTGTGGTCTCGTAGTCTTCTTCCTCAGCCAGCCTGTAGGGACTAGAGGCCAGGCTGCCCGTGCTGTCGTTCAGGTAGGTGCGGCGCTGCTGCCGGTAGGGCTCCTGGCGCTGAACGTCGTGCAGGGGCACCTGGTAGCGCCGCAGCAGAGGCTGGTCGTCCTCCAGAGGGTAGGGGGTGTGGGCGGCGGGCGGCAGGGACATGGCCTGGCTGGTGTTGGGGGAGGTGATCTGGAAGGTAGGCACCTGCGGGGGCAGCGAGTAAAAGAAGTCCACTGGAGAGAGGCGGGCCGGCGTTGTCAGGGCTGACACATACCTGTAGTGAGGGTGAAGGTAGGGTGGGGAGCGGGGAGCGGGGAGGAGAAGGACAGGGAGAGAGAGGACCAGGCCAAACAGCAGCAGCCCAGTTAGATGTCATGTCTAACAGAATGATGTGGGACAGGGACCCACCATCCACAAACAGCAGTAAGAGACATTATTGAGTTAGTGTGCAGGTTTGTCAGTTGTGGGTGGATTGTGTTTGTGAAATCCTGCTTGCATTCAGTCAGTTTTCTACATCTTTGTTATGTTATTGGATGTGTTTAATGGTTAATGTGACCTTTAGCCTTACAGATGGCTATATCTAGGGAAAACATAAGTGTGTGTGTTGAGTTTTGAGGTGCTGTTTTATGTTTACAGTACAGTCCCTCTACCTTCATATGTTCTATGGCACTAGGGAAAAACATAGTACCCCCTTTAGGAAAAAGCATCTGAAAGATCCAAAGGCAAATCTAAAATAAAGTGAATCACTGTTCCACTGTAATCCTGTTAAGTTAAGCACTGCGATGCTGCCTGGCACTACTGTTCAGTCAAATGTTCATTATAGCCTACTGTAGCCATTTATAGATGAGCTCACTCTCACTAACTCAAACACTCTAAAACAAAAATCTTAAATCTGCAATATGTACCTTTTTGGGCTACCTGACCAAATTCATATAGAAATACAATTATAGCAAATCTAAGAAGCGGTAAATCGGTTCTATGTACGTCATTTCTATGCTTCCCGTACTTGAATCTTTAACTTTCGGGTTTTGTACACCAGTTTCAAACAGCTGAAAATACAATATTTTTGGTGATGGAAAATATATTGCACAGTGGTTTAGATGGTACAATGATTCTTTACTACACTATACTTGATTGTTATGTCACATAAACTGAAATTAAGTGAACTATTAGAATTTTTGCATACCAGGAAATGGCCATTTCAGCATGGTGCATCTTAAAATGAGAAATGTTTGTGGTCATTGGTTTCCAGCTAAAATGACTAAATATAAGTTATGTACACTTCTCTAAACCTCCGGTGAAGATGAAGATGTGTCCCTACAATAACATCTGTGCTCAATCTTTAGGCATACAGCAACCCAGGGCGAAGATCACAGTAGAGTTGACAACCACAGCCACACAAGAGATCTGCTAGCTAGAGCTCCACCCCAGAGATCAGCTCTTTTGTTCTACTCTCCTTGTCTTAATGAAGTCCTTACGGTATCCACCCTCCTGTTTAGCTGCAGATTTAGGGGAGTACAGTACAGTACAGTACAGTAAGCTTGACACAGCAGATTCTTCACTTGAGAAATACAGCTGCCTGTGGGCTCTCTCCTGACGGATTTTATCCTCAAAATACTCTTAACCTTAATACAGCAACTGGATATATAACTTAACTTGTATATACCTACATTATCCTTCTTTTATCAGAACATGACACAAGATCAATATACATTTTAAGACCTGCCTGTTCTACAGTTAGTGGTGTAAAACACTTAAGTAAAAATACTTTAAAGTACTACTTTTAAGTCGTTTTTTGTGGTATCTGTACTTTACTTTACTATTTACTATTTTTGACAACTTTTCCTTTTCCTTCACTACGTTCCCTAAAGAAAATAATGTACTTTCTACTCCATACATTTTCCCTGACACCCAAAAGTACTAGTTACAATTTGAATGCTAAGCATGACAGGAAAATTGTCCAATTCACACTCTTAAAGAGAAAATCCCTTGTCATCGCTAGTGCCTCTGATCTGGTGGATTTACTAAACGCAAATGCTTGAATTGTAAATTATGTCTGAGTGCTGGAGTGTAAACCTGGCTATCCGTAAATTAAAAAAACAAGAGAATCGTTCCGGCTGGTTTGCTTACTATTAGGAATTTGAAATTATTTATACTTTTACTTTTACTTTTAATACTTAAGTATATTTTAGAAATTACATTTACTTTGGATACTTAAGTATATTTTTTAAACCAAATACTTTTAGACTTTTACTCAAGTAAAAGTATTTTACTGGGTGACTTTCACTTTTACTTGAGTAATTTTGTATTGCTGTATCTTTTACTTTTACTCAAGTATGACAGTTGGGTTATTTTTCCACCACTGCCTACAGTAGGGCTATCTCATCATGTCTGGCTATGGTAGAGTAGTATTTGCCCATGACTCTTTCAAAGTGCCCTCGCTGGCCTCCAGGGGCCGATAGAGAGCCAGCTGTAAAACAAGGCCTCCTAAGGTGGGCACTAGAACATGCCCCAGTGCCATAACCACAGAGAGGGGCCTGTTCCCTTCCCACCTGTCGCTGTGTGGAGAGTCCCCCAGCGAATCGAACGAGTCTTCGTACTGCAGGCCCGGCCGGTGGGGCACAGTAGAGCCACAGTGTGCGGCACGCCTGGCCCTGGCCTCCATGCACGCAGGACTGTTGCACCTACTGGTCCCCACAGAGGATGACATCATGCCTGGTGAGTCTGAGAGGACACTGTCAGTCCGCTCCAGGCTCCATGTCCGCTCCTCGTGTCTGAGACAAGAGAGGACCAAAACATAGGGTTCAACCAGGATATGGTCCGGTGTGTAGTTCAGTGTGTATTTTTCTGTGTGTCAAAAAATGTACCTGTGATGTGTGTAGTGAGGGGGATGTTGAGGGGTTACCTGTGAGTGGATGAATGGGCATGGGTAGAGGAGTTGTGAGATCTGGAAGACGCATGGCTGCCGGGGAACGAGTCCTCTGGTACATGCCCTATGACTCGCTCCGTTGCAGGCACATTCTTAGAGATGTACTAAAACACACAGAGGAAAGTGTTGGAGAGATGGTATGGAGGGGAATTGTGTAACTGCCCATCATCATGTTGAACTTTACGCACAATACTATCACAAAGACTGTTGCTAAATCTGTCCTGACATATTTGAAACGCCACTGATTGACCATGTGTGTGTTCTGAAAGGAGAGGTTTAGTTACTGTTGGAAGTTAACCTGTGACATTGCTATCCTTCAAGAGAGTACTCATGCTCCACTAAATGAAAGTAAAAGAATGTATCCTATGAAACTCAGATGAAAACAACCCATTCACCCTTCCATTCATTCATTAATCGATGACAGAAAAGTCAGTAAGGGAATCAATGGATATGTGCCACTCACATCTACCATGGGTATCTCCTCAGGGCCAGGTCCTGGGTGATTGGGTCCGTTCGCTAGGTTCCGGTTTGGGTGATCTGCACACATGTTCTGCTGTAGGTGATTGTGCATCTTCTTCCTCTGTCTCCTGTGGAGGAGAATACCCCAGTCACTCTTATAGCTGAGTCAACAGTCTATGCTAGGGTCTATCTAACACACCAGCCCTGGCCGGACCTATACTGTCCTGGGCTGACTTACTTGGTTTTGCAGTAGGCCACCACACACACAATGCCCACCACCAGCAGAGCCACACAGATCCCCGTGATTGTCAGGACTCTTTTCTGGTAGAGCTCTTCCGCTTCTGTGGACACACACACACACACACACACACACACACACACACACACACACACACACACACACACACACACACACACACACACACACACACACACACACACACACACACACACACACACACACACAAAGCCAGTTGACGCTAGTAAATATTCATAGTTATTACTGGAATCATTATTGTTTCACCATCCTTAATCAAACAAGATGCCTGGGGGAAAAGCATTCACTAGAAATGTGCTAGAAATGTCTAAATTTAGATGACTTGCATTAACTGGGAATTTGTACAGCATTCACTAGAAATGTAGATGATTACATTTGTTATAATTACTGCAGCATTGTGTGTTGCTCGTTGTGAATGGCTGGGCTTGGTTTACTGTAACACATGTCACTGGTACGGATCACTGTAACAGAAGTGTCGATCTAAAATGGAGGTCCGCCCAAAACAGGGCGGCACAGAAAAGCTGTCCCATATCTGCTACTCTGATTGTAGGAGTGCCTCATTCATCCAAGGGGTCTCTTCTGACTGAAAGCCCATCAGATCAACACTCAGCTACACAGAGGCCGCTCATTCTCTCACTGTCTATTCTGCTAGACCATTTTATACAGAGGCACTCACACAAGCAGAAGCGCAGGTAAGGGGTCCCTGCAGGCTTGTAACATGCTCTGCATTCAATGCCCTCAATTATAAAACAAATACATTCAAAAAAATATGTTTTAAACTTGTGTTATTACATGTATTGTTAGTTCTGTTTTTTGTGATCAACAAAAAAATTAACTAAAACAGATTTTGAACCTCTTTGCTTTCCCATAAAAATGTTCCTGTGAGGAGGGGAGGATGTGGCTTAACAAGGGGAGAGTGGAGGGAATGAGGGAGCAGGCCAGGGGGAAATAGGTAGTGGGCCTGTGATAAATAACGTAATAAAAATGTATTACATTTTTACAGCTCCTCCCATATGAGTTTGCCTCACTCTCACCCACTCCCTCCATTCACCAGCAGCAGCAACATCATGGGCTATTTTGCATCAGCCTATCGTTGCAACTCAGTTTTATGACACTATAAATGAATCACCATGGCTAATATAAATAGCAATATTTCAGCCATATTGGTTGATATCTAGTGATGAAGAACTTTCCACAGTGACGGGAAACGGCAATATTGAAATTCTCGGAGCCTCACACAAATTTACCTGAATGTAGTTTGACTATTTTGTACAGTGAGGTCTCATAAGGAAATAGTAAACTACGGTATCACAGGACATTTCTTGGGAAAGGAGGTCCTTAAAGAACAGACTATTTCTTTACGCTCTAATTAAGGTATGACATGCTCATACCACAGTCACTTAATAAAAAGAGTCTAGACACACAATGCATTCTACTTTTACAGACAGTTTTCAACCAAAGTAAAGTAATTGATGGACACAGGTAGAACAGAGCAGGTTGACTTACAAACAACTACAGTGAGGTTTCAAATGAGAGGAGGATAGAGGTTAAAGGTTAGAGGTTAGACGTTAGAGGTTACAGGTGGAGTGTTGAGGGGATGAGGAGAAGGACACAGTTAAGATGAGCAGCATGGATGTTGGGGTGGGGTGGGGGGATAGTCAACTGTAAACCTGGCATAGCATGCTAACAGGAGGCAGAGGTAGAGGAGGGGAGAACATAAAGCAAATCTTGGAGGAATATCCTGCCTGGTTATGGTTGATAGAGAGGAACAGGGATGTCCTATTTGCAGCACTCATCCTGAGGTCCTGTCTGTGTCTCAATGATGCGGCAATGGATTCTGACATTGGCTAATACAAGTTGAAACATGGTACAGCTCACGCTTTTTAATAGGTGTATTATTAAACCATGTACCATCACTGTCAATTAAAATTACAGTACAGGAACTACAGAACAGTTTGTGTGTGTGTGTGTGTGTGTGTGTGTGTGTGTGTGTGTGTGTGTGTGTGTGTGTGTGTGTGTGTGTGTGTGTGTGTGTGTGTGTGTGTGTGTGTGTGTGTGTGTGTGTGTGTGTGTGTGTGTGTGTGTGTGTGTGTGTGTGTGTGTGTGTGTGTGTGTGTGTGCGCATATATACAAGAGAGAGTGAAAGAGAGAGAGAGAGATTGAGAGAGACAGAGAGAGAGACACAGAGAGAGAGACAGAGAGAAAGAGAGAGGTGAATTTGTGTGTGTATGTGTGTGTTTTCAGTGTCTAAGGAAGGATTAGAAGTGATACAACTCTTCCTGAGTAATGTAATCAAATTCACACTAGTGTTAACACAAACCTGGTGTGTGCTAACAGAATCACATGAAACTAAGGACTGTTTATTCTGAAGTAAACAGTAGAGCCATGGAGGCTCACGAAGATTAGTCTGATGTCATCAACCCCAGAGAGAAGATTCCAGAGGGAGTCAGAGTCTAGTCGGGCACCACACCTCCTCATGAGAGGATAGATGGATGGGTTATCTACTCCCTGATGAGAGGATAGATGGAGGGGGAACCTACTCCCTGAAGAGAGGATAGATGGAGGGGGAACCTACTCCCTGAAGAGAGGATAGATGGAGGGGAACCTACTCCCTGAAGAGAGGACAGATGGAGGGGAAATCTACTCCCTGAAGAGAGGATAGATGGAGGGGAACCTACTCCCTGAAGAGAGGATAGATGGAGGGGAAATCTACTCCCTGAAGAGAGGATAGATGGAGGGGAAATCTACTCCCTGAAGAGAGGATAGATGGAGGGGAACCTACTCCCTGAAGAGAGGATAGATGGAGGGGAAATCTACTCCCTGAAGAGAGGATAGATGGAGGGGAACCTAATCCCTGAAGACAGGATAGATGGAGGGGGAACCTACTCCCTGAAGAGAGGATAGATGGAGGGGGAACCTACTCCCTGAAGAGAGGATAGATGGAGGGGAAATCTACTCCCTGAAGAGAGGATAGATGGAGGGGAACCTAATCCCTGAAGAGAGGATAGATGGAGGGGGAACCTACTCCCTGAAGAGAGGATAGATGGAGGGGAAATCTACTCCCTGAAGAGAGGACAGATGGAGGGGAAATCTACTCCCTGAAGAGAGGATAGATGGAGGGGAACCTACTCCCTGATGAGAGGATAGATGGATGGGGAACCTAATCCCTGAAGAGAGGATAGATGGAGGGGGAACCTACTCCCTGAAGAGAGGATAGATGGAGGGGAAACCTACTCCCTGATGAGAGGATAGATGGAGGGGGAACCTACTCCCTGATGAGAGGATAGATGGAGGGGGAATCTAATCCCTGAAGAGAGGATAGATGGAGGGGGAACCTAATCCCTGAAGAGAGGATAGATGGATGGGTTATCTACTCCATGAAGAGAGGACAGATGGAGGGGGAATCTACTCCCTGATGAGAGGATAGATGGACGGGGAACCTACTCCCTGAAGAGAGGATAGATGGAGGGGAACCTACTCCCTGATGAGAGGATAGATGGAGGGGGAACCTAATCCCTGAAGAGAGGATAGATGGAGGGGGAACCTACTCCCTGAAGAGAGGATAGATGGAGGGGAAACCTACTCCCTGAAGAGAGGATAGATGGAGGGGAACCTACTCCCTGATGAGAGGATAGATGGAGGGGGAACCTAATCCCCGAAGAGAGGATAGATGGAGGGGAACCTAATCCCTGAAGAGAGGATAGATGGAGGGGGAACCTAATCCCTGAAGAGAGGATAGATGGAGGGGAACCTAATCCCTGAAGAGAGGATAGATGGAGGGGGAACCTACTCCCTGATGAGAGGATAGATGGAGGGGAAACCTACTCCCTGATGAGAGGATAGATGGAGGGGGAATCTAATCCCTGAAGAGAGGATAGATGGAGGGGGAACCTAATCCCTGAAGAGAGGATAGATGGATGGGTTATCTACTCCATGAAGAGAGGACAGATGGAGGGGGAATCTACTCCCTGATGAGAGGATAGATGGACGGGGAACCTACTCCCTGAAGAGAGGATAGATGGAGGGGAACCTACTCCCTGATGAGAGGATAGATGGAGGGGGAACCTAATCCCTGAAGAGAGGATAGATGGAGGGGGAACCTACTCCCTGAAGAGAGGATAGATGGAGGGGAAACCTACTCCCTGAAGAGAGGATAGATGGAGGGGAACCTACTCCCTGATGAGAGGATAGATGGAGGGGGAACCTACTCCCTGAAGAGAGGATAGATGGAGGGGAACCTAATCCCTGAAGAGAGGATAGATGGAGGGGGAACCTAATCCCTGAAGAGAGGATAGATGGAGGGGAACCTAATCCCTGAAGAGAGGATAGATGGAGGGGGAACCTACTCCCTGAAGAGAGGATAGATGGATGGGTTATCTACTCCATGAAGAGAGGATAGATGGAGGGGAACCTAATCCCTGAAGAGAGGATAGATGGAGGGGGAACCTAATCCCTGAAGAGAGGATAGATGGAGGGGGAACCTAATCCCGGAAGAGAGGATAGATGGAGGGGGAACCTACTCCCTGATGAGAGGATAGATGGAGGGGAACCTAATCCCTGAAGAGAGGATAGATGGAGGAGAAACCTACTCCCTGATGAGAGGATAGATGGAGGGGGAATCTACTCCCTGAAGAGAGGATAGTTGGAGGGGGAACCTAATCCCTGAAGAGAGGATAGATGGAGGGGGAACCTAATCCCTGAAGAGAGGATAGATGGAGGGGGAACCTAATCCCTGAAGAGAGGATAGTTGGAGGGGGAACCTAATCCCTGAAGAGAGGATAGTTGGAGGGGGAACCTAATCCCTGAAGAGAGGATAGATGGAGGGGGAACCTAATCCCTGAAGAGAGGATAGATGGAGGGGGAACCTACTCCCTGAAGAGAGGATAGATGGAGGGGAAACCTACTCCCTGATGAGAGGACAGATGGAGGGGGAATCTACTCCCTGAAGAGAGGATAGATGGATGGGTTTTCTACTCCATGAAGAGAGGACAGATGTAGGGGGAATCTACTCCCTGAAGAGAGGATAGATGGATGGGTTATCTACTCCGTGAAGAGAGGACAGATGGAGGGGGAATCTACTCCCTGAAGAGAGGATAGATGGAGGGGAAATCTACTCCCTGATGAGAGGATAGATGGATGGGTTATCTACTCCGTGAAGAGAGGACAGATGGAGGGGGAATCTACTCCCTGAAGAGAGGACAGATGGAGGGGGAATCTACTCCCTGATGAGAGGATAGATGGAGGGGAAATCTACTCCATGAAGAGAGGATAGATGGATGGGGAATCTACTCCCTGATGAGAGGATAGATGGAGGGGAAATCTACTCCCTGAAGAGAGGATAGATGGATGGGTTATCTACTCCGTGAAGAGAGGACAGATGGAGGGGGAATCTACTCCCTGAAGAGAGGATAGATGGATGGGTTATCTACTCCCTGAAGAGAGGACAGATGGAGGGGGAATATACTCCCTGAAGAGAGGACAGATGGAGGGGTAATATACTCCGTGAAGAGAGGACAGATGGAGGGGGAATCTACCCGCTGAAGAAGGATAGATGGGGGGGGGGGGTATCTATTCCCTGAAGAGATGATAGATGGTGGGGTAAACTACTACCTGATGAAAGGATTTATGGAGGGGGAGTCTACTACCTGAAGAATGATAGATGGAGGGGGGATCTACTCCCTGATGAGAGGATAGATGGAGGGGGAAACAACCACCTGAAGAAGGATAGATGGAGGGGGAAACAACCAACTGAAGAAGGATAGATGGAAGGGAAATCTACTCTCTGATGAGAGGATAGATGGAGGGGGAATCTACTACCTGATGAAATGGTAGATGGATGGGGAATCTACTACCTGATGAGAGTAAAGATGGAGGGGGAATCTACTCACAGAAGAGAGGATTGATTGAGGGACAATCTACTGCCTGAAGAAGGATAGATGGAGGGGGAATTTGTTCCCTGAAGAGAGGATAGACGGAGGGGATTCAACTCCCTGAAGAGAGGATAGATGGAGGGGAAATCTACTCTGTGAAGAGAGGATAGATGAAGGGGGAATCTACTAACTGAAGAGAGGATAGATGGAGGGGGAATCTACTCTGTGAAGAGAGGGTAGATGGAGGGGGAATCTACAAACTGAAGAGTGGATTGATGGAGGGGGAAACCTACTAACTGATGAGAAGATAGATGGAGGGGGAATCTTCTATCTGACTAGGGGACACATTGAGGTGGAATCTACAATCTGAACAAGAATAGATGGAGGGGAATCTACTATCTGATGAGAAGATAGATGGAGGGGGAATCTACTAACTGATGAGAAGATAGATGGAGGGGGAATCTTCTATCTGACTAGGGGACACATTGAGGTGGAATCTACAATCTGAACAAGAATAGATGGAGGGGGAATCTACTATCTGACTAGGGGACACATTGAGGTGGAATCTACAATCTGAACAAGAATAGATGGAGGGGGAATCTACTATCTGACTAGGGGACACATTGAGGTGGAATCTACAATCTGAACAAGAATAGATGGAGGGGGAATCTACTCCCTGATTTAATGGTAGAGGGAGGGGGAATCTACAACCTGATGAGAGTAAAGATGGAGGGGGAATCTACTCACAGAAGAGAAAATTGATTGAGGGAGAATCTACTGCCTGAAGAAGGATAGATTGAGAGGTAATCTATCCCTGAAGAGAGGAGAGATGGAGGGGGTATCTACTCTGAGGTGAGAGGATAGCTGGAGGGAGTATCTACTCCGTGATGAGAGGATAGATAGATGGGGATTCTACACGCTGAAGAAGGATAGATGGAGGGGGAATTTGTTCCCTGAAGAGAGGATAGATGGAGGGGTCATCTACACGCTGAAGAAGGATAGATGGAGGGGAATCTATTCCGGTGAAGAGATGACAGATGGTGGGGTAAACTACTACCTGATGAAAGGATATATGGAGGGGGAGTCTACTACCTGATGAGAGGACAGATGGAGGGGGAATCTACTCCCTGATGAGAGGACAGATGGAGGGGGAATCTACTCCCTGATGAGAGGACAGATGGAGGGGGAATCTACTAGCTGAAAAAGGATAGATGGAGGGTGAAAATACTACCTGATGAGAGGATAGATGGATGGGGAATCTACTCCCTGATGAGAGGACAGATGGAGGGGGAATCTACTCCCTGATGAGAGGACAGATGGAGGGGGAATCTACTCCCTGATGAGAGGACAGATGGAGGGGGAATCTACTCACCAAAGAGAGGATAGATGGGAGGGGAAACCTACTCCCTGAAAATGGATAGATGGAGGGTGAAAATACTACCTGATGAGAGGATAGATGGAGGGGGAATCTACTCGCTGAAGAGAGGATAGATTGAGAGGGAATCTACTCCCTGAAGAGATCATAGATTGAGGGGAAAGCTACTACCTGAAGAGAGGAAAGATGGAGGTTGGATCTACTCCCTGATGAGAGGATAGATGGAGGGGCAATCTACTCGCTGAAGAGAGGATAGATTGAGAGGGAATCTACTCCCTGAAGAGATCATAGATTGAGGGGAAAGCTACTACCTGAAGAGAGGAAAGATGGAGGTTGGATCTACTCCCTGATGAGAGGATAGATGGAGGGGCAATCTACTCCCTGATGAGAGGATAGATGTAGAGTGATTGTACTACCTGATGAGAAGATAGATGGAGGGGGAATCTACTAACTGAAGAGAGCATAGATGGAGGGGGAATCTACTCCCTGAAGAGAGGATAGATGGAGGGGAAATCTACAATCTGAAGAGTGGATTGATGGAGGTGGAAAACTAATACCTGTAAAAAATCTACTCCATGGAGAGAGGATAGAAGGAGGGGTAATCTGTTTACTGAAGAGATGATAGATGGAGGGGAATCTACTATCTGAAGAGAGGATAGATAGAGGGGGAATCTACTATCTGAAGAGAGGATAGATAGAGGGGGAATCTACTATCTGAAGAGAGGATAGATAGAGGGGGAATCTACTATCTGAAGAGAGGATTGATGGAGGGGAAATCTACAAACTAAAGAGTGGATTGATGGAGGGGGAATCTACTCCCTAAAAAAGGTTAGATGGAAGGGGATTTTACTCCCTGAAGAGAGGATAGATGGAGGGGGAATCTACTCCCTGAAGAGAGGATAGATGGAGGGGGAATCTACTCCCTTAAGAGATGACAGATGGAGGGGAATCTACTATCTGAAGAGAGGATAGATAGAGGTGGAATCTATTCCCTGAAGAGAGGATAGATGGAGGGGAAATCTACTATCTGAAGAGTGGATTGTTTGAGGTGGAAAACTAATTCCTTAAAAAATCTACTCCATGGAGAGAGGATAGAAGGAGGGGTAATCTGTTTACTGAAGAAAGGATAGATGGAGGGGGAATCAACTACCTGAAGACAGCATAGATGGAGGGGGAATCTACTTCCTGAAGAGAAGATAGATAGAGGGGGAATCTAAAAGCTGAAGAAGGATAGATGGAGGGGGAATCAATTCCCCGAAGAGATGTTAGATGTTGTGGTAAACTACTACCTGATTAAAGGATATATGGAGGGGGTGGCTTACCACCTGAAGAGTGATAGATGGAGGGGGGATCTACTACCTGATGAGAGGTTAGATTGAGGGGAAATCTACTATCTGATGAGAGGATAGATTGAGGGGAAATCTACTATCTGAAGAGAGGATAGATGGAGGTGGAATCTACTTTCTGAATAGATTATAGATGGAGGTGGATATACTCACTGATGAGAGGATAGATGGAGGGGAAATCTACAACCTGAAGAGAGGATAGCTAGGGGAAATCTATTACCTGAAAAAGGATAGATGGATGGGGAATGTACTCCCTGAAGAGAGGATAGATTGAGGGGTAATCTGCTAACTGAAGAGAGGATAGATGGAGGGGAAATTTACTCCCCGAAGAAGGATAGATGGAGGGGGAATCTACTACCTGAAGAAATGATAGATGGGGGGGATCTACTCCCTAAAGAGATGAAAGATGGTATGGAATCTACTACCTGAAGAGAGGATAGATGGAGTGGAATCTACTATCTGAAGAGAGGATAGATGGAGGGGAATCTACTCCCTGAAGAGAGGATAGATGGGCAGGTAATCTACTACCTGAAGGGAGGATAGATGGATGGGGCATCTACTTCCTGAAGATTATAGATTGAGGGGGAATCTGGAGGGGGAATCCATGAATCAAGCTTTCAGTTTATAGTCCCTTAAAACAAGTTTATGATGAAAACTGCTCTTGCTCTCCTGTGAGATGTTCTAATATACTGTACATGTAATGATGAGGACTGCAGATCGGGACACCCATGCTAATGTTAGAGTGAAGGCCAACTGTAGATAAGGTAATGTTAGAGGGAGGGCCAGCTGTAGATCAGGTAATGTTAGAGGGAGGGTCAGCTGTAGATCAGGTAATGTTAGAGGGAGGGCCAGCTGTAGATCAGGTAATGTTAGAGAGAGTGCCAGCTGTAGATCAGGTAATGTTAGAGTGAAGGCCAGCTGTAGATCAGGTAATGTTAGAGGGAGGGTCAGCTGTAGATCAGGTAATGTTAGAGGGAGGGTCAGCTGTAGATCAGGTAATGTTAGAGGGAGGGTCAGCTGTAGATCAGGTCATGTTAGAGGGAGGGTCAGCTGTAGATCAGGTAATGTTAGAGGGAGGGTCAGCTATAGATCAGGTAATGTTAGAGGGAGGGTCAGCTGTAGATCAGGTAATGTTAGAGTGAAGGCCAGCTGTAGATCAGGTAATGTTAGAGGGAGGGTCAGCTGTAGATCAGGTAATGTTAGAGGGAGGGTCAGCTGTAGATCAGGTAATGTTTGAGTGAAGGCCAGCTGTAGATCAGGTAATGTTAGAGTGAAGGCCAGCTGTAGATCAGGTAATGTTAGAGTGAAGGCCAGCTGTAGATCAGGTAATGTTTGAGTGAAGGCCAGCTGTAGATCAGGTAATGTTAGAGGGAGGGCCAGCTGTAGATCAGGTAATGTTAGAGGGAGGGTCAGCTATAGATCAGGTAATGTTAGAGGGAGGGTCAGCTGTAGATCAGGTAATGTTAGAGGGAGGGTCAGCTGTAGATCAGGTAATGTTAGAGGGAGGGTCAGCTGTAGATCAGGTAATGTTTGAGGGAGGGCCAGCTGTAGATCAGGTAATGTTAGAGGGAGGGTCAGCTGTAGATCAGGTAATGTTAGAGGGAGGGTCAGCTGTAGATCAGGTAATGTTTGAGTGAAGGCCAGCTGTAGATCAGGTAATGTTTGAGGGAGGGTCAGCTGTAGATCAGGTAATGTTAGAGTGAAGGCCAGCTGTAGATCAGGTCATGTTTGAGGGAGGGTCAGCTGTAGATCAGGTAATGTTAGAGGGAGGGTCAGCTGTAGATCAGGTAATGTTAGAGTGAAGGCCACCTGTAGATCAGGTAATGTTAGAGGGAGGGTCAGCTGTAGATCAGGTAATGTTTGAGTGAAGGCCAGCTGTAGATCAGGTAATGTTAGAGTGAAGGCCAGCTGTAGATCAGGTAATGTTTGAGTGAAGGCCAGCTGTAGATCAGGTAATGTTAGAGGGAGGGCCAGCTGTAGATCAGGTAATGTTAGAGGGAGGGTCAGCTATAGATCAGGTAATGTTAGAGGGAGGGTCAGCTGTAGATCAGGTAATGTTAGAGGGAGGGTCAGCTGTAGATCAGGTAATGTTAGAGGGAGGGTCAGCTGTAGATCAGGTAATGTTTGAGGGAGGGCCAGCTGTAGATCAGGTAATGTTAGAGGGAGGGTCAGCTGTAGATCAGGTAATGTTAGAGGGAGGGTCAGCTGTAGATCAGGTAATGTTAGAGGGAGGGTCAGCTGTAGATCAGGTAATGTTAGAGGGAGGGTCAGCTGTAGATCAGGTCATGTTAGAGGGAGGGTCAGCTGTAGATCAGGTAATGTTAGAGGGAGGGTCAGCTATAGATCAGGTAATGTTAGAGGGAGGGTCAGCTGTAGATCAGGTAATGTTAGAGTGAAGGCCAGCTGTAGATCAGGTAATGTTAGAGGGAGGGTCAGCTGTAGATCAGGTAATGTTAGAGGGAGGGTCAGCTGTAGATCAGGTAATGTTTGAGTGAAGGCCAGCTGTAGATCAGGTAATGTTAGAGTGAAGGCCAGCTGTAGATCAGGTAATGTTAGAGTGAAGGCCAGCTGTAGATCAGGTAATGTTTGAGTGAAGGCCAGCTGTAGATCAGGTAATGTTAGAGGGAGGGCCAGCTGTAGATCAGGTAATGTTAGAGGGAGGGTCAGCTATAGATCAGGTAATGTTAGAGGGAGGGTCAGCTGTAGATCAGGTAATGTTAGAGGGAGGGTCAGCTGTAGATCAGGTAATGTTAGAGGGAGGGTCAGCTGTAGATCAGGTAATGTTTGAGGGAGGGCCAGCTGTAGATCAGGTAATGTTAGAGGGAGGGTCAGCTGTAGATCAGGTAATGTTAGAGGGAGGGTCAGCTGTAGATCAGGTAATGTTTGAGTGAAGGCCAGCTGTAGATCAGGTAATGTTTGAGGGAGGGTCAGCTGTAGATCAGGTAATGTTAGAGTGAAGGCCAGCTGTAGATCAGGTCATGTTTGAGGGAGGGTCAGCTGTAGATCAGGTAATGTTAGAGGGAGGGTCAGCTGTAGATCAGGTAATGTTAGAGTGAAGGCCACCTGTAGATCAGGTAATGTTAGAGGGAGGGTCAGCTGTAGATCAGGTAATGTTTGAGTGAAGGCCAGCTGTAGATCAGGTAATGTTAGAGTGAAGGCCAGCTGTAGATCAGGTAATGTTTGAGTGAAGGCCAGCTGTAGATCAGGTAATGTTAGAGGGAGGGCCAGCTGTAGATCAGGTAATGTTAGAGGGAGGGTCAGCTATAGATCAGGTAATGTTAGAGGGAGGGTCAGCTGTAGATCAGGTAATGTTAGAGGGAGGGTCAGCTGTAGATCAGGTAATGTTAGAGGGAGGGTCAGCTGTAGATCAGGTAATGTTTGAGGGAGGGCCAGCTGTAGATCAGGTAATGTTAGAGGGAGGGTCAGCTGTAGATCAGGTAATGTTAGAGGGAGGGTCAGCTGTAGATCAGGTAATGTTTGAGTGAAGGCCAGCTGTAGATCAGGTAATGTTTGAGGGAGGGTCAGCTGTAGATCAGGTAATGTTAGAGTGAAGGCCAGCTGTAGATCAGGTCATGTTTGAGGGAGGGTCAGCTGTAGATCAGGTAATGTTAGAGGGAGGGTCAGCTGTAGATCAGGTAATGTTAGAGTGAAGGCCACCTGTAGATCAGGTAATGTTAGAGGGAGGGTCAGCTGTTGATCGGGTAATGTTAGAGGGAGGGCCAGCTGTAGATCAGGTAATGTTTGAGGGAGGGCCAGCTGTAGATCAGGTAATGTTTGAGGGAGGGCCAGCTGTAGATCAGGTAATGTTAGAGGGAGGGTCAGCTGTAGATCAGGTAATGTTAGAGGGAGGGCCAGCTGTAGATCAGGTAATGTTAGAGTGAAGGCCAACTGTAGATCAGGTACTGTTAGAGGGAGGGCCAGCTGTAGATCAGGTAATGTTTGAGGGAGGGCCAGCTGTAGATCGGGTAATGTTAGAGGGAGGGCCAGCTGTAGATCAGGTAATGTTTGAGGGAGGGCCAGCTGTAGATCAGGTAATGTTAGAGGGAGGGCCAGCTGTAGATCAGGTAATGTTAGAGTGAAGGCCAGCTGTAGATCAGGTATTGTTAGAGGGAGGGCCAGCTGTAGATCAGGTAATGTTAGAGTGAAGGCCAGCTGTAGATCAGGTAATGTTAGAGGGAGGGTCAGCTGTAGATCAGGTAATGTTAGAGGGAGGGTCAGCTGTAGATCAGGTAATGTTAGAGGGAGGGTCAGCTGTAGATCAGGTAATAATGTTAGAGGGAGGGTCAGCTGTAGATCAGGTAATGTTAGAGGGAGGGTCAGCTGTAGATCAGGTAATGTTAGAGGTTGGTCCAGCTGCAGATCAGGTAATGTTAGAGGGAGGGTCAGCTCCACAGGGCATGACCAGTGCATTTTTCAGCCCAATGAGATACTGTTAAGGTTGATTGACTGATTGATTGGTTAATCAATCAGACCATTTGCTTTAGAGTCAACCTCGCAGAGGGAATGGAAGCATGTCAAACGGAACAGAAGGAGATATAGAACACAGCTCTACTCAAGCTGGGAATCAAACGATTGTTCCATACCCATAAATTCAATCCCAAGATGCTCTGCCATTGCAGAAAGTTGACATTTGGAAAAAAAAAAAAAAGAAGAGGAGAACAGTTTAGGAGAGACACCTTCCAACATAGATAAACAATAGATATACATACACAGTATGGGCATTGAGCGACAGGACTGACGGGACAGTTGAGACACGGATGGTGAGTCATGAGTAACAGTTACAGTAACAGGACGGAGCTGGACAACAAGCTAAGACCATCAAGACATCCAAACAAGCACCACAGACAGACACAAGACAAGCAGACAAAACAACAGCAAGCAGTTAGACTAGACTAGAGCATGCAAATCCAGATATCCACTTAACTCACTGCCATAATGACAAGATGGGATCTCTGGGCCATCCATTAAGGGCAGATTAAGACATAGTGCACTACTTAGCTAATGAAACATTATATTACCATGACAGATGGGTCTATAGCACAAGAACATAGATCGTTATGAAAGTATAGATTAGTCGTCCAGTTAATAGATTTGAATATATGATTTAATTAAATATATCTTCCTGATCATAAGGGATGTTAGATGTTACTTCTTCTGGTACTCACTACATGGCAGCACAGTCCAATGTTAATGTTTCATTCAACACAGGCAACTCCATTCAGATTCAGGAAACATTTGATGGGACATGACATGTGACCATAGTATCATGTCCAATGACATGTTAACAGAAAAACCTTACCTGTATACCATGGGAATACAAAATCAGATCAATTCACTCTAAAATATTACATTATAACCGTGTTATGGGGAAGGGAGGGGAAGACTGATAGACTGTAAGTGTATGTTCTGCATGTGATGGAAGGCCTGTGTGACGGTATGAGATGTGAAGCCTGTGATTGCCTTCACTGAGGGATATATATATATATATATATATATATATATATATATATACAGTGGGGAGAACAAGTATTTGATACACTGCCGATTTTGCAGGTTTTCCTACTTACAAAGCATGTAGAGGTCTGTCATTTTTATCATAGGTACACTTCAACTGTGAGAGACGGAATCTAAAACAAAAATCCAGAAAATCACATTGTATGATTTTTAAGTAATTAATTTGCATTTTATTGCATGACATAAGTATTTGATCACCTACCAACCAGTAAGAATTCCGGCTCTCACAGACCTGTTAGTTTTTCTTTAAGAAGCCCTCCTGTTCTCCACTCATTACCTGTATTAACTGCACCTGTTTGAACTCGTTACCTGTATAAAAGACACCTGTCCACACACTCAATCAAACAGACTCCAACCTCTCCACAATGGCCAAGACCAGAGAGCTGTGTAAGGACATCAGGGATAAATTGTAGACCTGTACAAGGCTGGGATGGGCTACAGGACAATAGCCAAGCAGCTTGGTGAGAAGGCAACAACTGTTGGCACAATTATTAGAAAATGGAAGAAGTTCAAGATGACGGTCAATCACCCTCGGTCTGGGGCTCCATGCAAGATCTCACCTCGTGGGGCATCAATGATCATGAGGAATGTGAGGGATCAGCCCAGAACTACACGGCAGGACCTGGTCAATGACCTGAAGAGAGCTGGGACCACAGTCTCAAAGAAAACCATTAGTAACACACTACGCAGTCATGGATTAAAATCCTGCAGCGCACGCAAGGTCCCCCTGCTCAAGCCAGCGCATGTCCAGGCCCGTCTGAAGTTTGCCAATGACCATCTGGATGATCCAGAGGAGGAATGGGAGAAGGTCATGTGGTCTGATGAGACAAAAATAGAGCTTTTTGCTCTAAACTCCACTCGCCGTGTTTGGAGGAATAGAAGGATGAGTACAACCCCAAGAACACCATCCCAACCGTGAAGCATGGAGGTGGAAACATCATTCTTTGGGGATGCTTTTCTGCAAAGGGGACAGGACGACTGCACCGTATTGAAGGGAGGATGGATGGGGCCATGTATCGCGAGATCTTGACCAACAACCTCCTTCCCTCAGTAAGAGCATTGAAGATGGGTCGTGGCTGGGTCTTCCAGCATGACAACGACCCGAAACACACAGCCAGGGCAACTAAGGAGTGGCTCCGTAAGAAGCATCTCAAGGTCCTGGAGTGGCCTAGCCAGTCTCCAGACCTGAACCCAATAGAAAATCTTTGGAGGGAGCCGAAAGTCCGTATTGCCCAGCGACAGCCCCGAAACCTGAAGGATCTGGAGAAGGTCTGTATGGAGGAGTGGGCCAAAATCCCTGCTGCAGTGTGTGCAAACCTGGTCAAGAACTACAGGAAACGTATGATCTCTGTAATTGCAAACTAAGGTTTCTGTACCAAATATTCAGTTCTGCTTTTCTGATGTATCAAATACTTATGTCATGCAATAAAATGCAAATTAATTAATTAAAAATCATACAATGTGATTTTCTGGATTTTTGTTTTAGATTCCTTCTCTCACAGTTGAAGTGTACCTGTGATAAAAATTACAGACCTCTACATGCTTTGTAAGTAGGAAAACCTGCAAAATTGTCAGTGTATCAAATACTTGTTCTCCCCACTGTATATATATATGTATTAGGGAAGACAGAGTCCATCTCAGCAATCAGTTCACCAACCTCATCTAAGGACCAGCAACACCTTGATACTATTGACTAAGCTAAGGTGATGTTTCACCTCACCCGCAAAACAAAGTTATCCAATCAGCTTCGAAGGGGGGATTATATTGCATGGGAAGAAGTGGAGAAGGGCTGCACCATTCCAGCTGCTAAACCCATATCTCTGACAGCCCACTTGCTCTAGTCGGGTTGCAGCAAATCCCAGCTGTTGTCATGACAACGTGCTCTTGGGGGGGCTGAGGGGGTCCAGCTTTCTGTAGAGCCATCAATGAGATCTTTGGGGTAGGGGAGACGCCCTGATAGGAGGAGGGAAGTGGGATGGATGGATAAGTGGATGGATGAGGTTCGGAGAGAGAGTGTAGGGCTGGAGGGGATTCTATATGCTTCTATATGTTCTAGTTCTGTTTTGGCCTCAAAAAGCTAACTTCACAGCATGATGAGGATTGCAATACTAGCCCATATATGCTGGAGAGGGTAGATGTATATTACAGTGGCTCAACAGTCTCTACTGTACACAATCTACACTGTAGGGCAATAACACAAGGGAATCAATACAGTCATTAGAAATGGTAGCCAACAAGCTAATCCTTAGGTTTTGAAATGCATTTCTTCTCTGACTGACTAGTAAAGTGAGTCGATTTCTAAAGTCCTGTTAGGATCTATATGTTTTGCTGCAGTGCTGTTAGTCGAGTGGTCCTGACCTCTATTGGCTGTCAGTCGAGTGGTCCTGACCTCTATTGGCTGTCAGTCGAGTGGTCCTGACCTCTATTGGCTGTCAGTCGAGTGGTCCTGACCTCTATTGGCTGTCAGTCGAGTGGTCCTGACCTCTATTGGCTGTCAGTCGAGTGGTCCTGACCTCTATTGGCTGTCAGTCGAGTGGTCCTGACCTCTATTGGCTGTCAGTCGAGTGGTCCTGACCTCTATTGGCTGTCAGTCGAGTGGTCCTGACCTCTATTGTGGATGTGCACACTTGAAACTGTGACAGACAGGCATGTGTACGTTTAGAGGATATTGGTGTACAGAAATTACCTCCTCTCCAGTGTGCTCTCTGAATTAAATTACACATGTCAGATCTCGCACTGGGAGAGGGTGGAGAGAGGGTGGAGCTTCACCCCCCCTGTCTGCCTTTTTTGTCATTCATGTTATTATACGTGTAGCCTCAAGCTTGTTTCCAATGCTACTCTTGTGTGTACACGCAAAGGTCCTCTCTCAAAGGGGTCACGCATAGTTGGGAATTTTCAGATCATTTCTAAGGAAAAGATTTAGATAAATGGTCTAATGTAATTAATGAATTATATCCCTGGTCGGTCCCGATGTTTATAAAATATTTGGTCTGCTTTGATGTTTTTACAGTATTTTAATTGTGGGTATCTTTCCGTAATGGAGGTTTGAAAAATGTTAACTACACACCCTGCCTAGGTCGTCTCAGCATGTCATTTAAGGAAAAAAGGCTTGGCTCTGTTGACTAGAGTTGACAAAGAGAGGAAATTGGGCAACTCCATAGAGGTTAAACATAACATGACAGTAAGATAGATGTCGATGTAGAGTGAGAGAGCTCCCATAACCTGCTGGCACATACGGTACGGTTCAGTACAGTAGCAGGCTGTATGAATGGGCTCTGGGAAAGATCTGCAGGTGCTTACATTACATATGCTATGCATTTTGCAACTAAATAGTGTACAGGACTAAATAGTGCAAGGCTGACTTGCACAGGCATGATGTTGATGGATATGTACTGTAGAAAACTACAATACTGCTATACTATATATCGTATACCATGAATTGCCATGGAAAAGGCCCAATGTTTGATCATATACTGTAGAGTGTAGACTTTCTAATTGCATATCATACATTTCCTTGTTTTCATGCAAAGCAAAAAAAACATTATAACAATACTCGAGAACCATTATAACCCTACTAGAGAACCATTATAACCCTACTAGAGAACCATTATAACCCTACTAGAGAACCATTATAACCCACTAGAGAACCACTATAACCCTACTAGAGAACCACAATAACCCTACTAGAGAACCATTATAACCCTACTAGAGAACCATTATAACCCTACCAGAGAACCATTGTAACCCTACCAGAGAACCATTATAACCCTACTAGAGAACCACTATAACCCTACTAGAGAACCACTATAACCCTACTAGAGAACCAATATAACCATACCAGAGAAACATTATAACCCACTAGAGAACCACTATAACCCTACTAGAGAACCATTATAACCCTACCAGAGAACCACTATAACCCTACTAGAGAACCACTATAACCCTACTAGAGAACCATTATAACCCTACTAGAGAACCATTATAACCCTACCAGAAAACCACTATAACCCTACTAGAAAACCACTATAACCCTACTAGAGAACCATTATAACCCTACTAGAGAACCAATATAACCCTACTAGAGAACCACTATAACCCTACTAGACAAACACTATATCCCTACTACACAACCACTATAACCCTACTACAGAACCATTATAACCCTACTAGAGAACCACTATAACCCTACTAGAGAACCACTATAACCATACTAGAGAACCACTATAACCATACTAGAGAACTATTACTGCCTGTTACTCAGGCCCATAAGCCAGGATATGCATATAAGTGGTATCATTGGATAGAAAACACTTTGAAGTCTGTAGAAATGTTAACATAATGTATGAGACTATAACACAATTGATATGGTAGCCAAAAATCCAAAGAAAAACCAACCGGAATTCTTATTTTGTTTTAGATTACATAATCTTTCAATGGAAAGCTATGGGTGCTATGCAATTCCAGCTTCCAGATTGCAATTCCTATGGCTTCCACTAGATGTCAACAGTCTTTGTTCAAGGTTTCAGGCTTGTTCCTTCCAAAACGAGGAAGAATTTTGAGTTTTGGTACCGGGAGTCAAAGTTGGAAATCAGTCTGTGGGCGGGCGACGAAGAGGATGCGCACTTGCTAATTTTACTTTTCTATTGAACATACTTCATTCCGTATGAAATATTATAGTTTAATTACATTTTAGGGTACCTGAGGATTAAATAGAAACATAGTTTGACTTGTTTTAACAACGTTTAGCGGTAGCTTTTTGGATTCTTTTGTCTGCATGTTGAACGAGTGAATTACTGAAATTGATGGCGCCAACTAAACATACTTTTTGGGATATATAAAATGATTTTATCTAACAAAACGACATGCATGTTGTAGCTGGGACCCTTGAGATTGCAAACAGAGAAAGATTTTGAAAAGGTAAGTGATTATTTAATCGCTATTTGTGATTTTATGAAGACTGTGCTGGTTGAAAAATATGTTGATGTGGGGCGCCGTCCTCAAACAATTGCATGGTATGCTTTCGCTGTAAAGCCTATTGTAAATCGGACGATGCAGTTAGATTAACAAGAATCTCAGCTCAACATATATAAAATACTTGAAAGTTCATAAATGTTTAATATTACGATTATTTATTTGAACGCCCTTCAATTTCACCGGATGTTGTAGACAGGTGTCATGCTGACGGGATGCCTAATCCTAAGAAGTAAAGAACTATGATAACCCTACTAGAGAACCACTATAACCCTACTAGCAAACTACTATAACCCTACTAGAGAACCATTATAACCCTACTAGAGAACCACTATAACCATACTAGAGAACCATTATAACCCTACTAGAGAACCACTATAACCCTACTAGAGAACCACTATAACCCTACTAGAGAACCATTATAACCATACTAGAGAACCATTATAACTATACTATAACCTTACTAGAGAACCATTATAACCCTACTAGTCAACTACTATAACCCTACTGCAACCCTTCTAGAGAACCATTATAACACTACTAGACAACCAGTATAACCCTACTATAACCTTACTAGAGAACCATGATAACCCTACTAGAGCACTACTATAACCCTACTAGAGCACTACTATAACCCTACTAGAAAATCATTATAACCCTACTAGAGCACTACTATAACCCTACTAGAAAATCATTATAACCCTACTAGAGCACTACTATAACCCTACTAGAAAATCATTATAACCCTACTAGAGCACTACTATAACCCTACTAGAAAATCATTATAACCCTACTAGAGCACTACTATAACCTTACTAGAGAACCATGAGAACCCTACTAGAGCACTACTTCAACCCTACTAGAAAATCATTATAACCCTACTTCAGAACCAATACAGCACTTCTATAACCCTACTAGATAACCACTATAACCCTACTACAGAACTATTATAACCCTACTAGAGAAATATTATAACCCACGAGAGAACCACTATAACCCTACTAGAAAACCACAATAACTCCACTAGAGAACCATTATAACCCAACTAGAAAGCAATTATAACCCTACTAGAGAACCATTATAGGCCACATGAGAATGACCAACCCTACTATAAATTCTTCAAAACCCCACTAGACAACTACTAAAACCATATCAGAGAACCATTATAACCCTACAAGAGAACCATTATAGCCCTACTAGAAAACCATTATAACCCTAGTAGAGAACAACTACAACCTTATTAGAACCCTACTAGAGAACAACTGCAAACCTGCTAGAGAACCATTATAACCCTACTAGAGAAGAATTTTACCCATTTTAGAGAACCATTATAAAACTACTATAACCCTACTAGTGAACCATTATAACCCTACTAGTGAACCATTATAACACTACTAGTCAACCACTATAACCCTACTACTACTTTTCTAGAGAACCATTATAACCCTTCTAGAGAAATATTATAACACTTTTAGATAACCATTACAACCCTACTAGAGAACCAGTATAACCCTACTAGAGAACCATTGTAACCCCTCTAGATAAACATTATAACCCTACTAGAGAACCAGTATAACCCTACTGGAGAACCACTATAACCCGACAAGAGAACCATTATAAGCTTTCTAGAGAACCACCATAACCCTACTATAACCCTACTAGTGAACCATTATAACTCTACTATAACAAGACTAGAGAACAATTTTAACCCAACTAGAAATACATTATAACCCTACTAGAGAACCACTGTAACCCTATTAGAGAACCATTATGACCCTTCTAGAGAACCATTGTAACCCTACTATAACCCTACTAGAGAACCATTATGACCCTACTAGAGAACCATTATAACCCTACTATAACCCTACTAGAGAAACATTAGAACCCTACTAGAGACCCATTATAACCCTACTATAATCCTAGCAGAGAACCATTATAACCAAACTAGAGACCCATTATAACCCTACTATAATCCTAGCAGAGAACCATTATAACCAAACTAGAGAACAATTATAACCCTTCTAGAGAACCATTATAACACTACTAAAACCCTACTAGTGACCCCATATAACCCTACTCGAGAACCATTATAACCGTTCTATGACCCTAAGAGTGAACCTTTATAACTCTTCTAGATAACCATTATAACCCTACTATAACCCTAATAGAGATCCATTACAACCCTACTATAACCCTACTAGAGAACAATTATAACCCTACTAGTGAATCATTATACCCTTACTAGAAAAGCATTATACCCTACTGGAGAACCACTACAACCCTACTAAAACCCTACTAGAGAACCACTATAACCCTACTAGAGAACCATTATGACCCTACCAGAGAACCATTATAGACCTAATAGACAACCACTATAACCATACTAGAGAACTATTATAACCTTTCTAGAGAACTATTATAACCCTTCTAGAGAACCATTATAACCCTTCTAGAGAACCATTATAACCCTTCTAGATAACCATTTAAACTCTACTAGACAACTGCTAAAACCCTGCTAGAGAACTACTATAACCCTACTATAACCTTTCTAAAGAACCATTATAACCCTACTAGACAACCACCATAACCATACTGAAGAACTATTATAAACCTTCTAGAGAACCAGTATAACCCTTCTAGAGAACCAATTTCACCCTACTATTTAACTTTTATAACCATTCCAGAGAACCACTATAACCCTACTAGAGAACCATTATAACCCTACTAGAGAGCCACTATAAACCTATTAGAGACCCATTATAAACTTACTAGAGAACAATTATAACCCTACTAGAGAACCACTATAACCCTACTAGACAACAATTAGTACCCTACTAGAGAACAATTATTACCCTACTAGAGAAAGATTATAACCTTATTAGAGAACCATTATAACCCTACTAGAGAACCATTATAAACCTACTTGAGAACCATTATAACCCTACTAGAGACCCATTATAACCCACTAGAGAACCGCTATAACCCAACTAATGAACAATTATAACCCACTAGAGAACCATTATAACTCTACTAGAGAACCATTGTAACCCACTAGAGAACCACTATAACCCTACTAGAGAACCCCTATAACCCTACCTTAACCCTACTAGACAACCACTATAACCCTACCTTAACCCTACTAGACAACCACTATAACCCTACCTTAACCCTACTAGACAACCACTACAACCCTACCTTAACCCTACTAGACAACCACTATAACCCTACCTTAACCCTACTAGACAACCACTACAACCCTACCTTAACCCTACTAGACAACCACTATAACCCTACCTTAACCCTACTAGACAACCACTACAACCCTTCCTTAACCCTACTAGACAACCACTATAAACCTACCTTAACCCTACTAGACAACCACTATAACCCTACCTTAACCCTACTAGACAACCCCTACAACCCTACCTTAACCCTACTAGACAACCACTACAACCCTACCTTAACCCTACTAGACAACCCCTACAACCCTACCTTAACCCTACTAGACAACCACTATAACCCTACCTTAACCCTACTAGACAACCACTATAACCCTACCTTAACCCTACTAGACAACCACTATAACCCTACCTTAACGCTACTAGACAACCACTACAACCCTACCTTAACCCTACTAGACAACCACTATAACCCTACCTTAACCCTACTAGACAACCACTATAACCCTACCTTAACCCTACTAGAGAACCACTGTAACCCTATTAGAGAACCATTATGACCCTTCTAGAGAACCATTGTAACCCTACTATAACCCTACTAGAGAACCATTATGACCCTACTAGAGAACCATTATAACCCTACTATAACCCTACTAGAGAAACATTAGAACCCTACTAGAGACTCATTATAACCCTACTATAATCCTAGCAGAGAACCATTATAACCCTACTATAATCCTAGCAGAGAACCATTATAACCAAACTAGAGAACAATTATAACCCTTCTAGAGAACCATTATAACACTACTAAAACCCTACTAGTGACCCCATATAACCCTACTCGAGAACCATTATAACCGTTCTATGACCCTAAGAGTGAACCTTTATAACTCTTCTAGATAACCATTATAACCCTACTATAACCCTAATAGAGATCCATTACAACCCTACTATAACCCTACTAGAGAACAATTATAACCCTACTAGTGAATCATTATACCCTTACTAGAAAAGCATTATACCCTACTGGAGAACCACTACAACCCTACTAAAACCCTACTAGAGAACCACTATAACCCTACTAGAGAACCATTATGACCCTACCAGAGAACCATTATAGACCTAATAGACAACCACTATAACCATACTAGAGAACTATTATAACCTTTCTAGAGAACTATTATAACCCTTCTAGAGAACCATTATAACCCTTCTAGATAACCATTTAAACTCTACTAGACAACTGCTAAAACCCTGCTAGAGAACTACTATAACCCTACTATAACCTTTCTAAAGAACCATTATAACCCTACTAGACAACCACCATAACCATACTGAAGAACTATTATAAACCTTCTAGAGAACCAGTATAACCCTTCTAGAGAACCAATTTCACCCTACTATTTAACTTTTATAACCATTCCAGAGAACCACTATAACCCTACTAGAGAACCATTATAACCCTACTAGAGAGCCACTATAAACCTATTAGAGACCCATTATAAACTTACTAGAGAACAATTATAACCCTACTAGAGAACCACTATAACCCTACTAGACAACAATTAGTACCCTACTAGAGAACAATTATTACCCTACTAGAGAAAGATTATAACCTTATTAGAGAACCATTATAACCCTACTAGAGAACCATTATAAACCTACTTGAGAACCATTATAACCCTACTAGAGACCCATTATAACCCACTAGAGAACCGCTATAACCCAACTAATGAACAATTATAACCCACTAGAGAACCATTATAACTCTACTAGAGAACCATTGTAACCCACTAGAGAACCACTATAACCCTACTAGAGAACCCCTATAACCCTACCTTAACCCTACTAGACAACCACTATAACCCTACCTTAACCCTACTAGACAACCACTATAACCCTACCTTAACCCTACTAGACAACCACTACAACCCTACCTTAACCCTACTAGACAACCACTATAACCCTACCTTAACCCTACTAGACAACCACTACAACCCTACCTTAACCCTACTAGACAACCACTATAACCCTACCTTAACCCTACTAGACAACCACTACAACCCTTCCTTAACCCTACTAGACAACCACTATAAACCTACCTTAACCCTACTAGACAACCACTATAACCCTACCTTAACCCTACTAGACAACCCCTACAACCCTACCTTAACCCTACTAGACAACCCCTACAACCCTACCTTAACCCTACTAGACAACCCCTACAACCCTACCTTAACCCTACTAGACAACCACTATAACCCTACCTTAACCCTACTAGACAACCACTATAACCCTACCTTAACCCTACTAGACAACCACTATAACCCTACCTTAACGCTACTAGACAACCACTACAACCCTACCTTAACCCTACTAGACAACCACTATAACCCTACCTTAACCCTACTAGACAACCACTATAACCCTACCTTAACCCTACTAGACAACCACTATAACCCTACCTTAACCCTACTAGACAACCACTATAACCCTACCTTAACCCTACTAGACAACCACTATAACCCTACCTTAACCCTACTAGACAACCACTATAACCCTACCTTAACCCTACTAGACAACCACTTTAACCCTTTGTGAAATTTTAAGAGGAGTCAATCCCTTGTGGAGATTTAAACTGCCCTTAAAACAATTCCTCATGGGTAAATACTAGTTAACGCAGGGGTTATGTTGATGTGTAAACACAGGGAAACATAGCAACCCTGAGTGGGGCACAAATACATGATCCCACACAGAATGCGAACATACAGTTTAATGCCAAAATAAAGGAAACTCCTGAGTAAATGAGGGATACAAAGTATATTTAAAGCAGGTGCTTCCACACAGGTCTGGTTCCTGAGTTAATTAAGCAATTAACTTCCTATCATGCTTAAGGTCCCTTATAAAAATGACTGCATTGGTGATTACTGCATTGTTGGTTTAAAGCTTGTAAGAAAGGCATTTCACTGTATTTGTGCACTTGACAATAAAACTTGTAACTTGAAAAATGCCCAGTTGCTCATTATTTTGGCTGCCATGGCTAGAAGAGATCTCAGTGACTTTGAAAGAGGGGTCTCAAAGAGCATAGAGGGTTTAAAGGGTGTGTGTCTCAGTCACCAGATCTCAACCCAATTGAACACTTATGGGAGATTCTGGAGTGGTGCCTGAGACAGCGTTTTAAACCACCATCAACAAAATGATGGAATTTCTTGCGTAAGAATTATGTTGCATTCCTCCAATAAAGTTCCAGACACTTGTAGAGTCTATGCCAAGGTCCATTGAAGTTGTTCTGGCTCGTGGTGGCCCAACGCCCTATTAAGACACGTTATATGTTGGTGTTTCCTTTATTTGGGCAGTTAACTGTACATCAGAGCCAATAGCTTCGAGGGATGAGCTGTCGAGCTCAAGTTCTCCACATGCGTCTCTAATCTGGGTGTAATTGTGAGGTTGATGGACATGCTTGCTGGGGTTGCCAATGTGGAGCGCTGGTGTGTGGTTAAGCTCTGTCGCCCCGGGCCACTAGTGCTGTTTAATACTGCACTGTAATGTAATTATAGGGCAGGAACTCAGGGCTGAGGAGGACCTCTGTGAGAGCAGGCAGACTTTGTTGTTTTACTGTGAGAATGCCATTCAGCTGCTGCTAAAGCTTGGGACTTGTTATTGCAAAAACAGTGAGGAGAATAGCAGGGTAAGCTCTGTGTGTGTGTGTATGTGCGTGTGCACATGTGTGGTCAGGGAATACAACTAAGAATGGCATTGTCCATACATGTCCTGATCCATGATGTGACCAGGCAGGTGTTGTCATTGTAGACTGTCTATGCATTTCATTCAGACAAGCATGTTCCATATGAAGTGATGCAATACCTACATGCTTATTTTGCCTATTGCATTCCCATGGGATTTAGTGATGATCCATGGGCAATATGGATAGTCAAAAAGTACCCTGGGTAGTTTATCTTATCAATAACAAATTGACAAAAGATACAGAGACATTAGAATAATGACCAGTTAATGTAATCAGTCAATTAGGACTGTAATGTCATTTGTATTACAACTGGCAATGTCATTAAGCTGAATCAGGCGTCATCAGTCTTATTCCTAACAGCTATGTCACCTGACATTCCTGTTTGATAACTAATGCAATATAATCAGGGTATTTCTGTCCATGGATCAGCACTAATGTTATCACAAATGACTTTGGTTTTCTCCCTAACTGGAGACACACACAGCCATCCAAGTATTCCATTCTAGCAGAGCACATGCAATTACTGTACATGTCAATGTCAAGGACGTTCAGTACCAAGTCGCATGCCGACTGAACGTGTTGAAGGGATCCAGTGAATGCATCTCTACGCTAATTCTATGTAATGCAGTCATTTGTTTTAAAATTAGAACATCAACAAATGAACGATGTTGGTCTGAACGGAGCATCGCCACGGGGATGAGTCAACACACACAGATGGTAGAGCAACAACTATTAGGACCAAACAACACAGAGTCATGCCACATGTCAACATCCTGTACCACATGCAGGACAGACAGACAGACAGACAGACAGACAGACAGACAGACAGACAGACAGACAGACAGACAGACAGACAGACAGACAGACAGACAGACAGACAGACAGACAGGCAGGCAGGCAGGCAGGCAGGCAGGCAGATAGATAGATAGATAGATAAACAGACAGACAAGCAGACAGACAGACAGATAGACAGAAGAGGAAATGGACATACGGTAGAAACTGGCCATGACGTAGTTTTGACAGCGATCACCAGTAAAGTCATTCGGACACCTGATGGAAAGAAACAAATCCACAAAAAGAGAGGGAGGTGGGAGGGAGGAGGAAGGGAGAAGGGAGGGAGGGAGGAGGGAGTGAGACAGGGCAGAGACAGAGGGTATCGAGAGGAGAGGATATGAACAAGAGACAGGGAGGAGGTGAAAGGAGAAAGACAGAGAAAGAAAGAAGCAGAAGAAAACTGAATTAGAACCACAGCAACACCAGGGACAGTAGAAGCAAAGCGATCCCAACGGTGACACTATTGTGTCGCGCACCTCCCATGGCTTTGGTTGACCTGAGAGGAAGGAGGAGGAGGAAGAGGACCATAGAGGAAACCCAGTGACAACGTGACTCTGTTCTCAGCTGTTGGTGTCATGTGAACATACTTTTGTAAGGATTGGGCATGCGCAACCGCAGCGGCTCAGTCTGCAAACACCGCTGGCCGAAGAATCCATCTGGACATCTGGGGAGGAGGAGAGGGGGACAACATGATATGAAAAACGCAGCAGTGAAGTCTGTACACACGTTACTGGTGAAGGCCTGAAAGAGAGGTTAAATTACAATATGCAATACGGTGGTCCAGAAACATTACACTAAAAAGCATCACTAGGTTTTGGCTTACTCAGTAAAGTAATTGGGTTAGAAATGAGTGTCACTCAACAAGGGTGAATGTCTCTTGCTGAATAGAAGGCAGTTGACCATGAGGACCATGAGGACTCAATGATCTCTACCATCCTAGTCTATCTGTATCATCTAACAATCAATAGTGTCATGTGTTCAAACAAATGAACACTGGTAGGAACATGTATGCTCATGAAGGCAACATTTTCCACACCACCAGTTCTTGGCAAACCAACTGTAGCTGCATCCAACGGCGCCTGTTGGTAGATAATCAGGTAACTTGGAAGCATAGAAATGTAAACATTGGGACTGAGGCATAAAGCTGGATCAAACAATAGACCATATAGGATATGGACTCATGGCAACATTAGACAACTTTTGAAGAGCTCAAAACATCTGGATTCTGGAGTGAACCATCACTTAAACAAACTCAGCCTTTGCATTGGATGGGACTTTATAAAACAGTCAGAGTAAAAATCTAATTAGATCATATCAAATGTTCTTTGTTACATACTGTAACGGCTGTCGTCAGGAGAAGGAGAAGAGGACCAAGGTGCAGCGTGGTAAGTGTCCATATTACTTTTAATAAATACGAAACACTTGAACAAAACGACAAACGAACAGTTCTGCAAGGTGCAATACACAAAACAGAAAACAACTACCCACAAACACAGGTGGGAACAGGCTACCTAAGTATGGTTCTCAATCAGAGACAACGATAGACAGCTGCCTCTGATTGGGAACCATACCAGGCCAAACACATAGAAATACAAAACATAGAACAACATAGAACACCAGACATAGAATGCCCACCCCAAACTCACGCCCTGACCAACCAAAATAGAGACATAAAAAAGATCTCCAAGGTCAGGGTGTGACAGTACCCCCCCCAAAGGTGCGGACTCCGGCCGCAAAACCTGAACCTATAGGGGAGGGTCTGGGTGGGCATTTCACCGCGGTGGCTGTGGTGCGGGACGTGGACCCCGCTCCACCTTAGTCTTGGCCCACTTAGGTGGTGCCTCTGGAGCGCGGACCCTTACCGACGACCCCAGACTGGGGACCCTCGCAGCGGGCCCCGGACAGGAGGGCGACTCTGGCTGCTCCGGACAGGAGGGAGACTCTGGCTGCTCCGGACAGGAGGGAGATTCTGGCTGCTCCGGACAGGAGGGAAACTCTGGCTGCTCCGTACAGGAGGGAGACTCTGGCGGCTCCTTTACAGGAGGTAGACTCTGGCGGCTCCGGACAGGAGGGAGACTCTGGCGGCTCCGGACAGGAGGGTGACGCTGGAGGCTCCGGACTGGAGGGCGTTGCTGGAGGCTCCGGACTGACGGCCTTCGTTGGAGGCCTCGTGCCATAACTCCTCACTGGAGGTTTCTTGCCATGGATCCTCACTGGAGGCTTCGTGCCATGGATCATCACTGGAGGCTTCGTGCCATGGATCATCACTGGAGGCTTCGTGCCATGGATCATCACTGGAGGCTTCGTGCCATGGATCATCACTGGAGGCTTCTTGCCATGGATCATCACTGGAGGCTTCGTGCCATGGATCATCACTGGAGGCTTCGTGCCATGGATCATCACTGGAGGCTTCTTGCCATGGATCATCACTGGAGGCTTCGTGCCATGGATCATCTCTGGAGGCTTCGTGCCATGGATCATCTCTGGAGGCTTCGTGCCATGGATCATCACTGGAGTGGAGAGACACACAGGAGGCCTGGCTCTGGGAGAAGGCACAGGACTCACCAGGCTGGGGAGACATGCAGGAGGGTTAGGGCTTAGCACAGGCACAGAACTCACCAGGCTGGGGAGACATGCAGGAGGCCTTGTCCTTGGCCGAGGCACCGGATGCACTGGGCCATGGAGGCATACTGGAGGTCTCGATCAACGAGCCTGCACAACTTGTCCTGGCTGGATACTCCCTGTAGCCCGGCATGTGCGGGTAGTTGGAACAGGCCGCACTGGGCTGTGCTGGCGAACCGGGGACACCGTGCGTAGGGCTGGTGCAGTATACCCCGGGCCGAGGAGACGCAGTGGAGACCAGATGCGCTGAGCCGGCATCATCCCTCCTGGCTCGATGCCTCCCTCCCACTCTAGCCCGGCCGATGCGAGGAGCTGCGATGTAGCGCACCGGGCTATGCGTGTGCACTGGGGACACCGTGCGCTTCACCACATAACACGGTGCCTGCCCGGTCACTCTCTCGCCACGGTAAGCACGGGGAGTTGGCTCAGGTCTCCTACCTGACTCCGCCAATCTCCCCGTGTGCCCCCCAAAAAAACATTTCTGGGGCTGCCTCTCGTGCACGTTACCTCGAGCCAATTCCTCATAGTGTCGCCGCTCCGCTCTAGCTGCCTCCAGCTCCTCTTTCGGACGGCGATACTCTCCCGGCTGTGCCCAGGGTCCCTTGCCGTCCAATATTTCCTCCCATGTCCAGGAGTCCATCCTTCCACGCTGCTTGGTCCTGTGTTGGTGGGTAGTTCTGTAACGAACGTCGTCGGGAGAAGAAGAAGAGGACCAAGCTGCAGCGTGGTAAGTGTCCATATTACTTTTAATAAATACGAAACACTTGAACAAAACAACAAAACGACAAACGAACAGTTCTGCAAGGTGCAATACACAAAACAGAAAACAACTACCCACAAACACAGGTGGGAACAGGCTACCTAAGTATGGTTCTCAATCAGAGACAACGATAGACAGCTGCCTCTGTTTGGGAACCATACCAGGCCAAACACATAGAAATACAAAACATAGAACAACATAGAACACCAGACATAGAATGCCCACCCCAAACTCACGCCCTGACCAACCAAAATAGAGACATAAAAAAGATCTCCAAGGTCAGGGCGTGACACATACACGTGTTTAGCAGATGTTATTGCGGGTGAAGTGAAAAGCTAGTGTTTCTAGCTCCAACAGCGCAGTAATATCTAACAAGTAATATCTAACAATACACACAATCTAAAGTAAAGAAAATAAATTAAGAATATATAAATATTTGGACGAGTAATGTCAGCGCGGCATTAATTAAGCTACAGCAGAATAGGATAGAATACAGTATATACATATGAGATGGGCAATGCAAAATATGTAAACATTATTAAAGTGACTAGTGTTCCATTATTAAAGTGGCCAGTGATTTCAAGTCTATGTATATAGGGCAGCAGCCTCTATTGTACTAGTGATTGCTATTTAAAAGTCTGATGGCCTTGAAATAGAAGCTGTTTTTCAGTCTCTCAGTCCCAGCTTTGATGCACCTGTACTGACCTCGCCTTCTGAATGATAGTGGGGTAAACAGGCAGTGGTGATCTTGATGATCTTTTTGGCCTTCCTGTGACATCGGGTGCTGTAGGTGTCCTGGAGGGCAGGTAGCTTGCCCCCGGTGATGCGTTTTGTAGACCACACCATCCTCTGGAGAGCCCTGCGGTTGCGGGCGGTGCAATGCCGTACCAGGTGGTAATACAGCCCGACAGGATGCTCTCAATTGTGCGTCTGTAAAAGTTTGTGAGGCTTTAAGGTGCCAAGCCAAATTTCTTCAGCCTCCTGAGGTTGTGTGGGTGGACCATTTCAATTTGTCAGTGATGTGTACGCCGAGGAACTTGAAGCGTCCATCTTTTTCCCTGCGGTCCCGTCAAAGTGGATAGGGGGGTGTTCCCTCTGCTGTTTCCTGAAGTCCATCCTTGTGGGGCCCCAGTGTTGAGGATCAGTGAAGTGGAGGTGTTGTTTCCTACCTTCACCACCTGGGGGCGGCCCGTCAGGAAGTCCAGGGCGGGGTTCAGACCCAGGGCCTCGAGCTTAATGATGAGCTTGGAGGGTACTATGGTGTTGAATGCTGAGCTATAGTCAATGAACAGCATTCTTACATAGGTATTCCTCTTGTCCAGATGGAATAGGGCAGTTTGCAGGTCTACTCTACGGAATCCGGTAAGATAGAGGTGTTATAATCCTTGACTAGTCTCTCAAAGTACTTGATGACAGAAGTGAGTGCTACGGGGCAGGAACAACGGTGTACATCTTGAAGCATGTGGGGACAACAGACTGGGATAGGGAGAGATTGAATATATCCGTAAACACTCCAGCCAGCTGGTCTGCGCATGCTCTGAGGACACGGCTAAAGATGCCGTCTGGGCTGGCAATTTTGTGAGGGTTAACACGCTTAAATGTCTTACTCACGTCGGCCACGGAGAAGGAGAGCACACAGTCCTTGGAAACGGGCCGCATCGGTGGCACTGTGTAATCATCAAAGCGGGCGGTGAAGGTGTTTAGCTTGTCCGGAAGCAAGACGTCAGTGTCCGCGACGTGGCTTGTTTTCCCTTTGTAGTCCGTGACTGTCTGTAGACAAGGCTGGCAGACTTAGTAGGAGGGTAAACTGTTCAAAATACAAAAACATTCCCTTTTTTTCCCAGTCTGTCTCTTCCTCTCCCTCTCTCCTAATTACCCCAATTTTGCAGATATTAGGCCGCCCGTCCCCACCTCCCCATCTGTGCTGCAAACAAGTTATAACTGACAGGTACACCAGTGAGAAAGGCAGAGGTCATGGAATAATGTTCCCCTGATCGAGAGTGCCAGAGGGGTGGGCCTACATGTGTGCTCAAGTGCCAACCCACAGGGATTAAACAACCCCCCTCTAATCACACCATCCCCCTCTCTTTCTATCCTCTTGGCCTCTTCCTTCTTCACATGGGGTTGCAAATAGCCCTCCATCATTTGACTTGGGTCCTGTATAGAAGAGTACTCAGTCTGTTACATATTTTGAACCTTTATTATTCTGGTAATAAAAAGCAGTAGGCCCCTGCCTGTGCACTTCATCTTATAGCAACCACATATCATTTTGGCCATGATGTTCTGGGAGACTCTTTATTGCACTTTTATGTCTCTCTCTGTGCCCATGTCTTTGTTCCCTGCCCTTTCTACATGTCTGGTGGAGAGGAGTGCATTTAATATGGTGAAGACAGTTGATGCCCAGTTACAGTGTCACGCCTCTTTCATGTTGGCAAAGCTCTGTTGAGTTTGCTCTTGAACCACTACAACCATATTTATAATAATAACAATAATAATAATCATTGATTCAACTTTTATAGTGCTGTACATAAAGAACATTTCAAAGTGCTGTAAAGCGACAAAAACAAAAAACAAGCAATTTAAAAACAACATAATTATTCATCATGAGTAGATCAACAGTCAAGAGACTAAAGGTTGAGAATGTTCATGGCTTGATTGAGGTCAGCAGAGGGAGGAGGTGTTCAAAGAGAAGAGCCGGAAGCAGGGAGGCGGGAGGCAGCGCGTTGTCATCATGGTGTCTTGACCAGCCACACTATCTGTGGCTTTGTAGTAGGACTCAGTCAGATGAAGTGAGAGTTCCGTACTAGCCACTGGACTAGAAGCTAGCTAGCTAGCTACTCTTCACTACTACCAAAGTTCAACTCACACCCGGGTGATGCTACGGCCGTCACGAGGCTCCAGAAAGCACACTACATACAACACCAATAGTAATTCAGGAGTAGCCTCATAACTTAGTCCTCTATATAGCCATGGTCAGCTGTCATTTTGGTACACCTCTGTATACGGGCTTCTCTCCATCCTCAACGACCAGACAGATATTTATGGGGATGCCTGTCCACTTAATCAAATACACTGCTGCAGCCCCTTCTCCCAATCATTCTATTCTTCTTCTTCTTGTGTCTCCTTAGCCCCCTCTCCCTCTCTCTCAATGAATCAGGATGTGTGGTTCATTGAGGGGTGCCAACATTCCACACTCTCTCTCCACCAACAGGACCGTTAATCCACCAGAGGTCATTCCACACTCTCTCTCCACCAACAGGACCGTTAATCCACCAGAGGTCATTCCACACTCTCTCTCCACCAACAGGACCGTTAATCCACCAGAGGTTATTCCACACTCTCTCTCCACCAACAGGACCGTTAATCCACCAGAGGTCATTCCACACTCTCTCTCCACCAACAGGACCGTTAATCCACCAGAGGTCATTCCACACTCTCTCTCCACCAACAGGACCGTTAATCCACCAGAGGTTATTCCACACTCTCTCTCCACCAACAGGACCGTTAATCCACCAGAGGTCATTCCACACTCTCTCTCCACCAACAGGATCATTAATCCACCAGAGGTCATTCCACACTCTCTCTCCACCAACAGGACCGTTAATCCACCAGAGGTCATTCCACACTCTCTCTCCACCAACAGGACCGTTAATCCACCAGAGGTCATTCCACACTCTCTCTCCACCAACAGGACCGTTAATCCACCAGAGGTCATTCCTGGTGATTTATGAGATTTCTAAAATGTCTCCCAGAAGTATTATGATATTCCATCATGTCTAATGAGTCATACTGAGTGATATGTTAAAATGAGGATCACACAATAATAGGGAAAGACTGCTGGAGAAACGACTAAGACCAATGCACTGTCACTGTAAAATCTACAAATGTTGAAATCTGTCCTCATAAAGGAAACGGTGTACGAATCAAGCACATATTGAAAGAAATCTATATCGGTTTGAGGTTTTTAAACAGGATTAAATATCTTCTTTCAACATAAACCAAGCACACAGCACATAGCGCACAAGCATTTCAGCAAAACAAACCCATTAGACTAAAGACACAGTAATGACCCCAAAGGCAATTAGCAGTCAGATATCTGATGGATGTTCTTCTTCCTTCATGAAGAATATTGGCCTGATGAGTCTTACATGTACCTCCGACCTACAGTACAGACTGTACTTGATCCAGGCTCATATCATTCACTGTTCCTGTCTGTTTTCTTGTCCCCGACTTGCAGGAATCTTTATCGAGCAGACATTGCTAATGTGGCTGATACTGTGTAACATGTCATGCCATGAACTACAGTGCTACTGGATTACCTTCAGGGTCATTTGTTAAACTTTTCCTTCCACTCTAAAGAACTATATATTTCAAAGTGAAGGAGCCGGGCATTCAAATAGGGCCAGCTGTCGGCCAGACTTGTTCAGCCGATGAGTAATACCGGCTGAAGTCTGGCCTATATTGAATGAGATGGCTTTGGGGCAACAATTCCCTGCAGGCCTCCACTGCATTATCCAACTTTTCTGGACCCGTGCCTCGACCGTGAGTGAATTAGCTGCAGCAATTGAGTTATTGCTCCCTCCAATTTGTACACCGCTTATTGAATGGCTGTTGCAGCCATGTCCTCACTGCTTGCTGAGCAGTGTTGCTGGGGCCAGCAGAACACACACAATGGCTGGCCAGTGGACCTGCACACTATTCTTCATCGTCGACCAACATGGAAGCACATGATATTTAACTTATGGACCAAAGCACACTATGATAGGATGTGATACTGAAACTGTAGAGATGTCAAACACAACAGCGCGCCACTCGATCTCCAGCACAGACTGTCATATTGATGCAAACTCTCACTATAGGGGAAGGCATCATAAACATTTACATAATTTGAGCTTGCTGCAAGGACTTGTCTTTTGCAAGTAAAACACCCAGAATACAAACCCATATACTTTACGCACATTCTTGCATATGCTGTTATAGTACAGCTTCATAAGGCTGTTATAGTACAGCATCATAATGATGTTATAGTACAGCATCATAATGATGTTATAGTACAGCATCATAATGATGTTATAGTACAGCATCATAATGATGTTATAGTACAGCTTCATAATGTTGTTATAGTACAGCATCATAATGATGTTATAGTACAGCTTCATAATGTTGTTATAGTACAGCTTCATAAGGCTGTTATAGTACAGCATCATAATGATGTTATAGTACAGCTTCATAATGTTGTTATAGTACAGCATCATAATGATGTTATAGTACAGCTTCATAATGTTGTTATAGTACAGCTTCATAATGTTGTTATAGTACAGCTTCATAATGCTGTTATAGTACAGCTTCATAATGTTGTTATAGTACAGCTTCATAAGGCTGTTATAGTACAGCATCATAATGTTGTTATAGTACAGCATCATAATGATGTTATAGTACAGCATCATAATGATGTTATAGTACAGCTTCATAATGTTGTTATAGTACAGCATCATAATGTTGTTATAGTACAGCTTCATAATGTTGTTATAGTACAGCTTCATAATGTTGTTATAGTACAGCATCATAATGATGTTATAGTACAGCTTCATAATGTTGTTATAGTACAGCTTCATAATGTTGTTATAGTACAGCTTCATAAGGCTGTTATAGTACAGCATCATAATGTTGTTATAGTACAGCATCATAATGATGTTATAGTACAGCATCATAATGATGTTATAGTACAGCTTCATAATGTTGTTATAGTACAGCTTCATAATGTTGTTATAGTACAGCTTTATAATGTTGTTATAGTACAGCTTCATAAGGCTGTTATAGTACAGCTTCATAATGTTGTTGTAGTACAGCTTCATAATGTTGTTATAGTACAGCTTCATAATGTTGTTATAGTACAGCTTTGTAATGTTGTTATAGTACAGCTTCATAATGTTGTTGTAGTACAGCTTCATAATGATGTTATAGTACAGCTTCATAATGCTGTTATAGTACAGCTTCATAATGTTTTTATAGTACAGCTTTATAATGTTGTTATAGTACAGCTTCATAAGGCTGTTATAGTACAGCTTCATAATGTTGTTGTAGTACAGCTTCATGTTGTTATAGTACAGCTTCATAATGTTGTTATAGTACAGCTTTGTAATGTTGTTATAGTACAGCTTCATAATGTTGTTGTAGTACAGCTTCATAATGTTGTTATAGTACAGCTTCATAATGTTGTTATAGTACAGCTTCGTAATGTTGTTATAGTACAGCTTCATAATGATGTTGTAGTACAGCTTCATAATGTTGTTATAGTACAGCTTCATAATGTTGTTATAGTACAGCTTCATAATGTTGTTGTAGTACAGCTTCATAATGATGTTATAGTACTGCTTCATAAGGCTGTTATAGTACAGCTTCATAATGTTGTTATAATACAGCTTCATAATGTTGTTATAGTACAGCTTCATAATGATGTTATAGCACAGCTTCATAATGTTGTTGTAGTACAGCTTCATAATGTTGTTATAGTACAGCTTCAAAATGTTGTTATAGTACAGCTTCATAATGTTGTTATAGTACAGCTTCATAAAGTTGTTATAGTACAGCTTCATAATGTTGTTATAGTACAGCTTCATAAAGTTGTTATAGTACAGCTTCATAATGTTGTTATAGTACAGCTTCATAATGTTGTTATAGTACAGCTTCATAATGTTGTTATAGTACAGCTTCGTAATGTTGTTATAGTACAGCTTCATAATGTTGTTATAGTACAGCTTCATAATGTTGTTATAGTACAGCTTCGTAATGTTGTTATAGTACAGCTTTAAAATGTTGTTATAGTACAGCTTCATAAGGCTGTTATAGTACAGCTTCATAATGTTGTTATAGTACAGCTTCATAATGTTGTTATAGTACAGCTTCATAAGGCTGTTATAGTACAGCTTCATAATGTTGTTATAGTACAGCTTCATAATGTTGTTATAGTACAGCTTCATAATGTTGTTATAGTACAGCTTCATAATGCTGTTATAGTACAGCTTCATAATGTTGTTATAGTACAGCTTCATAATGATGTTATAGTACAGCTTCATAATGTTGTTATAGTACAGCTTCATAATGATGTTATAGTACAGCATCATAATGATGTTATAGTACAGCTTCATAATGCTGTTATAGTACAGCTTCATAATGTTGTTATAGTACAGCTTCATAATGATGTTATAGTACAGCTTCATAATGTTGTTATAGTACAGCTTCATAATGCTGTTATAGTACAGCTTCATAATGTTGTTATAGTACAGCTTCATAATGATGTTATAGTACAGCTTCATAATGTTGTTATAGTACAGCTTCATAATGATGTTATAGTACAGCTTCATAATGTTGTTATAGTACAGCTTCATAATGATGTTATAGTACAGCATCATAATGATGTTATAGTACAGCTTCATAATGATGTTATAGTACAGCTTCATAATGTTGTTATAGTACAGCTTCATAACGTTGTTATAGTACAGCTTCATAATGTTGTTATAGTACAGCTTCATAATGTTGTTATGGTACAGCTTCTGCACACCCAAACATTAACTTATATTGGCACATTTCAACATGGAAGTAAGGAAATGCACCTCAACATGCTCACCCTGGCATACAGAACATTCAGTACCTGACTCAGAATCTGATAGCCGGAAAGCTCATCGTTGCCACATTCACAATCTATAGAAAAACATGTATCTTCCAATAACAAAACGCTCTTGATTAATCTGACCCCCTTTTCAAAGGTCTTGAGATGTAAGCAATAATTCTATTTACCTCGCTAGAGGTCTCTGACTGGCGTAAATATTTGTTCCCTACTAAACCAGTGTACCATGACATCATGTGCGAGGCTCCTGCACGCTAAACGTGGGCTGAGAACCATGAGCAGATCATTATCCATCCTCCTCATCAGCAATGTAAGTATACATGAAAGAGATTTCTGTACATATGGGCCTGTACTCCTTCCTGTACTGCTCTGCTCTACTCTGCTCTACTCTACTCTACTCTACTCTGCTCTGCTCTGCTCTGCTCTGCTCTGCTCTGCTCTGCTCTGCTCTACTCTACTCTACTCTACTCTACTCTACTCTACTCTACTCTACTCTACTCTACTCTGCTCTACTCTGCTCTGCTCTGCTCTGCTCTGCTCTGCTCTGCTCTGCTCTACCAATGCTTCTGTGAGAGATCGGGGAAGGGAGAGGGGGGTTGCTAAGAGGGAGGAAGGATGGGGTGATAGAGGGGGGATAGACAGGGTGATAGAGGGGGATAGATGGGGTGATCGAGGGGGGATAGAGGTAGATGGATGGGGTGATAGAGGGTGGATAGATGGGGTGATAGAGGGGGGATAGACAGGGTGATAGAGGGGGATAGATGGGGTGATCGAGGGGGGATAGAGGTAGATGGATGGGGTGATAGAGGGGGGATAGATGGGGTGATAGAGGGGGGATAGATGGGGTGATCGAGGGGGGATAGAGGTAGATGGATTGGGTGATAGAGGGGGGATAGATGGGGTGATAGAGGGGGATAGATGGGGTGATCGAGGGGGGATAGAGGTAGATGGATTGGGTGATAGAGGGGGGATGGATGGGTGATAGAGGGGGAATGGGGTAATAGAGGGGGGATAGATGGGGTACAGATGGGGTGATAGAGGGGGATAGACAGGGTGATATCCCATATGGGATGATTGAGGGGTGATAGATGGGGTGATAGAGGGAGGATAGATGGGGTGATAGGGGGGATAGACAGGGTGATAGAGGGGGGGTAGATGGGGTGATAGAGGTAGATGGATGAGGTGCTAGAGGGGGGATGGATGGGGTGATAGAGGGGGGATAGAGGTAGATGGATGGGGTGATAGAAGGGTGATAGACAGGGTGATAGAGGGGTATATATGGGATTATAGAGGGAGGATAGATGGGGTGATAGATGGGGTGATAGAAGTAGATGGATGGGGTGATAGAGGTAGATGGATGGGGTGATAGAGGGGGGATTGATGTGGTGATAGAGGGGTGAGAGAGGTAGATGGATGGGGTGATAGAAGTAGATGGATGGGGTGAGAGAGGTAGATGGATGGGGTGATAGAGGGGGGATAGATGGGGTGATAGAGGGGGATAGATGGGATGATAGAGGGGGGATAGATGGGGTGATAGAGGGGTGAGAGAGGTAGATGGATGGGGTGATAGAGGGGGGATAGATGGGGTGATATAGGGGGGTAGATGGGGTGATAGAGGGGGGATAGAGGGGGGATGGATGGGGTGATAGAGGGGGATAGATGGGATGATAGAGGGGGATAGATGGGATGATAGAGGGGGATAGATGGGATGATAGAGGGAGGATAGATGGGGTGATAGAGGGGGGATAGATGGGGTGATAGAGGGGTGTAGATGGGATGATGGAGAGGGGATAGAGGTAGATTGATGGGGTGATAGAGGGGGGATAGATGGGGTGATAGAGGGGTGAGAGGTAGATGGATGGGGTTATAGATGGGGTGATAGAGGGGTGAGAGGTAGATGGATGGGGTGATAGAGGTAGATGGATGGGGTGATAGAGGGGATGGAGTGATAGAGGTGGATGGGTGGGGTGATAGAGGGGTGAGAGAGGTAGATGGATGGGGTGATAGAGGGGATGGAGTGATAGAGGTGGATGGGTGGGGTGATAGAGGGGGGATAGATGGGGTGATATAGGGGGGTAGATGGGGTGATGGAGAGGGGATAGAGGTAGATTGATGGGGTGATAGAGGGGGGATAGATGGGGTGATAGAGGGGTGAGAGGTAGATGGATGGGGTGATAGAGGGGGGATAGATGGGGTGATAGAGGGGTGAGAGGTAGATGGATGGGGTGATAGAGGGGGGATAGATGGGGTGATAGAGGGAGGATAGATGGGGTGATAGATGGGGTGATAGAGGTAGATGGATGGGGTGATAGAGGGGGGATAGAGGTAGATGGATGGGGTGATAGAATGCGGATGGATGAGGTGATAGAGGGGGATAGAGATAGATGGATGGGGTGATAGAGGGGATGGAGTGATAGAGGTGGATGGGTGGGGTGATAGAGGGAGGATAGATGGGGTGATAGATGGGGTGATAGAGGTAGATGGATGGGGTGATAGAATGCGGATGGATGAGGTGATAGAGGGGGATAGAGATAGATGGATGGGGTGATAGAGGGGATGGAGTGATAGAGGTGGATGGGTGGGGTGATAGAGGGGGGATAGATGGGGTGATAGAGGGAAAGTAGATGGGGTGATATAGGGGGGTAGATGGGGTGATAGAGGGGGGATAGATGGGATGATAGAGGGAGGATAGATGGGGTGATAGAGGGGGGATAGATGGGGTGATATAGGGGGGTAGATGGGATGATAGAGGGGGATAGATGGGATGATAGAGGGGGGATAGATGGGGTGATAGAGGGGGATGGATGGGGTGATAGAGGGGGATAGATGGGGTGATATAGGGGGGTAGATGGGGTGATAGAGGGGGGATAGATGGGATGATAGAGGGAAAGTAGATGGGGTGATATAGGGGGGTAGATGGGGTGATAGAGGGGGGATAGATGGGATGATAGAGGGAGGATAGATGGGGTGATAGAGGGGGGATAGATGGGGTGATATAGGGGGGTAGATGGGATGATAGAGGGGGATAGATGGGATGATAGAGGGGGGATAGATGGGGTGATAGAGGGGGATGGATGGGGTGATAGAGGGGGATAGATGGGGTGATAGAATGCGGATGGATGAGGTGATAGAGGGGGATAGAGGTAGATGGATGGGGTGATAGAATGCGGATGGATGAGGTGATAGAGGGGGATAGAGGTAGATGGATGGGGTGATAGAGGGGATGGAGTGATAGAGGTGGATGGGTGGGGTGATAGAGGGGGGATAGATGGGGTGATATAGGGGGGTAGATGGGGTGATGGAGAGGGGATAGAGGTAGATTGATGGGGTGATAGAGGGGGGATAGATGGGGTGATAGAGGGGTGAGAGGTAGATGGATGGGGTGATAGAGGGGGGATAGATGGGGTGATAGAGGGGTGAGAGGTAGATGGATGGGGTGATAGAGGGGGGATAGATGGGGTGATAGAGGGAGGATAGATGGGGTGATAGATGGGGTGATAGAGGTAGATGGATGGGGTGATAGAGGGGGGATAGAGGTAGATGGATGGGGTGATAGAATGCGGATGGATGAGGTGATAGAGGGGGATAGAGATAGATGGATGGGGTGATAGAGGGGATGGAGTGATAGAGGTGGATGGGTGGGGTGATAGAGGGAGGATAGATGGGGTGATAGATGGGGTGATAGAGGTAGATGGATGGGGTGATAGAATGCGGATGGATGAGGTGATAGAGGGGGATAGAGGTAGATGGATGGGGTGATAGAGGGGATGGAGTGATAGAGGTGGATGGGTGGGGTGATAGAGGGGTGAGAGAGGTAGATGGATGGGGTGATAGAGGGGATGGAGTGATAGAGGTGGATGGGTGGGGTGATAGAGGGGGGATGGATGGGGTGATAGAGGGGGATGGATGGGGTGATAGAGGTAGATGGATGGGGTGATAGAGGGGATGGAGTGATAGAGGTGGATGGGTGGGGTGATAGAGGGGGGATGGATGGGGTGATAGAGTGGGGATAGAGGTAGATGGATGGGGTGATAGAGGGGGGATAGAGGTAGATGGCTGGGGTGATAGAGGGGGGATAGAGGTAGATGGATGGAGTGATAGAGGGGGGATAGAGGTAGATGGATGGGGTGATAGAGGGGGGATAGATGGGGTGATATAGGGGGGTAGATGGGGTGATAGAGGGGGGATGGATGGGGTGATAGAGGGGTGAGAGAGGTAGATGGGTGGGGTGATAGAGGGGGGATAGATGGGGTGATATAGGGGGGTAGATGGGGTGATAGAGGGGGGGTGGATGGGGTGATAGAGGGGTAATGGATGGGGTGATAGAGGGGAGGGATAGATGGGGTGATAGAGGGGGGATAGATGGGGTGATAGAGGGGGGTGGTGGGGTGATAGAAGGGGGATAGCCAGGGTGATAGAGGGGGTGGTGGGGTGATAGAGGGGGGATAGACAGGGTGATAGAGTGGGGTGGTGGGGTGATAGAGGGGGGATAGACAGGGTGATAGAGGGGGTGGTGGGGTGATAGAGGGGGGATAGACAGGGTGATAGAGGTGGTGGTGGGGTGATAGAGGGGGGATAGACAGGGTGATAGAGGGGGGTGGTGGGTGATAGAGGGGGGATAGACAGGGTGATAGAGGTGGGGTGATAGAGGGGGATGAGGATCAGTAGAAGGGGATAGGGAAAAGGGCTCTGACACGTTGGAGAGAAGAGGGTTAGAAATCACTTGACTGGAATGTTAATTCTATCAATGCAATGAAAGGACGAATGTGATTGACAGCGACTGAACAACAGTGGACAAATGAAGCATCATACAACTTTACTCTTCTGTAAAGAATTACATATGGGATTTAGGAGTGGAGAGAAAAACAGAATTATTAACAAAAGATATATTGCAATTCATCTCTCACTACAATATATATATTGGTTTTATTATTTGTGTACTAGTTTTACATTTTACTGAATTGTTATTAGCTAGTAACATTTCACTACAACATGTACTGAACAGTGTACGCAACCAATAAACTTTGATTTGATTTTAATTGATTGACGCTAAATAAAGAAGACAAAGCCTAACAACAAATAAAACAGTCCAAGCAGAGTCCAAACAAAGAGAAAAATACCACCAAATGGTGCACTGTGAAGAATCCCAAAATAACAGAGAGGACTCACTTGCAGGAGAACTGATTGATACCATGTATGAAGTAACAGTCGCCGCCGTTCACGCAGTAGGCCTTCTCTGAGTCATTGCATCTTCTGGCATGGCCCGAGCCTGGAGACGGTGTGGTAGTTACTGCAGAGTAAGACAGAGTTACATGTTATTATAAACTGGGTGATTCCAGCACTGAATGCTGATTGGCTGAAAGCCATGGTATATCAGACCGTATACCACGGGTATGACAAAACAACATAATGTTTTACTCTTCAAATTACATTGGTAACCAGTTTATAATAGCAATAAGGCACCTCTGTGGTTTGTGGTGTATGGCTAATAAACCAAGGCTAAGGGCTGTATCCAGGCACTCAGCGTTGTGTCATGCTTAAGAACAGCCCTATGCCGTGGTATATTGGCCATACTGTATACCACACCCCGTCGGCCCTTAATGCTTAAATAACACAGCCATACAGTACTGTAGACAGTTAGAGCTTTTGTTACTGGAGTAGAGTACAATGTATATTCTGTCAAATAATACTTGAAACTAAGAGGGCTCTATACCGGGGAAATATGTAGAAGAGATGTCATATGTTTTAAAATACGGTGAAATATTCTACAATGTCATGTAGGTAAACTCATAGATACAGGTGCTGCACCTCCAGATCAACGTTCTTATCAGGTCAATCACTTGTTGTTTTGTGATTTTATACACAATGCAAGACAGAAACAGGCATTTGATCACTCATCCTCCGTTTTAAACACTCAGATCTTTCCTTCCACGAATTGCATTGTCTCTCTCAGTAGTGTTGACACTGACTCTAGACGCTCAATGAGCAAAGATAAATATTTCCCCTTACAGAGCGTAAGAGTCCTTGTTTATACCTCCGATTCAGATCTTTGGAATGGAATGCCTAAATGTCACGCTGACTGTTGGTGTTGGAGTCATGCTTGGCCACGCAGTTGTAGGTAAACAGAGAGTACAGGAGGGGACTAAGCACGCACCCCTGAGGGGCCACTGTGTTGATGATCAGCATGGCAGATGTTGATCGTTACCACCTGGGGGCGGCCCGTCAGGAAGTCCAGGATTCAGTTGCAGAGAGAGGTGTTTAGTCCCAGGGTCCTTAGCTTAGTGATGAGCTTTGTGGGCATTATGGTGTTGAACACTGAGCTGTAGTCAATTAACAGCATTCTCACATAGGTGTTCCTTTTGTCCAGGTGGGAAAGGGCAGTGTGGAGCGCAATAGATATTTCATCATCTGTGGATCTATTGGGGCGGTATGCAAATTGGAGTGGATCTAGGGTTTCTGGGATAATGGTGTTGATGTGAGCCATTACCAACCTTTCAAAGCACTTCATGGCTACCGACGTGAGTGCTACGGGGCGGTAGTCATTTAGGCAGGTTACCGTCGCTTTCTATGGTGGTCTGCTTGAAACATGAAGGTATTACAGACTCAGGGAGAGGTTGAAAATGTCAGTGAAGACACTTGCCAGTTGGTCTGCGCATGCTCTAGGGAACGTCCTGGTAATCAGTCTGGCCTTGTGGCCTTGTGAATGTTGATCTGTTTAAAAGTCTTGCTCACATCGGCTACGGAGAGCGTGATCACACAGTCGTCCGGAACAGTTGGTGCTCTCATGCATGCTTCAGTGTTGCTTGCCTTGATGCAAGCATAAAAGGCATTTAGCCCGTCTGATAGGCTCGTGTCACTGGGCAGCTTGCGGCTGGGTTTCCCTTTGTAGTCCGTAATAGTTTGCCACGTGCAACGAGCGTCAGAGCCGGTGTAGTAGGATTCAATCTTAGTGTTGTATTGTCATTTTGCCTGTTTGATGGTTCATCTGAGGGCATAGCGGGTTTCTTATAAGGTTTCTTATAAATTCAGTTGGTGCCGTGGTCATAAGGCACAGTGGGCTGTTTACCATGGTGAAGATGTCACAACACATACATACACAGGACACACACACACATGACACGGACACACACACAGACAGACACACAGCACAATTACCTTTTGTCACTGTGTTATCCACACTTTGAGCTCATTCATTCATTCCAGTTATTGATGTAGATTATTAATATTGGCATACACAGAGGGATATCGTTATAGGAAGAAAATGAGAAAGAGGGAGAAAGAAAGAAAGACCGAGACCAAGATAAATACATTGCTGCTAACCTGACCTGTAACTGGGACAGAGACAGAGAGAAAGACATTGCTGCTCACCTGACCTGTAACTGGGACAGAGACAGGGAGAAAGACATTGCTGCTCACCTGACCTGTAATTGGGACAGAGACAGAGAGAAAGACATTGCTGCTCACCTGACCTGTAACTGGGACAGAGACAGGGAGAAAGACCTTGCTGCTCACCTGACCTGTAACTGGGACAGAGACAGAGAGAAAGACATTGCTGCTCACCTGACCAGTAACTGGGACAGAGACAGAGAGAAAGACATTGCTGCTCACCTGACCTGTAACTGGGACAGAGACAGGGAGAAAGACCTTGCTGCTCACCTGACCTGTAACTGGGACAGAGACAGAGAGAAAGACATTGCTGCTCACCTGACCTGTAACTGGGACAGAGACAGGGAGAAAGACCTTGCTGCTCACCTGACCTGTAACTGGGACAGAGACAGGGAGAAAGACCTTGCTGCTCACCTGACCTGTAACTGGGACAGAGACAGGGAGAAAGACCTTGCTGCTCACCTGACCTGTAACTGGGACAGAGACAGAGAGAAAGACATTGCTGCTCACCTGACCTGTAACTGGGACAGAGTCATAGAGAAAGACATTGCTGCTCACCTGACCTGTAATTGGGACAGAGACAGAGAGAAAGACATTGCTGCTCATCTGACCTGTAATCGGTATCAGAAGAGTGTGATAAACAAGGCCAGTACATCATGTTGCTCATCTGTGGTAAACATGCATTTCAACAAAGCCCTCAATACAGTCTACATGTTCTGTTGGATATCACATGGAACCACTGGTGTAGCCCTCCGGAGGTCGGCCCCCCCAGATAGCATATAAACACGTCATAAGACAGTACTGTGCAGCCGCCTTCATCAACCTGGCCAAGGCTTTCGACTCTGTCAATCACCGCATTCTTATCGGCAGACTCAGCAGCCTTGGTTTCTCAAATGACTGCCTCGCCTGGTTCATCAACTACTTCTCAGACAGAGTTCGGTGTGTCAAATCGGAGGGCCTGTTGTCCGGACCTCTGGCAGTCTCTGAGCGTGCCACAGGGTTCAATTCTCGGGCCGACTCTGTTCTCTGTATATATCAATGATGTCGCTCTTGCTGCTGGTGATTCTCTGATACACCTCTACGCAGACGACACCATTCTGTATACTTCTGGCCCTTCTTTGGACACTGTGTTAACAAACCTCCAGACGAGCTTCAATGCCATAAAACTCTCCTTTCGTGGCCTCCAACTGCACTTAAATGCTAGTAAAACTAAATGCATGCTTTTCAACTGATCGCTGCCCGCACCCGCCTGCCCGACTAGCATCACTACTCTGGACGGTTCTGACTTAGAATATGTGGACAACTACAAATACCTAGGTGTCTGGTTAGACTGTAAACTAGCTGATTTACACGCTGAAGCTATGTTGCGCTTGGTGATCTCTGACTGTTTCATCCTAACATCGTGGATAACAATATCTCTATACTCTCTACACTCGCCAATTTTAGCTTTAGCCAGCACCATCTTCAGATTAGCCTTAACGTCGGTAGCCCTGCCCCCTGGTAAACAGTGTATGATCGCTGGGTGATTCGTTTTAAGTCTAATACTGCGGGTAATAGAGTCGCCAATGACTAGGGTTTTCAATTTGTCAGAGCTAATGGTGGGAAGCTTCGACGTCTCTGACCCCGTAACGGGAGGAGTAGAGACAAGAGAAGACTCCGCCTCAGACTCCGCCTCAGACTCCGACTCGCTACTTAATGGGGAAAACCGGTTGAAAGTTTCTGTCGGCTGAATGAACGACACCGGTTGAGCATTCCTACAGCATTTCCCTCCAGAAGCCATGAGAAAGTTGTCTGGCTGCGGGGACTGTGCGAGGGGATTTATACTAACGTTACTATCTGTACTTACTGGTGGCACAGATGCTGTTTCATCCTTTCCTACACTGAGATGACCCTACCTAACGATTGCGTCTGAAGCTGGGCTTGCAGCACAGCTATCCTCGCCGTAAGGCGATCGTTCTCCTGTATATTATGAGTACAGCGACTGCAATTAGGCATCATGTTAATGTTACTACTTAGCTTCGGATGGTGGAGGTCCTGACGAACCATGTCCAGAAAAAGCGTCCGGAGTGAAAAAGTTGAATGAGGGAAAAAAGTTGTGAGGGAAAAACTAAAAATATAAACGGTAATTAAAAAGTAAAAAGTAAAAACCGTAAAGTTGTCAGCTAGCAAAGTAAGGTTGGCAACAAACCGCACAGCAACACGTCCCCAAAGCAAACTCCTCTTTTGGCCGCATTTCCATCCATTTCTCTGCTGCCAATGACTGGGACAAATTGCAAAAATCACTGAAGCTGGAGACATATCTCCCTCACTAACTTTAAGCATCAGCTGTCAGAGCAGCTTACCGATCACTGTACCTGTACACAGCCAATCTGTAAATAGCCCACCCAAATACCTCATCGCCAAATTAATATTTATTTTTGCTCTTTTGCACCCCGGTATCTCTACTTGCACATCATCTTCTGCACATCTATCACTCCAGTGTTAATGCTAAATTGTAATTACTTCGCCACTATGGCCTATTTATTGCTTTACCTCCCTAATCTTACTACATTTGCACACACTGTATATATATTTTACTATTGTTATTGACTGTACTTTTGTTTATCCCATGTGTAACTCTGTGTTGTTGTTTTTGTTGCACTGCTTTGCTTTATCTTGGCCAGGTCTCAGTTGTAAATGAGAACTTGTTCTCAACTGGCCTACCTGGTTAAATAAAGGTGAAATATATATTTTTTAAATAAATAAGCCTTGAAATAAATGTGTAGAGTAGCAGGACATGTCCAGGCAGGGACTGTAATTTATTTTATAATGGAAAACATTTGTTTTGGGAATTTTCTAAACACTTTGACTAGTATTCACTTGCCCAGAGCAAAATACACCAACTTCAACCTCTCCAAAAAAGTCTTTCAAATTTGAAAAACTGTCAAAAATGGATGTTAACTGAAAATGTATCTGAGGTAGTTTCATGCGTTAGCCATTTGTGACTTTAAAGAATATTTATTTCAAAACTGTGATTCCTAAAAATGTGTTCGGAGATTTGGTCAACTACGTCAGATTTGTCTAAAATCCTTAATGAATCAGGAATGAGAAGGGTCAGCTATACCATCAGGACCCCTTATTCATGTCCTCATTACATGTAGTACAACAAGACCACTAATGGTTTGGAAAGTTCTCTACTTTTGATAGATTTAAGCAAATAATATTGGAATCACCATGGTCACAACCATGAACTGTCAACTCCATCTCCCTGATAGCATAAACTATTTTTTTTATTTTTTTTATTTTTTAACATTTAGTTAGGTTTTAGAGTCATAAAGCAAATGAGGAAAAACTAAATTGCTACAGTACTGTGTATACCGCTTGAATGAAGAAGAAACATTTAAATATATGATATATGCCTGAAAATATTATTATTATTATTAAACAATTATTGTGATTCAAAATATTTTTGCAGAATTTTGCCTCTAAAATATTAATTCTATCAGTGACGTAGTTGACGATTATTGAAGTATTTTCTATGCTAGACCTAAGGGATAATAAATGTTGATTTCTGTTCTAAATGTAGAAAAACTGGCCCTGGAGCATGTTAGAGCTATAAAACAAAACAGAAAGAAGTTTGGAGATTTGTGTTACATATTTGAATAATCTAATGTTTGAATTAAACAATCAAGGCCATGAAACACTTGTTGGACAATAATAGTAAAAATGAAATGCCTATTATGGTATATCAAAATATACATTTCAAATTGTGTTAATATTAAGACACATATTTGTGGGGAAAAAGTTGAGATTGCCCCGTCTTTCAAGAATCCCTGAGCTCTAAAACAGCAACCTTTTCTGCTAACCTACGCAGCGCCACTGCATGGTACCTATTCTCAAGCAAAATACAAATATTGCAGAAACTGTTGTCAATCAATGGGCAAAAATCCACAAACTCAATAGGAATACTTTTTCTCTGAAAGGGCACAAAGCTTGAGCTAGAATTGACGATACATCACTGCAGTTAGAGAAACCTATAGCAACAAATCAGACAAAAATATATTGTGTGACGGACAAATTGTACTTGTCGGAAGATCCCCCTGGCCCCTCAAATCCCCAGTTATCTCACTCACTGTCCATTACATTACATGGCAGGGGATCGGAAGAAGGGAAGAAAACATCCCAGAACAAAAGCACCATCCACTTGACTAATAACAGAGTTCTCTTCTTGCAGCTTGCACAATACATGGAGGGACACTGGCCCAAGTCCAGCTGTGTAGTGTGTAGTGTTATCTGTCTCTCTGAGCGGAGGTGCTCCGGCCTTGCCAGGAGGGAGAAAGTTTACAGTACCCAGGCTCTACTACTTGTTTATCTGTGAGGAGAACTAATGACATGGGTTAACCACTGCACATTAAACTTATTTGGAGCAAGAGCGCTTGTGTCTTTTAAAGAAAGCTTAGTTGTAAATCATGCTACCACACGCTCTCTCATCCGTTATGTCAAAGTATATGATCCTCTCTTATTGTCTTGTTGACTTAACTCTTGTGTGAGGTGATCCAAAATGTCCAAATGCATAATCGTGATTTATGAGAAAACTGTTATCCGGATAATATAGCAAATCGTTTTTTAAAGTTACAAAAGCTGTGCCATTCAGAGAAGAGACTATGGTGAATCAGACGGTATGTACATTCGGCACCAGTCTGTGTTTGTGGAATACATAAAGACAGCGTAGAAGTGGTGTAGAATTAGTGTAGAACACCAAATATGTTGTAGATGGTTGAGTAACACTCCCACACTGTTAATGTCATCCTGTCATCCAATGCTTTCTTCTCCATTACTAACCCCTCTGTAGAATACCCTCACTACCAATTCGATTTGTGTTAGTTGTTGCGTTATTGGATTATAGGTGATTTAAGTGTCTTTGATAATCAGTGAAGCAAGGGTGCTCCTTTTGCATAGCATGGAAATAAAGTATTGCTTCAGTTTAATCCAGGAAATATTTCCGATATACACTATATGCACAGCCGATTGAGGGGGAATGTTGAGCTAAGACAGCTCAGTGCACAGAGAAAACCAACTGCTTTTCATGCATCTAAATAAAGTAGCATTCTCTTCAATACCAGCTGATGATCAAGGCAGGGAGAATGGACCACGCTATTTTCCTACAAAACACAATAAAGGAAATGAAAATAATGCATGTCATTACACTAAATAACTTTTAATTTTAAGATCTCTTTCTCTCTCTATCGCTCTCTTTACAGCAGAAGACACCGACAGGGCTTTTATCTGCATTTATCCTCAAGAGGCAGGCAAGGAATGGGACTGCTAAAAATGGGTGACAAACAAGACGCTTCATCTTGATCACAGCGTCTAGAAGATAGAAATAGGGAGCGTCCCTCTCCGTAAAGCATGCCCATATTGTTGGGTCAGTATCTCCTGTCCAACGACAGAACCATGGCCTTCCCTCTCCGTACAGCATGCCCATATCGTTGGGTCAGTGTCTCCTGTCCAATGACAGAACCATGGCTTTCCCTCTCCGTAGAGCATGCCCATATCGTTGGGTCAGTATCTCCTGTCCAACGACAGAACCATGGCTTTCCCTCTCCGTACATCATGCCCATATCGTTGGGTCAGTATCTCCTGTCCAACGACAGAACCATGGCCTTCCCTCTCCGTACAGCATGCCCATATCGTTGGGTCAGTATCTCCTGTCCAACGACAGAACCATGTCCTTCCCTCTCCGTACAGCATGCCCATATCGTTGGGTCAGTATCTCCTGTCCAACGACAGAACCATGGCCTTCCCTCTCCGTACAGCATGCCCATATCGTTGGGTCAGTGTCTCCTGTCCAATGACAGAACCATGGCTTTCCCTCTCCGTACAGCATGCCCATATCATTGGGTCAGTATCTCCTGTCCAACGACAGAACCATGGCCTTCCCTCTCCGTACAGCATGCCCATATCGTTGGGTCAGTATCTCCTGTCCAACGATAGAACCATGGCCTTCCCTGTCCGTACAGCATGCCCATATCGTTGGGTCAGTATCTCCTGTCCAATGACAGAACCATGGCTTTCCCTCTCCGTACAACATGCCCATATCGTTGGGTCAGTATCTCCTGTCCAATGACAGAACCATGGCTTTCCCTCTCCGTACAGCATGCCCATATCGTTGGGTCAGTATCTCCTGTCCAACGACAGAACCATGGCTTTCCCTCTCGGTACAGCATGCCCATATCGTTGGGTCAGTTTCTCCTGTCCAACGGCAGAACCATGGTCTTCCCTCTCCGTACAGCATGCCCATATCGTTGGGTCAGTATCTCCAGTCCAACGGCAGAACCATGGCTTGGTCGGCATGGTGTCCACAGGCCTTAGAGCCAGTGGCAGTTTACCAATCAGGGAGCAACTCCATTCTCATGAACCTGGTTTCTTATGTTTGGTAGCCATGAGGCTGAGTAAGTCAAATTCCTGACTAGGTTAGTTCACCATCAGAGACTGAGGAATATCCTGGTCTACCAGGCTGACCCTTTACATTAAAAGCCTCATGACTGAGACGGTTCACCGATCCTTTAACCCCAAGGGTAGGTCAGTTCCCCTGTCACAGAGATTTAAGACTGGGTTTGATTACCTGCTCTCATTCCCTTAGGGTTAGGTCCTTTAACCCGAAGGCTGTCATTTAGCCCGAGGGCTGTCCTGTAGCCCGAGGGCTGTTCTTTAGCCCGAAGGCTGTCCTTTAGCCCAAGGGTTGTCCTTTAGCCTGAAGGCTGTCCTTTAGCCTGAAGGCTGTCCTTTAGCCCGAGGGCTGTCCTTTAGCCCGAGGGCTTTCCTTTAGCCCGAAGGCTGTCCTTTAGCCCGAGGGCTGTCGTTTAGCCCGAGGGCTGACTGGATTTCCACAGTGTTATCTCTAGGCCAGTGGTTTGGCCAAGAGGCCTCGCCACTGAGTTAGATTATTCCTTTATGGCTAGAGAACTGAAAAGAATGACTGGGGGTGCAAGAGGGGCCATCTGGAAACCTTCATAAACATGTCTGTCTTTCGGCGGTCTCTAAAGGGTTATAAGAAAGTCGTAAAAATGAAAGGCGAGGTCCCTGTTGTGCAGTTTTCTTTCTTCTTGAGGCACTTCTTCTGTGCATATGCTCAGACAGTATGTATTCTGGAGGCTAGCCCTGTTCTGCACCTCAGTCGCAACCCTCAACAATGGAGTGATTACAGTATATAGTACAGTACATCAACAGCATCCTCATCACTATGGCCACACTAATCTCGGTTAACCTGCCCCTCAAAAAAATCTTGTGTCATTTGGTCAGATGTCCAGTTATGATTACGTAGTCTGTCCATGGCCACACAGAGTCAGTGGAGGAAGTGGAGGAAGTGGAATTGTATCAACCAAGAAATTACAAATTATTCACATCTGGAAATACTGCTGAAAACAACAATCTCTATTAAGATGCAGACAATATCTGTAATTAAATATTCTCAGCAGCAGATTCCATAAGGCTCTGGTCATTACTCCTCTTTGTCCATGAAAAGCACCAAGTAATCGAGTTATGTTTCGGGAAAGAGAGCTATTAAAGATGGAATATGCAGCTAGTGACACATATAATTTCCAACTGTGAACACAGCAACCAAAAACCTTACAAACTAGGAAAGATTTGAGATGTCTAGTTTAGGTGGGACCCAGGTCATATTACAGTAAGTCACCATTAGTCATCATAGCCTACAGAAAGTATTCATAGCCTTGACTTATTCCACATTTTGTGTTACAGCCTGAATTCAAAACAGATTAAACAAAAAGAAAATCTCACACATCTACACACAATACCACCTAATGACAAAGTGAAAACATGTTTCCATAAATGTTTGCAAATGTATTGAAAATGAAATACAGAAATATCTCAATTACGTAAGTATTCACACCCTTGAGTAAATCCATGTTAGAATCCCCCTTGGCAGCAATTACAGCTGTGAGTCTTTCTGGGTAAGTCTCTAAGAACTTTCCCCACCTGGAGAGTACAGTATTTGTCCATTATCCTTTTCAAAATTCTTCAAGCTCTGTCAAATTGGTTGTTGATCATCGCTAGACAACCATTTTCAAGTCTTTTCATATATTTTCAAGCAGATTTAAGTCAAAACTATAATTAGGCTACTCATGAACATTCACTGCCGTCTTGGTAAGCAACTCCCGTGTAGATTGGCCATGTCTTTTAGGTTAATGTCCTGCTGAAAGTTGAATTCATCTCCTAGTGTCTGGTGGAAAGTAAACTGAACCAGGTTTCCTCTAGGGTTTTGCCTGTGCTTAGCTACATTCCGTTTCTTTTTTTATCCTGAAAAACTCCCCAGCCCTTAACGATTACAAGCATACCCATAACATGATGCGGCCACCACTATGCTTGAAAATGTGGAGAGTGGTACTCAGTAATGTGTTGCATTGGATTTGGACCAAACATATTTTTTGCAGTATTAATTTAGTACCTTGTTACAAACAGGATGCATGTTTTGGAATATTTTTTATTCTGTTCAGGCTTCCTCCTTTTCACTCTGTCAATTAGGTTAGTATTTGGAGTAACTACAATGTTGTTGATCCATCCTCAGTTTTCTCCTAACAGCCATTACTCTGTAACTGTTTTAAAATCACCATTGGCCTCATGGTGAAATCCCTGAGTGGTTTCCTTCCTCTCCGGCAACTTAGAAAGGACGCCTGTAGCTTTGTAGTGACTTTGTGTATTGATACAACATCAAAGGTGTAATTAATTAATAACTTCAATATGCTCAAAGGGATATTCAATGTCTGCTTCCCTTATTTTTACCCATTTACCAATAGGTCCCCATCTTTGTGAGGCTTTGGAAAACCTACCTGGTCTTTGTGGTTGAATCTGTGTTTGAAATTCACTGCTCGACTGAGGGACCTTACAGATAATTGTATGTGTGGGGTACAGATAAGCGGTAGTGCTTAATAAATCATGTTAAACACTATTATTGCACACAGAGTGAGTACATGCAATTTATTATGTGACTTGTTAAGCATATTTTTACTCCTTAACTTATTTAAGCTTGCCATTACAACAGGGTTGAATAATTATTGACTAGAAGACATGTCAGCTTTACATTTTTTATTATTTTGTTAAATACATAAAAAAATATATATAATTCCACTTTTACATTATGAGGTATTGTTTGTAGACCAGTGACAAAATAATCTCAATTGCATCCATTTTAAATTCAGGCTGTAACACAACAACATTTGGAAAAAGTCAAGGGGTGTCAATACTTTCTGATGGCACTGTATATCTTAACTGGAAGAAACCAAGTCCAGACCATGTGAACGACCTGGTTGGGCAGAGAAAAGGTCCAAAAGTGCAAGCCCCAGGCATCAACTGACAAAGAGGGTGGCATCTCCAAAAACCCCTGACCGGGTTCAATGCTAAACTCTCTATACCAGCATTGGAGTAGAAAGCCCTTCATGGACCCCCTCCCCCTCAGCCCCCTCCTCACTCTTGGCTGGGAATTTCTGAGATGTCTCTTGTTACAGCTGGGACCGGGATATCTTATCGCTTTTTTAGAGGTCAATTTATACTGCATGCATTCTTGCTGCATCTGTGTGTTTTCCATTATGTGTAACATCCCTGTTTTTTTCCTCAGAGGGATTCTAACAGTCTCTCCATTTCAGACCTCACTGTGCAATGGTACATTTATTAAAGGAAGATACATCCTCACTGTTCATGGGTACATTTATGAAAGGAAGATACATCCTCACTTTACATGGGTACATTTATTAAGGGAAGATACATCCTCACTGTTCATGGGTACATTTATTAAAGGAAGATACGTCCTCACTGTGCATGGGTACATTTATTAAAGGAAGATACATCCTCACTGTGCATGGGTACATTTATTAAAGGAAGATACATCCTCACTGTTCATGGGTACATTTATGAAAGGAAGATACATCCTCACTGTACATGGGTACATTTATTAAAGGAAGATACATCCTCACTGTTCATGGGTACATTTATTAAAGGAAGATACATCCTCAATGTACATGGGAACATATGATAGCTGCTGACAACAAAAATAGTAGTTCACTAAATCATTTGTGTAGAAATAGTTTTCTAACGCCACAGGGCACCCAGGTTCACATTTCAATGATAATATGACTGGCTGCCAGTCGGGTGCTTCAAGTCAGAGGCTTGATGTGTGAGTGTGTAAGTGTATGAGTGCGTAAGTGTATGAGTGTGTGTGTGTGTGTGTGTGTGTGATTGGGTGAGTGCGTGTCAGTGTGTGTGTGTCCGTTTGTGTGTGTGTGTGTGTGAGATTGGGTGAGTGTGTGTCAGTGTGTGCGTGTGCGTGCGCGCGTGTGTGTGTGTGTGTGAGATTGGGTGAGTGTGTGTCAGTGTGTGCGTGTGCGTGCGCGCGTGTGTGTGTGTCAGTGTGTGCGTGTGCATGTGCGTGTGCATGTGCATGTGCGTGTGCATGTGCATGTGCGTGTGCGTGTGTGTGTGTGCGTGTGCGTGTCAGTGTGTGTGTGTCCGTGTGTGTGTGTGTGTGTGTGAGATTGGGTGAGTGTGTGTCAGTGTGTGTGTGTGTGTGCGTGCGTGTGCGTGTGCGTGTGCGTGTGCGTGTATAATGGGGAAGGGTGAGGGACAGGAGATGAGCTATATATTCTTTGTCTCAAGGCAGCAGTTATAATAGTGTTGAAATACATGATGAGCTACAAAGCTCAAAATGACCAGGCTCTGCAACAAACAGCAGAACTGATACATCTAACATCCCTTACACAAACACTGTGAATACAAACAAGCATAGTACCACACACACACACACACACACACACACACACACACGCGCAGTATCGATCCTGTGTGTCTTCGTACATTTCACAGTTGCAAAGAGTTCAAAAGGAGCATGAGACTGCAGCAGCTTCACCACCAACAGGAATCACTGTTAGGCCAAGGGCCAGAACAGAGCATGATCTCTTTCAAGAATTTGAGAAACACAAACAAAACGTCACTAATGATAATGCACTGAAAGCCTGTTTCAAGAGGACAGTGACCATATTTCAAGGACCATCAAACCGGAGAGAGAGAAAGATAGCATGTGAAAAGTACAAAATGGAGCTCTGAACTTTATCCTAATCTCCCCTCATCATGTCTTTTATTATATATTAACCTTCATCAATCACATCGATGATATGCTTAGTCTTGCCTGCCAAATTCATCTCAGCATTGGGGGGAAATCAATGAGTGCCACAGAATGCGATTGCACAACAGCCGCTCATGTAAACAAGCAAAGCGCACTTACTGAGGAGGAGGAGGCGGAGGAGGGGTGTTGTGCTGGCGCTGGCCGGCAGCAGTGCAGGTTGGGTGGGCAGCAGAGTGGGTATAATCAGGCCAGGTGTTGGCTGGAGCAGAGAGCCTGCAGCGGAGAGGGATGTTCCCTGGAGTGCCCTACTTTCAAAGGCTCCGGTGGCCCCGTTGGCAGTTCCTGCTCTGTTTGGTGTAGCTGTAGTGTATGTCAGTGGATAACTCTCCTCTTCCTCCCCCGCCCTCAGATCCAGGTGACCGGGGGACTTAGAGCGTGTGGATGTGGAGCCCTGAGCTAGCGCCCGGCGCAGCAGCAGGAGACAGGCACCCAGGCTCAGGATGAGCAGGAGGAGGGTGGGGAGGAGCAAGAGGAGGCCCCTCACGGTCCCAAAGCCCCATCTGCAGCCCCGCCGGGGAGGGCCACGCGACAGAGGGCAACCCAGTCTGGTGCCGCCCTCAGCCCCCTCCTCAGACCTCAGCACAGGGAATGGATACACACAGACATCCAGGTCCATCCAGGTCCATCCACTGCCTGTCCAATTAACTCTTTCTTCCCTCTCAGCTGGTAACAGTGGTGGTGTAGGCTTTGCACCAGATTCACAATGTCTCTACGGCAGCTCTAGCTCTGTGTTAGATCCCCTGGAGTCCCCAATGAGAAAGTATCCCCTTAGTGCTTGCCTCTCTTTCTCCCAGCAAGAAAGCGTGTCGGCTCTGGATCACACCTCGCCCATTCCTCAGCCCCCCCTTCCCTCCCAAACACGCGCACCGCCCACACACTCTGGCGGCTGTGAAATTGGGCATCAGAGCACTGCTGCTGGTGGCAGATGGTGGTGGCTCAGTCCACTGCCAGAGGACAAACTAACAGTGGAGGGGTCACTGAGCACAGACAGGCCAAAGTAACTTGACCCAGCCCAGGAGCACCGCAATATGTCCAGCTCCTACTCCAACCCAGTCCCAATTCCAGCCCCAAACAGATCCCCAACTCCAGCAGCACTAGCACTAGTCCTCCTAACTCAAGGTCCAGCACCAGTCCTCCTAACCCGGGCTCCAGCCCCAGCACCAGTCCTCCTAACCGGGGCTCCAGCCCCAGCACCAATCCTCCTAACCTGGACTCCAGCCCCAGCACCAGTCCTCCTAACCTGGACTCCAGCACCAGCACCAGTCCTCATAACCCGGGCTCCAGCCCCAGCACCAATCCTCCTAACCTGGACTCCATCCCCAATCCTCCTAACCTGGACTCCAGCCCCAGCACCAGTCCTCCTAACCTGGACTCCAGCCCCAGCACCAGTCCTCATAACCCGGGCTCCAGCCCCAGCACCAGTCCTCATAACCCGGGCTCCAGACCCAGCACCAATCCTCCTAACCTGGACTCCAGCCCCAGCACCAGTCCTCATAACCCGGGCTCCAGCCCCAGCACCAGTCCTCCTAACCCGGGCTCCAGCCCCAGCACCAGTCCTCCTAACCCGGGCTCCAGCCCCAGCACCAGTCCTCCTAACCCGGGCTCCAGCCCCAGCACCAATCCTCCTAACCTGGGCTCCAGCCCCAGCACCAGTCCTCATAACCTGGACTCCAGCCCCAGCACCAATCCTCCTAACCTGGACTCCAGCCCCAGCACCAGTCCTCCTAACCTGGGCGCCAGACCCAACTCTAGTCTTAACTTCAGCTCTTGTCTTAACTTCAGCTCTTGTCTTAACTTCAGCTCTAGTTCCAACTTCAGCTCTAGTTCCAACTTCAGCTCTAGTTCCAACTTCAGCTCTAGTTCCAACTTCAGCTCTAGTTCCAACTTCAGCTCTAGTTCCAACTTCAGCTCTAGTTCCAACTTCAGCTCTAGTTCCAACTTCAGCTCTAGTTCCAACTTCAGCTCTAGTTCCAACTTCAGCTCTAGTTCCAACTTCAGCTCTAGTTCCAACTTCAGCTCTAGTTCCAACTTCAGCTCTAGTTCCAACTTCAGCTCTAGTTCCAACTTCAGCTCTAGTTCCAACTTCAGCTCTAGTTCCAACTTCAGCTCTAGTTCCAACTTCAGCTCTAGTTCCAACTTCAGCTCTAGTTCCAACTTCAGCTCTAGACCTAAGCAGCTCAAACCCCTGTGCGTCCACTGACCAACCGCGTAACGTAGAGTAGCTCCCCTCAGGACTTCCCTCTCTGCTGATATAGAAAACAGGACCCAGAAAGGAATCCCCCACCCCGCACCAGCAGACTGGGGTGAGACCACCATTAACAGGAGGCAAAGGGATGGGAAACAGGGGTGGGGGTAGGAGGACAGCTGTGGCAGGCAAACTACAAAAGGCAACACTCCTGTGCGTTAAGCAGTGGAATGGTAAATATATGTGTATTCCTCATCTGACCAGAGACACCTTCACGAGCCATAGTGCAACAAACCTCTGTTCAGACACACTGGGCCTGATCACAGAGTAGCAAGAGGTCAGAGGGTGCACAGGCCCCTGAATGACCAACTCAGTGGGAATCAAATCAAATCAAAATGTATTTTTCACGTGCGCCGAATACAACAGGTGTAGACCTTACAGTGAAATGCTTACTTACAGGCTCTAACCAATAGTGCAAAAAAAGGTGTTAGGTGAACAATAGGTAAGTAAAGAAATAAAACAACAGTAAAAATACAGACTATATACAGTAGCGAGGCTATATACAGACACCGGTTAGTCAGGCTGATTGAGGTAGTATGTACATGTAGATATGGTTAAAGTGACTATGCATATATGATGAACAGAGAGTAGCAGTAGCGTAAAAGAGGGGTTGGCGGGTGGTGGGTGGCGGGACACAATGCAGATAGCCCGGTTAGCCAATGTGCGGGAGCACTGGTTGGTCGGTCCAATTGAGGTAGTATTTACATGAATGTTTGTTAAAGTGACTATGCATATATGATAAACAGAGAGTAACAGCAGCGTAAAAAGAGGGGTTGGGGGGGGGGGGGGGGGTGGCACACAATGCCAGTAGTCCGTGTAGCCTTTTGATTACCTATTCAAGAGTCTTATAGCTTGGGGGTAAAAACTGTTGAGAAGCCTTTTTATCCTAGACTCGGTAGTAGAGAGAACAGTCTATGACTGGGGTGGCTGGGGTCTTTGACGATTTTTAGGGCCTTCCTCTGACGCCGCCTGGTGTAGAGGTCCTGGATGGCAGGCAGCTTAGCCCCAGTGATGTACTGGGCCGTACGCACTACCCTCTGTAGTGCCTTGCGGTCAGAGGCCGAGCAATTGCTCTACCAGGCAGTGATGCAACCAGTCAGGATGCTCTCGATGTTGCAGCTGTAGAACCTTTTGAGGATCTCAGGACCCATGCCAAATCTTTTTAGTTTCCTGAGGGGGAATAGGCTTTGCGTGCCCTTCACGACTGTCTTGTGTTTGGAGGATTCTAGTTTGTTGTTGATGTGGACACCAAGGAACTTGAAGCTCTCAACCTGCTCCACTACAGCCCCGTCGATGAGAATGGGGGCGTGCTCGGTCCTCCTTTTCCTGTAGTCCACAATCATCTCCTTAGTCTTGGTTACGTTGAGGGATAGGTTGTTATTCTGGCACCACCCGGCCAGGTCTCTGACCTCCTCCTTATAGGCTGTCTCGTCGTTGTCGGTGATCCGGCCTACCACTGTTGTGTTGTCTGCAAACTTAATGATGGTGTTGGAGTCGTACCTGGCCATGCAGTCGTGGGTGAACAGGGAGTACAGGAGGGGACTGAGCATGCACCCCTGTGGAGCTCCAGTGTTGAGGATCAGCGTGGCAGATGTGTTGTTACCTAACACTACCCTCACCACCTGGGGGCGGCCCGTCAGGAAGTCCAGGATCCAGCTGCAGAGGGAGGTGTTAAGTCCCAGGATCCTTAGCTTAGTGATGAGCTTTGAGGGTACTATGGTGTTGAACGCTGAGCTCTAGTCAATGAATAGCATTCTCACATAAGTTTTCCTTTTGTCCAGGTGGGAAAGGGCAGTGTGGAGTGCAATAGAGATTGCATCATTTGTGGATCTCTTTGGGCGATACGCAAATTGGAGAGGCTCTAGGGTTTCTGGGATAATGGTGTTGATGCGAGCCATTACCAACCTTTCAAAACACTTCATGTCTACACACGTGAGTGCTACGGGTCTGTAGTCATTTAGGCAGGTTGCCTTAGTGTTCTTGGGCACAGGGACTATGGTGGTCTGCTTGAAACATGTTGGTATTACAGACTCAATCAGGGACATGTTGAAAATATCAGTGAAGACACCTGCCAGTTGTCAGTGCACACATGCACACGCGCACACACACACACTAAAACCACCAAACCAGTGGCTAAAACAACAAAGCAGCCTGGTGCTTGTCTTTCTGTTAGGTTGTGTTGAAGTGAAGTGGGTCTATTTGTGGTGACTGAGGGTCCCTGTCAGGGTGTTCTCCCGTGGACTGTAAATACAGAGAGCTAGGCATGAATCTCCCTGAGTGAGGGCCTGCTCTACTCTGACATGGCAACTGCCGCTCGCCCACACCAATCAATGCCTATCGATTGACTTACAGGTACTTCACATTCAGTCACAGCTGCAGCTAACATCCCAGAAAGATTTTGAGTGTCATTTGAACCCAGTTAATCTGGTAATTTGTGTTGTCACGTTGACTGAGGTGTCTGTTTTTTACAACCAAGAGAAAGAAAGGGGGATTTATGTAGTTTAAAAAACGATGTTTCCTTACATTACAAAGAGATGTCAGGACTTTATGTAGTTTAAACAAACTATGTTTCCTTACATTACAAAGAGATGTCAGGACTTTATGTAGTTTAAGGAGAGTGCACTATTTTACACATGAAAAGTTATTAATAAACAAATGAGGCACATTTGGGCAGTCTTGATACCAAATTTTGAACAGAAATGCAATGGTTCATTGGATCATTCAATTTTTTGCACATACACAGCTGCCATCTAGTGGCCAAAATCTAAATTGCACCTGGGCTGGAGTAATACATTATGGTCTTTCTCTTGCATTTCAAAGATTGTACCAAAAAAATACAAAAGAACAGTTGGTTTTTTCTTTTTCTTTTCTTTTACCAGATCTATTGTGTTATATTCTCCTACATTCCTTTCACATTTCCACAAACGTCAAAGTGTTTCCTTTCAAATGGTACCAAGAATATGCATATCCTTGCTTCAGGGCCTGAGCTACAGGCAGTTAGATTTGGGTATGTCGTTTTTGGCGAAAATTGAAAAGGGGCAGATCCATAATTAAGAGGTTTTAAATACACTATGTTTCCTTACATTACAAAGAGAGATGTCAGGACTTTATGTAGTTTAAACAAACTACGTTTCCTTACATTACAAAGAGATGTCAGGACTTTATGTACTTTAAACAAACTACGTTTCCTTATATTACAAAGAGATTTCAGGACTTTATAGCAGGAAAAGAAAGAGAGTGATAAAATATAACAGCGAGACAGAGTGAAAGGGAAAAGCTAATAAGGAAACCTGTTTTTTTGTAAGAGCACAGCTGTATACGTGCAATAATATTACTCACTAGATGTTGATAGAGAAGTCATGAAGAAAAATATAGTTTTGTATGAGAGGGACAGGTGTGTTTGTCTTCAACATTTACATGGAGTGTGTGTGTGCAAACTGCTGCTGGTGGGCCCCAGCATGACTGATGAGGTTGGACCAATCAGCAGCCCAGCTGTGTTTTCCATCAACACATTCCTGGGAACTCACACACTCTCTCATTCTCTCTGTGGGGCTGTGAAGAGCGCCCCCTAGGGATACGACCCTCAGCTTGCGGACGCACGGGTACCTTGCAAAACGCTTATCACAACACAGCAGCCTGCAGGAGACACACAGGGGGGCCTCTCTCTCTCTCTCTCCTTCCCCTGCCATGTGGATCACTGTAACCTGCAGCAGTAACCACCACAGTACTGTACCAGTACTCATATAAACCTGTACTGTAGGGTTCTAGGTGAAACACATAAACCTGGTGGGTTCTAAGTAAAACACATAAACCTGGTGGGTTCTAGGTAAACAAATAAACCTGGTGGTTTCTAGGTAAAATAAACAAACCTGCTGGGTTCTAGATAAAACACATAAACCTGGTGGGTTCTAAGTAAAACACACAGACCTGGTGATTTCTAGGTAAAACACATAAACCTGGTGGTTTCTAGGTAAAACACACAAACCTGGTGGTTTCTAGGTAAAACACACAAACCTGGTGGGTTCTAGGTAAAACACACAAACCTGCTGGGTTCTAGGTAAAACACATAAACCTGGTGGGTTCTAGGTAAAACACACAAACCTGGTGGGTTCTAGATAAAACACACAAACCTGGTGGGTTCTAGGTAAAACACATAAACCTGGTGGGTTCTAGGTAAAACACATAAACCTGGTGGGTTCTAAGTAAAACACATAAACCTGATGGGTTCTAAGTAAAAGACATAAACCTGGTGGTTTCTAGGTAAAACACATAAACCTGGTGGGTTCTAGGTAAAACACATACACCTGGTGGTTTCTAGGTAAAATACATAAACCTGGTGGGTTCTAGGTAATACACAAACCTGCTGGGTTCTAGGTAAAACACATGAACCTAGAGATTTCTAGGTAAAACACATAAACCTGGTGGGTTCTAGGTAAAACACACAAACCTGGTGGGTTCTAGGTAAAATACATAAACCTGGTGGGTTCTAGGTAAAACACATAAACCTAGTGGTTTCTAAGTAAAATTGTAGTGGTCTAGGTAAAACATAAACTTGTACTCTAGGGGTCTGGTCCAAACCAGAAACCGTGGATTGACGGCAGCATTCGCGTGAAACTGAAAGCGCGAACCACTGCTTTTAACCAGGGCAAGGTGACCGGAAGCATGACCGAATACAAACAGTGTAGCTATTCTCTCCGCAAGGCAATCAAACAGGCTAAGTCTCAGTACAGAGACAAAATCGAGTCGAAATTCAACAGCTCAGACACAAGAGGTATGTGGCAGGGTCTACAGTCAATCACGGATTACAAAAAGAAAACCAGCCCCGTCGAGGACCAGGATGTCTTGCTCCCAGACAGGCTAAACAACTTTTTTGCCCGCTTTGAGGACAATACAGTGCCACTGACACGGCCCCCTACCAAAACCTGCGGGCTCTCCTTCACTGCAGCCGAGGTGAGTAAAACATTTAAACGTGTTAACCCTCGCAAGGCTGCAGGCCCAGACGGCATTCCCAGCCGCGTCCTCAGAGCATGCGCAGACCAGCTGGCTGGTGTGTTTACGGACATATTCAATCAATCCTTATCCCAGTCTGCTGTTCCCACATGCTTCAAGAGGGCCACCATTGTTCCTGTTCCCAAGAAAGCTAAGGTAACTGAGCTAAACGACTACCGCCCCGTAGCACTCACTTCCGTCATCATGAAGTGCTTTGAGAGACTAGTCAAGGACCATATCACCTCCACCCTACCGGACACCCTAGACCCACTCCAATTTGCTTACCGACCCAATAGGTCCACAGACGACGCAATCGCAACCACACTGCACACTGCCCTAACCCATCTGGACAAGAGGAATACCCATGTGAGAATGCTGTTCATCGATTACAGCTCAGCATTTAACACCATAGTACCCTCCAAACTCGTCATCAAGCTCGAGACCCTGGGTCTCGACCCCGCCCTGTGCAACTGGGTCCTGGACTTCCTGACGGGCCGCCCCCAGGTGGTGAGGGTAGGTAACAACATCTCCACCCCGCTGATCCTCAACACTGGGGCCCCACAAGGGTGCGTTCTGAGCCCTCTCCTGTACTCCCTGTTCACCCACGACTGCGTGGCCATGCACGCCTCCAACTCAATCATCAAGTTTGCGGATGACACTACAGTGGTAGGCTTGATCACCAACAACGACGAGACGGCCTACAGGGAGGAGGTGAGGGCCCTCGGAGTGTGGTGTCAGGAAAATAACCTCATACTCAACGTCAACAAAACAAAGGAGATGATTGTGGACTTCAGGAAACAGCAGAGGGAGCACCCCCCTATCCACATCGACGGGTCAGTAGTGGAGAAGGTGGAAAGTTTTAAGTTCCTCGGTGTACACATCACGGACAAACTGAACTGGTCCACCCACACAGACAGCGTTGTGAAGAAGGCGCAGCAGCGCCTCTTCAACCTCAGGAGGCTGAAGAAATTCGGCTTGTCACCAAAAGCACTCACAAACTTCTACAGATGCACAATCGAGAGCATCCTGTCGGGCTGTATCACCGCCTGGTACGGCAACTGCTCCGCCCACAACCGTAAGGCTCTCCAGAGGGTAGTGAGGTCTGCAGAACGCATCACCAGGGGCAAACTACCTGCCCTCCAGGACACCTACACCACCCGATGTCACAGGAAGGCCATAAAGATCATAAAGGACAACAACCACCCAAGCCACTGCCTGTTCACCCCGCTATCATCCAGAAGGCGAGGTCAGTACAGGTGCATCAAAGCAGGGACCGAGAGACTGAAAAACAGCTTCTATCTCAAGGCCATCAGACTGTTAAACAGCCACCACTAACATTTAGCGGCCGCTGCCAACATACTGACTCAACTCCAGCCACTTTAAAAATGGGAATTGATGGAAATTATGTAAAAATGTACCACTAGCCACTTTAAGCAATGCCACTTAATACAATGTTTACATACCCTACATTACCCATCTCATATGTATATATACTGTACTCTATATCATCTACTGCATCTTGCCATCTTTATGCAATACATGTACCACTAGCCACTTTAAACTATGCCACTTTATGTTTACATACCCTACAGTACTCATCTCATATGTATATACCGTACTCTATACCATCTACTGCATCTGCCATGCCGTTCTGTACCACCACTCATTCATATATCTTTATGTACATATTCTTTATCCCTTTACACTTGTGTGTGTGTGTAAGGTAGTAGTGTGGAATTGTTAGGTTAGATTACTGTTGGTTATTACTGCATTGTCGGAACTAGAAGCACAAGCATTTCGCTACACTCGCATTAACATCTGCTAACCATGTGTATGTGACAAATAAAATTTGATTTGATTTGATTTGATTTAGGTAAAACATAACCGTGTACTGTAGGGGTCTAGATAAAACATTAACTTGTACTGTAGGGGTCTAGGTAAAACACAAAAACATGGTGGGTTCTAAGTAAAGCACATAAACCTGGTGGCTTCTAGGTAAAACACATAAAACCTGGTGGTTTCTAGGTAAAAAACATAAACCTGCTGGGTTCTAGGTAAAACACATAAACCTGGTGGGTTCTAAGTAAAACACATAGACCTGGTGATTTCTAGGTAAAACACATAAACCTGGTGGGTTCTAAGTAAAACACATAAACCTGGTGATTTCTAGGTAAAACACATAAACCTGGTGGGTTCTAGGTAAAACACATAAAACCTGGTGGTTTCTAGGTAAAATACATAAAACCTGGTGTGTTCTAGGTAAAATACATAAACCTGCTGGATTCTAGGTAAAACAGATAAACCTGGTGGTTTCTAGGTAAAATACATAAACCTGCTGTGTTCTAGGTAATACACAAACCTGCTGGGTTCTAGATAAAACACATAAACCTGGTGGGTTCTAAGTAAAACACATAAACCTAGTGATTTCTAGGTAAAACACATAAACCTGGTGGGTTCTAGGTAAAACACATAAACATGGTGGGTTCTAAGTAAAACACATAAACCTAGTGGTTTCTAAGTAAAATTGTAGTGGTCTAGGTAAAACATAAACTTGTACTCTAGGGGTCTAGGTAAAACATAACCGTGTACTGTAGGGGTCTAGATAAAACATTAACTTGTACTGTAGGGGTCTAGGTAAAACACAAAAACCTGGTGGGTTCTAAGTAAAACACATAAACCTGGTGGCTTCTAGGTAAAACACATAAAACCTGGTGGTTTCTAGGTAAAATACATAAACCTGCTGGGTTCTAGGTAAAACACACAAACCTGGTGGTTTCTAGGTAAAACACACAAACCTGGTGGTTTCTATGTAAAACACACGAACCTGGTGGTTTCTAGGTAAAACACACAAACCTGGTGGTTTCTAGGTAAAACACACAAACCTGGTGGGTTCTAGGTAAAACACACAAACCTGGTGGGTTCTAGGTAAAACACATAAACCTGGTGGGTTCTAAGTAAAACACATAAACCTGGTGGGTTCTAGGTAAACAAATAAACCTGGTGGTTTCTAGGTAAAACACATAAACCTGGTGGTTTCTAGGTAAAACAAATAAACCTGGTGGGTTCTAGGTAAAACACGTAAACCTGGTGGGTTCTAGGTAAAACACATAAACCTGGTGGTTTCTAGGTAAAACACACAAACGTGGTGGTTTCTAGGTAAAACACATAAACCTGGTGGGTTTTAGGTAAAACACATACCTGGTGGGTTCTAAGTGAAACACATAAACCAAGTGATTTCTAGGTAAAAAACATAAACCTGGTAGGTTCTAAGTAAACACATAAACCTGGTGGTTTCTAGGTAAAACACATACACCTGGTGGGTTCTAGGTAAAACACATAAACCTGGTGGGTTCTAAGTAAAACACATAAACCTGGTGGTTTCTAGGTAAAACACATAAACCTGGTGGGGTCTAAGTAAAACACTTAAACCTGGTGGGTTCTAAGTAAAATACATAAACCTGGTGGGTTCGAGGTAAAATACATAAACCTGGTGGGTTCTAGGTAAAACACATAAACCCGGTGGTTTCTAGATAAAAGACATAAACCTGGTGGGTTCTACGTAAAATTGTAATGTTCTAGGTAAAAAATTAACTTGTACTGTAGTGGTCTAGGTAAAACATTAACTTGTACTGTAGGGGTCTAGGTAAAACAAACTTGTACTGTAGGGGTCTAGGTAAAACAAACTTGTACTGTAGGGGTCTAGGTAAAACATAAACTTGTACTGCAGGGGTCTAGGTAAAACATTAACTTGTACTGTAGGGGTCTAGGTACAACATAACCGTGTACTGTAGGGGTCTAGGTAAAACATTAACTTGTACTGTAGGGGTCTCGGTAAAACATGAACTTGTACTGTAGTGGTCTAGGTAAAACATGAACTTGTACTGTAGGGGTCTAGGTAAAACATGAAATTGTACTGTAGGGGTCTAGGTAAAACATGAACTTGTACTGTAGGGGTCTAGGTAAAACATGAACTTGTACTGTAGGGGTCTAGGTAAAACATGAAATTGTACTGTAGGGGTCTAGGTAAAACATGAACTTGTACTGTAGGGGTCTAGGTAAAACATGAACTTGTACTGTAGGGGTCTAGGTAAAACATGAACTTGTACTGTAGGGGTCTAGGTAAAACATGAACTTGTACTGTAGGGGTCTAGGTAAAACATTAACTTGTACTGTAGGGGTCTAGGTAAAACATTAACTTGTACTGTAGGGGTCTAGGTAAAACATTAACTTGTACTGTAGGGGTCTAGGTAAAACACAAAAACCTGGTGGGTTCTAAGTAAAACACATAAACCTGGTGGCTTCTAGGTAAAACACATAAAACCTGGTGGTTTCTAGGTAAAATACATAAACCTGCTGGGTTCTAGGTAAAACACACAAACCTGGTGGTTTCTAGGTAAAACACACAAACCTGGTGGTTTCTATGTAAAACACACGAACCTGGTGGTTTCTAGGTAAAACACACAAACCTGGTGGTTTCTAGGTAAAACACACAAACCTGGTGGGTTCTAGGTAAAACACACAAACCTGGTGGGTTCTAGGTAAAACACATAAACCTGGTGGGTTCTAAGTAAAACACATAAACCTGGTGGGTTCTAGGTAAACAAATAAACCTGGTGGTTTCTAGGTAAAACACATAAACCTGGTGGTTTCTAGGTAAAACAAATAAACCTGGTGGGTTCTAGGTAAAACACGTAAACCTGGTGGGTTCTAGGTAAAACACATAAACCTGGTGGTTTCTAGGTAAAACACACAAACTTGGTGGTTTCTAGGTAAAACACATAAACCTGGTGGGTTTTAGGTAAAACACATACCTGGTGGGTTCTAAGTGAAACACATAAACCAAGTGATTTCTAGGTAAAACACATAAACCTGGTAGGTTCTAAGTAAACACATAAACCTGGTGGTTTCTAGGTAAAACACATACACCTGGTGGGTTCTAGGTAAAACACATAAACCTGGTGGGTTCTAAGTAAAACACATAAACCTGGTGGTTTCTAGGTAAAACACATAAACCTGGTGGGGTCTAAGTAAAACACTTAAACCTGGTGGGTTCTAAGTAAAATACATAAACCTGGTGGGTTCGAGGTAAAATACATAAACCTGGTGGGTTCTAGGTAAAACACATAACCCCGGTGGTTTCTAGATAAAAGACATAAACCTGGTGGGTTCTACGTAAAATTGTAATGTTCTAGGTAAAAAATTAACTTGTACTGTAGTGGTCTAGGTAAAACATTAACTTGTACTGTAGGGGTCTAGGTAAAACAAACTTGTACTGTAGGGGTCTAGGTAAAACATAAACTTGTACTGCAGGGGTCTAGGTAAAACATTAACTTGTACTGTAGGGGTCTAGGTACAACATAACCGTGTACTGTAGGGGTCTAGGTAAAACATTAACTTGTACTGTAGGGGTCTCGGTAAAACATGAACTTGTACTGTAGTGGTCTAGGTAAAACATGAACTTGTACTGTAGGGGTCTAGGTAAAACATGAACTTGTACTGTAGGGGTCTAGGTAAAACATGAACTTGTACTGTAGGGGTCTAGGTAAAACATGAACTTGTACTGTAGGGGTCTAGGTAAAACATTAACTTGTACTGTAGGGGTCTAGGTAAAACATTAACTTGTACTGTAGGGGTCTAGGTAAAACATGAACTTGTACTGTAGGGGTCTAGGTAAAACATTAACTTGTACTGTAGGGGTCTAGGTAAAACATTAACTTCTACAGTAGGGGTCTAGGTAAAACATTAACTTCTACAGTAGGGGTCTAGGTAAAACATGAACTTGTACTGTAGGGGTCTAGGTATAACATGAACTTGTACTGTAGTGGTCTAGGTAAAACATTAACTTGTACTGTAGGGGTCTAGGTAAAACATAAACTTGTACTGTAGTGGTCTAGGTAAAACATTAACTTGTACTGTAGGGGTCTAGGTTAAACATTAATTTGTACTGTAGGGGTCTAGGTAAAACATTAACTTGTACTGTAGGGTTCTAGGTAAAACATAAACTTGTACTGTAGGGGTCTAGGTAAAACATGAACTTGTACTGTAGGGGTCTAGGTAAAACATAACCGTGTACTGTAGGGGTCTAGGTAAAACATTAACTTGTACTGTAGGGGTCTAGGTAAAACATAAACTTGTACTGTAGAGGTCTAGGTAAAACATTAACTTGTACTGTAGGGGTCTAGGTAAAACATTAACTTGTACTGTAGGGGTCTAGGTAAAACATTAACTTGTACTGTAGGGGTCTAGGTAAAACATTAACTTGTACTGTAGGGATCTAGGTAAAACGTTAACTTCTACAGTAGGGGTCTAGGTAAAACATTAACTTCTACAGTAGGGTTCTAGGTAAAACATTAACTTGTACTGTAGGGTTCTAGGTAAAACATGAACTTGTACTGTAAGGGTCTAGGTAAAACATGAACTTGTACTGTAGGGTTCTAGGTAAAACATGAACTTGTACTGTAGGGGTCTAGGTAAAACATTAACTTGTACATTAGGGGTCTAGGTACAACATAACCGTGTACTGTAGGGGTCTAGGTAAAACATTAACTTGTACTGTAGGGGTCTAGGTAAAACATGAACTTGTACTGTAGTGGTCTAGGTAAAACATAAACTTGTACTGTAGTGGTCTAGGTAAAACATGAACTTATACTGTAGGGGTCTAGGTAAAACATAAACTTGTACTGTAGTGGTCTAGGTAAAACATGAACTTATACTGTAGGGGTCTAGGTAAAACATTAACTTGTACTGTAGGGGTCTAGGTAAAACATTAACTTGTACTGTAGGGGTCTAGGTAAAACATGAACTTGTACTGTAGGGGTCTAGGTAAAACATTAACTTGTACTGTAGGGGTCTAGGTAAAACATTAACTTGTACTGTAGGGGTCTAGGTACAACATAACCGTGTACTGTAGGGGTCTAGGTAAAACATGAACTTCTACAGTAGGGGTCTAGGTAAAACATTAACTTGTACTGTAGGGTTCTAGGTAAAACATTAACTTGTAGTGTAAGGGTCTAGGTAAAACATGAACTTGTACTGTAGGGGTCTAGGTAAAACATTAACTTGTACATTAGGGGTCTAGGTACAACATAACCGTGTACTGTAGGGGTCTAGGTAAAACATTAACTTGTACTGTAGGGGTCTAGGTAAAACATTAACTTGTACTGTAGGGGTCTAGGTAAAACATTAACTTGTACTGTGGGGGTCTAGGTAAAACATTAACTTGTACTGTAGGGGTCTAGGTAAAACATTAACTTGTACTGTAGGGGTCTAGGTAAAACGTTAACTTCTACAGTAGGGGTCTAGGTAAAACATTAACTTCTACAGTAGGGGTCTAGGTAAAACATTCACTTGTACTGTAGGGTTCTAGGTAAAACATGAACTTGTACTGTAAGGGTCTATGTAAAACATGAACTTGTACTGTAGGGTTCTAGGTAAAACATGAACTTGTACTGTAGGGGTCTAGGTAAAACATTAACTTGTACATTAGGGGTCTAGGTACAACATTAACGTGTACTGTAGGGGTCTAGGTAAAACATTAACTTGTACTGTAAGGGTCTCGGTAAAACATTAACTTGTACTGTAGGGGTCTAGGTAAAACACTAACTTGTACTGTAGTGGTCTAGGTAAAACATGAACTTGTACTGTAGGGGTCTAGGTAAAACATTAACTTGTACATTAGGGGTCTAGGTACAACATTAACGTGTACTGTAGGGGTCTAGGTAAAACATTAACTTGTACTGTAGGGGTCTAGGTAAAACATGAACTTGTACTGTAGTGGTCTAGGTAAAACATAAACTTGTACTGTAGTGGTCTAGGTAAAACATGAACTTATACTGTAGGGGTCTAGGTAAAACATTAACTTGTACTGTAGGGGTCTAGGTAAAACATAAACTTGTACTGTAGTGGTCTAGGTAAAACATGAACTTATACTGTAGGGGTCTAGGTAAAACATTAACTTGTACTGTAGGGGTCTAGGTAAAACATTAACTTGTACTGTAGGGGTCTAGGTAAAACATGAACTTGTACTGTAGGGGTCTAGGTAAAACATGAACTTGTACTGTAGGGGTCTAGGTAAAACATTAACTTGTACTGTAGGGGTCTAGGTACAACATAACCGTGTACTGTAGGGGTCTAGGTAAAACATGAACTTCTACAGTAGGGGTCTAGGTAAAACATTAACTTGTACTGTAGGGTTCTAGGTAAAACATTAACTTGTAGTGTAAGGGTCTAGGTAAAACATGAACTTGTACTGTAGGGGTCTAGGTAAAACATTAACTTGTACATTAGGGGTCTAGGTACAACATAACCGTGTACTGTAGGGGTCTAGGTAAAACATTAACTTGTACTGTAGGGGTCTAGGTAAAACATTAACTTGTACTGTAGGGGTCTAGGTAAAACATTAACTTGTACTGTGGGGGTCTAGGTAAAACATTAACTTGTACTGTAGGGGTCTAGGTAAAACATTAACTTGTACTGTAGGGGTCTAGGTAAAACGTTAACTTCTACAGTAGGGGTCTAGGTAAAACATTAACTTCTACAGTAGGGGTCTAGGTAAAACATTCACTTGTACTGTAGGGTTCTAGGTAAAACATGAACTTGTACTGTAAGGGTCTAGGTAAAACATGAACTTGTACTGTAGGGTTCTAGGTAAAACATGAACTTGTACTGTAGGGGTCTAGGTAAAACATTAACTTGTACATTAGGGGTCTAGGTACAACATTAACGTGTACTGTAGGGGTCTAGGTAAAACATTAACTTGTACTGTAAGGGTCTCGGTAAAACATTAACTTGTACTGTAGGGGTCTAGGTAAAACACTAACTTGTACTGTAGTGGTCTAGGTAAAACATGAACTTGTACTGTAGGGGTCTAGGTAAAACATTAACTTGTACATTAGGGGTCTAGGTACAACATTAACGTGTACTGTAGGGGTCTAGGTAAAACATTAACTTGTACTGTAAGGGTCTCGGTAAAACATGAACTTGTACTGTAAGGGTCTAGGTAAAACATGAACTTGTACTGTAGGGTTCTAGGTAAAACATGAACTTGTACTGTAGGGGTCTAGGTAAAACATTAACTTGTACATTAGGGGTCTAGGTACAACATTAACGTGTACTGTAGGGGTCTAGGTAAAACATTAACTTATACTGTAGGGGTCTAGGTAAAACATTAACTTGTACTGTAGGGGTCTAGGTAAAACATAAACTTGTACTGTAGTGGTCTAGGTAAAACATTAACTTGTACTGTAGGGGTCTCGGTAAAACATTAACTTGTACTGTAGGGGTCTCGGTAAAACATTAACTTGTACTGTAGGGGTCTAGGTAAAACATGAACTTATACTGTAGGGGTCTAGGTAAAACATTAACTTGTACTGTAGGGGTCTAGGTAAAACATTAACTTGTACTGTAGGGGTCTAGGTAAAACATTAACTTGTACTGTAGGGGTCTAGGTAAAACATGAACTTGTACTGTAGGGGTCTAGGTAAAACATTAACTTGTACTGTAGGGGTCTAGGTACAACATAACCGTGTACTGTAGGGGTCTAGGTAAAACATGTACTTCTACAGTAGGGGTCTAGGTAAAACATTAACTTGTACTGTAGGGTTCTAGGTAAAACATTAACTTGTAGTGTAAGGGTCTAGGTAAAACATGAACTTGTACTGTAGGGGTCTAGGTAAAACATTAACTTGTACATTAGGGGTCTAGGTACAACATAACCGTGTACTGTAGGGGTCTAGGTAAAACATTAACTTGTACTGTAGGGGTCTAGGTAAAACATTAACTTGTACTTTAGGGGTCTAGGTAAAACATTAACTTGTACTGTGGGGGTCTAGGTAAAACATTAACTTGTACTGTAGGGGTCTAGGTAAAACATTAACTTGTACTGTAGGGGTCTAGGTAAAACGTTAACTTCTACAGTAGGGGTCTAGGTAAAACATTAACTTCTACAGTAGGGGTCTAGGTAAAACATTCACTTGTACTGTAGGGTTCTAGGTAAAACATGAACTTGTACTGTAAGGGTCTAGGTAAAACATGAACTTGTACTGTAAGGGTCTAGGTAAAACATGAACTTGTACTGTAGGGTTCTAGGTAAAACATGAACTTGTACTGTAGGGGTCTAGGTAAAACATTAACTTGTACATTAGGGGTCTAGGTACAACATTAACGTGTACTGTAGGGGTCTAGGTAAAACATTAACTTGTACTGTAAGGGTCTCGGTAAAACATTAACTTGTACTGTAGGGGTCTAGGTAAAACACTAACTTGTACTGTAGTGGTCTAGGTAAAACATGAACTTGTACTGTAGGGGTCTAGGTAAAACATTAACTTGTACATTAGGGGTCTAGGTACAACATTAACGTGTACTGTAGGGGTCTAGGTAAAACATTAACTTGTACTGTAAGGGTCTCGGTAAAACATGAACTTGTACTGTAAGGGTCTAGGTAAAACATGAACTTGTACTGTAGGGTTCTAGGTAAAACATGAACTTGTACTGTAGGGGTCTAGGTAAAACATTAACTTGTACATTAGGGGTCTAGGTACAACATTAACGTGTACTGTAGGGGTCTAGGTAAAACATTAACTTATACTGTAGGGGTCTAGGTAAAACATTAACTTGTACTGTAGGGGTCTAGGTAAAACATAAACTTGTACTGTAGTGGTCTAGGTAAAACATTAACTTGTACTGTAGGGGTCTCGGTAAAACATTAACTTGTACTGTAGGGGTCTCGGTAAAACATTAACTTGTACTGTAGGGGTCTAGATAAAACATGAACTTGTACTGTAGTGGTCTAGGTAAAACATTAACTTGTACTGTAAGGGTCTAGGTAAAACATTAACTTGTACTGTAGGGGTTTAGGTAAAACATGAACTTGTACTGTAGGGGTCTAGGTAAAACATTAACTTGTACTGTAGGGGTCTAGGTAAAACATTAACTTGTACTGTAGGGGTCTAGGTAAAACATGAACTTGTACTGTAAGGGTCTAGGTAAAACATTAACTTGTACTGTAGGGGTCTAGGTAAAACATTAACTTGTACTGTAGGGGTCTAGGTAAAACATTAACTTGTACTGTAGGGGTCTAGGTAAAACATTAACTTGTACTGTAGGGGTCTAGGTAAAACATTAACTTGTACTGTAGGGATCTAGGTAAAACGTTAACTTCTACAGTAGGGGTCTAGGTAAAACATGAACTTCTACAGTAGGGGTCTAGGTAAAACATGAACTTGTACTGTAGGGTTCTAGGTAAAACATGAACTTGTACTGTAGGGGTCTAGGTAAAACATTAACTTGTACATTAGGGGTCTAGGTACAACATTAACTTGTACTGTAGGGGTCTAGGTAAAACATTAACTTGTACTGTAGGGGTCTAGGTAAAACATTAACTTGTACTGTAGGGGTCTAGGTAAAACATGAACTTGTACTGTAAGGGTCTAGGTAAAACATTAACTTGTACTGTAGGGGTCTAGGTAAAACATTAACTTGTACTGTAGGGGTCTAGGTAAAACATGAACTTGTACTGTAGTGGTCTAGGTAAAACATTAACTTGTACTGTAGGGGTCTAGGTAAAACATAAACTTGTACTGTAGTGGTCTAGGTAAAACATTAACTTGTACTGTAGGGGTCTAGGTAAAACATTAATTTGTACTGTAGGGGTCTAGGTAAAACATTAACTTGTACTGTAGGGGTCTAGGTAAAACATGAACTTGTACTGTAGGGGTCTAGGTAAAACATGAACTTGTACTGTAGGGGTCTAGGTAAAACATAACCGTGTACTGTAGGGGTCTAGGTAAAACATTAACTTGTACTGTAGGGGTCTAGGTAAAACATTAACTTGTACTGTAGAGGTCTAGGTAAAACATTAACTTGTTCTGTAGGGGTCTAGGTAAAACATTAACTTGTACTGTAGGGGTCTAGGTAAAACACTAACTTGTACTGTAGTGGTCTAGGTAAAACATGAACTTTTAATGTTTTACCTAGACCCCTACAGTACAAGTTCATGTTTTACCTAGACCACTACAGTACAAGTTAATGTTTTACCTAGACCCCTACAGTACAAGGTACTGTAGGGGTCTAGGTAAAACATGAACTTGTACTGTAGGGGTCTAGGTAAAACATGAACTTGTACTGTAGGGGTCTAGGTAAAACATGAACTTGTACTGTAGGGGTCTAGGTAAAACATTAACTTGTACTGTAGGGATCTAGGTAAAACATTAACTTGTACTGTAGGGGTCTAGGTAAAACATGAACTTGTACTGTAGGGGTCTAGGTAAAACATGAACTTCTACAGTAGGGGTCTAGGTAAAACATTAACTTGTACTGTAGGGTTCTAGGTAAAACATTAACTTGTAGTGTAAGGGTCTAGGTAAAACATGAACTTGTACTGTAGGGGTCTAGGTACAACATAACCGTGTACTGTAGGGGTCTAGGTAAAACATTAACTTGTACTGTAGGGGTCTAGGTAAAACATTAACTTGTACTTTAGGGGTCTAGGTAAAACATTAACTTGTACTGTGGGGGTCTAGGTAAAACATTAACTTGTACTGTAGGGGTCTAGGTAAAACATTAACTTGTACTGTAGGGGTCTAGGTAAAACATTAACTTGTACTGTAGGGGTCTAGGTAAAACGTTAACTTCTACAGTAGGGGTCTAGGTAAAACATTAACTTCTACAGTAGGGGTCTAGGTAAAACATTCACTTGTACTGTAGGGTTCTAGGTAAAACATGAACTTGTACTGTAAGGGTCTAGGTAAAACATGAACTTGTACTGTAGGGTTCTAGGTAAAACATGAACTTGTACTGTAGGGGTCTAGGTAAAACATTAACTTGTACATTAGGGGTCTAGGTACAACATTAACGTGTACTGTAGGGGTCTAGGTAAAACATTAACTTGTACTGTAAGGGTCTCGGTAAAACATTAACTTGTACTGTAGGGGTCTAGGTAAAACACTAACTTGTACTGTAGTGGTCTAGGTAAAACATGAACTTGTACTGTAGGGGTCTAGGTAAAACATTAACTTGTACATTAGGGGTCTAGGTACAACATTAACGTGTACTGTAGGGGTCTAGGTAAAACATTAACTTGTACTGTAAGGGTCTCGGTAAAACATGAACTTGTACTGTAAGGGTCTAGGTAAAACATGAACTTGTACTGTAGGGTTCTAGGTAAAACATGAACTTGTACTGTAGGGGTCTAGGTAAAACATTAACTTGTACTGTAGGGTTCTAGGTAAAACATGAACTTGTACTGTAGGGGTCTAGGTAAAACATTAACTTCTACAGTAGGGGTCTAGGTAAAACATTCACTTGTACTGTAGGGTTCTAGGTAAAACATGAACTTGTACTGTAAGGGTCTAGGTAAAACATGAACTTGTACTGTAGGGTTCTAGGTAAAACATGAACTTGTACTGTAGGGGTCTAGGTAAAACATTAACTTGTACATTAGGGGTCTAGGTACAACATTAACGTGTACTGTAGGGGTCTAGGTAAAACATTAACTTGTACTGTAAGGGTCTCGGTAAAACATTAACTTGTACTGTAGGGGTCTAGGTAAAACACTAACTTGTACTGTAGTGGTCTAGGTAAAACATGAACTTGTACTGTAGGGGTCTAGGTAAAACATTAACTTGTACATTAGGGGTCTAGGTACAACATTAACGTGTACTGTAGGGGTCTAGGTAAAACATTAACTTGTACTGTAAGGGTCTCGGTAAAACATGAACTTGTACTGTAAGGGTCTAGGTAAAACATGAACTTGTACTGTAGGGTTCTAGGTAAAACATGAACTTGTACTGTAGGGGTCTAGGTAAAACATTAACTTGTACATTAGGGGTCTAGGTACAACATTAACGTGTACTGTAGGGGTCTAGGTAAAACATTAACTTATACTGTAGGGGTCTAGGTAAAACATTAACTTGTACTGTAGGGGTCTAGGTAAAACATAAACTTGTACTGTAGTGGTCTAGGTAAAACATTAACTTGTACTGTAGGGGTCTCGGTAAAACATTAACTTGTACTGTAGGGGTCTCGGTAAAACATTAACTTGTACTGTAGGGGTCTAGATAAAACATGAACTTGTACTGTAGTGGTCTAGGTAAAACATTAACTTGTACTGTAAGGGTCTAGGTAAAACATTAACTTGTACTGTAGGGGTTTAGGTAAAACATGAACTTGTACTGTAGGGGTCTAGGTAAAACATTAACTTGTACTGTAGGGGTCTAGGTAAAACATTAACTTGTACTGTAGGGGTCTAGGTAAAACATGAACTTGTACTGTAAGGGTCTAGGTAAAACATTAACTTGTACTGTAGGGGTCTAGGTAAAACATTAACTTGTACTGTAGGGGTCTAGGTAAAACATTAACTTGTACTGTAGGGGTCTAGGTAAAACATTAACTTGTACTGTAGGGGTCTAGGTAAAACATTAACTTGTACTGTAGGGATCTAGGTAAAACGTTAACTTCTACAGTAGGGGTCTAGGTAAAACATGAACCTCTACAGTAGGGGTCTAGGTAAAACATGAACTTGTACTGTAGGGTTCTAGGTAAAACATGAACTTGTACTGTAGGGGTCTAGGTAAAACATTAACTTGTACATTAGGGGTCTAGGTACAACATTAACTTGTACTGTAGGGGTCTAGGTAAAACATTAACTTGTACTGTAGGGGTCTAGGTAAAACATTAACTTGTACTGTAGGGGTCTAGGTAAAACATGAACTTGTACTGTAAGGGTCTAGGTAAAACATTAACTTGTACTGTAGGGGTCTAGGTAAAACATTAACTTGTACTGTAGGGGTCTAGGTAAAACATGAACTTGTACTGTAGTGGTCTAGGTAAAACATTAACTTGTACTGTAGGGGTCTAGGTAAAACATGAACTTGTACTGTAGGGGTCTAGGTAAAACATAACCGTGTACTGTAGGGGTCTAGGTAAAACATTAACTTGTACTGTAGGGGTCTAGGTAAAACATTAACTTGTACTGTAGAGGTCTAGGTAAAACATTAACTTGTTCTGTAGGGGTCTAGGTAAAACATTAACTTGTACTGTAGGGGTCTAGGTAAAACACTAACTTGTACTGTAGTGGTCTAGGTAAAACATGAACTTTTAATGTTTTACCTAGACCCCTACAGTACAAGTTCATGTTTTACCTAGACCACTACAGTACAAGTTAATGTTTTACCTAGACCCCTACAGTACAAGGTACTGTAGGGGTCTAGGTAAAACATGAACTTGTACTGTAGGGGTCTAGGTAAAACATGAACTTGTACTGTAGGGGTCTAGGTAAAACATGAACTTGTACTGTAGGGGTCTAGGTAAAACATTAACTTGTACTGTAGGGATCTAGGTAAAACATTAACTTGTACTGTAGGGGTCTAGGTAAAACATGAACTTGTACTGTAGGGGTCTAGGTAAAACATGAACTTCTACAGTAGGGGTCTAGGTAAAACATTAACTTGTACTGTAGGGTTCTAGGTAAAACATTAACTTGTAGTGTAAGGGTCTAGGTAAAACATGAACTTGTACTGTAGGGGTCTAGGTACAACATAACCGTGTACTGTAGGGGTCTAGGTAAAACATTAACTTGTACTGTAGGGGTCTAGGTAAAACATTAACTTGTACTTTAGGGGTCTAGGTAAAACATTAACTTGTACTGTGGGGGTCTAGGTAAAACATTAACTTGTACTGTAGGGGTCTAGGTAAAACATTAACTTGTACTGTAGGGGTCTAGGTAAAACATTAACTTGTACTGTAGGGGTCTAGGTAAAACGTTAACTTCTACAGTAGGGGTCTAGGTAAAACATTAACTTCTACAGTAGGGGTCTAGGTAAAACATTCACTTGTACTGTAGGGTTCTAGGTAAAACATGAACTTGTACTGTAAGGGTCTAGGTAAAACATGAACTTGTACTGTAGGGTTCTAGGTAAAACATGAACTTGTACTGTAGGGGTCTAGGTAAAACATTAACTTGTACATTAGGGGTCTAGGTACAACATTAACGTGTACTGTAGGGGTCTAGGTAAAACATTAACTTGTACTGTAAGGGTCTCGGTAAAACATTAACTTGTACTGTAGGGGTCTAGGTAAAACACTAACTTGTACTGTAGTGGTCTAGGTAAAACATGAACTTGTACTGTAGGGGTCTAGGTAAAACATTAACTTGTACATTAGGGGTCTAGGTACAACATTAACGTGTACTGTAGGGGTCTAGGTAAAACATTAACTTGTACTGTAAGGGTCTCGGTAAAACATGAACTTGTACTGTAAGGGTCTAGGTAAAACATGAACTTGTACTGTAGGGTTCTAGGTAAAACATGAACTTGTACTGTAGGGGTCTAGGTAAAACATTAACTTGTACATTAGGGGTCTAGGTACAACATTAACGTGTACTGTAGGGGTCTAGGTAAAACATTAACTTATACTGTAGGGGTCTAGGTAAAACATTAACTTGTACTGTAGGGGTCTAGGTAAAACATAAACTTGTACTGTAATGGTCTAGGTAAAACATTAACTTGTACTGTAGGGGTCTCGGTAAAACATTAACTTGTACTGTAGGGGTCTCGGTAAAACATTAACTTGTACTGTAGGGGTCTAGATAAAACATGAACTTGTACTGTAGTGGTCTAGGTAAAACATTAACTTGTACTGTAAGGGTCTAGGTAAAACATTAACTTGTACTGTAGGGGTTTAGGTAAAACATGAACTTGTACTGTAGGGGTTTAGGTAAAACATTAACTTGTACTGTAGGGGTCTAGGTAAAACATTAACTTGTACTGTAGGGGTCTAGGTAAAACATGAACTTGTACTGTAAGGGTCTAGGTAAAACATTAACTTGTACTGTAGGGGTCTAGGTAAAACATTAACTTGTACTGTAGGGGTCTAGGTAAAACATTAACTTGTACTGTAGGGGTCTAGGTAAAACATTAACTTGTACTGTAGGGGTCTAGGTAAAACATTAACTTGTACTGTAGGGATCTAGGTAAAACGTTAACTTCTACAGTAGGGGTCTAGGTAAAACATGAACTTCTACAGTAGGGGTCTAGGTAAAACATGAACTTGTACTGTAGGGTTCTAGGTAAAACATGAACTTGTACTGTAGGGGTCTAGGTAAAACATTAACTTGTACATTAGGGGTCTAGGTACAACATTAACTTGTACTGTAGGGGTCTAGGTAAAACATTAACTTGTACTGTAGGGGTCTAGGTAAAACATTAACTTGTACTGTAGGGGTCTAGGTAAAACATGAACTTGTACTGTAAGGGTCTAGGTAAAACATTAACTTGTACTGTAGGGGTCTAGGTAAAACATTAACTTGTACTGTAGGGGTCTAGGTAAAACATGAACTTGTACTGTAGTGGTCTAGGTAAAACATTAACTTGTACTGTAGGGGTCTAGGTAAAACATAAACTTGTACTGTAGTGGTCTAGGTAAAACATTAACTTGTACTGTAGGGGTCTAGGTAAAACATTAATTTGTACTGTAGGGGTCTAGGTAAAACATTAACTTGTACTGTAGGGGTCTAGGTAAAACATGAACTTGTACTGTAGGGGTCTAGGTAAAACATGAACTTGTACTGTAGGGGTCTAGGTAAAACATAACCGTGTACTGTAGGGGTCTAGGTAAAACATTAACTTGTACTGTAGGGGTCTAGGTAAAACATTAACTTGTACTGTAGAGGTCTAGGTAAAACATTAACTTGTTCTGTAGGGGTCTAGGTAAAACATTAACTTGTACTGTAGGGGTCTAGGTAAAACACTAACTTGTACTGTAGTGGTCTAGGTAAAACATGAACTTTTAATGTTTTACCTAGACCCCTACAGTACAAGTTCATGTTTTACCTAGACCACTACAGTACAAGTTAATGTTTTACCTAGACCCCTACAGTACAAGGTACTGTAGGGGTCTAGGTAAAACATGAACTTGTACTGTAGGGGTCTAGGTAAAACATGAACTTGTACTGTAGGGGTCTAGGTAAAACATGAACTTGTACTGTAGGGGTCTAGGTAAAACATTAACTTGTACTGTAGGGATCTAGGTAAAACATTAACTTGTACTGTAGGGGTCTAGGTAAAACATGAACTTGTACTGTAGGGGTCTAGGTAAAACATTAACTTGTACTGTAGGGGTCTAGGTAAAACATTAACTTGTACTGTAGGGGTCTAGGTAAAACATTAACTTGTACTGTAGGGGTCTAGGTAAAACATTAACTTGTACTGTAGGGATCTAGGTAAAACGTTAACTTCTACAGTAGGGGTCTAGGTAAAACATTAACTTGTACAGTAGGGGTCTAGGTAAAACATGAACTTGTACTGTAGGGGTCTAGGTAAAACATGAACTTGTACTGTAGGGGTCTAGGTAAAACATAAACTTGTACTGTAGGGGTCTAGGTAAAACATTAACTTGTACATTAGGGGTCTAGGTACAACATAACCGTGTACTGTAGGGGTCTAGGTAAAACATTAACTTGTACTGTAGGGGTCTCGGTAAAACATTAACTTGTACTGTAGGGGTCTAGGTAAAACATGAACTTGTACTGTAGTGGTCTAGGTAAAACATTAACTTATACTGTAGGGGTCTAGGTAAAACATAAACTTGTACTGTAGTGGTCTAGGTAAAACATTAACTTGTACTGTAGGGGTCTAGGTAAAACATTAACTTGTACTGTAGGGGTCGAGGTAAAACATGAACTGTGTACTGTAGGGGTCTAGGTAAAACATAACTGTGTACTGTAGGGGTCTAGGTAAAACATTAACTTGTACTGTAGGGGTCTAGGTAAAACATTAACTTGTACTGTAGGGGTCTAGGTAAAACATAAACGTGTACTGTAGGGGTCTAGGTAAAACATTAACTTGTACTGTAGGGGTCTAGGTAAAACATTAATTTGTACTGTAGGGGTCTAGGTAAAACATTAACTTGTACTGTAGGGGTCTAGGTAAAACATTAACTTGTACTGTAGGGGTCTAGGTAAAACATAACTGTGTACTGTAGGGGTCTAGGTAAAACATGAACCTGTACTGTAGGGGTCTAGGTAAAACATTAACTTGTACATTAGGGGTCTAGGTACAACATAACCGTGTACTGTAGGGGTCTAGGTAAAACATTAACTTGTACTGTAGGGGTCTCGGTAAAACATTAACTTGTACTGTAGGGGTCTAGGTAAAACATGAACTTGTACTGTAGTGGTCTAGGTAAAACATTAACTTGTACAGTAGGGGTCTAGGTAAAACATAACCGTGTACTGTAGGGGTCTAGGTAAAACATTAACTTGTACTGTAGGGGTCTCGGTAAAACATTAACTTGTACTGTAGGGTTCTAGGTAAAACATGAACCTGTACTGTAGGGGTCTAGGTACAACATAACCGTGTACATTAGGGGTCTAGGTAAAACATTAACTTGTACTGTAGGGGTCTCGGTAAAACATTAACTTGTACTGTAGGGGTCTCGGTAAAACATTAACTTGTACTGTAGGGGTCTAGGTAAAACATGAACTTGTACTGTAGTGGTCTAGGTAAAACATTAACTTGTACTGTAGGGGTCTAGGTAAAACATAAACTTGTACTGTAGTGGTCTAGGTAAAACATTAACTTGTACTGTAGGGGTCTAGGTAAAACATGAACTTGTACTGTAGGGGTCTAGGTAAAACATGAACTTGTACTGTAGGGGTCTAGGTAAAACATAAACTTGTACTGTAGTGGTCTAGGTAAAACATTAACTTGTACTGTAGGGGTCTAGGTAAAACATTAACTTGTACTGTAGGGGTCTAGGTAAAACATTAACTTGTACTGTAGGGGTCTAGGTAAAACATTAACTTGTACTGTAGGGATCGATGTAAAACATTAACTTGTACTGTAGGGGTCTAGGTAAAACATAACTGTGTACTGTAGGGGTCTAGGTAAAACATAACTGTGTACTGTAGGGGTCTAGGTAAAACATTAACTTGTACTGTAGGGGTCTAGGTAAAACATAAACGTGTACTGTAGGGGTCTAGGTAAAACATAAACGTGTACTGTAGGGGTCTAGGTAAAACATTAACTTGTACTGTAGGGGTCTAGGTAAAACATTAATTTGTACTGTAGGGGTCTAGGTAAAACATTAACTTGTACTGTAGGGGTCTAGGTAAAACATTAACTTGTACTGTAGGGGTCTAGGTAAAACATAACTGTGTACTGTAGGGGTCTAGGTAAAACATTAACTTGTACTGTAGGGGTCTAGGTAAAACATAAACTTGTACTGTAGAGGTCTAGGTAAAACATTAACTTGTACTGTAGGGTTCTAGGTAAAACATGAACCTGTACTGTAGGGGTCTAGGTACAACATAACCGTGTACATTAGGGGTCTAGGTAAAACATTAACTTGTACTGTAGGGGTCTCGGTAAAACATTAACTTGTACTGTAGGGGTCTCGGTAAAACATTAACTTGTACTGTAGGGGTCTAGGTAAAACATGAACTTGTACTGTAGTGGTCTAGGTAAAACATTAACTTGTACTGTAGGGGTCTAGGTAAAACATAAACTTGTACTGTAGTGGTCTAGGTAAAACATTAACTTGTACTGTAGGGGTCTAGGTAAAACATGAACTTGTACTGTAGGGGTCTAGGTAAAACATGAACTTGTACTGTAGGGGTCTAGGTAAAACATAAACTTGTACTGTAGTGGTCTAGGTAAAACATTAACTTGTACTGTAGGGGTCTAGGTAAAACATTAACTTGTACTGTAGGGGTCTAGGTAAAACATTAACTTGTACTGTAGGGGTCTAGGTAAAACATTAACTTGTACTGTAGGGATCGATGTAAAACATTAACTTGTACTGTAGGGGTCTAGGTAAAACATAACTGTGTACTGTAGGGGTCTAGGTAAAACATAACTGTGTACTGTAGGGGTCTAGGTAAAACATTAACTTGTACTGTAGGGGTCTAGGTAAAACATAAACGTGTACTGTAGGGGTCTAGGTAAAACATAAACGTGTACTGTAGGGGTCTAGGTAAAACATTAACTTGTACTGTAGGGGTCTAGGTAAAACATTAATTTGTACTGTAGGGGTCTAGGTAAAACATTAACTTGTACTGTAGGGGTCTAGGTAAAACATTAACTTGTACTGTAGGGGTCTAGGTAAAACATAACTGTGTACTGTAGGGGTCTAGGTAAAACATTAACTTGTACTGTAGGGGTCTAGGTAAAACATAAACTTGTACTGTAGAGGTCTAGGTAAAACATTAACTTGTTCTGTAGGGGTCTAGGTAAAACATTAACTTGTACTGTAGGGTTCTAGGTAAAACATTAACTTGTACTGTAGGGTTCTAGGTAAAACATTAACTTGTACTGTAAGGGTCTAGGTAAAACATGAACTTGTACTGTAGGGTTCTAGGTAAAACATGAACTTGTACTGTAGGGGTCTAGGTAAAACATGAACTTGTACATTAGGGGTCTAGGTAAAATATTAACTTGTACTGTAGGGGTCTAGGTAAAACATTAACTTGTACTGTAGGGGTCTCGGTAAAACATTAACTTGTACTGTAGGGGTCTCGGTAAAACATTAACTTGTACTATAGGGGTCTAGGTAAAACATGAACTTGTACTGTAGGGGTCTAGGTAAAACATTAACTTGTACTGTAGGGGTCTAGGTAAAACATTAACTTGTACTGTAGGGGTCTAGGTAAAACATTAACTTGTACTGTAGGGGTCTAGGTACAACATTAACTTGTACTGTAGGGGTCTAGGTACAACATGAACTTCTACAGTAGGGGTCTAGGTAAAACATTAACTTGTACTCTAGGGTTCTAGGTAAAACATTAACTTCTACTGTAAGGGTCTAGGTAAAACATGAACTTGTACTGTAGGGTTCTAGGTAAAACATGAACCTGTACTGTAGGGGTCTCGGTAAAACATTAACTTGTACATTAGGGGTCTAGGTACAACATAACCGTGTACTGTAGGGGTCTAGGTAAAACATTAACTTGTACTGTAGGGGTCTCGGTAAAACATTAACTTGTACTGTAGGGTTCTAGGTAAAACATGAACCTGTACTGTAGGGGTCTAGGTAAAACATTAACTTGTACATTAGGGGTCTAGGTACAACATAACCGTGTACTGTAGGGGTCTAGGTAAAACATTAACTTGTACTGTAGGGGTCTCGGTAAAACATTAACTTGTACTGTAGGGGTCTAGGTAAAACATGAACTTGTACTGTAGGGGTCTAGGTAAAACATTAACTTGTACAGTAGGGGTCTAGGTAAAACATAAACTTGTACTGTAGTGGTCTAGGTAAAACATTAACTTGTACTGTAGGGGTCTAGGTAAAACATTAACTTGTACTGTAGGGGTCTAGGTAAAACATTAACTTGTACTGTAGGGGTCTAGGTAAAACATAAACGTGTACTGTAGGGGTCTAGGTAAAACATTAACTTGTACTGTAGGGGTCTAGGTAAAACATTAATTTGTACTGTAGGGGTCTAGGTAAAACATTAACTTGTACTGTAGGGGTCTAGGTAAAACATTAACTTGTACTGTAGGGGTCTAGGTAAAACATAACTGTGTACTGTAGGGGTCTAGGTAAAACATGAACCTGTACTGTAGGGGTCTAGGTAAAACATTAACTTGTACATTAGGGGTCTAGGTACAACATAACCGTGTACTGTAGGGGTCTAGGTAAAACATGAACTTGTACTGTAGGGGTCTCGGTAAAACATTAACTTGTACTGTAGGGTTCTAGGTAAAACATGAACCTGTACTGTAGGGGTCTAGGTAAAACATTAACTTGTACATTAGGGGTCTAGGTACAACATAACCGTGTACTGTAGGGGTCTAGGTAAAACATTAACTTGTACTGTAGGGGTCTCGGTAAAACATTAACTTGTACTGTAGGGGTCTAGGTAAAACATGAACTTGTACTGTAGTGGTCTAGGTAAAACATTAACTTGTACAGTAGGGGTCTAGGTAAAACATAAACTTGTACTGTAGTGGTCTAGGTAAAACATTAACTTGTACTGTAGGGGTCTAGGTAAAACATTAACTTGTACTGTAGGGATCGAGGTAAAACATTAACTTGTACTGTAGGGGTCTAGGTAAAACATGAACTTATACTGTAGGGGTCTAGGTAAAACATAACTGTGTACTGTAGGGGTCTAGGTAAAACATTAACTTGTACTGTAGGGGTCTAGGTAAAACATTAACTTGTACTGTAGGGGTCTAGGTAAAACATTAACTTGTACTGTAGGGGTCTAGGTAAAACATAAACGTGTACTGTAGGGGTCTAGGTAAAACATTAACTTGTACTGTAGGGGTCTAGGTAAAACATTAACTTGTACTGTAGGGGTCTAGGTAAAACATTAACTTGTACTGTAGGGGTCTAGGTAAAACATTAACTTGTACTGTAGGGGTCTAGGTAAAACATAAACGTGTACTGTAGGGGTCTAGGTAAAACATAACTGTGTACTGTAGGGGTCTAGGTAAAACATTAACTTGTACTGTAGGGGTCTAGGTAAAACATTAACTTGTACTGTAGGGGTCTAGGTAAAACATAAACGTGTACTGTAGGGGTCTAGGTAAAACATTAACTTGTACTGTAGGGGTCTAGGTAAAACATTAATTTGTACTGTAGGGGTCTAGGTAAAACATTAACTTGTACTGTAGGGGTCTAGGTAAAACATTAACTTGTACTGTAGGGGTCTAGGTAAAACATTAACTTGTACTGTAGGGGTCTAGGTAAAACATTAACTTGTACTGTAGGGGTCTAGGTAAAACATAACCGTGTACTGTAGGGGTCAAGGTAAAACATAAACCTGTACATTAGAGGTGTAGGTAAGTCGTAGCTTAGAAGGCAGGTGAAGCCAGCGAGCAGTTGGCCTCCCTTGATAAAAAAAACCTGTAAAATAATAGCCAATCAGCATTGAGCTAAACTGACTGAGCTCAACTGTGACTGGTCCTGGCACATCCAAAAAAAGTTTCAAGAGAAGCCAGTTTAGGTTTGGCTTCACTCCTGTCATATCACATTGAGATAAATACGTCCTTGACAGAAACAACTTGAATTCATGCATCTCGTTGTGTTGTTGTCCTCCGGTGGATAGCTAGCTAAAATCAACCCTTTCCTAAATGAGCCATGGATGTAAATTTGGGCTTGTGGTTTTACTTAATTCTCCGTACTGGTCAAACATTATAATGACGATTCTGATCCAACCATAGATTCATACATTGTGCCCGTGGACTTGGGGGGATGGAATTTCAATAAGTAGCTAGATTTAGAAGGCTAATGTTAACTAGTTAACATTGCCCATGAAGGAAGCTAGGCTAGCGAGCAAGCATTTTAGCCAGGTAGCCTAGGACAAAAAAAGTGTGTACTGTATGACAGAGTCATAGACCGTTTCGTCAACATGAAAGTGAGGAGGATGGCATTGGCGGTAAGGAGTGTCCAGTGAGTCCAATCTTGGTTTGGGCAAACTCTCAAAATGTTTTTTAGATAGATGCTAGCAAGCCACTACATAAGACAACACAACACTTAAACAATACATTAATTGCCCTATAACAGTGACTAACAGTGCCCACAAACTGTTAGGGCCTACATAAAGCTGTCCCAACAGCAGATCTTTCTTTTCAGCACCATGGAGTGTATCCTTTCCACCTCTACACCTGGCTAACAGCGGAGCCTTGTCTGGAAGTGAAACAGTTCATTCAGCCTCATTTAGGCCTTTAGAAAAAACAACATACCTGATATGGCTGACTTGCTTAAACAAATGTGGTTTCTATTGACAATTGAGATGTACAAACTATGGCATAAGGGAATGATGAGCGCATAAGAGGCAATCTGTAATTTCGATTAAGACATTAATGAGCGAGCTAAGACAGACGTAGTCAATATAATTATTTGTTCAGCACTTTTGAAGTGCACAGCTACAGAATTCAGAAAATGGGCCATTCTTACAGTATTCTCCCTGTAGACCAAGTCAGAACCATAGGCTAAGTTATAAGGGAGAAAGGGACCAAATTATTAGGGTGAGGCATACGGGCTACTAACAGCTTACTACACAACATACACTTAGTATTACTTTCTTAGCTACAGTATACATATCTCCCTGGCATACTGTATTACATAATTTATGCAGCAACATACAATACATTTTTGAACTCATCGTTGTGCTGTGCTCACTTGAACAGGAAGGTGGTACGGCGGTCCTTCTTGTGGGCAAATTTTGTCATGAAACTTTGTCATAAAAGTCTGTCATTCTCTGGATTTATGGTGCTTTCAAGACAAATGTGAACTCTGAAAAAACAAGGTCCAATCATGACGTCAGTGATCTTCAGGTCACTAGGGCTCTAAAAAGAGGCACGAGTTCCCGACTTGGAATATCGAGTTGGATGACCGATAAGAAAATATTTTCCCAGTCAGAGCTAGTTTTTTTCAGAGTTCACAGTTGTCTTGAACTCACTGAAGTCTGAGATTTCCCAGTTCCAAGTTTCCAGTTGTTTTGAATGCGGCAGAAGTCATGCTGGATTGATCACGACAAACGTATTTAACCTTTTCTGGCTCATGGTGTTACGTGTGAATATTTATCCTTTTAAGCTTGGAAAAGAGACCCTTAAACCCAGACTTGGACCACACACCCTCTCCACCGAGTAGCAGGGGAATCAAAATAGTGATTGCTTTGCAACGCTTGCAGTTAGCCAATAATTCCTTCCAAACCACTCATTGTTGAATTTGCGATTTCCAACTTGTTTTGTAATGTTTGTGTTCAATGGCCAATGAGCACCAATACACCAAGTGGTCCCGTGTGGCTCAGTTGGTAGAGCATGGCGCTTGCAATGCCAGGGTTGTGGGTTCATTCCCCACGGGGGGACCAGGATGAATATGTATGAACTTTCCAATTTGTAAGTCGCTCTGGATAAGAGCGTCTGCTAAATGACTTAAATGTAAATGTAAATACGTTTTATCTATAATTTCTCTTCATAGGATTGAAGGATTGAAAAGGATTTGCCAGTAGATTGTGGACGTGATTCATGATGATGACTACTTGTCTAGCTTGCTAGCTAAGATTTTGAAAGTATGATGTTGACATGATCAGTCCAATCAAAGGTACGGTAGATATAACGTGATTTGACATCATTTATTCTGTGGCCAATGACCTTGAGCCTTCTAGGATGGGCACTTCTAATGTAAATCTATGGCAGCACCCAAAGGGGCTTGAACTTTACATCTCTCTGTAGATTTTGCGGTGACGTAGTGTCCCCATGAGTGAAAAAATGTTTTACATTGTTTGCAAACTGATATGTGACATGTATTAATGCCAAAATAACGTGCAAAACAGGCAACCAAATGACAGGTTGCTACTGGGTGAGTCAACATGCTTTTCTACTTGCACCCACACACACACACAAATCTGAACCATGGACAGCCACATCATATTTAGGTTACGTTGATTGGACTAAATTGTTTTCGGTATCTTTTAGTTGTCACTGTATTAGAATAAGCATAGGTGATTTGATGATGTTGAAATGTTAATGTTAAAATAGTGGAGGCAGCTCGTGCTTTCTTTGTGACTTGCGGTAACTCTCCGTGGTTCTAAATCAATAGTTGTTTAGTCGTCTGAAAATGTCGGAAACATTAACTTGCTAGACCATGCTGTAGGTCATGTAACTGTTTGTTACATTTAAATTGTAGCTTTATTTAACTAGGCAAGTCAGTTAAGAACAAATTCTTACTTACAATGATGGCCTACACCGGCCAAACCCGGAGGACGCTGGGCCAATTGTGCGCCGCCCTATGGGACTCCCAATCACGGCTGGTTGTGATACAGCCTGGATTTGAACCAGGGTGTCTGTAGTGACACCTTTAGCCATGAGATGCGCTGCCTTAAACCGCTGCACCAGTCAGGAGCCCACAATATGCTTTGCGGACTTCATCAGAGAGAGGTTGCTCTCCAGTTTTAGGCCTATATATCACGGTCGCATATGAACTAACAGGTTATAGAGTAAACAACACAATTATCACAACACATAGGTTGTAATATGTCTTTTTTTGTTTTTGGGCTCGGTTTCCCCAGTGAATTTACCCACGCACCACTACTGCGCTAGACCAAAATAGTGATGGACCAAGTAAATCAATAAACCCAGCCATCTACTCTGCCATCTGTGTGCAGTAGAACAATAATTGCCACTTTGTCCATTTACAATGTGTGTTTGTTTTTCCTGGTGAAAACAGTGACGTTGGTAAAAATCTCCACAGAAGAGCAGCAATTGGATATCATCGGCATACTGCACAGTTGGCACAGTGCCACCATACAACACACTTTCCCCTCATTATAAACATGCATGAGAAGAGCAAGTTCACTGTCCGTGCAGTTTTTACAGAAAACACAACAGTTGTTTTTTCCAACACCAGATTTGTGAAACATGTTCTGCACCTCTCGGCTCTTCCTATCAGGTGAGTGGCACTAGTTTGGTGTTGCATGGTTACATTGGTAAATCAAATAGCTTGTAAAAATTTGTATTGACAAAAGGCCATTCATTTAGTATGAATAAAGGCCATTTATTCATTTAGTATGAATACAGGTCATTTATTGTCTAGTTCTAGGGTCTATGTAAAGAAATATGGAGTAGCCCCACAATAACTACAGGGGTTTACAATACTGCTCATCTGTAAATCTCACTAACTCCATTTCCCATCTCTCATGTCTTGTTAAATCATGAATCCAGATTCCAGATTGCTCAAGTGGTTAGAGGTCAGCCAATCAGCAGTCAGGGCTTGAACCACCCAGTTTATAATGGTGTTTAGTGAGCTCCAGTTACCTCAGATATCAACATAGGACTGTGCTTCAGGTTGGTCAGGCTCAGACAGTCTGAGTGATACTCCGCATCAGATAAGTTACCAGCAGCACAGCTCACAGCTAATTATTCATCTGGTTGTGGTTACAACCTTTCATCCACTGTAACATAGTGATCATTGCCTTGTAAAACAGAAAATATATTTAGTGGGTCTGCTTCACTGTGAACTGGCCCGTCCACAAGATCACAAGCTACGTCCAGCCTGCCCTCTCCCTGTTTTTGACCTGTGACCTTACACTCTCGGACCACATGCACATACACAGACAGACCCCCATGGTCAAGGCCCTCCCCAGCGGCTGACCCTAGACAGGGAGAGGAGCCATAGGCTCGCACAGGGGAGCAGTCTGGGGCTGGAGGGAGGGAGGACAGCATGTGTTGGGGCTGGTTTCTCAGGGCCTGCCTCCGACAGAGCAGTCAGTATCCAGAGGCACCACTATTGGTTCCCTCTGGGGAGAGAAATGATAGTGCTGGGGAGAGGAGCTGTTTGTCTTCATTACCCATAGGCCCTAGAGCTCATGGTCACACACACACACACACACACACACACACACACACACACACACACACACACACACACACACACACACACACACACACACACACACACACACACACACACACACACACACACACACACACACACACACACACACACACACACACACACACACACACACACACACACACACACACACACACACACACACACACACACACACCAACACACCAACACACTTCGCCTCCCTCTCTGTGTTCACCCTTGTTCAACCTTTATGGGAGAGCAAAACCGGAGTGACGGCCAACATTACTAACAATCCCAATTACTGTAGACAATTATCTGAAAAAGCTTGTATGAATGTGTGTGTGTGTCTGGAGTGAGGTGACACGGTGAGGGTGTAGGTTCAGGAAGAGATGTGACATAATGCTACTAGTGGTAATGGTGAGAGAAACCCTGTGTTACTGGCTGCCTCTGGACAAAGCCTGCAAACTCTGACTGCGTTCTAAAATGGGTGTGAAACAGTCTCCTCTGCAAAGCAGCTGGGTCTCCTCCTCATCTCTCTATCTCTCTCTCTCTCTCTCTCCCATTACTCTGTCTCTCCCTTTACACTCTCTCTCTCGCTCCCCCTTTCCCTCACTCACTCCTTTCCTCCATCTACCTTGCTTTCTCTCAGTCACTCTCTCACTCTCTAGCTTTTGCTGCCTCCTTCACTCTTTCTCTCTCTCCCTAGCAGGCACACATACACAGATAATACTGCGGCTACATACTGCTATAGCAACACACTGCAGCAGCCAGGCATACACCACTGCAGCCTTTCACCAGAGTAGCCATTTCTCTCATGACCTTAGGATGAATAGCAACCCAGGCAGCTTCTCAAATCAATCATATTCCCTCTGTTCACATCAACAACAACGCATATTGTACCTGCAAAAATATATAAATAAATCCTATTATTACAGGAAAAGATGACACAGGAAAAGACGACCCAGGAAAACAGAACACTACAGAAGGGCTATATCTTATCACACACATTCAATACAATGCATTCTTCATTCTCCATTCTCCATTCTCCATTCTCCATTCTGCATTCTGCATTCTGCATTCTGCATTCTGCATTCTGCATTCTGCATTCTGCATTCTTCATTCTTCATTCTTCATTCTTCATTCTGCATTCTGGATTCTTCATTCTGCATCTTCATTCTTCATTCTTCATTCTTCATTCTTCATTCTTCATGTTGCATCTTCATTCTTCATTCTGCATTCTTCATTCTGCATCCTTCATTCTGCATTCTGCATTCTTCATCCTTCATCCTTCATCCTGCATTCTGCATTCTGCATTCTTCATTCTTCATTCTGCATTCTTCATTCTGCATTCTGCATTCTGCATTCTGCATTCTGCATTCTTCATTCTTCATTCTGCATTCTGCATTCTTCATTCTGCATTCTGCATCTTCATTCTGCATTCTTCATTCTTCATTCTGCATTCTTCATTCTTTCTTCTTCATTCTGCATTCTTCATTCTGCATTCTGCATTAATTCATTCTTCATTCTGCATTCTTTCTTCTTCATTCTGCATTCTTCATTCCGCATTCATTCATTCTGCATTCTTTCTTCTTCATTCTGCATTCTTCATTCTTCATTCTGCATTCTTCATTCTGCATCTTCATTCTTCATTCTGCATCTTCATTCTTCATTCTTCATTCTGCATTCTTCATTCTTCATTCTGCATTCTTCATTCTTCATTCTGCATTCTTCATTCTTCATTCTTCATTCTTCATTCTGCATTCTGCATTCTTCATTCTTTCATTCTGCATTCTGCATTCTTCATTCTTCATTCTGCATTCTGCATTAATTCATTCTTCATTCTGCATTCTTTCTTCTTCATTCTTCATTCTTCATTCTGCATTCTTCATTCCGCATTCATTAATTCTGCATTCTTTCTTCTTCATTCTGCATTCTTCATTCTTTATTCTTCATTCTGCATTCAGACATTCTTCTTTCTGCATTCTTCATTCTGCATTCTTCATTCTGCATTCCGCATTCATTCATTCTTCATTCTGCATTCTTCATTCTTCATTCTGCATTCTGCATTCTGCATTCTGCATTCTGCATTCTGCATTCTTCATTCTGCATTCTTCATTCTGCATTCTTCATTCTGCATTCTTCATTCTGCATTCTTTCTTATTCATTCTGCATTCTTCATTCTTCATTCTGCATTCTTCATTCTTTATTCTTCATTCTGCATTCAGACATTCTTCTTTCTGCATTCTTCATTCTGCATTCCGCATTCATTCATTCTGCATTCTGCATTCTGCATTCTGCATTCTGCATTCATTCATTCTGCATTCATTCATTCTTCATTCTTCATTCTTCATTCTGCATTCTGCATTCTGCATTCTGCATTCTGCATTCTTCATTCTTCATTCTTCATTCTTCATTCAGGTATTTTTTATTTTTTTTGCCAACTCTGTTCATATCAAGCTTCCTGCCTAATTGTTGGCTAAACACAGCAAAATACAGTCGGTTTACGTCCCTTCATCATATTTGCTGCAATTTCTTTATTGATATCGTCTGGGTGAGCCTGTGGACATACCACCCTGATACGCCCTGTCTCGCCGCCTGCCTTACCTCCCCTCCAGAGCAAGACACACACACACACACACACACACACACACACACACACACACACACACACACACACACACACACACACACACACACACACACACACACACACACACACACACACACACACACACACACACACACACACACACACACACACACACACACACACACACACACACACACACACACACACACACACACACACACACACACACACACACACACACACACACACACACACACACACACACACACACACACACACACACACACACACACACACACACACACACACACACACACACACACACACACACACACACACACACACACACACACACACACACACACACACACACACACACACACACACACACACACACACACACACACACACACACACTTCCCCTGTGCAGCAAATCACTCATTCTGCCACAAGACAGAGAAGACAGTTACACCGCTGTTGGGAAGAATGAGGAGAAGAGATTACAGAGATTACAGAGCTCACCTAAAAAACCCATATGCCACTGGTTGAGAGAAATTGTCATTGTTTTTGGGCAGAATTATGTGAGGTTTTATGTGTTGTTGCAGGTGCGTCTTGGTCAGTTTAGCACAGAAAATGCCATCCTCATCAATCTGTCGCAATTGGCGGCCACCTAATCCTGCCTAATTGGCGGGCGGGCCGTGATCTTGACAATATCCAACACGCCATCTCTTTGCTCATACATGTTCCAGCCATACACTCTGCATCATGCCAGTATTCCCTCTTCTCTGACAGACAGGCCATGGCTCAGTACTCACTGCTTTGGACATGAACAGTGCTCGTGGAGTTGGAGTTCCCCAGAAGGTTCTCTGCCACACACGTGTAATTCCCAGAATCCTCCAGCTTGGCTCTGCTGATCTGGACCCTGGAGTTCTTCCTGTGGCAGACACAAACAGTTGACCCAGGGGAACCAAAATGACATGGAAACACAACAAGTGTCTGGGGACAGAGGACGACAACACAACAGGGGTAGAAGAACCTACTGTAGCCTAGCAACAAAAACTGGGAGTCGCCATACAAACCAGATTAGAGCGGGATAGAAGCCAGTTAGTCAGAGTCGATTTTGATGCAGTTTGTAATTTCAGCAGGTAAGAATTTACAGGAAGGTAAAGATTTGCAATATGGAACACTGAGGAATCTAGGGCCCATCCTATTCATCAACCCAGTAACCAACTTTAATTTAAAAGGCCACCTAGTCGCTAAACACTTCTACGCTGCAAAGTATACTTTCTGTTATTTCACTAATGAAGGAATTTGCTCATAAATCCCTGGCATACTCTCATAAATAATGTGTCTCTGTGTTGATGTTTCACTTTCGAAAATGCTTTTCATCCTTTGGGTCAGCTGCTAAAAGCATTAGGAGAAAACTACTGAAGGAGAAATTTCTGCCATGCAGTGACTTTTGACATTTGTCTGTTTTGCTAATACTACCACATGCTAAATATATTAGGAGCTTCAAGGGATTGTAGATGGACTCACTGGCTGGACTTTATTTTGACCTCTCTGCTTTTCTTGAGCTCACTGCCATCTTTGAACCATTTGTAGGTAGGGCTGGGGTTTCCTGTAGCCTCACACTTGACCGTGAGCCTGCTCCCCTCATCCACCATCAGGTTCCTCAACCGCTTCAATTTTGGGGCATTAGCTAAACACAGAGAGAGAAACAGAGGTGATATTAGACATTTTGAAATTAAATGGGACTCGCTTGAAATGGGTTTAAGACAAGAGACGGAGAGAGAGAAAGAGAGTATTTTTGTGTATCGTGTTTACTGTTAATGTTAATGTTTGATTGTTTTTGTCTTTCTTTTGTTTAAGTTTCTTTGTTGGTTTTTGTCATTTCACTTGCTTTGGCAATGTTAACACATTTCCCATGCCAATAAAACCCCTTTGAATTGAAATGAGAGCGAGAGAGGGAGATGTGGAGAGAGAGGGGGAGGTACACAGAGACCCAGAAAGACAGAAGGAGAATCTCAATTGCATACTCCTCATGTCCTCTCTCCTCGCCTCCTCAAAACTCATTGGAAGAGAAGGACAGAGGGGAGGGACCTCTGGCTTTCTTAACATTGCCAAAGCAAGTGAAAAAAACAATAAACAAAACAACAATGACAAAAAACAACTGAGATTCTCCCAGAGACACAGAAAGACACAGAAAGACAGACATGTCATGTCACCAAGAGCTCAGTCATCATCTCTCTTGTATAGCCAGATGAGGTCACCAGAGCTCAGCATCTCTCATATCTCTAGACAAAGTCAGAATCACTGTCAAACAGGATACATTTTTACATTGTCTTTAATCGAGAAGCTAGTTTCAGTTTTTATGAACGCTTGAAGCGGTATGCTTCAAGCATTCACAACTGAATGGAACAAAAAAGCTATTTGGAATGATATGCTTCAAAGAACACAAGACATAACTGAACCTAATACCAGAAAAGGAATGAACTGCTCTCAGAATGCAATATCCTCTCAGAACTGCTCTCAGAATGCGGTATCCTCTCAGAACTGCTCTCAGAATGCAATATGCTCTAAGAACTGCTCTCAGAATGCGGTATGCTCTAAGAACTGCTCTCAGAATGCGGTATGCTCGAAGAACTGCTCTCAGAATGCGGTATGCTCGAAGAACTGCTCTCAGAATGCAATATGCTCTAAGAACTGCTCTCAGATTGAGATATGCTCTCAGAACTGCTCTCAGAATGCAATATGCTCTAAGAACTGCTCTCAGAATGAGATATGCTCTAAGAACTGCTCTCAGAATGCGATATGCTCTAAGAACTGCTCTCAGAATGCGATATGCTCTAAGAACTGCTCTCAAAATGCGATATGCTCTAAGAACTGCTCTCAGAATGAGATATGCTCTAAGAATTCCTTTCAGAATGTGGTATGCTCTCAGAACTGCTCTCAGAATGAGATATGCTCTAAGAACTGCTCTCAGAATGCGATATGCTCTAAGAACTGCTCTCAAAATGCGATATGCTCTAAGAACTGCTCTCAGAATGAGATATGCTCTAAGAATTCCTTTCAGAATGTGGTATGCTCTCAGAACTGCTCTCAGAATGCGATATGCTCTAAGAACTGCTCTCAGAATGCGATATGCTCTAAGAACTGCTCTCAGAATGCGATATGCTCTAAGAACTGCTCTCAGAATGCGATATGCTCTAAGAACTGCTCTCAGAATGCGATATGCTCTAAGAACTGCTCTCAGAATGCGATATGCTCTAAGAACTGCTCTCAAAACGCGATATGCTCTAAGAACTGCTCTCAGAATGCGATATGCTCTAAGAATTCCTTTCAGAATGAGATATGCTCTAAGAATTCCTTTCAGAATGAGATATGCTCTAAGAATTCCTTTCAGAATGCGGTATGCTCTCAGAACTGCTCTCAGAATGCGGTATGCTCTAAGAACTGCTCTCAGAATGCGATATGCTCTAAGAACTGCTCTCAGAATGCGATTTGCTCTAAGAACTGCTCTCAGAATGCGGTATGCTCTAAGAACTGCTCTCAGAATGCGGTATGCTCTAAGAACTGCTCTCAGAATGCGATATGCTCGAAGAACTGCTCTCAGAATGCGATATGCTCGAAGAACTGCTCTCAGAATGCGATATGCTCGAAGAACTGCTCTCAGAATGCGATATGCTCTAAGAACTGCTCTCAGAATGCGATATGCTCTAAGAACTGCTCTCAGAATGCGATATGCTCTAAGAACTGCTCTCAGAATGCGATATGCTCTAAGAACTGCTCTCAGAATGCGATATGCTCTAAGAACTGCTCTCAGAATGCGATATGCTCTAAGAACTGCTCTCAGAATGCGATATGCTCTAAGAACTGCTCTCAGAATGCGATATGCTCTAAGAACTGCTCTCAGAATGCGATATGCTCTAAGATCTGCTCTCAGAATGAGATATGCTCTAAGAACTGCTCTCAGAATGCGATATGCTCTAAGAACTGCTCTCAGAATGCGATATGCTCTAAGAACTGCTCTCAGAATGCGATATGCTCTAAGAACTGCTCTCAGAATGCGATATGCTCTAAGAACTGCTCTCAGAATGCGATATGCTCTAAGAACTGCTCTCAGAATGCGATATGCTCTAAGAACTGCTCTCAGAATGCGATATGCTCGAAGAACTGCTCTCAGAATGCGATATGCTCTAAGAACTGCTCTCAGAATGCGATATGCTCTAAGAACTGCTCTCAGAATGCGATTTGCTCTAAGAACTGCTCTCAGAATGCGATTTGCTCTAAGAACTGCTCTCAGAATGCAGTATGCTCTAAGAATTCCTCTCAGATTGAGATATGCTCTCAGAACTGCTCTCAGAATGCGGTATGCTCTAAGAACTGCTCTCAGAATGAGATATGCTCTAAGAATTCCTTTCAGAATGCGGTATGCTCTCAGAACTGCTCTCAGAATGCGGTATGCTCTAAGAACTGCTCTCAGAATGCGATATGCTCTAAGAACTGCTCTCAGAATGCGATATGCTCTAAGAACTGCTCTCAGAATGCGATATGCTCTAAGAACTGCTCTCAGAATGCGATATGCTCTAAGAACTGCTCTCAGAATGCGATATGCTCTAAGAACTGCTCTCAGAATGCGATATGCTCTAAGAACTGCTCTCAGAATGCGATATGCTCTAAGAACTGCTCTCAGAATGCGATATGCTCTAAGAACTGCTCTCAGAATGCGATATGCTCTAAGAACTGCTCTCAGAATGCGATATACTCGAAGAACTGCTCTCAGAATGCGATATGCTCTAAGAACTGCTCTCAGAATGCGATATGCTCTAAGAACTGCTCTCAGAATGCGATATGCTCTCAGATCTGCTCTCAGAATGCGATATGCTCTAAGAACTGCTCTCAGAATGCAATATGCTCGAAGAACTGCTCTCAGAATGAGATATGCTCTAAGAATTCCTTTCAGAATGCGGTATGCTCTCAGAACTGCTCTCAGAATGCGGTATGCTCTAAGAACTGCTCTCAGAATGCGATATGCTCTAAGAACTGCTCTCAGAATGCGATATGCTCTAAGAACTGCTCTCAGAATGCGATATGCTCTAAGAACTGCTCTCAGAATGCGATATGCTCTAAGAACTGCTCTCAGAATGCGATATGCTCTAAGAACTGCTCTCAGAATGCGATATGCTCTAAGAACTGCTCTCAGAATGCGATATGCTCTAAGAACTGCTCTCAGAATGCGATATGCTCTAAGAACTGCTCTCAGAATGCGATATGCTCTAAGAACTGCTCTCAGAATGCGATATGCTCGAAGAACTGCTCTCAGAATGCGATATGCTCTAAGAACTGCTCTCAGAATGCGATATGCTCTAAGAACTGCTCTCAGAATGCGATTTGCTCTAAGAACTGCTCTCAGAATGCGATTTGCTCTAAGAACTGCTCTCAGAATGCAGTATGCTCTAAGAATTCCTCTCAGATTGAGATATGCTCTCAGAACTGCTCTCAGAATGCGGTATGCTCTAAGAACTGCTCTCAGAATGAGATATGCTCTAAGAACTGCTCTCAGAATGCGATATGCTCTAAGAACTGCTCTCAGAATGCGATATGCTCTAAGAACTGCTCTCAGAATGCGATATGCTCTAAGAACTGCTCTCAGAATGCGATATACTCGAAGAACTGCTCTCAGAATGCGATATACTCGAAGAACTGCTCTCAGAATGCGATATGCTCTAAGAACTGCTCTCAGAATGCGATATGCTCTAAGAACTGCTCTCAGAATGCGATATGCTCTCAGATCTGCTCTCAGAATGCGATATGCTCTAAGAACTGCTCTCAGAATGCAATATGCTCGAAGAACTGCTCTCAGAATGAGATATGCTCTAAGAATTCCTTTCAGAATGCGGTATGCTCTCAGAACTGCTCTCAGAATGCGGTATGCTCTAAGAACTGCTCTCAGAATGCGATATGCTCTAAGAACTGCTCTCAGAATGCGATATGCTCTAAGAACTGCTCTCAGAATGCGATATGCTCTAAGAACTGCTCTCAGAATGCGATATGCTCTAAGAACTGCTCTCAGAATGCGATATGCTCTAAGAACTGCTCTCAGAATGCGATATGCTCTAAGAACTGCTCTCAGAATGCGATATGCTCTAAGAACTGCTCTCAGAATGCGATATGCTCTAAGAACTGCGATATACTCGAAGAACTGCTCTCAGAATGCGATATGCTCTAAGAACTGCTCTCAGAATGCGATATGCTCTAAGAACTGCTCTCAGAATGCGATATGCTCTAAGAACTGCTCTCAGAATGCGATATGCTCTAAGAACTGCTCTCAGAATGCGATATGCTCTAAGAACTGCTCTCAGAATGCGATATGCTCTAAGAACTGCTCTCAGAATGCGATATGCTCTAAGAACTGCTCTCAGAATGCGATATGCTCGAAGAACTGCTCTCAGAATGCGATATGCTCTAAGAACTGCTCTCAGAATGCGATATGCTCTAAGAACTGCTCTCAGAATGCGATTTGCTCTAAGAACTGCTCTCAGAATGCGATTTGCTCTAAGAACTGCTCTCAGAATGCAGTATGCTCTAAGAATTCCTCTCAGATTGAGATATGCTCTCAGAACTGCTCTCAGAATGCGGTATGCTCTAAGAACTGCTCTCAGAATGAGATATGCTCTAAGAATTCCTTTCAGAATGCGGTATGCTCTCAGAACTGCTCTCAGAATGCGGTATGCTCTAAGAACTGCTCTCAGAATGCGATATGCTCTAAGAACTGCTCTCAGAATGCGATATGCTCTAAGAACTGCTCTCAGAATGCGATATGCTCTAAGAACTGCTCTCAGAATGCGATATGCTCTAAGAACTGCTCTCAGAATGCGATATGCTCTAAGAACTGCTCTCAGAATGCGATATGCTCTAAGAACTGCTCTCAGAATGCGATATGCTCTAAGAACTGCTCTCAGAATGCGATATACTCGAAGAACTGCTCTCAGAATGCGATATACTCGAAGAACTGCTCTCAGAATGCGATATGCTCTAAGAACTGCTCTCAGAATGCGATATGCTCTAAGAACTGCTCTCAGAATGCGATATGCTCTAAGAACTGCTCTCAGAATGCGATATGCTCTCAGATCTGCTCTCAGAATGCGATATGCTCTAAGAACTGCTCTCATAATGCAATATGCTCGAAGAACTGCTCTCAGAATGAGATATGCTCTAAGAATTCCTTTCAGAATGCGGTATGCTCTCAGAACTGCTCTCAGAATGCGGTATGCTCTAAGAACTGCTCTCAGAATGCGATATGCTCTAAGAACTGCTCTCAGAATGCGATATGCTCTAAGAACTGCTCTCAGAATGCGATATGCTCTAAGAACTGCTCTCAGAATGCGATATGCTCTAAGAACTGCTCTCAGAATGCGATATGCTCTAAGAACTGCTCTCAGAATGCGATATGCTCTAAGAACTGCTCTCAGAATGCGATATGCTCTAAGAACTGCTCTCAGAATGCGATATGCTCTAAGAACTGCTCTCAGAATGCGATATGCTCTAAGAACTGCGATATACTCGAAGAACTGCTCTCAGAATGCGATATGCTCTAAGAACTGCTCTCAGAATGCGATATGCTCTAAGAACTGCTCTCAGAATGCGATATGCTCTAAGAACTGCTCTCAGAATGCGATATGCTCTCAGATCTGCTCTCAGAATGCGATATGCTCTAAGAACTGCTCTCAGAATGCAATATGCTCGAAGAACTGCTCTCAGAATGCAATATGCTCTAAGAACTGCTCTCAGATTGCAATATGCTCTAAGAACTGCTTTCAGAATGCAATATGCTCTAAGAACTGCTCTCAGAATGCGATATGCTCTCAGAACTGCTCTCAGAATGCGGTATGCTCTAAGAACTGCTCTCAGAATGCGATATGCTCTAAGAACTGCTCTCAGAATGCGATATGCTCTAAGAACTGCTCTCAGAATGCGATATGCTCTAAGAACTGCTCTCAGAATGCGATATGCTCTAAGAACTGCTCTCAGAATGCGATATGCTCTAAGAACTGCTCTCAGAATGCGATATGCTCTAAGAACTGCTCTCAGAATGCGATATGCTCTAAGAACTGCTCTCAGAATGCGATATACTCGAAGAACTGCTCTCAGAATGCGATATACTCGAAGAACTGCTCTCAGAATGCGATATGCTCTAAGAACTGCTCTCAGAATGCGATATGCTCTAAGAACTGCTCTCAGAATGCGATATGCTCTAAGAACTGCTCTCAGAATGCGATATGCTCTCAGATCTGCTCTCAGAATGCGATATGCTCTAAGAACTGCTCTCATAATGCAATATGCTCGAAGAACTGCTCTCAGAATGAGATATGCTCTAAGAATTCCTTTCAGAATGCGGTATGCTCTCAGAACTGCTCTCAGAATGCGGTATGCTCTAAGAACTGCTCTCAGAATGCGATATGCTCTAAGAACTGCTCTCAGAATGCGATATGCTCTAAGAACTGCTCTCAGAATGCGATATGCTCTAAGAACTGCTCTCAGAATGCGATATGCTCTAAGAACTGCTCTCAGAATGCGATATGCTCTAAGAACTGCTCTCAGAATGCGATATGCTCTAAGAACTGCTCTCAGAATGCGATATGCTCTAAGAACTGCTCTCAGAATGCGATATGCTCTAAGAACTGCTCTCAGAATGCGATATGCTCTAAGAACTGCGATATACTCGAAGAACTGCTCTCAGAATGCGATATGCTCTAAGAACTGCTCTCAGAATGCGATATGCTCTAAGAACTGCTCTCAGAATGCGATATGCTCTAAGAACTGCTCTCAGAATGCGATATGCTCTCAGATCTGCTCTCAGAATGCGATATGCTCTAAGAACTGCTCTCAGAATGCAATATGCTCGAAGAACTGCTCTCAGAATGCAATATGCTCTAAGAACTGCTCTCAGATTGCAATATGCTCTAAGAACTGCTTTCAGAATGCAATATGCTCTAAGAACTGCTCTCAGAATGCGATATGCTCTAAGAACTGCTCTCAGAATGCGATATGCTCTAAGAACTGCTTTCAGAATGCAATATGCTCTAAGAACTGCTCTCAGAATGCGATATGCTCGAAGAACTGCTCTCATAATGCGATATGCTCTATGATCTGCTCTCAGAATGCGATATGCTCTATGATCTGCTCTCAGAATGCGATATGCTCTAGGAACTGCTCTCAGAATGCGATATGCTCTAAGAACTGCTCTCAGAATGCGATATGCTCTAAGAACTGCTCTCAGAATGCGATATGCTCTAAGAACTGCTCTCATAATGCGATATGCTCTATGATCTGCTCTCAGAATGCGATATGCTCTATGATCTGCTCTCAGAATGCGATATGCTCTAAGAACTGCTTCCAGAATGTGTTATGCTCTTAGAAAGAAATACAATACCCACTAATTGTTGCTCAGACCTCTACATTTTAACCTCTTGAGAATACAGGGTGTAATATTTTTGCATTAGCATAATTTGCTCTACAGATTAAACTGCCTCTTATTCAATCATTGCTCTTACTATATGCATATGAATCATACCATTGGAAAGAAGACAATCTCTAGTTTCTAAATCCGTTTCAATTTCGTCTCTGAGTGATACAGAAGTCATTTCACAGCACTTTCCATGACCAAGAACATAAAATCAAGATGTTTTGTGCTGGCTTCAAAGCTCTGCCTATATATGGTCATGCCTCCTATGACCCGAAACACAACTCACTGGCCTTCCTCTGGGTGTCTAGAGGACGTCAGAGGAAAAATTTCTTGTCTATCTGGGACTGACGTGAAATGAGAGCAAAATCTTTGGCATGACCGACAACTTCCGGTTCTCGATTGGATGGAATTTGAGCTACGTTTTTCTTGTGTTGTGCGGCCATTATTATCTCCGTGTCGAAGTTTGTTTGATACATGTGACCAGATCATCGTAATGTATGTTTTTTCAATATAGTTTAATCAGATTATTTGATTTTTTTAGGGAGTTTTGCGGTGTTCAGTTGTTAGATTTTAGTATCGTTTGAGAAATACGTGCCACTCGACCGGTACCTGTGCTAAATGGAGTGAGAAAGGAACATTTCTGAACGGAACCAACGACTCATCTTGACAAAGGACACTTTGATCAACATTCTGATGAAAGATCAGCCATAGTAAGACCCAATTTACGATTTTATATCATATCTGTTGTGCATGTGAACTGGACGTGGGCGCCTAGCCGAATCTGCCTGGTAAAAATATCGTGTCCTCCGCTAACGTGGTTAGCTAATAGATTTACATATTCTGTCTTCCCTGTAAAACATTTTAAAAATCTGAAATGGTGGCTTTATTCACAAGACCTGTATCTTTCATCTGGTGTCTTGGACTTGTGATTTAATGATATTTAGATGCTACAAGTTACTTGTGACGCTATGCTAGCTGTGCTAATCAGTGGGGTGAGTTGGGGGGTGCTACCGGATCAGGGTTGCTGACTCGTGAGAAGTTAAACCCCTATTTATTTATTTCTCTCTACTTATTTTGTCTATATTGCGCCATTTTTGTAATCCATAGATTGACAGAAAAGTATTGTTAAGGATGTTGCTAGATGTGCACTCAAGAAGGAAATGACACCATGTTGTTAAATGCACTACAAAAGGAAGAGGAAGCATACGCGTATCACTTACATGTCTGTTAATTACTTTTCATTACCATGTATGAAGCTACTTATTTCATGTCTATCTCACCGTAGACACAAATTTTATCGTTAGCTGCCACTCTGTTAGCATATATAGTGCATTCATAAAGTATTCACACCCCTTGACTTCCTCCACATTTTGTTGTGTTACAGCCTGAATTTAAAATGGATACAATTTAGATTTTTTTTGTCACACAATAGCCAATAATGTGGAATTATGTTTTTACAAATTCTTATACATTTGTCAAATATGAAAAGCTGAAATGTCTTGACTCAATAAGTATTCAACCACTTTGTCATGGCAAGACAAAATAAGTGCAATAGTGTTTAACATGATTTCTGAATGACTGCCTCATCTCTGTACCCCACACATACTGTACAATTATCTGTAAGGTCCATCAGTCGAGGAGTGAATTTCAAACACAGATTCAACCACAAAGACAAGGGGGGTTTTCCAACGACTCGCAAAGAAGGGCAGCTATTGGTAGATGGGTAAAAATAAAAGAAGCAGACATTGAATATCCCTTTGAGCATGGTGAAGTTATTACACTTAGTTATTACACTTTGGACTACAAAGATACAGGTGTTCTTCCTAACTCAGTTGTCAGAGAGAAAGGAAACCACTCAGACTTCCCCATGAGGCCAGTGGTGACTTTAAAACAATTACAGAGTTTAATGGCTGTGATAGGAGAAAACTGAGGAAGTATCAACAAAATTGTAGATACTCCACAATACTAACGTCATTGACAGAGTGAAAAGAAGGAAGCCTGTACAGAATACAAATATTCCAAAACATGCATCCTGTTTCCAATAAGGCACTAAAGTAAAACTGCAAAGATAATGGCAAAGAAATGAACTTTGTGTCCTGAATACAAAAGCATTATATTTGGGGCAAATCCAAAAACAACATATTACTGAGTACCACTCTCCATATTTTCAAGCATGGTGGTGGCTGCATCATGTTATGGGTATGCCTGTCATAGACAAGGACTAGGGAGTTTATTTTAGGATAAAAATGAAGGGAATAGAGCTAAGCACATGCTGAATCCTAGAGGGAAACCTGGTTCAATCTGCTTTCCAACAGACACGGGGAGACAAATTCACCTTTCAGCAGGACATAACCTCAAACACAAGCCCAGCAAGTTGCTTACCAAATGACATTGAATGTTCCTGTCTATCAATGATCAACAACCAAATTGACAGAGCTTGAATAATGTGCAAATATTGTACAACCCTGGTGTGCAAAGCCATTAGAAACTTACCCAGAAAGACACTGCCAAAGGTGATTCTAACATGTATTGACTCAGGGGTGTCAATACTTACGTAAATTCGATATTTCTGTATTTCTTTTTATATACATTTGCAAAATTTCTAAAAACACGTTGTCACTTTGTCATTATGGGGTATTGTGTGTAGATGGGTGAGAGAAAAAATGGAATCAATTTAATTCAGGCTGTAATACAACAAAATGTGAAATAAGTCAAGCGGTATGAATATTTCTGAAGGCACTGTATCCCGATGCTAAGTCACCTTACCCCTATACATATCTACCTCCATCACTCCAGTATCCCTGTCACCTTACCCCAATACATGTCACGATCGTGTGGAGAGACGGACCAAGGCGCAGCGTGATATTGATACATCTTCTCTTTATTAATGAAGATGAATGAACACGACACACTTTAACAAACTAACAAAAAAAAAACAAACGACCGTGAAGCTAAATAACGTAAGTGCACAGACAAGCAACAAACGTTCTACATAGACAATTACCCACAAACACCTAAAAGCCTATGGCTACCTTAAATATGGCTCCCAATCAGAGACAACAATAACCAGCTGTCTCTGATTGAGAACCAAATCAGGCAACCATAGACTTTCCTAAACAACTACACTCAACCATAGACAATTCTAAACACCTACACTGAACACAACCCCATCTACTCTATGAAACCCCCTCAACCATACAAACCACACTAGACAATACAAAAACACATACTAACCCATGTCACACCCTGACCTAACTAAAATACTAATGAAAACAAAGATAACTAAGGCCAGGGTGTGACAATACATATCTACCTCCATCACTCCAGTATCCCTGTCACCTTAACCCTATACATATCTACCTCCATCACTCCAGTATCCCTGTCACCTTACCCCAATACATATCTACCTCCATCACTCCAGTATCCCTGTCACCTTACCCCTATACATATCTACCTCCATCACTCCAGTGTCCCTGTCCCCTTACCCCTATACATATCTACCTCCATCACTCCAGTATCCCTGTCACCTTACCCCTATACATATCTACCTCCATCACTCCAGTGTCCCTGTCCCCTTACCCCTATACATATCTACCTCCATCACTGCAGTATCCCTGTCACCTTACCCCTATACATATCTACCTCCATCACTCCAGTATCCCTGTCACCTTACCCCTATACATATCTACCTCCATCACTCCAGTATCCCTGTCACCTTACCCCTATACATATCTACCTCCATCACTCCAGTATCCCTGTCACCTTACCCCTATACATATCTACCTCCATCACTGCAGTATCCCTGTCACCTTACCCCTATACATATCTACCTCCATCACTCCAGTATACCTGTCACCTTACCCCTATACATATCTACCTCCATCACTCCAGTATCCCTGTCACCTTACCCCTATACATATATACCTCCATCACTCCAGTATACCTGTCACCTTACCCCTATACATATCTACCTCCATCACTCCAGTATCCCTGTCCCCTTACCCCTATACATATCTACCTCCATCGCTCCAGTATCCCTGTCACCTTACCCCTATACATATCTACCTCCATCACTCCAGTATCCCTGTCACCTTACCCCTATACATATCTACCTCCATCACTGCAGTATCCCTGCACATCGTAAATATGGTACTGGAACTGACCATTTATATAGTATGCTTGCTTACTTCATCGTGTTCTTCTTATTTCATATTTTTATATCTCGTGTTTTTGTTCTACCTTATATTATTTTTAGTACTACTTTGATATTGATTACTCCATTGTTGGGTTTAGAGAAAGAAAGGCATTTCACTGTACTTCTGCATGTTACATTACAACTTAAAACTTGAAACTGAAACTAGCTACCTTCTATCACTGGGAATAACTCCGGTTTCCATAGAGCCACAAGACTAGGGGGTAATGTATCTGAGTTAGCTGCTAAATGCACATATCCATCAAATAGACACATGTCCAGAGTTAGACCATAGAATACACTGCCATGGCCTGTTAGCTAATGACCAAAGACTATAGAGTCGAGGATTAGAAGAGTGCAGCAGGATGGACGCTTGGAGCCTTAGTTAGCTAGCTAGACAACAGGGAGCCCAGCCCAGCTCTGGAAGGATGGATGGGTGGGTGGAGGGAGGAAGGGAGGGAGGATGGGCTGTAAAGTTTGCGGTCTCCTCCCTCCCTATGGTCCCTGGCCTGCCCTGCTGTCACAGCTGACACCTACACACATGTTAGTGGAGGACTGGGATTCCCCCAGGGTACAGAGGGGAGGGGTGAACACTGGTGAAGGGGAGGGGCTTCTCAAGAATAGGTTTCTGTTTTCTCTAGCTCTCTCTTCTCTGTCAGTTTTTCAGTCACGTTATCACAGTAAGTCATCATGAATTTCCAAATAATTACCTCATGCCTCAAACCCTGACTCTTATGTCAATATGCTGTTTACACACTCACAGCAGAGTAGCATACATACTTTTATGGTAATCAAACATGTTTAGCCTATCTGGTATTCAGCCATTTGGGGTCCAATACAATCAAAAATACAACATCAATTATTATAAGGACTTCAATTAAAACTGGACATGTAGGTGCACCAAAATAATCACCAGTCATCCTAATTTTTTAGGGATTGTCCCACTTCTCCGACCTAGTAAAGAAGACAGCCTATCTGTCCTATAAACCTTTGTGGAAGAAAATGACTAATAGGAGATATTGAGCTCTTCAGAATAAAGGGAGGTTTGACGGAATATTTATCAAATAAAATGTCATATGTCACATGCACCGAATACAACGGGTGTAGACATTACCGTGAAATGATTAGTTACGACCCCTTCCCAACGATGCAGAGTTAAAAAAAAAAAAAAAAAAAAAAAAAATAACACAAGAGGACTAAAATACACAATAATAAAACTATATACAGGAAGTTCCGGTACCAGCACCATATCACTGTGCAGGGGTACCAGGTACTTGACGTAGATATCTACATAAAGGCAGGAGTAAGGTGAGGATAGATAATCAGGATAGATAATTATGTAGAAAATAGTAAAAATAAAGAAAAATCCATGAATGAGTAGATGTGTCCAAACATTTGACTGGTACTGTACATATACACTACCGTTCAACATTTTGGGGTCACTTAGAAATGTCCTTGTTTTTGAAAGAAAAGCACATTTTTTGTCCATTAAAAAAACATCAAACTGGTCAGAAATACAGTGTAGAGTTTGTTAATGTTGTAAATGACTATTGTAGCTGGAAACGGCTGATTTTTTATGGAATATCTATATAGGCGTACAGAGGCCCATTATCAACAACCATCACTCCTGTGTTCCAATGGCACATTGTGTTAGCTAATCCAAGTTTATCATTTTTAAAAGGCTAATTGATCATTAGAAAACCTTTTTGCAATTATGTTAGCACAGATGAAAACTATTGTCCTGATTAAAGAAGCAATAAAACTGGCCTTCTTTAGATTAGTTGAGTATCTGGAGCGTCAGCATTTGTGGGTTTGATTACAGGCTCAAAATGGCCAGAAACAAAGAACTTTCTTCTGAAACTCGCCAGTCTATTCTTGTTCTGAGAAATGAATGCTATTCCATGCAAGAAATTGCCAAGAAACTGAAGATCTGGTACAACGAAGGCGTACTACTCCCTTCACAGAACAGCGCAAACTGAGAGGAGTGGGAGGCCCCAGTGCACAACTGAGCAAGAGGACAAGTACATTAGAGTGTCTAGTTTGAGAAACAGACGCCTCAAAAGTCCTCAACTAGCAGCTTTTTTAAAAATAGTACCCGCAAACACCAGTCTCAACGTCAACAGTGAAGAGGCGACTCCGGGATGCTGGCCTTATAGACAGAGTTCCTCTGTCCAGTGTCTGTGTTCTTTTGCCCATCTTAATATTTTCTTTTTATTGGTCAGTCTGAGATATGCCTTTATCTTTGCAACTCTGCCTAGAATGCCAGCATCCGGAGTCACCTCTTCACTGTTGACGTTGAGAACGGTGTTTTACGCTATTTGGTAAAAGACCAAGGCCATGTTACGGCAAGAACAGCTCAAATAAGCAAAGAGAAATGCCAGTCCATCATTACTTTAACTTCTTATGGGTGGGGGCGCTATTTTCACGTTCGGATGAAAAGCATGCCCAGAGTAAACTGCCTGCTACTCAGGCCCAGAAGCTAAGATATGCATATTATTAGTAGATTTGGATGGAAACACTCTGACGTTTCTAAAACTATTTGAATGATGTCTGTGAGTATAACAAAACTCATATGGCAGGCAAAAACCTGAGAAAAATCCAACCAGGAAGTGGGAAATCTGAGGTTTGTAGATTTTCAAGTATATGCCTATCCAAGAGCCAGTGTAAATTTGGTCCGATTACACTTCCTGCGGCTTCCACTAGATGTCAACAGTCTTTAGAATCTTGTTTCAGGCTTCTATTGTGAAGGGGGAGCGAATAAGAACTGTTTGACTAAGGGGTCTGGCAGAATGCCATGAGCTAAGTCACGCGCGTGGCCGTGAGAGCGAGCTGCGTTCCCTTTCATTTCTAAAGACAAAGGAATTGTCCGGTTGGAATATTATTGAAGAGTTATGGTAAAAACATCCTAAAGATTGATTCTATACATCGTTTGACATGTTTCTACGAACTGTAATGGAACTGTTTTGACTTTTCATCTGGACTAAGTGCTTGCGCCTTGTGAATTTGGATTTGTGAACTAAACGCGCAAACAAAAAGGAGGTTTTTGGACATAAATGATGGACTTTATCGAACAAAACCATTTTTTTTTGTGGAACTGGGATTCCTGGGAGTGCATTCCGATGAAGATCATCAAAGGTTAGTGAATATTGATAATGCTATTTCTGACTTCTGTTGACTCCACAACATGGCGGGTATCTGTATGGCTGTACTCAGATTATTCCATGGTGTGCTTTCGCTGTAAAGCTTTTTTGAAATCTGACACAGCTGTTGCATTAAGGAGAAGTATATCATTAATTCCATGCATAACACTTGTATTTTCATCAACATTTATGATGAGTATTTCTGTAAATTGATGTGGCTCTCTGCAAAATCACCGGATGTTTTGGAAGCAAAACATTACTGAACATAACATGTCAATGTAAACTGAGATTTTTGGATATAAATATGAACTTTATCGAAACAAAACATACATGTATTGTGTAACATGAAGTCCTATGAGTGCCATCTGATGAAGATCATCAAAGGTTAGTGATTAATTTTCTCTATTTCTGCTTTTTGTGACTCCTCTCTTTGGCTGGAAAAATGGCTGTGTTTTTTGTGACTAGTTACTGACCTAACATAATCGCATGGTATGCTTTCGTCGTAAAGCCTTTTTGAAATCGGACACTGTGGTGGGATTACCAACAAGTTTATCTTTAAAATGGTGCATAATAATTGTATGTTTGAGGAATTTTCATTATGAGATTTCTGTTGTTTGAATTTGGCGCCCTGCACTTTCACTGGCTGTTGTCAAATCGATCCCGTTAACGGGATATCAGCCGAAAGAAGTTTTAACACATGAAGTGCAGTCAATCCGGAAAATGTCAAGAACTTTTAAAGTTTCTTCAAGTGCAGTCGCAAAAACCATCAAGCGCTATGATGAAACTGCCTCTCATGAGGACCGCCACAGGAATGGAAGACCCAGAGGTACCTCTGCTGCAGAGGTTAAGTTCATTTACCAGCCTCAGAAAGTTACCAGCCTCAGAAATTGCAGCCCAAATAAATGCTTCACAGAGCTCAAGTAATAGACACATCTCAACATCAACTGTTCAGAGGAGACTGTGTGAACCAGGCCTTCATGGTTGAATTGCTGCAAAGAAACCACTACTAAAGGACACCAATAAGAAGAAGAGACTTGCTTGGGCCAAGAAACATGTGTCCTTTGGTCTGGAGTCCAAATTGGAGATTTTTGGTTACAACTGCTGTGTCTTTGTGAGACACTTGTGGGTGAACGGATGATCTCCACATGTGTATTTCCTACCGTGAAACATGGATGAGGAGGTGTTATCGTGTGGGGGTGCTATAATAGTGACACTGTCAGTGATTTATTTAGAATTCAAGAATTCATTTAGAATGCACACTTAACCAGCATGGCTACCACACCATTCTGCAGTGATACCCCATCCCATCTGGTTTGCTCTTAGTGGGACTGTCATTTGTTTTTCAACAGGACAATGACCCAACACACCTCCAGGCTGTCTAAGGACTATTTTACTGAGAAGGAGAGTAATGGAGTGCTGCATCAGATGACCTGGCCTCCACAATCACCCAACCTCAACCAAATTGAGATGGTTTGGGAATTTGTCAGACTGCAGAAGGAAAAGCAGCCAACAAGTGCTCAGCATATGTGGGAACTACTTCAAGACTGTTGGAAAAGCATTGCAGGTGAAGCTGGTTGAGAGAATGCCAAGAGTGTGCAAAGCTGTCATCAAGGCAAAGGGTGGTTATTTGAAGAATCTCAAATATAAAAAATATTTTGATTTGTTTAACACTTTTTTGGTTACTACATTATTCCATATGTGTTATTTCATAGTTTTGATGTCTTCACTGTTTTTCTACAGTTAAAAAAATTGTAAAAATAAAGAAAAACCCTTGAATGAGTAGGTGTTCTAAAACTTTTGACCGGTAGTGTATATACTGTATATTTGTACATGTATTTAACCCCTTATTTTTGGAACTAAACTGTTTCCATATATATACTGTACTTCCATAAATTTTTTCAACTGGTACCGGGAGACGTTCAGATGAATCTTGTGAGGTCTGTGGGTGTCCTAGAGCAACAACAGACACGTATGTGTTCGTGAGAGTCTCACCTATCCACAAAGGGGTCATATTAGTGTGTAGCCCAAACTGTTCGGACACTACAGACAGAAGTTGGCAGATTGGCTATCCCGACTTCAAACGAGTACCAAGACACTTGTGTGGGTTGTAGAGCAAAACAAATAACCGCCTCGTGTTCGTGAGAGTCTAATCTTTCCAAACCGTTTGGACGCTACTGACGCTATTTTGTGAGAAGACCGATTTTCGGGATGTCTCATGGTCTGACAAACACTGCTCTAGCTCTGTCACCTTTCATTGCATAAAAAACGATATATAGATTTAGACTTGGATAGACTTGGATTTTTTCACAAGGACATATACAGGATACTATCCTCCACAACATAACCTTCACTCCAAATGAAAACTCCAAACCTACAAAATGATTTTGGACAAAATTACCTGGAAGAACTCCTACTAACATAGATTCTTATTCACAAGGACTATACAGCAAATGCTCTGGCAAACCAATGACCAGCAAAAGAATCACAACAGAAACCTGAAAATACCATCCAACCTTGAACTGAGTGAGCAATGTTTCGTCTGAAGCTACTTTTAATGCCAAGAAGAAAAATACATTACAATAATTTATTTTACTTTATAAGGACTGAATGCCAACTTAAGGCTACCAAGCTTGCTTGGACAGAACAAATCTGGCTCCAACTTCAATTAGCACTGAGGTGTGAAGTGAGAGGTGTCAAAGCCCTTGAGCCCAACAATTGCAGGAGAGTTTCACAGCCTCCCCCACCCAAATGCAGAAGCCTTTGAGGACCCCTGCTTCATGGCATCACTCTGTGCAGAGGTTATCACAATACAGTACCCCTTGGATGTAAAACATTAGAAGGCACGGAAAGAGTACAAAAATAAAATTCCTCGTGGACAATCCAGAGACACTTTTGTGACAAAAAATGGGAACGTATGCAACTTAATCTTCCACACAGATCATCCCCTGGCATGGAGCAGTGCTATATTAACACACTACCCCTCTGTCAAGAGGGCAACCCAAAATAGTTTCAGCTGGACTTACACATAATTAAAGAGGGCGTGCAGCAGGAGAAGCTCTCTTTTTTGTAATTTTTGTAATTTTTATTAGGATCCCCATTAGTTAACGCCATAACACTAGCTACTCTTCCTGGGGTCCAACACCAATTAACAAGACATTAACAAGACAACCACAATCAAGGCTTCACAAACATTCAACAAGTAGACGATACAGATAATTAAACTACCTTACAATTGATGCTTTCTATTTCCTGTCCTGTCATATGGTCTATCGCATTAGATGTTCTTTTATTTTTTTCTTGAAGGTGGATTTACTTTTTGCCTGAGAAACATGGATTGGTAAAGAGTTCCATTCAGCTATGGCTCTATATAAAACTGTAGATTTAACTTCTTATGGCTGCAGGGGCAGTATTGAGTAGCTTGGATGAAAGGTGCACGGAGGTGCCCATAGTAAACTGCCTGCTCCTCAGTCCCAGTTGCTAAAATATGCATATTATTATTCGTATTGGATAGAAAACACTCTGAAATTTCTAAAACTGTTTGAATTATGTCTGTGAGTATAACAGAACTCATATGGCAGGCAAAAACCTGAGAAGTTCCACTTCCTGTTTTAATTTTTTCTGAGGTGGCAGATTTTCAACCAAGCTCTCATTGAAATTACAGCGAGATATTGATGAGTTTTCACTTCCTACGGCTTCCACTAGATGTCAACAGTCAATAGAACTTTGTCTGATGACTCTAATGTGAAGGGGGGCCGAAGGAGACAGGAATGGGTAATCACTGCCACGAGCTGACCATGCTTTCACATGCGCATTCACATGAGGAGGACCTCCGTTCCACCGCTCATCTGAAGTCAATCTAATTCTCCGGTTGGAACGTTATTCAAGATATATGTTAACAACATTCTAAAGATTGATTCAGTACATCGTTTGACATGTTTCTACTGACTGTTATGGAACTTTTGGACATTTCGTCATGTTATAGTGGACGCGCTTTGTGACTTTTGAATTGTTTACCAAACACGCTAACCAAAGTAGCTAATTGGACATAAATAACGGACATTATCGAACAAATCAAGCATTTATTGTGGACCTGGGATTCCTAGGACTGCATTCTGATGAAGTTCATCAAGGAAACATTTATCATGTATTTTCTGGTTTCTGTTGACCCCAACATGGCGGCTAATTTGGCTATTGTTCTGAGCTCCGTCTCAGATTATTGCATGATTTGCTTTTTCCGTAAAGTTTTTTTGAAATCTGACACAGCGGTTGCATTAAGGAGAGCTATATCTATAATTCCATGTGTATAACTTGTATTATCATCTACATTTATGATGAGTATTTCTGTTGAAACGATGTGGCTATGCAAAATCACTTGATGTTTTTGGAACTAGTGAATGTAACGCGCCAATGTAAACTCAGATTTTTTGTTATAAATATGAACTTTATCAAACAAAACATGCATGTATTGTGTAACATGAAGTCCTATGAGTGTCATCTGATGAAGATTATCAAAGGTTAGTGATTAATTTTATCTCTATTTCTGCTTTTTCTGACTGCAATCTTTCGCTGGAAAAATGGCTGTGCTTATTGTGGTTTGATGGTGACCTAGCATAATCGTTCGTAGTGCTTTCGCTGAAAAGCATATTTAAAATCGGACACTTTGGTGGGATTAACAACAAGTTTACCTTTAAAATGATATAAAACACATGTATGTTCGAGGAATTTTAATTATGAGATTTCTGTTGTTTGAATTTGGCGCCCTGCACTTTCACTGGCTGTTGTCATATCGATCCCGGTAGCGGGATGCAGCCATAAGAAGTTTTAAGGCGATTTGTCCTTGACTTGGGTTGTCTTAGCATTTGTTTTTAATGTGAAGCCATGAGAGATTCTGATGCATTTGGATAATATTCATATGGTTAGAGCAATAAAGAGCTAATTTGGCAGCCTTGTTTTGAGCCATTTGGAGCTTTTTGCTCTTTCTTTGCTGCAGATGACCATATAACCGGACAGTACTCTAAGCGTGATAGGACCAGGGATTGAATCACCTCATTCAGTGTGCTAGATGTTACATACTCTGAACATTTTCTTGTAACAGCAATTCCCACTCCCATCTTAATAGCAATATTATCCATGTTTTCTGACCATGATAAAGCAGCATCCAGCATGACGCCTAGTAGTAAAAACATTTTCACTTGCTCTACATGCATTCTATTCATTGACCAATTCAATTGGGGATCATCAGCAAGCACATATCTTGAACAAAATACAATACATTTAGTTTTAGAAATGTTCAACCCCAATTTGTTCATATCAACCCACTCAGATACCATTCTTAGTTCACTGCTCAGTAAATCTGTTAGCTCATTACATTCTGATGCTGCGCTATACATTGTAGTCATCAGCATACATGACCACTCTTGCTTTGTTCACTAGTGAAGATAAATCATTAGTAAAGATTAGAGAAGTAGGCCTAGGCAACTTCTTTGAGGAACACCACAGTGTATATCTTTACTGTTTGAAAAGCTACCATTAAAGAACCCTTTTTGCCTTCTCCTGGATATATATAGCTTTCCATCCAGAATGGAACTGCAGACTTAAAACCATAACATTTGAGTTTACCTAGTAACAGTGATCAACAGTGATCATGATCAATTACATCAAAAGCAGCACTGAAATCTAGCAACACTGCACCAACTAACTTCCTGTCATCCATACTCTTTAACCAATCATCTGTCATTTGTGCTAAGGCCACACTCGTAGAATGCCCTTCTTTATATTCATGCTATCAGAATATGAAACCCGTTATCAGACCATTACATGAGAAATAATCCTTGATTTGTACAGATACAATTTTTTGCAATAATTTACTTAACAGAGGCAGCAAGCTTATAGGATGACTATTAGGATCAGTGAATGCAGATGTTTTATCCTTAGGTAGTGGAATAACCTTTGACTCTTTCCAGACTTCTGGGCACACACCATACATCAAGCACTTGTAAAAAATATGAGAGATTGGTATAGATATTTGCTTAGCTGTAACTCTAAGCAATTTGGCGTCAAGATTGTCTGTGCCATGTGACTTGTCATCCGAAAGAGACAACAGCATCCTTTCTACTTGGTGAAATTTGAACCTGCATTGCCTCTCCTTCATGATACAATCTGTTATAAGGGTATATGACACGGAGTCATCAGTTGGAATCATAGCATTTCTAAACTTGTTCACTTTGCCTGTAAACAATTCATTAAGGTCGTTGTGGTCATGTGGTTTTGTAATAAATATACCCTCTGATTCAACAGAGGCAAACATGTTCGAATTCCTACCCATAATAGTGTTGAACATTCTCCATACCTTTTTCCCATCACCCTTTACTTCATCAATTTTGTGCCGATAGAATCCCTTCTTCTTTCCTTTGTTTAGCTTGGTCACATGATTTCTTAATTTACAATAACTTTACTTATCAAACAGAGTGCCAGATTTATCTGATACTTTTTTGGCATCATAACGTTGAATCATAAAATTTCTCAGCTCATCATCAATCCATGGGGCACCAATTGACCTCACAGTGCATTTTCTTAAAGGGGCATGCTTATCAGCTATTCTCATAAATCATTTTATAAACAAACTTAATGACATTTCAGGATCATCCTTACCACACACCTCTAACCATTGCACATTCTTAATCTCATCCACAAATGAGTCCTGATTGAACCCTCTGTAGGACCTGCGGTATATTACCTTAGAGCCAGACTTTGGTAATTTAGTTTTCCTAGTGAGTGCAACCAAGTTATGATCACTGCAACCTAGTGCCACTGATACAGCTTTAGAACAATGTTCAGCCATGTTAGTAAAAATGTGATCGATACAAGTTGATGATGTGAAACCGGACCTATTATTGAACGTTCTGGTTGGTGATGTCATAACTTGGGTCAGGTTACATACATTGGCAACAGAAATAAGTGTATTTCTCATTGGACAGTTGGTGTTCAAAAAAATCTATATTCATATCTCCCAAAAAATATGTTTCCCTATTTTCATTAGATACCAACATTTTGCAAATTCCATCAATATATTTCACATCAGCATTAGGTGGCTAATAGCAGCAACCAACTAGTTTAGGTTTCATATGTGGTCAATGCACCTGTACCCATAGAGCCTCTAATCCATTCAACATGAAGTCCTTATGTTGTTTTGCTGGAATATGACTCTGGATGTAAACTGCAGCTCCACCCCTCTATCTATTTCTGTCCCTCCTGAACAAGTTGTATCCATGTATAGAGATCTCAGCATCCTCAAAAGAAGAGTCAGAGTGAGTCTCTGATATTGCCAATACATGAATATTGTTTGACTGCACTAGACAGCATAATTCATGAATTTTGTTCTTTAAACTGCATATATTCAAATGAGCAATTAACATAACTTTCTTTGGTAGTTTTACAGTATGTACAGTGGGGAGAACAAGTATTTGATACACTGACGATTTTGCAGGTTTTCCTACTTACAAAGCATGTAGAGGTCTGTAATTTTTATCATAGGTACACTTCAACTGTGAGAGAAGGAATCTAAAACAAAAATCCAGAAAATCACATTGTATGATTTTTAAGTAATTAATTTGCATTTTATTGCATGACATAAGTATTTGATACATCAGAAAAGCAGAACATAATATTTGGTACAGAAACCTTAGTTTGTAATTACAGAGATCATACGTTTCCTGTAGTTCTTGACCAGGTTTGCACACACTGCAGCAGGGATTTTGGCCCACTCCTCCATACAGACCTTCTCCAGATCCTTCAGGTTTCGGGGCTGTCGCTGGGCAATACGGACTTTCGGCTCCCTCCAAAGATTTTCTATTGGGTTCAGGTCTGGAGACTGGCTAGGCCACTCCAGGACCTTGAGATGCTTCTTACGGAGCCACTCCTTAGTTGCCCTGGCTGTGTGTTTCGGGTCGTTGTCATGCTGGAAGACCCAGCCACGACCCATCTTCAATGCTCTTACTGAGGGAAGGAGGTTGTTGGTCAAGATCTCGCGATACATGGCCCCGTCCATCCTCCCCTCAATACGGTGCAGTCGTCCTGTCCCCTTTGCAGAAAAGCATCCCCAAAGAATGATGTTTCCACCTCCATGCTTCACGGTTGGGATGGTGTTCTTGGGGTTGTACTCATCCTTCTATTCCTCCAAACACGGCGAGTGGAGTTTAGAGCAAAAAGCTCTATTTTTGTCTCATCAGACCACATGACCTTCTCCCATTCCTCCTCTGGATCATCCAGATGGTCATTGGCAAACTTCAGACGGGCCTGGACATGCGCTGGCTTGAGCAGGGGGACCTTGCGTGCGCTGCAGGATTTTAATCCATGACGGCGTAGTGTGTTACTAATGGTTTTCTTTGAGACTGTGGTCCCAGCTCTCTTCAGGTCATTGACCAGGTCCTGCCATGTAGTTCTGGGCTGATCCCTCACATTCCTCATGATCATTGATGCCCCACGAGGTGAGATCTTGCATGGAGCCCCAGACCGAGGGTGATTGACCGTCATCTTGAACTTCTTCCATTTTCTAATAATTGTGCCAACAGTTGTTGCCTTCTCACCAAGCTGCTTGCCTATTGTCCTGTAGCCCATCCCAGCCTTGTACAGGTCTACAATTTATCCCTGATGTCCTTACACAGCTCTCTGGTCTTGGCCATTGTGGAGAGGTTGGAGTCTGTTTGATTGAGTGTGTGGACAGGTGTCTTTTATACAGGTAACGAGTTCAAACAGGTGCAGTTAATACAGGTAATGAGTGGAGAACAGGAGGGCTTCTTAAAGAAAAACTAACAGGTCTGTGAGAGCCGGAATTCTTACTGGTTGGTAGGTGATCAAATACTTATGTCATGCAATAAAATGCAAATTAATTACTTAAAAATCATACAATGTGATTTTCTGGATTTTTGTTTTAGATTCCGTCTCTCACAGTTGAAGTGTACCTATGATAAAAATGACAGACCTCTACATGCTTTGTAAGTAGGAAAACCTGCAAAATCGGCAGTGTATCAAATACTTGTTCTCCCCACTGTATATGTCCAAACATGAATCAGCAGTTGGAATCTGAGAGAGAGATACTCAGTCAGTGTGTGTGTGTGTGTGTGTGTGTGTGTGTGTGTGTGTGTGTGTGTGTGTGTGTGTGTGTGTGTGTGTGTGTGTGTGTGTGTGTGTGTGTGTGTGTGTGTGTGTGTGTGTGTGTGTGTGTGTGTGTGTGTGTGTGTGTGTGTGTGGCCGGAATTACTTGTGTCTGTCGCTCCTCCTAACTCCATGGGAGGGAGGGTGAACAATCAGTTTGTCCTACCTCAGATATGCTGTCACCTCGTTCTCTTGCAGCCTTCATGGCTTGTATTAGTTCCTTTCTTCTTTGACAGACTGCATCTGAGAAATCCTCATTGATGAAGATGAAGGACCCGTTAAGGCGTTTGGCTTTTCAAGGACTGCAAGCTTATCCTTGAAGCTGAGGAATTTCACTACAATTGGCCTGGGTCTGGTTCCATTGGCAGCACCAGTGCCCCCTGGTTTCCCAGACTGGTAAGCCCTTTCCAGCTCAACCTGTTGATCCAATTGTAGCTCCTCAGAAAACAGCTTTCGAACTTTGTCATCTGATTCAGCCCATGTCTCACTTTGGCTCTCCTGGATACCATCTATTACAAGATTATTTCTCCTCGATTGTCCATCCAGGTAATCAGCCTTCCCAGACATGTTCTGGAGGCCCTCCCTGACTGTGGTGATTTCATTCAGCATAGAGGAACAGTTTCTAGGAAGTGTATCCTGTGTGGTCTTCAGTACATCCACATCCTTCTGTGTGAACTGAAGGCTTGTTTTAATGTCTTGTACATCTTTAGTCAGGTCGTCCAGCCGTTTGTAGTTAGACTCCATTATCATTTGTGTGAAGCTTTTAAAGTTATTTTCCTGCTGTAGTATCATTTCCTTATAGAAAACTTTCTGCTTCTCCAATAGTTGACGTACCTGCCCAGCAGAGATGTGATCCTCGTCTTTTTTCAGAGGCATGATAGTAACGATAGTAGGACGGGCACTCTATTCACTCCGTGAAATGAGAGATGCCGGCAGTAGAAAACTCTGGAAATCGGTGGTCCTAAAACCAAGACAAATAGAAGTGCGGCCCTAGCCACAAGGGCTAACCGCTTAGTGTGCTTGGTATCCGGTAATAGTAGCCCAGGTTGCCTAACTTGATAGCTAGCAGCTAGGCTAGCTGCTTTGCCAATGTATTACAACCTTGTTTGAGCACGGATCCCTGGACATATATCAGCGGTCCCAGCGTTAACACTAACTGCGTCCCAGGATCCAGATATGAATAGGAAAACTATTGTAAACTTTTATTAGCTAACTAGGTAGTTTGTTGTTACAGCAAAATAAACCGAGTCTCTAGTCTTGTACTGCGTGTGTTGATGACGTCGTCATGTGCCAAGCTTGTAGCTGAGGGAGTCTTTTGATAAAGACTCCCTCACCCCAACCGAGACAGACCAGACCTCTTCCTTTAAAACCCCACAGACGAGCAACCCCAAGCGGAAAGTCAACTGCCTAGGACAGAGCACTACTCCCTCACTGAAATGAAGGATAATTTCACTCCAGTCAGCAAAGACCCAGACAACAGTCCAGCACAAGATCACTCCCTCAACCAGACCCAGAGAGCTTGAGGGGGAGAGAGACATGTCTGCACTCTGGACTGTGGTGAGACAACTTCAACAGGAGAAAGAGCAGGAGAGGAAAGAGGAGGCCCATCGGCAGAATAAGATGAGAGCACTAGAGGAGGAGGTGAGAGTGCTGGAGGAGAAGGTGAGAAATATGAAGTGAGACAGAGAGCTGGCCACTCCCTTAGAGAAGCCAGCAGAGCAGTCCAACTCAGATCCTCAACAAAATCTCGACACCACAGCAGGACAGTCCACCCTAGACCCTGACCATAGCCTTGACATCACAGCAGGACAGATACATGAAGAACCCCAACCCCAGGGGACCCCACCCTCTCCTAGCACCCAATATATACAAGAAAATCCAAACTCTGGTGTCCAAACAACCAGCGCGCCCTAGACCTTCTGTCTGAGGACCAACTAGGGTCACCAAGCCACATAATATACACACAAGCACAAACAAACTGAGAGCAGAGCAGGAAAGGGTGGCCACAACACTCAAGGGAGTGATTGAAAAAGCTCCTTCTACTCTCCCCAACGCACAAGTGGTTATCTTCACCCTGCTACCACAAAAATACTTTCATCCTGCTAGTCACACATACACCCAGGTTGTGAGCAGGCAAACAGGCCTAACCCCCACTCTTACACTAGCCCAAGCTAAGGCCAAACCACATGACTAACAACATTGGACACTTTATGGAACACAAAGTCTTCACTATTTCATCTTGGAATATACAAGGTCTGACATCATCTGCCTTTGACCTAAAGAGCAGGAACCTGGACTTCACCAAAGATATTAGAAATACAGACATTGTCATCCTACAACAAACATGGTATAGAGGAGATGGACCAACTGGTTGCCCTCTAGGTTTCTTCATGCATCGCGCCGACAGAAACAAACATATCTCTGGTAAGAAGAAGGGCGGGGTTGTATGCCTTATGATTAACGACTCATGGTGTAATCACAACAACACACAGTAACTCAAGCCCTTTTGTTCACCTGACCTAGAATTCCTTACAATCAAATGCAGACAGCCTTATCTTCCAAGAGAATTCTCTTCGATTATAGTCACAGCCGTGTATATCCCCCCCCCCCCCCCCCTCCAAGCCCCAAGCAGATACCTCGTCGGCCCTGAAATATCTTCACTGGACTCTATGTAAACTGGAAACTATACATCCTGAGACTGCATTTATTGTAGCTGGGGATGTTAACAAAGCTAACCTGAGAACATGACTTCCTAAATTCTATCAGAATATCAAATGCGAGACACGAGCTGGATCATTGCTACTCTAACTTCTGCGATGCATACAAAGCCCTCCCCCGCCCTGCCTTCGACAAATCTGACCATGACTCCATTTTGTTGCTCCCAGCCTATAGACAGAAACTAAAACAGGAAACGCCAGTGCTCAGGTCTAGCCAGCGCTGGTCTGACCAATCGGATTCCACGCTTCAAGATTGCTAAGATCACGTGGACTGGGATATGTTCCGGATAGCCTCAGACAATAACATTGATGTATACGCTGACTCTGTGAGTGAGTTTATTAGGAAGTGCATCGGAGATGTGACTATTAAAACCTTTCCTATCCCAATCCCAGTAAGCTGTCCCCACATGCTTCAAGATGGCCACCATTGTTCCTGTTCCCAAGAAAGCTAAGGTAACTGAACTAAATGACTATCGCCCCGTTGCACTCACTTCTGTCATCATGAAGTTCTTTGAGAGACTAGTCAAGGATCATATCACCTCCACCCTACCTGATACCCTAGACCCACTCCGATTTGCTTCCCGCCCCAATAGGTCCACTGACGATGCAATCACCATCACACTGCACACTGCCCTATCCCACTTGGACAAGAGGAATACCTATGTAAGAATGCTGTTCATTGACTACAGATCAGCATTTAACACCATAGTACCATCCAAACTTGTCATTAAGCTCGAGACCCTGGGTCTCAACCCCACCCTGTGCAACTGGGTCCTGGACTTTCTGACGGGCCGCCCCCAGGTGGTGAAGGTTGGAAACAACATTTCCACCCCGCTGATCGTCAACACTGGGGCCCCACAAGGGTGCGTTCTCAGCCCTCTCCTGTACTCCCTGTTCACCCATGATTGCGTGGCCATGCACGCTTCCAACTCAATCATCAAGTTTGCAGACGACACAACAGTGGTAGGCTTGATTACCAACAACGACGAGACGGCCTACAGGGAGGAGGTGAGGGCCCTCGGAGTGTGGTGTCAGGAAAATACCCTCTTACTCAACGTCAACAAAACAAAGGAGATGATCGTGGACTTCAGGAAACAGCAGATGGAGCACCCCCCCTATCTACTAAAAACCGGACCGCAGTGGAGAAGGTGGAAAGTTTTAAGTTCCTTGGCGTACACATCACGGACAAACTGAAATGGTCCAACCTCACAGACAGCGTGGTGAAGACGGCGCAGCAGCGCCTCTTCAACCTCAGGAGGCTGAAAAAATGTGGCTTGTCACCTAAAACACTCACAAACTTTTACAGTTGCACAATCGAGAGCATCCTGTCAGGCGGTTTCACCGCCTGGTACGGCAACTGCACCACCCTCAACCGCAAGGCTCTCCAGAGGGTAGTGCGGTCTGCACAACGCATCACCGGGGGCAAACTACCTGCCCTCCAGGACACCTACAGCACCCGATGTCACAGGAAGGCCGAAAAGATCATCAAGGACAACAACCTCCCGAGCGACTGGATGATAGCGGGGCCTGTTCACCCCGCTATCATCCAGAAGGTGAGGTCAGTACAGGTGTATCAAAGCTGGGACCAATAGACTGAAAAACAGCTTCTATCTCAAGGCTATCAGACTGTTAAACAGCCATCACTAACATAGAGAGGTTGCTGCCAACATTCAGACTCAAATCTCTGGCCACTTTAATAAATGGACATAATAAAAGTTATCACTAGTCACTTTAAATAATGCCACATTAATAATGTTTACATATCATACATTACTCATCTCATATGTATATACTGTATTCTATACCATCTACTGCATCTTGCCTATGCCGCACGGCCATCGCTCATCCATATATTTATATGTACATATTCTTATTCATCCCTTTACATTTGTGTGTATAAGGTAGTTGTGAATTTGTTAGATTACTTGTTAGATATTACTGTATTGTCGGAACTAGAAGCACAAGCATTTCGCTACACTCACATTAACATCTGCTAACCATGTGTATGCGACCAATAAAATTTGATTTGATTTGAGGTTACAGAGAGCTGGTAGTCCCATCCACCAAACTACCAGGTGTGAAACAGGGAAGGGACTCAGGGGGTATGCTAATTTGGTAAATGGGAAGACCTAACTCACTCCATTAAATTAATCAAAACAGGAAAACTTTACAATTGGCTAGAAATTCAAAAGGAAATTATCTCAACAGACAAAAATGTCCTTCAGTGTGCTACCTATATCCCCCACTAGAATCCCCATAATTTAATGAAGACAGCTTCTCCATCCTGAAGGGAGAAATCAATCATTTCCAGTCCCAGGGACATGTACTAGTCTGTGGTGACCTAAATGCCAGACCTGGACAAGAACCTGACATCCTCAGCACACAGGGTGACAAACACATACCTGGAGGTGACAGCATTCCCTCCCCCATATGCCACCCTAGACACAACTACAACAACACAACCAGCAAAACAGGTCACAACTCATGCAGCTCCGTCACACGCTGGATATGTACATAGTCAATGGTAGGCTTCGAGGGGACTCCTACGGTAGGTACACCTATAGCTCATCTCTTGTCAGTTGTATTGTAGACTACTTTATCACCGACCTCAACCCAGAGTCCCTCAGAGCGTTCACAGTCAGCCCACTGACGCCACTATCAGATCACAGCAAAATCACAGTCTACTTGAACAGAGCAATAATCAACCATGAGGCATCAAAGCCGAACAAACTGCAGACTATTAATTAAGGAATGCTATAGACCGAAGGAAGGTAATGTAGAATTGTCATGGAATTGTTAGATTACATGTTAGATACTGCTGCACTGTCGGAACTAGCACAAGCATTTCGTTACACTCACAATACCATCTGCTAACCATGTGTATGTGACCAATAAAATGTGATTTGATTTGATTAGAAACCTACCAAAAAACTATTGGCCAACAACTAATCCAATCCCTCCTAGACAACTTCCTGGACAAAATGTTTTCCTGCAATAGTGAAGGTGTAAACTTAGCAGTCTGAACAATATATTTGACCTATCAGCTAACATATCAAATTCAAATTGCCGCAGAAAACCTAAGACAAATAACAACAATGAGAAATGGTTTGATTGAAGAACGTAAAAACCTAAGAAAGAAATTGAGAAACCTATCCAACCAAAAAAACAGAGAACCAAAAAATCTTAGCTGCGCCTTCACTATGGTAAAATACTAAAATAATACAGAAATACACTAAGAAAAAAGAAGAAACAGCATGACAGAAAACAGCTCATTGTGATTGAAGAATCAATAGAATCAAATCACTTCTGGGAAAATTGGAACCCACTAAACAAATAACAACATAAAGAGCGATCTATCCAAAATGGAGATGTATGGATAAACCACTTCTCCAACCTTTTCAGCCATAAAACAAAGAAACATATACATGATAATTTACAAAACTTAGAATCAGCTATTAAAGACTACCAGAACCCACTGGATTCTCCAATTATATTGGATGAGCTACAGGACAAAATACAAACCCTCCAACCCAAAAAGACTTGTGGTGTTGATGGTATACTAAACAAAACAATAAAATATACAGACCACAAATTCAAATTGGCTACTCTGAAGCTTTTCAAAATTATCCTCAGCTCTGGCATCTTGCCTAATATTTGGAACCAAGGCCTGATCACCTCAATCCACAAAAGTGAGACAAATTTGACCCCAATAATTACTATGGAATACGCGTCAGCAGCAACCTCCTCTGCAGTATCATCAACAGCAGACTCCAACATTTCCTCAGTGAAAACAATGTCCTGAGCAAATGTCAAATTGGCTTCTTACCAAAGTACCGTACGACAGACCATGTATACACCCTGCACACCATTATTGACAAACACACAAAACAAATGCAAAGTTGACTCAATTTAGCATGAGTGACATAGCATGGGCCACGTTTCCATCTCCTCAAAAGTATATCTGCCGTTGCGAATGTTACACTCCACTCTGAGGCACATCGATCTGCAGGTTGAACATGGTGAGATTGTAGACTCCTAAATTGATAGTGCAGATTGTTTAGGCGATTTTACAGCTAACTAGCTATGTTACATGCTGATGTTGTTTTTGGCATTATTGTGTGGAGCTACGTTTGCTAGCCAGCCAGCTAAAGAGAAAGCATTGCATTGTAGATTTTGTAGTCGACTTGAGCTGCAACAGATTTCCACAACGATTTTCCATGTTGCTACCAACCTTATTATAAAGCCAATAATATTAGTGTTATTTAACACGGTAAATTAAAGGAATGAGTGGTTTACAGCCAGATTCTGGCAATTCTAATTGTAAAATAACTTGGTTTCAATGTTTAAAGGGATACTGTGAGATTCTGGAAATTAAGCCGTTTTCTACATAACCAGAGTCAGATGAACTCGTGGATACCATTTTTATGTCTGAGTGCCGTATGAAGGAAGTTAGAGGTAGTTTTGCGAGCCAGTGCTAACTAGCTTTAGCGCATCTTCCTTCATATGGCACGCAGAGACATAACATTTTTATCCACGAGTGTTATCCATTTTACCCATTTCATGAGCACCAGTCTACCCTCACATTCTCTGTAGTGCTCCTAATCCATTGCTGATTTGAGCAACTGTGTATGTCAAGTTTTACAGGGAGTGGCAAGGGTTTATTACGTCAAACAGAAATTATTTCTGTCTCTAAATGATCTGGGCCATTTCAAGACTGTCTGTGCCTTCTGCACTTGCTGGAATCAAACACAAGGGAATGTCTCATCAGAATAAAGACCATGCATCATAGATCAATAGGACACGTTATTTTTAGTCCTACCCCAGCTGTACATATTTTTCACAACCTTAGTTAGAAAGCGCTTAGAGAAGACAGAGCCTCAGAACTGTCAACAACTTCTTGTTAGTTTCAAAAGGGTGGGCTAATGATCATTCACAGTGCAGGGGGTAAACACACACACACACACACACACAGAGTGAGCTATCACAGCCAGCCAGATGAGGCAGAGGGAGATAGGCGCTCATTCTCAGGTTTAACCTCAAGGTGTTTGTTCATGCCGTCCCTAGGAGGGGTGCGTCACTTGAGTGGGTTGAGTCACTGACGTGATCTTCCTGTCTGGGTTGGCGCCCCCCCCCCCCTATACTCGGCCTTGTCTCAGGATGGTAAGTTAGTGGTTGAAGATATCCCTCTAGTGGTGTGGGGGCTGTGCTTTGGCAAAGTGGGTGGGGTTATATCCTTCCTGTTTGGCCCTGTTCGGGGGTATCATCGGATGGGGCCACAGTGTCTCCTGACCCCTCCTGTCTCAGCCTCCAGTATTTATACTGCAGTAGTTTATGTGTCGGGGGGCTAGGGTCAGTTTGTTATATCTAGAGTACTTCTCCTGTCTTATCCGGTGTCCTGTGTGAATTTAAGTATGCTCTCTCTAATTCTCTCTTTCTTTCTTTCTCTCTCTCGGAGGACCTGAGCCCTAGGACCATGCCTCAGGACTACCTGGCATGATGACTCTTTGCTGTCCCCAGTCCACCTGGCCGTGCTGATGCTCCAGTTTCAACTGTTCTGCCTGTGGCTATGGAACCCTGACCTGTTCACCGGACGTGCTACCTGTCCCAGACCTGCTGTTTTCAACTCTCTAGAGACAGCAGGAGCGGTAGAGATACTCTTAATGATCGGCTATGAAAAGCCAACTGACATTTACTCCTGAGGTGCTGACTTGCTGCACCCTCGACAACTACTGTGATTATTATTATTTGACCATGCTGGTCATTTATGAACATTTGAACATCTTGGCCATGTTCTGTTATAATCTCCACCCGGCACAGCCAGAAGAGGACTGGCCACCCCTCATAGCCTGGTTCCTCTCTAGGTTTCTTCCTAGGTTTTGGCCTTGCTAGGGAGTTTTTCCTAGCCACCGTGCTTCTTCACCTGCATTGCTTGCTGTTTGGGGTTTTAGGCTGGGTTTCTGTACAGCACTTTGAGATATCAGCTGATGTAAGAAGGGCTATATAAATACATTTGATTTGATTTTTTTGCTGCAAAGGCAACAGAGTAGTCTCAAAGTTATGGTGATCTCCAGCCAACTGTGTTAGTGTTAACTAGGTGACATCCTCTGTCAGACTAATCCTTGGCTAAAAAGCTAGACCAGCCTCTCACTGCTATAGGCTCCACGTGTCCTTGTGATTCCTAATAACAAGATTAACCAACTACAATACAAGGCAAACAGTAAGTTTAGACATTCATTTCGAATGGAGCCATTAATTACGAATGATTAAGTTAAAAACTAGTGTCTACCACAGTGTTAATTTTGTATACAAAAATAGTGACAAAAATATTAGTCAAACACCTATTTTTCAGTGGCAATTGACGAGACATTTAAATATTAGAAGCAAAGGGAAGGACACGCCACACCCGGCACACACAGCCTACATAAGCAGGGGAACAAGCGGTGAGTGTGGGCAGACAGGCTCCTCTCCGGGTCTGCCTCCTATTATATATGTCACACAGGCAACTCGATTGCTTCCCTGTAGCTAACCAGTCACCACCAGCCTTCTAGTTAGTTACCTTTTGCCTGATTATGAAACACAAACTGCTTTACGAAATTAAAAACAATAGTAGCATTGAGTTTAACAGTAAAACAACAGTCTAGCTATGTTTTTTTCTCCCTTGAGTAAAGAAAAGTAGGCTATCGGAATCTGTGGTCCCGCTCAACCCTCCCACCTTCCCCACTGCATTTCATCTCCAGGTTCTGTAGCCAAGAGTCTCCCTCTTTTCCTCAAAGAAAACGACTTGATTCTAGCCCTTACTGTTCAAAAGATATGACCCATAACACAGGCGCTATGTTTTTTCTTTCTATCGTGCATTGGCAGGAAGGATTTTACATTCATAAAGCATATTGCAGGCCAATCTAAAACTAGGCTACTTGCAGACCGGACCGTTAACCATTAGTTTAGGTTATACCTTGTTCAGTCATGTTACCTCATTAGCTAGAACAAACATGCCTTCACTGACATGTTGAATACGGAATAACGTTGGTTCTATTCATGGAATTTCGATCTGCAACGTTTGAGAAAGTTTTGCAACTGAACGTAGCCCTGGTAACATTACCAGTAGCTTATATGCAACGTTTGGTGGAACAGAATGAAAGGAAAAGGGATAGGAAACAATTTAGACAAAATTCCTCTTGCCACTACACTATACCTGACTGGGTAAATAACTTTATTTTGAGTTAATGTGTACCCAGTGACTAAGAGTCCAAGTCACCAACGGTCAAATCATGAGTCGAGTCAAGAGTCCCTATGGCTGAAGTCAGAGTCCCAGTGCCTGAGTCCTTGTCCAAGTGTTCAAGTTTAGTTACTCGACTACATCACTGCGTGAAAAAGTAATAATCTCCCGTTCTACTTCTGGACATCAATGTGGCTGCAGTGTCTGTGGAATAGTGACAATATTGGCAATGACCATTGCCATTTTGTGGGTCTGTGTAATCTGAGGGAAATACACTACTGTTCAAAAGTTTGGGGTCACATAAAAATGTCCTTGTTTTTGAAAGAAAAGCACATTTTTTGTCCATTAAAAAAACATCAAATTGATCAGAAATACAGTGTAGAGTTTGTTAATGTTGTAAATGACTATTGTAGCTGGAAACGGCTGATTTGTAATGGAATATCTACATAGGTGTAGAGGCCCATTGTCAGCAATCATCACTCCTGTGTTCCAATTGCACATTGTGTTAGCTAATCCAGGTTTATCATTTTAAAAGGCTAATTGATCATTAGAAAACCCTTTTGCAATTATGTTAGCACAGCTGAAAACTGTTGTCCTGATTAAAGAAGCAATAAAACTGGCCTTCTTTAGACTAGTTGAGTATCTGGAGCATCAGCATTTGTGGGTTGGATTACAGGCTAAAAATGGCCAGAATAAAGAACTGTCTTCTGAAACTCGTCAGTCTATTCTTGTTGTCAGAAATGAAGGCTATTCCATGTGAGAAATTGCCAAGAAACTGAAGAGCTCATACAACGCTGTGTACTACTCCCTTCACAGAACAGCGCAATCTGGCTCTAACCAGAATAGAAAGTGGAGTGGTAGGCCACGGTGCACAACTGAGCAAGAGGACAAGTACATTAAAGTGTCTAGTTTGAGAAACAGACGCCTCACAAGTCCTCAACTGGCAGCTTCATTAAAAAGTACCCGCAAAACACCAGTCTCAACGTTAACAGTGAAGAGGTGACTCCGGGATGCTGGCCTTCTCGACAGAGTTTCTCTGTCCAGTGTCTGTGTTCTTTTGCCCATCTTAATCTCTTCTTTTTATTGGCCAGTCTGAGATATGTATTTTTCTTTGCAACTCTGCCTAGAAGGCCAGCATCCCGGAGTCGCCTCTTCACTGTTGACGTTGAGACTGGTGTTTTTTGGGGGGGGTTCAAGTTCCTTAAATGTGCTGAGAATGTTTCAAAGCCAAGCAACTATCCTGCACCATTCCCATAAGGTTGTATGCAAAATAACTATAGGACAACAATGCTCTCACCAAGGTCTAAGCAACATATATGGTTCAACATTATGTGCTACTGGGGATGATCATGAGTACTCAAACAGTTGTCAAAACTAGGTCTTTAACCAGAGATCCATATTATATTTTTCAAATACTGTAAAACTATTTGGTGGCTTATATATTTTTACATTTTGTCTTGAAGACAATGTTTATTTGCTTTGAGGCTAGTGTTCCATTTGTTGATGTGCATTTGCGAGGCACAACAAAAAAGAAACCAAGGCAAACATCACAGTTCTTCTCCCTCAGTGAATTTCAGAATTGTGAAATATTAAAAAGTTATCATTTTTAGATAAAACTATACTAAATATATTCACGTCACCAAATAATTGATTAAAACACGCTGTTTTGCAATGAAGGTCTACAGTAGCCTCAGCAGCTCTCTGTCAAATCAAATCAAATCAAATTTTATTAGTCACATACACGTGGTTAGCAGATGTTAATGCGAGTGTAGCGAAATGCTTGTGCTTCTAGTTCCGACAATGCAGTAATAACCAACAAGTAATCTAACCTAACAATTCCACAACTACTACCTTATACACACACAAGTGTAAAGGGATAAAGAATATGTACATAAAGATATATGAATGAGTGGTGGTACAGAACGGCATAGGCAAGATGCAGTAGATGGTATAGAGTACGGTATATACATATGAGATGAGTACTGTAGGGTATGTAAACATAAAGTGGCATAGTTTAAAGTGGCTAGTGGTACATGTATTACATAAAGATGGCAAGATGCAGTAGATGATATAGAGTACAGTATATACATATGAGATGGGTAATGTAGGGTATGTAAACATTATATTAAGTGGCATTGTTTAAAGTGGCTAGTGGTACATTTTTACATAATTTCCATCAATTCCCATTTTTAAAGTGGCTGGAGTTGAGTCAGTATGTTGGCAGCGGCCGCTAAATGTTAGTGGTGGCTGTTTAACAGTCTGATGGCCTTGAGATAGAAGCTGTTTTTCAGTCTCTCGGTCCCTGCTTTGATGCACCTGTACTGACCTCGCCTTCTGGATGATAGCGGGGTGAACAGGCAGTGGCTTGGGTGGTTGTTGTCCTTGATGATCTTTATGGCCTTCCTGTGACATCGGGTGGTGTAGGTGTCCTGGAGGGCAGGTAGTTTGCCCCCGGTGATGCGTTCTGCAGACCTCACTACCCTCTGGAGAGCCTTACGGTTGTGGGCGGAGCAGTTGCCGTACCAGGCGGTGATACAGCCCGACAGGATGCTCTCGATTGTGCATCTGTAGAAGTTTGTGAGTGCTTTTGGTGACAAGCCGAATTTCTTCAGCCTCCTGAGGTTGAAGAGGCGCTGCTGCGCCTTCTTCACGACGCTGTCTGTGTGGGTGGACCAATTCAGTTTGTCCGTGATGTGTACACCGAGGAACTTAAAACTTTCCACCTTCTCCACTACTGACCCGTCGATGTGGATAGGGGGGTGCTCCCTCTGCTGTTTCCTGAAGTCCACAATCATCTCCTTTGTTTTGTTGACGTTGAGTGTGAGGTTATTTTCCTGACACCACACTCCGAGGGCCCTCACCTCCTCCCTGTAGGCCGTCTCGTCGTTGTTGGTAATCAAGCCTACCACTGTAGTGTCATCCGCAAACTTGATGATTGAGTTGGAGGCGTGCATGGCCACGCAGTCGTGGGTGAACAGGGAGTACAGGAGAGGGCTCAGAACGCACCCTTGTGGGGCCCCAGTGTTGAGGATCAGCGGGGTGGAGATGTTGTTACCTACCCTCACCACCTGGGGGCGGCCCGTCAGGAAGTCCAGGACCCAGTTGCACAGGGCGGGGTCGAGACCCAGGGTCTCGAGCTTGATGACGAGTTTGGAGGGTACTATGGTGTTAAATGCTGAGCTGTAATCGATGAACAGCATTCTCACATGGGTATTCCTCTTGTCCAGATGGGTTAGGGCAGTGTGCAGTGTGGTTGCGATTGCGTCGTCTGTGGACCTATTGGGTCGGTAAGCAAATTGGAGTGGGTCTAGGGTGTCCGGTAGGGTGGAGGTGATATGGTCCTTGACTAGTCTCTCAAAGCACTTCATGATGACGGAAGTGAGTGCTACGGGGCGGTAGTCGTTTAGCTCAGTTACCTTAGCTTTCTTGGGAACAGGAACAATGGTGGCCCTCTTGAAGCATGTGGGAACAGCAGACTGGGATAAGGATTGATTGAATATGTCCGTAAACACACCAGCCAGCTGGTCTGCGCATGCTCTGAGGACGCGGCTGGGAATGCCGTCTGGGCCTGCAGCCTTGCGAGGGTTAACACGTTTAAATGTTTTACTCACCTCGGCTGCAGTGAAGGAGAGCCCGCAGGTTTTGGTAGGGGGCCGTGTCAGTGGCACTGTATTGTCCTCAAAGCGGGCAAAAAAGTTGTTTAGCCTGTCTGGGAGCAAGACATCCTGGTCCGCGACGGGGCTGGTTTTCTTTTTGTAATCCGTGATTGACTGTAGACCCTGCCACATACCTCTTGTGTCTGAGCTGTTGAATTGCGACTCGATTTTGTCTCTGTACTGGGACTTAGCCTGTTTGATTGCCTTGCGGAGAGAATAGCTACACTGTTTGTATTCGGTCATGCTTCCGGTCACCTTGCCCTGGTTAAAAGCAGTGGTTCGCGCTTTCAGTTTCACGCGAATGCTGCCGTCAATCCACGGTTTCTGGTTTGGGAATGTTTTAATCGTTGCTGTGGGTACGACATCGTCAATGCACTTCCTAATGAACTCGCTCACCGAATCAGCATATTCGTCCATATTGTTGTTGGACGCAATGCGGAACATATTCCAATCCGCGTGATCGAAGCAGTCTTGAAGAGTGGAATCAGATTGGTCGGACCAGCGTTGAACAGACCTGAGCGCGGGAGCTTGTTGTTTTAGTTTCTGTTTGTAGGCTGGAATCAACAAAATGGAGTCGTGGTCAGCTTTTCCGAAAGGGGGGCGGGGGAGGGCCTTATATGCGTCGCGGAAATTAGTATATTAGTATAAGTATAAGTATAAGTATAATTAGTATAATTAGTATAAGTATAATATAGTATATCTGTAGCGTAGGACCACAGCTAGCTTCTGTTTTCCTCTGGGTACATTGACTTCAATACAAAACCTGGGAGGCTCATGGTTCCCACCCCCTTCCATAGACTTACACAGTAATTATGAAAACTTCTGTAGGACATCCTCCAACCTATCAGTGCTCTTGCAGCATGAACGAGCTGCAACAAACACTCAAACTGGACAATTTTATCTCAATCTCTTCATTCAAATACTCAATCATGGACACTCTTACTGACAGTTGTGGCTGCTTTACGTGATGTAATGTTGTCTCTACCTTCTTTGTGCTGTTGTCTGTGCCCAATCATGTTTTTACCATGTTTTGTGCTGCTACCATGTTGTGTTGCTACCATGCTGTGTTGTCATGTGTTGCTGCCTTGCTATGTTGTTGTCTTATATCTCTCTTTATGTAGTGTTGTGTTGTTTCTCTTGTCATGATGTGTGTTTTATCCTATATTTATATGTTATTTATTTGTATTAATTTTTTTATCCCAGCCCTCGTCCCCGCAGGAAGTCTTTTGCCTTTTGGTAGGCCATCATTGTAATAAGAATTTGTTCTTAACTGACTTGCCTAGTTAAATAAAGGTTAAATAAATAAAATTGACATATTGTCCACCCAATCACAGGATCAGATAATGAATTTAGTACTGAAAGCATAAACTACAGCTAGCTAGCACTGCAGTGCATAAAATGTAGTGAGTAGATGACTCAAAGAGAGAAAAATACAATATTTGAACAGTTTTAAACAAATTAATTTCTTCCAAAATTAAGGAGAAGCAAGAGAGAAAGAGAGAGAGAAAGCGAGAGAGCAATATTTGGTTGTATTTTTAAAAACTTTCACAAGCTACCGAAGGCAGCTTGCTAATTTAGCCTACTCAAACACCCGGCTCAAACAGAGAGGGATGCTATGTTAGCTAGCTGGCTATAGCTATCCAACACTGGAACTCTTCCAAGTCAAGGTAAGCTTTTGGTTTTATTAATTTATTGTCACCGGGGCCCGTCGGTGTAACTGCTATACATCTTTCTGACTGTACACTGTACTGCATGATTATAGCGGGCTTACTAATGCGTTAGTTCTAGTAGCTACAGTATGTTGACTATGATGTGACAATGTTGTAGGCTGTGTATAGAAGTTAGCGGTCATGATATGAAAGTTTGGCTTGGTCACAGACAGCTGATGTGTTGTGCACTGAAGTCCACAAGCGAAGGGAAAAGGTGAGAGGAGGAGAGCGCATAGATCGTTGGGAGAAGGAATTATATATACAATGGGCAAAGTGATCATGCTGTTTTTATGTGGCTGCTATAAAAGTGAACTGTGTTTGCGTGTAATCAGGGGTGTATTCATTCCGCCGATTCTGTTGAAAAAAGTTTCTTCACTGTAAGCAAACAGAACGAAATGAGGATTAACATACCTGAATTTGTCCAATAGAAACCCTCATTTGCAACTGTTGGACTAATGATTACACCCTAAATTAGCTAGATGCAGGCAAGAGTGTGCTAGGTGGTCTGTCACCTTGTTTATTCAAACTTCTCTCGACCTGTGTGAATCTACGTTGTAAACTTTCATTCATAGACTAGCAACCACATTTTGAGTTTCATGTAGTAACCTAAACGTATCAATGTTACATTGAGCTGGGTGAATGGAATATGAATGATAGTAACCTAAACGTATCAATGTTACATTGAGCTGGGTGAATGGAATATGAATGATAGTAACCTAAACGTATCAATGTTACATTGAGCTGGGTGAATGGAATATGAATGACAGTAACCTAAACGTATCAGTGTGACATTGAGCTGGGTGAATGGAATATGAATGACAGTAACCTAAACGTATCAGTGTTACATTGAGCTGGGTGAATGGAATATGAATGATAGTAACCTAAACGTATCAATGTTACATTGAGCTGGGTGAATGGAATATGAATGATAGTAACCTAAACGTATCAATGTTACATTGAGCTGGGTGAATGGAATATGAATGATAGTTACCTAAACGTATCAGTGTTACATTGGGCTGAGTGAATGGAATATGAATGATAGTAACCTAAACGTATCAGTGTTACATTGAGCTGGGTGAATGGAATATGAATGATAGTAACCTAAACGTATCAATGTTACATTGAGCTGGGTGAATGGAATATGAATGATAGTAACCTAAACGTATCAGTGTTACATTGAGCTGGGTGAATGGAATATGAATGATAGTAACCTAAACGTATCAGTGTTACATTGAGCTGGGTGAATGGAATATGAATGATAGTAACCTAAACGTATCAGTGTTACATTGAACTGGGTGAATGGAATATGAATGACAGTAACCTAAACGTATAAGTGTTATATTGAGCTGGGTGAATGGAATATGAATGATAGTAACCTAAACGTATCAGTGTTACATTGAGCTGGGTGAATGGAATATGAATGATAGTAACCTAAACGTATCAGTGTTACATTGAACTGGGTGAATGGAATATGAATGATAGTAACCTAAACGTAACAGTGTTACATTGAACTGGGTGAATGGAATATGAATGATAGTATCCTAAACGTATCAGTGTTATATTGAGCTGGGTGAATGGAATATGAATGACAGTAACCTAAACGTATCAGTGTTATATTGAGCTGGGTGAATGGAATATGAATGACAGTAACCTAAACGTATCAGTGTTATATTGAGCTGGGTGAATGGAATATGAATGACAGTAACCTAAACGTATCAATGTTACATTGAGCTGGGTGAATGGAATATGAATGATAGTAACCTAAACGTATCAGTGTTACATTGAGCTGGGTGAATGGAATATGAATGATAGTAACCTAAACGTATCAGTGTTACATTGAGCTGGGTGAATGGAATATGAATGATAGTAACCTAAACGTATCAGTGTTACATTGAGCTGGGTGAATGGAATATGAATGATAGTAACCTAAACGTATCAATGTTACATTGAACTGGGTGAATGGAATATGAATGATAGTAACCTAAACGTATAGGTGTTACATTGAGCTGGGTGAATGGAATATGAATGATAGTAACCTAAACGTTTCAGTGTTATATTGAGCTGGGTGAATGGAATATGAATGACAGTAACCTAAACGTATCAGTGTTATATTGAGCTGGGTGAATGGAATATGAATGATAGTAACCTAAACGTATCAGTGTGATATTGAGCTGGGTGAATGGAATATGAATGACAGTAACCTAAACGTATCAGTGTTATATTGAGCTGGGTGAATGGAATATGAATGATAGTAACCTAAACGTATCAGTGTTACATTGAACTGGGTGAATGGAATATGAATGATAGTAACCTAAACGTATCAGTGTTACATTGAGCTGGGTGAATGGAATATGAATGATAGTAACCTAAACGTATCAGTGTTATATTGAGCTGGGTGAATGGAATATGAATGACAGTAACCTAAACGTATCAGTGTTATATTGAGCTGGGTGAATGGAATATGAATGATAGTAACCTAAACGTATCAGTGTGATATTGAGCTGGGTGAATGGAATATGAATGACAGTAACCTAAACGTATCAGTGTTATATTGAGCTGGGTGAATGGAATATGAATGATAGTAACCTAAACGTATCAGTGTTACATTGAGCTGGGTGAATGGAATATGAATGATAGTAACCTAAACGTATCAGTGTTACATTGAACTGGGTGAATGGAATATGAATGATAGTAACCTAAACGTATCAGTGTTACATTGAGCTGGGTGAATGGAATATGAATGATAGTAACCTAAACGTATCAGTGTTACATTGAACTGGGTGAATGGAATATGAATGATAGTAACCTAAACGTAACAGTGTTACATTGAACTGGGTGAATGGAATATGAATGATAGTATCCTAAACGTATCAGTGTTATATTGAGCTGGGTGAATGGAATATGAATGACAGTAACCTAAACGTATCAGTGTTATATTGAGCTGGGTGAATGGAATATGAATGACAGTAACCTAAACGTATCAGTGTTATATTGAGCTGGGTGAATGGAATATGAATGACAGTAACCTAAACGTATCAATGTTACATTGAGCTGGGTGAATGGAATATGAATGATAGTAACCTAAACGTATCAGTGTTACATTGAGCTGGGTGAATGGAATATGAATGATAGTAACCTAAACGTATCAGTGTTACATTGAGCTGGGTGAATGGAATATGAATGATAGTAACCTAAACGTATCAGTGTTACATTGAGCTGGGTGAATGGAATATGAATGATAGTAACCTAAACGTATCAATGTTACATTGAACTGGGTGAATGGAATATGAATGATAGTAACCTAAACGTATAGGTGTTACATTGAGCTGGGTGAATGGAATATGAATGATAGTAACCTAAACGTTTCAGTGTTATATTGAGCTGGGTGAATGGAATATGAATGACAGTAACCTAAACGTATCAGTGTTATATTGAGCTGGGTGAATGGAATATGAATGATAGTAACCTAAACGTATCAGTGTGATATTGAGCTGGGTGAATGGAATATGAATGACAGTAACCTAAACGTATCAGTGTTATATTGAGCTGGGTGAATGGAATATGAATGATAGTAACCTAAACGTATCAGTGTTACATTGAACTGGGTGAATGGAATATGAATGATAGTAACCTAAACGTATCAGTGTTACATTGAGCTGGGTGAATGGAATATGAATGATAGTAACCTAAACGTATCAGTGTTATATTGAGCTGGGTGAATGGAATATGAATGACAGTAACCTAAACGTATCAGTGTTATATTGAGCTGGGTGAATGGAATATGAATGATAGTAACCTAAACGTATCAGTGTGATATTGAGCTGGGTGAATGGAATATGAATGACAGTAACCTAAACGTATCAGTGTTATATTGAGCTGGGTGAATGGAATATGAATGATAGTAACCTAAACGTATCAGTGTTACATTGAGCTGGGTGAATGGAATATGAATGATAGTAACCTAAACGTATCAGTGTTACATTGAACTGGGTGAATGGAATATGAATGATAGTAACCTAAACGTATCAGTGTTACATTGAGCTGGGTGAATGGAATATGAATGATAGTAACCTAAACGTATCAGTGTTACATTGAGCTGGGTGAATGGAATATGAATGACAGTAACCTAAACGTATCAGTGTTACATTGAGCTGGGTGAATGGAATATGAATGACAGTAACCTAAACGTATCAGTGTTATATTGAGCTGGGTGAATGGAATATGAATGATAGTAACCTAAACGTATCAGTGTTATATTGAGCTGGGTGAATGGAATATGAATGATAGTAACCTAAACGTATCAGTGTTATATTGAGCTGAGTGAATGGAATATGAATGACAGTAACCTAAACGTATCAGTGTTACATTGAGCTGGGTGAATGGAATATGAATGATAGTAACCTAAACGTATCAGTGTTATATTGAGCTGGGTGAATGGAATATGAATGATAGTAACCTAAACGTATCAGTGTTACATTGAGCTGGGTGAATGGAATATGAATGACAGTAACCTAAACGTATCAGTGTTATATTGAGCTGGGTGAATGGAATATGAATGATAGTAACCTAAACGTATCAGTGTTACATTGAGCTGGGTGAATGGAATATGAATGATAGTAACCTAAACGTATCAGTGTTATATTGAGCTGGGTGAATGGAATATGAATGATAGTAACCTAAACGTATCAGTGTTACATTGAGCTGGGTGAATGGAATATGAATGATAGTAACCTAAACGTATCAATGTTACATTGAGCTGGGTGAATGGAATATGAATGATAGTAACCTAAACGTATCAGTGTTATATTGAGCTGGGTGAATGGAATATGAATGATAGTAACCTAAACGTATCAGTGTTATATTGAGCTGGGTGAATGGAATATGAATGATAGTAACCTAAACGTATCAGTGTTATATTGAGCTGGGTGAATGGAATATGAATGATAGTAACCTAAACGTATCAGTGTTATATTGAGCTGGGTGAATGGAATATGAATGATAGTAACCTAAACGTATCAGTGTTACATTGAGCTGGGCGAATGGAATATGAATGATAGTAACCTAAACGTATCAGTGTGATATTGAGCTGGGTGAATGGAATATGAATGACAGTAACCTAAACGTATCAGTGTTATATTGAGCTGGGTGAATGGAATATGAATGATAGTAACCTAAACGTATCAATGTTACATTGAATTGGGTGAATGGAATATGAATGATAGTAACCTAAACGTATCAGTGTTACATTGAACTGGGTGAATGGAATATGAATGATAGTAACCTAAACGTATCAGTGTTACATTGAGCTGGGTGAATGGAATATGAATGATAGTAACCTAAACGTATCAGTGTTACATTGAGCTGGGTGAATGGAATATGAATGATAGTAACCTAAACGTATCAGTGTTACATTGAGCTGGGTGAATGGAATATGAATGACAGTAACCTAAACGTATCAGTGTTACATTGAGCTGGGTGAATGGAATATGAATGATAGTAACCTAAACGTATCAGTGTTACATTGAGCTGGGTGAATGGAATATGAATGATAGTAACCTAAACGTATCAGTGTTATATTGAGCTGGGTGAATGGAATATGAATGATAGTAACCTAAACGTATCAGTGTTATATTGAGCTGGGTGAATGCAATATGAATGACAGTAACCTAAACGTATCAGTGTGATATTGAGCTGGGTGAATGGAATATGAATGACAGTAACCTAAACGTATCAGTGTTATATTGAGCTGGGTGAATGGAATATGAATGATAGTAACCTAAACGTATCAGTGTTATATTGAGCTGGGTGAATGGAATATGAATGATAGTAACCTAAACGTATCAGTGTTACATTGAGCTGGGTGAATGGAATATGAATGATAGTAACCTAAACGTATCAGTGTTACATTGAGCTGGGTGAATGGAATATGAATGACAGTAACCTAAACGTATCAGTGTTATATTGAGCTGGGTGAATGGAATATGAATGACAGTAACCTAAACGTATCAGTGTTACATTGAGCTGGGTGAATGGAATATGAATGATAGTAACCTAAACGTATCAGTGTTATATTGAGCTGGGTGAATGGAATATGAATGATAGTAACCTAAACGTATCAGTGTTATATTGAGCTGGGTGAATGGAATATGAATGACAGTAACCTAAACGTATCAGTGTTACATTGAGCTGGGTGAATGGAATATGAATGACAGTAACCTAAACGTATGAGTGTTATATTGAGCTGGGTGAATGGAATATGAATGATAGTAACCTAAACGTATCAGTGTTATATTGAGCTGGGTGAATGGAATATGAATGATAGTAACCTAAACGTATAGGTGTTACATTGAGCTGGGTGAATGGAATATGAATGATAGTAACCTAAACGTATCAGTGTGATATTGAGCTGGGTGAATGGAATATGAATGATAGTAACCTAAACGTATAGGTGTTACATTGAGCTGGGTGAATGGAATATGAATGATAGTAACCTAAACGTATCAGTGTGATATTGAGCTGGGTGAATGGAATATGAATGATAGTAACCTAAACGTATCAGTGTTACATTGAGCTGGGTGAATGGAATATGAATGATAGTAACCTAAACGTATCAGTGTGATATTGAGCTGGGTGAATGGAATATGAATGATAGTAACCTAAACGTATCAGTGTTATATTGAGCTGGGTGAATGGAATATGAATGATAGTAACCTAAACGTATCAGTGTTATATTGAGCTGGGTGAATGGAATATGAATGACAGTAACCTAAACGTATCAGTGTTATATTGAGCTGGGTGAATGGAATATGAATGATAGTAACCTAAACGTATCAGTGTTACATTGAGCTGGGTGAATGGAATATGAATGATAGTAACCTAAACGTATCAGTGTGATATTGAGCTGGGTGAATGGAATATGAATGATAGTAACCTAAACGTATCAGTGTGATATTGAGCTGGGTGAATGGAATATGAATGATAGTAACCTAAACGTATCAGTGTTATATTGAGCTGGGTGAATGGAATATGAATGATAGTAACCTAAACGTATCAGTGTTATATTGAGCTGGGTGAATGGAATATGAATGACAGTAACCTAAACGTATCAGTGTTATATTGAGCTGGGTGAATGGAATATGAATGATAGTAACCTAAACGTATCAGTGTTATATTGAGCTGGGTGAATGGAATATGAATGATAGTAACCTAAACGTATCAGTGTTACATTGAGCTGGGTGAATGGAATATGAATGATAGTAACCTAAACGTATCAGTGTTATATTGAGCTGGGTGAATGGAATATGAATGATAGTAACCTAAACGTATCAGTGTTATATTGAGCTGGGTGAATGGAATATGAATGACAGTAACCTAAACGTATCAGTGTTATATTGAGCTGGGTGAATGGAATATGAATGATAGTAACCTAAACGTATCAGTGTTACATTGAGCTGGGTGAATGGAATATGAATGATAGTTACCTAAACGTATCAGTGTTATATTGAGCTGGGTGAATGGAATATGAATGATAGTAACCTAAACGTATCAGTGTTACATTGAGCTGGGTGAATGGAATATGAATGATAGTAACCTAAACCTATCAGTGTTATATTGAGCTGGGTGAATGGAATATGAATGATAGTAACCTAAACGTATCAGTGTTATATTGAGCTGGGTGAATGGAATATGAATGATAGTAACCTAAACGTATCAGTGTTACATTGAGCTGTGCGAATGGAATATGAATGATAGTAACCTAAACGTATCAGTGTTATATTGAGCTGGGTGAATGGAATATGAATGACAGTAACCTAAACCTATCAGTGTTACATTGAGCTGGGTGAATGGAATATGAATGATAGTAACCTAAACGTATCAGTGTTATATTGAGCTGGGTGAATGGAATATGAATGACAGTAACCTAAACGTATCAGTGTTATATTGAGCTGGGTGAATGGAATATGAATGATAGTAACCTAAACGTATCAGTGTTACATTGAGCTGGGTGAATGGAATATGAATGATAGTTACCTAAACGTATCAGTGTTATATTGAGCTGGGTGAATGGAATATGAATGATAGTAACCTAAACGTATCAGTGTTACATTGAGCTGGGTGAATGGAATATGAATGATAGTAACCTAAACCTATCAGTGTTATATTGAGCTGGGTGAATGGAATATGAATGATAGTAACCTAAACGTATCAGTGTTATATTGAGCTGGGTGAATGGAATATGAATGATAGTAACCTAAACGTATCAGTGTTACATTGAGCTGGGTGAATGGAATATGAATGATAGTAACCTAAACGTATCAGTGTTACATTGAGCTGGGTGAATGGAATATGAATGATAGTAACCTAAACGTATCAGTGTTACATTGAGCTGGGTGAATGGAATATGAATGATAGTAACCTAAACGTATCAGTGTTACATTGAGCTGGGTGAATGGAATATGAATGATAGTAACCTAAACGTATCAGTGTTACATTGAGCTGGGTGAATGGAATATGAATGATAGTAACCTAAACGTATCAGTGTTATATTGAGCTGGGTGAATGGAATATGAATGACAGTAACCTAAACGTATCAGTGTTATATTGAGCTGGGTGAATGGAATATGAATGATAGTAACCTAAACGTATCAGTGTTATATTGAGCTGGGTGAATGGAATATGAATGATAGTAACCTAAACGTATCAGTGTTATATTGAGCTGGGTGAATGGAATATGAATGATAGTAACCTAAACGTATCAGTGTTATATTGAGCTGGGTGAATGGAATATGAATGACAGTAACCTAAACGTATCAGTGTTATATTGAGCTGGGTGAATGGAATATGAATGATAGTAACCTAAACGTATCAGTGTTATATTGAGCTGGGTGAATGGAATATGAATGATAGTAACCTAAACGTATCAGTGTTACATTGAGCTGGGTGAATGGAATATGAATGATAGTAACCTAAACGTATCAGTGTTATATTGAGCTGGGTGAATGGAATATGAATGATAGTAACCTAAACGTATCAGTGTTATATTGAGCTGGGTGAATGGAATATGAATGACAGTAACCTAAACGTATCAGTGTTATATTGAGCTGGGTGAATGGAATATGAATGATAGTAACCTAAACGTATCAGTGTTACATTGAGCTGGGTGAATGGAATATGAATGATAGTTACCTAAACGTATCAGTGTTATATTGAGCTGGGTGAATGGAATATGAATGATAGTAACCTAAACGTATCAGTGTTACATTGAGCTGGGTGAATGGAATATGAATGATAGTAACCTAAACCTATCAGTGTTATATTGAGCTGGGTGAATGGAATATGAATGATAGTAACCTAAACGTATCAGTGTTATATTGAGCTGGGTGAATGGAATATGAATGATAGTAACCTAAACGTATCAGTGTTACATTGAGCTGTGCGAATGGAATATGAATGATAGTAACCTAAACGTATCAGTGTTATATTGAGCTGGGTGAATGGAATATGAATGACAGTAACCTAAACCTATCAGTGTTACATTGAGCTGGGTGAATGGAATATGAATGATAGTAACCTAAACGTATCAGTGTTATATTGAGCTGGGTGAATGGAATATGAATGACAGTAACCTAAACGTATCAGTGTTATATTGAGCTGGGTGAATGGAATATGAATGATAGTAACCTAAACGTATCAGTGTTACATTGAGCTGGGTGAATGGAATATGAATGATAGTTACCTAAACGTATCAGTGTTATATTGAGCTGGGTGAATGGAATATGAATGATAGTAACCTAAACGTATCAGTGTTACATTGAGCTGGGTGAATGGAATATGAATGATAGTAACCTAAACCTATCAGTGTTATATTGAGCTGGGTGAATGGAATATGAATGATAGTAACCTAAACGTATCAGTGTTATATTGAGCTGGGTGAATGGAATATGAATGATAGTAACCTAAACGTATCAGTGTTACATTGAGCTGTGCGAATGGAATATGAATGATAGTAACCTAAACGTATCAGTGTTATATTGAGCTGGGTGAATGGAATATGAATGACAGTAACCTAAACCTATCAGTGTTACATTGAGCTGGGTGAATGGAATATGAATGATAGTTACCTAAACGTATCAGTGTTACATTGAGCTGGGTGAATGGAATATGAATGACATAATAGAAATGAAGCCATGCTCATAATTCTTTCTCAACACATCCTCCTCCCTGATCTTAAACGGTATTGACCGCCACTGCCCTCTACACATGCTGAGTTCACACACAAGATCCCGTTAGGTCTACAGAAATAAATGCCTATAAAAATGGTGAGTCGGTGGGCATAATAAAATGCCTCTAACTGATGGGATACACAAGCTACATTCCTTGCCAAATAACAACAACAGTTTTATCACAAATTCAAAATGGAGCGTCTTGTCTACTATATTAACAAAATAAGGCTATGCCATTGCACAGCCATAGGCGCCTACAAGCAAGCATTCCTGCTGAGGCTACTGCTGAGGTTACTGCTGAGGCTACTGCTGTCATGAAGTTGGCCTGGGGGTAGGTTTATGACAGTCATAAATACCTCTCCCCCCTTTTTTCCTTTCTCTACCCTACTGATGTGACATTTGAAAATCCTTTGGTTAACATAGAGATTCTGGGAATATCAGAAGGTGGGGAGAAATGAACTATATTCTGGGAATCCGACCAATTGAACATATGCGGTGGTACTTAATGAATATGATGTCAGTTCGGTTGTCATCTGAGACATTCTGATCAATGATAGGATGACATAAACTATACAGTGGAAAGTCTGCACATTGTAGTTATCGGAGTCACATGGAATTGTTGTTCAATTTAAATGTTTGAATATAAAATTATTGGTGAAGAGATGAAATGTAATTTTAGCTTCCAAATAAGAGATTTGGGTTTTCATAAGGTTAGGGCTCTGCTCAATCAGTGGCCCGCCACTGTGAAGAAACATGGGTTATAAAACTTTTCAAACACGCCCTCCTCTCCCTTCCTATATAAAGCCTTGACGACAATATAACCTCCTGTTCCAAGTACGTGAGGTCTGCAGCCTCTGCGTTAAAAGGACGAACATGTCAACTACAGAACTAAGCCAACCTCAGCGTGAGCTTTGGTTGCGAATGGTATGAACTTTGAACTCTTATTCACTACAGAAGTGATACCTCCTAGCCGTTGAGTTAGCAACAGCAGCTGCAAACGTGGGCTAGGAAAGAACAGACAGAGTATCCCGTCTACCACACAACGACGTTACTACAACGTATGCAATTTACCACCAGAGACATTTTTCAAAGGACAAAGGACTCGGTTGGGCAATACGGCCTTCCATCTACCACCAACCTACTGAAGCGCAGCTCAGAGTAAATATTTATTGCATTTTCCTTTTCCAAATGGGCGGTAATTTAGAATGCATAAGATACTGTATTTACGATAGAGACATCGCTTCTCCCTTTGTTCTTCAGTCTTCCCACTCTTTCCCTCAAACCAATCCCCCCTTTCTTTGTGTAACCAGCTGTCATATCTGTTCCGCCCGCTAGGGACGTTTTCCTTTATGACGTAATTTGTAATCAAGGTATGATTCATTCTGTGTATATGTAATTCTGTGTGATTAGTTAGGTATTTAGTAAATAAATAATTAAACCCAATTTTGTATTGCTGATTCAACTTGTTAGCCAGGGTTCGTGAAGATAACCAAGAATTTACAGGTTTCAGATGAGACTGAATAAAGGTGACGATTAATATTGACTGCTATTGATGTAAAATATTACTAGGTCTTTAAGAGTTTATTCGGAAGATAACAGCTCTATAAATATTATTTCGTGGTCCCCCGACTTTCTAGTTAATTACATTTACATGATTATCTCAATCAGGTAATATTAATTACGGAGAAAGGATTTTATAGAATAGCATGTCATATCACTTAATCCGGCATAGCCAAAGACACGACACTGCTTAGGTTACTGCCTTTTCGAAGATTGTCTTCCATGGTGTAATATAACCAGTTGATATTACGGTTTCAATAAACTCATCTTAAATGGCTATTGTTTTTTATTGACTGAATATATATGAAACAATTTAGCAGTTAGGATGTATTATCTATAATGGTTATGATAAATTAAGCATAGTTGTACACTGTTGGCATATAAAGTAGATAAATGCGCACATATGTTTTTATGGCCTTGCCCTTGTGTTCTAAAAAGAAAAATATTTTCCATTCCTAGTACTCTGCGAGTACTCAAACAGTACAAACATGTAAAATACCACAGTGCTAGCAGCGCATTGAGGAAATTAACGTTAAATCCTGACTACAAAACACATGGGGTTGAGTCCAGAGAAAAACACTGAGCTTGATTTACATGCATCCGCTTCTCCTACCGGATTCAGAGCAGCACACAGCCTGAGGAAAGCCTAGTGAGCCATAAGAAGGAGCAGCCTGAGGAAAGCCTAGTGAGCCATAAGAAGGAGCAGCCTGAGGAAAGCCTAGTGAGCCATAAGAAGGAGCAGCCTGAGGAAAGCCTAGTGAGCCATAAGAAAGAGCAGCCTGAGGAAAACCTAGTGAGCCATAAGAAGGAGCAGCCTGAGGAAAGCCTAGTGAGCCATAAGAAGGAGCAGCCTGAGGAAAGCCTAGTGAGCCATAGGAAGGAGCAGCCTGAGGAAAGCCTAGTGAGTCATAAGAAGGAGCAGCCTGAGGAAAGCCTAGTGAGCCATAAGAAGGAGCAGCCTGAGGAAAGCCTAGTGAGCCATAAGAAGGAGCAGCCTGAGGAAAGCCTAGTGAGCCATAAGAATGAGCAGCCTGAGGAAAGCCTAGTGAGCCATAAGAAGGAGCAGCCTGAGGAAAGCCTAGTGCACCATAAGAAGGAGCAGCCTGAGGAAAACCTAGTGAGCCATAAGAAGGAGCAGCCTGAGGAAAGCCTAGTGAGCCATAAGAAGGAGCAGCCTGAGGAAAGCCTAGTGAGCCATAGGAAGGAGCAGCCTGAGGAAAGCCTAGTGAGTCATAAGAAGGAGCAGCCTGAGGAAAGCCTAGTGAGCCATAAGAAGGAGCAGCCTGAGGAAAACCTAGTGAGCCATAGGAAGGAGCAGTCTGAGGAAAGCCTAGTGAGCCATAGGAAGGAGCAGCCTGAGGAAAGCCTAGTGAGCCATAGGAAGGAGCAGCCTGAGGAAAGCCTAGTGAGCCATAGGAAGGAGCAGCCTGAGGAAAGCCTAGTGAGCCATAGGAAGGAGCAGCCTGAGGAAAACCTAGTGAGCCATAGGAAGGAGCAGCCTGAGGAAAGCCTAGTGAGCCATAGGAAGGAGCAGCCTGAGAAAGCCTAGTGAGCCATAGGAAGGAGCAGCCTGAGGAAAGCCTAGTGAGCCATAGGAAGGAGCAGCCTGAGGAAAGCCTAGTGAGCCATAGGAAGGAGCAGCCTGAGGAAAGCCTAGTGAGCCATAGGAAGGAGCAGCCTGAGAAAGCCTAGTGAGCCATAGGAAGGAGCAGCCTGAGGAAAGCCTAGTGAGCCATAGGAAGGAGCAGCCTGAGGAAAGCCTAGTGAGCCATAGGAATGAGCAGCCTGAGGAAAACCTAGTGAGCCATAGGAAGGAGCAGCCTGAATCAGTTATGTCAGTCAGTCAGTAGGCACCAATACAGAGACCTGCAATTGCCATGCAAGTCAATCGATAAACACATTCACTCGTTGTCACTCCTCACACATCAGAAACATTCCTCAATTAATCAAACATATATATACATGAAAAGGTTAGGTTTCTGCCTCTCTCACAGGTTGTTAGTGGTGACCGACACAAGGATTTTTCTGGAGTCGACTCTCTCTAGACTTAGCCTAGATATTGTTTATTCTGGGTTTCATCCTATAACCAGAAGGTTACAGCTTCATATCTTGAGGTCAACACCGTGTCACAGTCCCTGATCAAGGAAGTCATCCAACTAGAACACAAGTGTTCTGTTTGGTGTTGTGTTCTATGCAGCGCATGCCATTCTCTTCTCTAGCATGTCAACATGAAGCAGATAAAACAGCCTTCCAAAAGCCCTACAGCAGGAACTATAGCGTTAAGACTTCAATAAACTATTACAGCTGTGTGTAGAATAAATGTGCAGTCGCAAGCAGTATCCTACAACAGAAATGAAAGAACAAGTGTGCTACCTGGAAGCTTAACATACTTCTTTTCCCTCCCTTAAGGGACAGCAAATGGAGTCTCTCAGGTGCTCTTTTATCCTTTTTTCCGCTAGACAAAACACTGCAAATTACCATCAGGTTAGCTATACTTTAATACAATGCTCCTAGCTGTGTAAATAGGCACATTGTCTGACTGGGGATCAGAGACACATACAGGACACCACACACTGATGAATGGGCTGCAATTATTATCATTATTATTATCATTATTATAATAATTATGCAGTACACAACAGGGTGACTGACTCACCAAACAACACAACACCTGTTTAACAATGGAGCGGAGGGATGCAGAACTAGGCAGAACAATTGTTGACCTAAGGGCTTGAATGAGCAGAACAAGAGATCAAACAGGCATCTACTGCACTTGAAAAGAGGACAGTGTCATGGAGTCCACATAACACTGAGAGAGGATGATGGATGACAGGAAAGCTGCCTGCAAGTAAACTCTGGGCATGATCGTGGCCCCTCTCTCTCTCTCTCATCTTAACTAACTAAAACACACGTACAGTTCGTACGTTCTCACCCCTCTCCTAAAGGTGTTAAGAGCTTTCAAGCAAATGTCATGTCAAGACGAATTTGGTATTCTCTGTCAGTAGATCTGAGACAAACAGATGACAAAACTATGGAATAATCAGCACATTAAAAGAGAAGAGGAATGGAAGCTATTACAGTGAAGGTCTCCAGAGCCTAGTGAGGCAGAGGACAAGACTGTGAGCCCTCAGCCGGGGGAAATCTCACTCTCTAAATTAGGGAGAAACCTAAGTATGGGCTTGGTTGAATAGGCGGTGGGGAGCGAAAGACAATACAATACAGGTCTTGTGGTCTGTGTGACGTGCTAATGTAGCTGCAGTATCTAAGATCTTAGTGTGACTTCCCAGGTCTATGATTGACCTCTCTCTCTGGGAGCCTTGCATTTCAGACACGGGTGTAACACGTGTGAGGGCAGACTGAGGGGCTAGTGAGGGCAGACTGAGGGGCTAGTGAGGGCAGACTGAGGGGCTTGTGAGGGCAGAATGAGGGGCTAGTGAGGGCAGACTGAGGGGCTAGTGAGGGCAGACTGAGGGGCTAGTGAGGGCAGACTGAGGGGCTAGTGAGGGCAGACTGAGGGGCTAGTGAGGGCAGACTGAGGGGCTAGTGAGGGCAGACTGAGGGTCTAGTGAGGGCAGACTGAGGGTCTAGTGAGGGCAGACTGAGGGGCGCAGGCGCTCTTTTATAACCCTGGAGAGGGTTCACAGGCTGGGTTACTCACACAGTCACAGATGCCTTAGCTTTGGCTGCAAAACCCCCACTGTGATACATTTCTCCCAGTCTAGTATTGAATTCATGGTTAAACCGCAACATACTGTGTGTGTGTGTGTGTGTGTGTGTGTGTGTGTGTGTGTGTGTGTGTGTGTGTGTGTGTGTGTGTGTGTGTGTGTGTGTGTGTGTGTGTGTGTGTGTGTGTGTGTGTGTGTGTGTGTGTGTGTGTGTGTGTGTGTGTGTGTTAGTGATGGGGGGTAAAAAATACAGTACAGTATCGCAATATAATTTTTTACTAAATTATGTAGATTATATGACTCCAAGTATGGATTCTCAAAGAAATTGTAGTTAACACTAGCTAGTACTAGACAGCTGTACCTGTGCCAAAACCCAGCTATTTATATTTCTGTAGCTCATTCTCCATCTTCTTTTTAAATGGTGAGACAAAATGTTTTTCAGAACTTTTGTTTCCATGAGTGATCAAAACTCATTTTCTCATGGCCTTCTACTCATAAAATGGTGAACAATATGTTTGGAACATCGAATCACAGTAAAATCGCTGTATCGAATTGCAATATACAGTTGAAGTCAGAAGTTTACATACACTTAGGTTGGGGTCATTAAAACTCATTTTTCAATAACATATAGTATGCAAACGTATAGTGATGCGTTTGTGAATGCAGCTGCAGCACAATTCCAATGGCAGAGGGGTTTCCTGCGAGAAATGAATGAGCCACTGGGCACAGGACACAAGCTAGGAGACAGTGAACAGGGTGTGTTCTGTTGGTCCATGTTTACTGTATACTGTCAGAAATAAAGTTACTGTGTAGCGTGTGATACAGTACTTCAAACATATACTGTTCATTGTATTGCTCCATAAGCCTTGTCTATAAGGGACTGGGAAAACATGGGAGAAGCAAACAACAGTTTCAGGCTGCTGTAT